>NC_091284.1:464423278-465125778 GCF_032444005.1 Ranitomeya imitator
CATCATCACCCTTTTGGACCAGGACATCCAGGAAAGCCAGACTATTTTTATTAGTCTCATAGGTAAAATGTAGTCCCAAACCATTCACATTTAGACCATCTACGAACTTCTGAAATTCGGATTCGTCTCCCCTCCAGATAACAAAGACGTCATCTAAGTAACGTAGCCATAGTACTATTTTTTCCTCCAGACCATCTGACATATCATTGAAGACGATTTTTTCCTCCCACCAGCCCAGGAGCAAATTTGCGTAAGTTGGTGCACAAGGGCTACCCATCGCGGTGCCCCTGAGCTGGTGGAAGTACTTACCGTCAAATAAAAAAACATTATTTGTGAGACAGAATTGTAGGGCCTCGAGCACAAACCCGTTGTGTCTACTATACTGACACCCTCTCGTCTGTAGGTAATCAGCTACTGCTCTTAGGCCAACATCGTGGGGAATTGAAGAATACAGTGATTCAACATCTATACTACAAAGAATCATGTCCGATTCCATGCAGATACCATCCAGTCTCCTGAGGAAATCTGTCGTATCACGTACGTACGAGTTCAAGGATAGAACAAAGGGTCTCAATACCTGGTCAATGTATAGGCCCAGATTTTGTGTCATGCTGTTTATCCCCGCCACTATTGGTCTACCCTTTAGGGGTTTCATCCCCTTATGGACTTTGGGTAGACAATAGAAAGTGGCCATGATTGGATGCAAGGGGATTAAAAACTCTTTTTCATTTTTATCAATTATTCCCATTTTAAACCCTTCATTGACCATATTTTTGAGTTCATTCATAATGTTGTTACTAGGGTTGTGGGATAGAACTTCATACCCACTGGTGTCACCCAGCAAACTCATACACAGTGTTCTATACTCACGTGTGTCCATGACAACAACGTTGCCCCCCTTATCGGAGGGCTTAATCGTAATACTCTGATCTTTCTCTAAGTTGTTTAGACTTAACATCTCTTCACGGGACAGATTACGGCTCCACATGTTGACAGATTTTGGTACCTTCATCAATTCCTCTGTTACCAAGTTTACAAAGACATCTATCGAACTTACATCCGTCGTTATTGGAGGCATACTATTGCTTTTATTTTTTAGGGTCGTGAAAGGGCCATCCCCCCTAAGATTGGAGTCAACATCCCCTAGATGAAACAATAGTTGGACGTCTGAAAGCATATCGTCCGGGATGCCCAATTCATCAGATACCCTTTTTTCTTCCTTAGTGAAGTATTTTCTCCATTTCAATTTACGTGCGAATAGATGTAAGTCCTTGATTGTCTCGAAACAATCATAGTCACTAGACGGGACGAAGGAGAGTCCTTTACTTAGGACACACATCTCGCTGTTCGTAATATTACGTGAGGATAGATTAATGACTTGGGGCTCTATGGGGCGTTGTGTTGGTTTTGTCGATTTCTTAGTGGGTAACTTAGTTCTAAAAAATCCCTTTGCGGTGACTTTTTACCGCCTCCTCTACCCCCGCCTCGTCCTCCTCTTCCTCTACCTCTCCCTCTCTGATGCCTCGGTTTAGATTCTGAATCTGAAAAATCTGCCTCCGAAGAGGAGATATCTGTTTCTTGACCTTTAGGATTACGATTAACTGCTACTGAATAGGCCTTATTTTCTTTAAACTCAACCAGATCTCTATTATAGAGTTTATGTTTGCGCTCTTTTAAGTGGAACTGAAATCTTTCCAGACTATTTTGTAGACTAGTCTCCTTCACTGCAAAGTCTGGTTCACTAGAGAACTTTTTTGTGACCTCAATATGTTCTTTTAGTGTTTCATTCAATTTACTCAGAGTGTTTCTTTCCTCCTCCAATAGAAGTTTCATCAACCTTATTGAGCTCTCAGTAGCCTCCTTTTCCCACTTGACCACTAGGCCAGGGTTCTTATATCTGTACCCGGGGGTCACTGAAATCCTAAAATGACGAGGGACTATTCCTGCTTTAATATAGCTATCCAAGCTTTGGACTTCCCACCATGATGTGATTTGACTTTTATAGGTTTTTTCTAATTCCTTAAATGCTGCACTAAATGAGGGAGTATATCTTTTTTGCACGAACGTTCTGTCTGAAAATACGTCCCTAGCCTCTGAAATCCAAGTGTTGGTGTCTATTCCTGTAGAAAGGAAACCTGCCATACTCTGTAGATTATATATTCAGCCGTGGTGTAGTCCTCAAAAATACTGTGAACTCATATAGGACTAAAACATAACTTTTACTCACTTAATTAAAATTAGTATAAAAAATGCAAGGTGCAGACTAACAAATAAACGTGTGGACAACGCTGTAGATAACACTCATCCAAACACCAACGCTACCCACATAATATCCTCACAGATAATGCAGACGCCCTCTGACGTCAATAAGAGGATATATTAGGCTTCAGCCACGGGTCTATAATCCCCTCACCATACACACTTACAGGGTCACAAACCTAAACATAATAGTACTGACCATCTATATATAAAGTGCTAGGGACCTGGGTTATAGTTAATGGGTACTCTGTTATACCGCATAACGGCATATAAGCCGCACCTATCGCGTTTTATTCTAACCAGAGTAACTATCCATGTAAGACTGGAAATAGAAATATAGAACGGTCTCACCCGCCCGGAACCGTGTATCAAATCCTTATTCGGTTCTCCTTCTGGCGGTGGACCCAATCCCCTCCTCTCCCGACGCGTTTCGGTGAATCCTCATCAGGGGTCGATTATGGGGTTCTTTATTTGTGCATCATCCAGCCGACGCTATCTTCCGTGTGCATGCTGTTCACTTGCGCATCAGTCTTTAAATGAGCGCGCCTTGTTTGCCTACATCCGGTGTGTGCGACGTGTCCTGCCGCTCACCTGACCGGATGTGACATCATAGGAAAATATCAGCTGTCCAAAGCTCCGGACAGCTGAAAAACCGCGCCTCCTCCAGAACGCAGAATGAACACTGCGCCTGCGCTCAGCGGTAGGCACTATGCACTGCTTCATATAGCCGGATCTTAGGTAGGTACTGAAGTACGGTGCAATTCATTTATTTTATATATATCAGGGGACCGGGTATCTTAGATGCTGTAATCAATAAGCAATACCCTACACGTCACCCTGAATGTACCACTCTTGTAATGTGCAGATTAACATTGCGGTAAGACACTGGTATATTTCTGGCTATTAAAGGACAAATTTTAACAGAACGTACGTAGAGTGCAGATACTGGAAACGTTAATGCCAGGGACACAGTAGGGGAAGAAATAATTGAAAAAGCGCAAAAGACATATAAGCGCTATATGTAAAAAATATATATCGTTTGTGGATAACGACAGATTTTCAAACTCAGGAGAAAGCGATGTTTGGAAATTATAGGTAAAGTATGAAACAATGGAGACCCCAGATAGATAAAGCCTGCCGTACCCCTAAGGTGCCCTATTCTCACTCCTCCCTACCTATACTCCCTACCTACACCCTTCCTATAATGTAGGGTGTATTAGGGAGTATAGTTAGGGAGAGCCGCCGTTGAGTGGGGGCGCCACTGCGCAGGACCTAGGGTGCCAACCTCCGCGATAGGTAGGGAGGAGTGAGAATAGGGCACCTTAGGGGTACGGCAGGCTTTATCTATCTGGGGTCTCCATTGTTTCATACTTTACCTATAATTTCCAAACATCGCTTTCTCCTGAGTTTGAAAATCTGTCGTTATCCACAAACGATATATATATTTTTTACATATAGCGCTTATATGTCTTTTGCGCTTTTTCAATTATTTCTTCCCCTACTGTGTCCCTGGCATTAACGTTACCAGTATCTGCACTCTACGTACGTTCTGTTAAAATTTGTCCTTTAATAGCCAGAAATATACCAGTGTCTTACCGCAATGTAAATCTGCACATTACAAGAGTGGTACATTCAGGGTGACGTGTAGGGTATTGCTTATTGATTACAGCATCTAAGATACCCGGTCCCCTGATATATATAAAATAAATGAATTGCACCGTACTTCAGTACCTACCTAAGATCCGGCTATATGAAGCAGTGCATAGTGCCTACCGCTGAGCGCAGGCGCAGTGTTCATTCTGCGTTCTGGAGGAGGCGCGGTTTTTCAGCTGTCCGGAGCTTTGGACAGCTGATATTTTCCTATGATGTCACATCCGGTCAGGTGAGCGGCAGGACACGTCGCACACACCGGATGTAGGCAAACAAGGCGCGCTCATTTAAAGACTGATGCGCAAGTGAACAGCACGCACACGGAAGATAGCGTCGGCTGGATGATGCACAAATAAAGAACCCCATAATCGACCCCTGATGAGGATTCACCGAAACGCGTCGGGAGAGGAGGGGATTGGGTCCACCACCAGAAGGAGAACCGAATAAGGATTTGATACACGGTTCCGGGCGGGTGAGACCGTTCTATATTTCTATTTCCAGTCTTACATGGATAGTTACTCTGGTTAGAATAAAACGCGATAGGTGCGGCTTATATGCCGTTATGCGGTATAACAGAGTACCCATTAACTATAACCCAGGTCCCTAGCACTTTATATATAGATGGTCAGTACTATTATGTTTAGGTTTGTGACCCTGTAAGTGTGTATGGTGAGGGGATTATAGACCCGTGGCTGAAGCCTAATATATCCTCTTATTGACGTCAGAGGGCGTCTGCATTATCTGTGAGGATATTATGTGGGTAGCGTTGGTGTTTGGATGAGTGTTATCTACAGCGTTGCCCACACGTTTATTTGTTTGTTAGTCTGCACCTTGCATTTTTTATACTAATTTTAATTAAGTGAGTAAAAGTTATGTTTTAGTCCTATATGAGTTTACGGTATACTGTCTTTGATGTAATATTCCTTGCTATCAACAGGATTACAAAATTCTCTCGTGTGGAAGATATTTGCAAAAATTGCATGATCCACATGGGTGGGAACCCTCTTTCACATCTTTCTGACCACCTTCACGCACAGTATAGTGACTACACGTGAGGAAGTCCTTTAATTTCCTCCCTCTATGGTATGTGATAGAAGGATAAGTTCCCACTACATCCTTTAGATCTGGGTCAGCTCTCAAGATAGGCCAATATTTACGTAATATACCAGATGCCTCAGTAGATTTCTCATCATAGGTCCCTCTGAATCTTACAACTGAATCTCCTTCAGAGATTTTCCAATAGGGGTTATCCAAAAAGAGTTTTACGTAAGGCCTACAATAGGGCTAAGATGACAGACTGAGATAGGTTACTGGACATGACTTAAAAAAAAATGGTGGAACCAGTTGTGAGATTCATAGGGACCTATGATGAGAAATTGGACAACAAATTGTGCAGTCCATTTTCTTCTGTTACCCTTGTGAAAATGCATAATTTAGGTCAAAAATAACATTTTTGTGGGAAAAAATAAAATTTTCTTCCTATCACATTGCTTTAATTCCTGTGAAGCACCTGATGGGTGCAGTTTTTAAAACCGTGTCACTTTTGGGTATTTTGTCACATAGGCCCCTCAGTCATTTCAAATTTGATGTGGTCCCTAAAAAAAAGATAAAAAAATTTTTTTGTAAATTGTTAGAAAAATTATAAATTTCTGATAAACATTTAACCCTTCAAAGACAAATTGTTTAGCATCACTTTTTAATGTAAAGTGGACATGTGGTAAATATTATTTATTAACTATTTTGTGTGATATAACAATGTGCTTTAAGGGCATAAAAAATTAAAAGTTTGAAAATTGTGAAATTTTCACAAATTCCAATATTGTCACAAATTACGGTAAATACAAAAAATATTGACCTAAATTGACATGACGTATAATACGTCATGAGAAAACAATCTCAAGATCACTGGGATGTGTTGAAGTATTCCAGAGTTATTACATCAGGAAGTGACACTGGCCAGAAATGAAAAAAATTGGCCTAGCACTAAAAGGTTAAAGGGAAACTGTTAGCAGGTATGTCCATGCTAAACTAAAGGTATGGGCAGAATGGTGCTGTCATACTGATTAAAACATACCTTTTGGTTTAAAAATCTGCAGCCTAGTTTTTGGTAAATCATCATGATAGATGTCAGTTTTTGCATCTTTTCGTGCTTCAGGGCGGGACTTGTGAGTAGGTTTTTCGGCTCAAAGGACTCAGCCATGGCCCCTTCGCTACTTCTGATGTATTCATTATCTTCAGAATTAAAATTTTGGTTAGCAATTTCCTAGCTGTGAGTGGCACTTGCGCTGATTCAGCTGGTGGTGGTCGTCATGAAAATGGTGCTGGCGCATGTGCAGATTGACCTTCGTCAGTCTTCAGGAAAATGGTATTTGAGCTGAGATTGCATTCTGTGCATGTGCCACCTCTGGCATAATTTTCCTGAAGACCGCTTCAGGAGGTCGATCTGAGCATATGCCGGAGCAGTCCCACCCCAAAGCACAAAGAGATAAATTTAGGTTTCCTTAATCATGTTGATTTAACGAAAACCCAGCTTCAGATTTTTACACAAAAGTTGTGTATAAAATCAGTATGACAGCGCCATCCTGCCCGTACCTTTTAGTTTAAAATGGACATTCCTTCTGACAGGTTCTTTTAAGACTAACCACTTGCCTGAAATGTTTAAAATCAGCATACATTTCAATAAATAAAATACATGTTATAATAAATCTTCTCCCAAACCAAAATATGAATCTTGTCTGCATCTCTTGCTCTCTAACATGCTGCTTCAAGATTGGACTAGATTTACAATGTAACATTGATGGGTGTGGACCCAATGTGCTACGAACCATGCTTACCCTGGAGGGGCGTGACTCGGTGTCTACCAGGTATTCACTCGAGCTTCAGATGGTGAGAATAGGCTGGACTGCTGGTAGACAACAGGCACTACTCCTCTAACTCACCTCTTCCTCTCTCTGACCACAACTTTCTCACATTCTCATCTCTCTCCACTCCATGTCTACAATCCCCACCCCACAAACTTTCACACCCTCGCAGAAATATTAAACATCTTGACCTACATTCATTCTCTGAATCCCTCCTCCCCCTCACAGGCATAAGTTCCATACACAATGCGGATGACGCTGCTGCTCTATATAATACCACAATAGCTGTAGCTTTGGAATCTGCTGCCCCACTTACACATACCAATGCTCGCAAAATCAACAGACAGCCCTGGCACACCAGCCTGACCAAAGAACTTAGGCGAGCTTCCAGAGCTGCTGAGCGCAGATGGAAAAGATCCCACTCTAACGAGCACTTCATCGCATTCAAACAGTCCCTCACTACTTTCAAGACCACACTTGCCACAGCTAAACAAACCTACTTCTCATCTCTCATATCCTCCCTCTCTCACAACCCTAAACAGTTATTCAACACCTTCAATTCTCTCCTCCGTCCCCCAGCACCTCCTCCCTCCCCACTTATCTCTGCTGAAGACTTTGCCTCATTTTTCAAGCAGAAGATTGATAGCATTAGAGACAGTTTTGGTCAACAACCCCCAGAGCTCTTCCTCCCGATTTCACAGCCCTCCACCTCCAAAACCAACTTCTCCACCATTACAGAAGATCAACTCTCCACTCTACTCTCAAGATCACATCTCACCACCTGTGCACTTGACCCACTCCCATCCCACCTCATCCCAAACCTCACCACAATCTTCATCCCAACCCTAACCCATCTCTTCAACTTATCTCTAACAACTGGTGTTTTCCCCTCAAGCTTTAAACATGCCTCCATCACACCTATCCTCAAAAAGCCCTCTCTTGACCCATCCTCTGTATCTAGCTATCGCCCTATATCACTTCTCCCCTATGCCTCCAAACTACTGGAACAACACGTTTACCTTGAACTGTCCTCCCATCTCTCTTCCTGCTCCCTCTTCGACCGCCTACAATCTGGCTTCCGGTCACACCATTCCACCGAAACTGCCCTAACTAAAGTCACCAATGACCTCTTAACCGCCAAGAGCAAGCGACACTACTCTGTCCTCCTCCTCCTCGACCTGTCGGCTGCTTTTGACACAGTGGACCATTCCCTATTATTACAAACCCTCTCATCCCTTGGCATCGCAGACTTGGCCCTATCCTGGATCTCATCATACCTAACAGACCGGACATTCAGCGTCTCCCACTCACACACCACCTCCTCACCTTGCCCTCTATCTGTCGGAGTCCCACAAGGTTCAGTCCTTGGGCCCTTGCTCTTCTCCATTTACACCTTTGGCCTGGGACAGCTCATAGAATTTCATGGCTTTCAGTATCACCTCTATGCTGACGACACACAGATCTACATCTCTGGACCAGATATCACCTCCCTTCTAACCAGAATCCCTCAATGTCTGTCCACTATTTCATCCTTCTTCTCCGCTAGATTTTTGAAACTTAACATGGACAAAACAGAATTCATCATCTTTCCCCCATCTCACGCGACCCCCCCAACGAACCTATCAATTACAGTAAATGGCTGCCCACTCTCCCCAGTCCCACAAGCTCGCTGCCTCGGGGTAATCCTTGACGCTGATCTCTCCTTCAAACCACATATCCAAGCCCTTTCCACTTCCTGCCGACTGCAACTCAAAAATATTTCACGAATCCGTTCATTCCTCAACCATGAATCTGCAAAAACCCTAGTCCATGCCCTCATCATCTCTCGCCTTGACTACTGCAACCTCCTGCTCTGTGGCCTCCCCGCTAACACTCTCGCACCCCTCCAATCTATTCTAAACTCTGCTGCCCGACTAATCCACTTGTCCCCCCGCTATTCCCCGGCCTCTCCCCTCTGTCAATCCCTTCACTGGCTCCCCATTGCCCAGAGACTCCACTACAAAACCCTAACCATGACGTACAAAGCCATCCACAACCTGTCTCCTCCATACATCTGTGACCTCGTCTCCCGGTACTTACCTACCCGCAACCTCCGATCCTCACAAGATCTCCTACTCTACTCCCCTCTTATCTCCACTTCCCACAATCGTATACAAGATTTCTCTCGCGTATCACCCCTACTCTGGAACCCTCTACCACAACACATCAGACTCTCGCCTACCATCGAAACCTTCAAAAAGAACCTGAAGACCCACCTCTTCAGACAAGCCTACAACCTGCAGCTACCACCGATCGACCAAACCGCTGCATGACCATCTCTACCCTCACCTACTGTATTCTCACCCATCCCTTGTAGATTGTGAGCCCTCGCGGGCAGGGTCCTCATTCCTCCTGTACCAGTTATGACTTGTATTGTTTAAGATTATTGTACTTGTTTTCATTATGTATACCCCTCCTCACATGTAAAGCGCCATGGAATAAATGGCGCTATAACAATTAATAATAATAATAATACTCCAAGACAGTCCCCGGGACTGCAGCAGCTGACCCACAGGTCAGAGTAGGTATACGAGGTACAGGAGTGGCAAGTCAGAAACTTAGATGGTAAGGGCAGGCAGCATGGGTTCAGAATACTAAGCTGAGGTCAGAAGCAGAAATATCAGGATAAACAAGAAGGCAAGCAGAGTCAATAACAGGAGGGGTAAACAACATAACACCATACCTGGGAACGAGATCCTAACAGTAAACGAACCTAAGGACAGGCAAGGTGTGTAGGGTGGCGCTGATAATAGCACCTGTCGTGTGGTGATTGAGTCGGAATCCAAGTCCTGCAGGATTAAATTCCTGCAGGATCTGGCTATGCCCCCCTATGATGGAGACATCAGGGATATGCAGCAAAGTTGTAAGTGCTGCATGGACTCAATGTGGCTGTGAGGCAGAGCGGTGAACACAGTGAGAAGCACGGCGGCGGGAATGCATGCAAGTTAACGCCATAAAATTCAAGATGACAGCTTCCCTTTAAGTAATAGAAGCAAAACAAACTTGCAGGTAATTGACAAATGAAATTAAAAGGGGTTTCTGCCATTTTAGAAATTTCACCAGAAACTAACATGTGCTGGCTTAGAAAATGGTAAATCCCCTGTAGCACAGGAACTCAAGCACCCATGAGTGCGGTGTATAAACACTGAACACGATTGTCTCCCCATCCATTATGATCATGTGACTTACCCACCTGCGTGATAACATAGCAGCAACCTATTTGGTGCAGGGCATGAAAGCATTCAGTGTCTGAGTAGATATATGCAGCAGAACCTCCTGTATCTGTGCATGTGCATAAAGTGGTTGTCCGGTCCAAATATATTACTGACTTATTAAGAGGATAGGTCATCAATATTAAACTGGTGGGGGTCCAAATCCAAGCACCCCCATCGATCAGCTGCTGCAAGTTCCAGCTAGCCATATAGGTAAATACACTGAATGGAGCTGCGCTGCATATCATCTCCATAAAGCCAAACGACCAGCAGGTCCCATTCTTGGTCCCCATAAACGTATCCATGGGGCTCAAGTGACCGGTGGGTCCAAATCCTGACTACCCCAAATATATCCATTGTTCAGCGATGGTCAATGGAGCAGATCTGTATTCTTCCAGCCTGTGCAGTGGTCCCCTAAGCTGGCATTCTGTAGAATGACAAATCTGCATTCCTCGTGATGGAGCCATGATGTCTTGGCTGCTGTCCTGTAGAGAATCTTTGGTTCTTTGAATGTCTGGAGGTATATATCTGTATATGGAGGTATCTATCCTTTTTATAGTTAACTAATGTCCTTCAAGTCAGCATTCACAAGGAAAGGGGAAGAATGGTGATGAGACCAACTTGCATTGTAATCAGCATATCAACAAACATCACTAGTCATCCAGGATAACGGCACAATATGTTAAGGTACCGTCACACTTAGCGACGCTGCAGCGATACCAACAAAGATCCGGATCGCTGCAGCGTCGCTGTTCAGTCGCTGGAGAGCTGTCACACAGACCGCTCTCCAGCGACCAACGATGCTGGTAACCAGGGTAAACATCGGGTAACTAAGCGCAGGGCCGCGCTTAGTAACCCAATGTTTACCCTGGTTACCATCCTAAAAGTAAAAAAAAACAAACAGTACATACTTACCTACAGCCGTCTGTCCTCCAGCGCTGTGCTCTGCACTCCTCCTGTACTGGCTGTGAGCACAGCGGCCGGAAAGCAGAGCGGTGACGTCACCGCTCTGCTTTCCGGCTGACCGACGCTCACAGCCAGAGCAGGAGGAGTGCAGAGCACAGCGCCGGGGACAGACAGCGGTAGGTAAGTATGTACTGTTTGTTTTTTTTTACTTTTAGGATGGTAACCAGGGTAAACATCGGGTTACTAAGCGCGGCCCTGCGCTTAGTTACCCGATGTTTACCCTGGTTACCAGTGAAGACATCGCTGAATCGGTGTCACACACGCCGATTCAGCGATGTCTGCGGGGAGTCCAGCGACCAAATAAAGTTCTGGACTTTCTTCCCCGACCAGCGACAGCACAGCAGGGGCCTGATCGCTGCTGCCTGTCACACTGGACGATATCGCTAGCGAGGACGCTGCAACGTCACGGATCACTAGCGATATCGTCTAGTGTGACGGTACCTTTACTTCAAATATCAACTTGCATGTCAATATTACAGGCTTACACGAACAAAAGTCTTTGTTTTCTTGACCATGCTGAAAGAAACACACATTCAAAAGTCAACATATAGATTACAGACTATTCCTCCTGGTTTGCTGAAAATGGACGTCTGGTTAATTAAGATATGCTGTGTCATCACATTGCTCCCCCATCTTAATTAGCCAGATGATATAGGATTCCAATCATCCTTCACTTATCGGGGACAGTCCACAGCATGTCTTTAAGCACAGTCACAAATGAAAGAGGTCTCACCTTCTTGACAACAAAACCTTGTATCATCCAGTTTCCACAGAGCATATTCCATGTCTTCCTTGTGAATAAACTCCACACGTAATTGAGGAGAAATTACTCATCCATTGTGTCCACACATGGCGTTCCATAGATCCTGGATTAAATCCCATTCAATCCGTTGAAACTGGCACAGATCCTGTATTTTCCTTTTCATGTTAAGGTTATACATCCACTTTGGTCCTCTTCCCAAGACAGAGTTGGTGGGGTTGGACATAGTTGCGTCCGAAACCTTCTGTGCATGCCTCATCAATGGTCTACTGGGTCTGTCTATATACCTCCCTGGTTGTGGAGCCCTGGACAGTGTATGTGAACATTAGACCCCTACAGCTCCCCTGGGCTGAGTAATATTCCACCGCTGCCACCATAATGTGGTGACACGGGGGGTCAGTGGGTGCCCTGGTCCGCTAGCCAAAACCGCATGGACCAGGAGTCATTCAACCAAATGCTTGCTCTCTTACTGCTCGGACAACACAGAGTGAAGGTAAAACAGTGTGGCAATAATTTATTGAACCACAAAACAGGCAGATAACACAGAACAGGCTCAGCAAAATACCCAAGATGGTGCACAATACAGAGTCTCACCCGTCTGCTGACTCAACAGGATAAAAGCAGCCGTTACGTCAGAGCTTCCAGGGCCGACTACCCCACCTGTTCTGCACACACACAGAGAGGAAGTAACAACAATCTTAGGCCGGGGTCACACTTGCGAGAAACTCGCACGAGTCTCTTGTCTCAATATCCGGCACTCAGAACCGGAGTGTGCGGCTGCATGTATTTTTATGCAGCTGAATGCTTCGGCTCAAGGCCAGTGGACCGGAGGGTCACAACCTGGCTTCTCCAAACATCTCCATGAAGACAGGCGACCAGTGGGTTCCATTCCTGGTCCCCACAAACATATCCATGAGGCTCAGGCGAGTGGTGGGTCCAAATCCTGACTACCCTTGGTACAAGGGTACTAATCTGGAATGGAGTGTGGGCCTTCAGGGATAGAAGGGACAGCCGTCGTGGAGTGGGGGCACCGTGTCGAACTTAGGGTGCCAACCTCCACTGTCAGGAAGGTACAGCGTGTGTAGGACTTTATTAGGGCCACATTAGGTTTGTGTACCATTATCTTTAATCTGGCACCTTCCAGATTAATACCCTTGTACCAATACCCAATTTCAGTTTGGTTATGGTAATTTATGTATTTGTCTAGTGTTGATCATTTGTTTTTTTAAAATATTTATGAATAAAAAATGCTTTTATGGTTTTGTTTTTTCTGTGGTTTAGTTTCTGGACCATGTGGAATCGTCATATCTTCAAACATCGCTAGTCATCCAGGATAATGACACAATATGTTACCCCAAATGTCAACTTACATGTCAATATTACAGGCTTACACAAACAAAAGTCTGTGTTTTCTTTACCAACCAGAAAGAAACACACATTCAAAAGTCAACATATAAATAAAACTATATTCCTCATGGCTTGCTGAAAATTGACATTTGGTTGATTAAGATAAAATGCTGTGTCGTCACAATGGTATTCATATTTTTGGTGATGGGAGGCTTTTCTTTTTCTTAGCCATTTTAATAGGAACAAGAATTTTTTTTTGGGGGGGGGAGGGGCCCATTCAGACTTTTGCTATGGGGCCCCATGATTTCTATGTACGACCCCTGATCCCATGGATTCCTATGTCTCCAGATGAAGCATCCGACAAAACTGGATGTTTGTACTTACCATAAAATCTTTTTTCATAACCTTAATTGTGTAACACAGCACCCACTCTTATATTTATGTTGCTCCATTGGATGCATGTGTGTATGAATAAAGAATTGTCTTTCTGCTTCTCCTACTACTTTTCTTACTAGCTGAAAAGCTTGGTTGCTGGTGTATCCTGCTGGGGCGAAGCCAACTTTTTTCTTAGTTATAATCTTAATGTCAGCCTCCTGGTGGCAGCTGGGTACATTTGTGTCCCCCGATGAAGGATCCAAGAGAGAGATTCAAAATCCTTTTTTTAGCTGCTATTTTTGATAGGTAAACTTATGATCAGAACCTGTCAGCTGCCCAAGCCTCGCGAAACTGTCACCATTTATGTAAAACAAACTTTCCTTGGATCCTAACAATCTCCCCTTTATCTGGCTGAGCAAATAATTAGTAAATATAAAATTAACAATGAATTTGTGCTCAAGCTATGCAAACTAATGGTTAACTAGTCTGGGTGAGAAGGTGTTGATTTCTAAAGACTAAAGGTACCTTCACACATAACGATATTGTTAACGATATCGTTGCTTTTTGTGACGTAGCAACGATATCGTTAATGAAATCGTTATGTGTGACAGCGACCAACGATCAGGCCCTTGCTGGGAGATCGTTGGTCGCTGAATAAAGTCCAGAACTTTATTTCGTTGCTGGACTCCTGCTGACATCGCTGGATCGGCGTGTGTGACACCGATCCAGCGATGTCTTCACTGGTAACTAGGGTAAACATCGGGTAACTAAGCGCAGGGCCGCGCTTAGTAACCCGATGTTTACCCTGGTTACCATCCTAAAAGTAAAAAAAACCAAACAGTACATACTTACCTACAGCCGTCTGTCCCCGGCGCTCTGCTCTGCACTCCTCCTGTACTGGCTGTGAGTGTCGGTCAGCCGGAAAGCAGAGCGGTGACGTCACCGCTCTGCTTTCTGGCCGCTGTGCTCACACAGACAGTACAGGAGGAGTGCAGAGCACAGCGCTGGAGGACAGACGGCTGTAGGTAAGTATGTAGTGTTTGTTTTTTTTTACTTTTAGGATGGTAACCAGGGTAGACATCGGGTTACTAAGCGCGGCCCTGCGCTTAGTTACCCGATATTTACCCTGGTTACCGGCATCGTTGGTCGCTGGAGAGCGGTCTGTGTGACAGCTCTCCAGCGACCAAACAGCGACGCTGCAGCGATCCGGATCGTTGTCGGTATCGCTGCAGCGTCGCTTAATGTGAAGGGGCCTTAATCCTCCCTCTAATCATGTCAGCACACCCCTGTTATGATGTTTAAGTACAACATCCAGTAATGTAGCCACCGAAGGGGCAGAGGGGGCAGTCGCCCCGGGCCCCGCACTCTAAGGGGGCCCACCCGGAGCTATGCTACTGTAACTGTATTGGCATGTGCAGCACGTTGATACAGTTACATTCTGTAGCAGAGCAGAGAAAATCAATCTCCCTGCACTACCAACAGCCACTATGGGCCCCTGAGCAGGTGGGGCATCCAGTGCCAGCAGTGGGCACTGTGATCGCAAGATCAACTGTATCGGCTGGATGCCGATACAGCTGACTGCATTGATGAGAGAAAGTTACGCTTCTTGCCCCATAATCCCCCTATCAGCGTCTGACGATGCCGACACTGAGAGGGGGTCGTAATGATGTCACTACTCGGTCCTGGGGATGCTTGGGCACTCAGAGCAGTGGATGAACCAGAAGGAAGAGAGGTGAGTATTGTATTTATTTTTTTATGGGGCTGCATTATACTATACGGGCTGCCTATGGGGGTGCATTATATTAGGTGCTACATTATTCTATAGAGGCTGCCTATGGGGATGCATTATACTCTAGAGTCTCCCTATCGGGGTGCATTATTGAGGCTGCCTATGGGGGTGCATTATATTTGGAGCTGCATTATACTATAAAGGCTGCCTATGGGGGAGCATTATATTAGGGGCTGCATTATAATACAGAGGCTGCCTTTGGGGGTGCATTATATTATTGGCTGCTTTATACTATAGAGGCTGCCTATGGGGGTGCATAATATTAGGGGCTGCATTATGCTATAGAATCTGCCTATGGGGGTGCATTATATTAGGGGCTGCATTAAATGATAGTCTACCTATGGGGGTGCATTATATTAGGAGCTGTATTATTCTATAGAGGCTGCCTATTGGGGTGCATTATATTAGCTGCTGCACTATACCATAGGCTGCCTATGGGGTACATTATATTAAAGGCACATTATTCTATAGAGGCTGCTTATGGGGGTGCATTATATTTCGAGCTGCATTATACAATAAAGGCTGCCTATGGGGGTGCATTATATTGGGGCTGCATTATAATACAGAGGCTGCCTTTGGGGGTGCATTATATTAGGGGCTGCTTTATACTATAGAGGCTGCCTATGGGGGTGCATAATATTAGGAGCTGCATTATGCTATATAATCTGCCTATGGGGGTGCATTATATTAAGGGCTATATTAAACTTTAGAGTCTGCCTATGGGGTTGCATTATTTTAGGGGCTGCATTATACGATAGTCTACCTATGGGGGTGCATTATATTAGGAGCTGCATTATTCTATAAAGGCTGCCTATGGGGGTGCATTATATTAGGGGCACATTATTCTATAGAGGAAGCCTATGGGGGTGCATTATATTAGGGGCTGCATTATACTATAGAGGCTGCCTATGGGAGTCCATATTAGGGGCTACATTATGCTATAGAGTCTGCCTATGGGGTGCATTATTCTATAGAGTCTGCCTTTGTGGGTGCATAATATTAGGGGCTGCATTATACTATAGTGTCTGCCTATGGGGATGCTTTATATTAGGGGCTGTATTATACTATAGAGTCTGCCTATGGAGGTGCATTACACTATACAGACTGCCTATGGGGGTGCATTATACTATAGAGGCTGCCTATGAGGTGCATTATATTAGGGACTGCATTATACTATAGAGTCTGCCTATGGGGATGCTTCATATTAGGGGCTGCATTATACGATAGAGGCTGCCTATTGGAGTGTATTATATTAGGGGCTGCATTATACTATAGAGTCTGCCTATGTAGTGCATTATATTAGGGACTGCATTATACTATAGTCTGCCTATGGGGATGCGTAATTTTAGACTACTAGAGTGTCTGCCTATGGGGGTGCATTATATTAGGGGCTGCATTACACTATACAGGCTGGTTATGGGGGTGCATAATATTAGGTGCTGCATTATGCTATAGAGTCTGCCATTGGGGGTGCATTATTTTAAGGTCTGCATTATATTACAGAGTCTGCGTATGGGGGTGCATTACATTAGGGGCTGCATTATACTATGCAGTAATAGGGACACATATGGTAGCAGCGGCTCAGCATTGGGGTATCAGCAGGATGAGGAGTTTGTGCAGATTGGAAATAGTCCCATTGGTGACAGTGGTGAAAATGTGAGAAGTGCAATGTGTCTTTGTTGTAATCTCTGCAGCCGAGTCATGTCAGTCTGGGCCAGATGGAAAAGACGTGAAAAGTGAACGATTCCATCAGAAAGAACGTTAAGGTACCGTCACACTGAACGATATCGCTAGCAATCCGTGACGTTGCAGCGTCCTGGCTAGCGATATCATTCAGTTTGACAGGCAGCAGCGATCAGGCCCCTGCTGTGATGTCGTTGGTCGCTGCAGTAAGTCCAGCACTTTATTTTGTCGCTGGACCTCCTGCAGACATCGCTGAATCGGCGTGTGTGACGCCGATTCAGCGATGTCTTCACTGGTAACCAGGGTAAACATCGGGTTACTAAGCGCAGGGCCGCGCTTAGTAACCCGATGTTTACCCTGGTTACCAGCATAAAAGTAAAAAAAAAAACCACTACATTCTTACCTTCCGCTGTCTGTCCCCGGCGCTGTGCTTCTCTGCCCTGGCTGTGAGCGCCGGCCAGCCGGAAAGCACAGCGGTGACGTCACCGCTCTGATTTCCGGCCGCTGTGCTCACAGTCAGTGCAGGAAAGCACAGTGCCAAGGACAGACAGCGGAAGGTAAGTATGTAAGGTAAATATAGGTCATTGACCTACTTTACCTTCATTCTCCGGGGTTTTGCAGGCAGGAGCAGCGCTGCATTAGCAGAGCTCCTGGCTGCAAAATGTTTTAACCCCTTCAGATTACATCGTGGGACCTTACAGATCTTCGGAAGGTATGTATATTGTTGGTTTATTATTTTTACTTTGTTACAGAGCAAGGGTCTTCAGAAGGATTGAGCGTAGAATAAATTATTACAACAACCTTTGTTTTTATTTCAATAAAATAATTTTTAATAATGTGTGTGTGTTTTTTTAAGCCTTTACTAGTATTGGATTAATAATGGATAGGTGTCATAATTGACGCCTCTCCATTATTAATTTGGCTTAATGTCACCTTACAATAGCAAGGTGACATTAACCCTTCATTACCCCATATCCCACCGCTACACGGGAGTGGGAAGAGAGTGGCCAAGTGCCAGAATAGGCGCATCTTCCTTCCAGATGTGCCCTTTCTGGGGTGGCTGGGGGCAGATGTTTTTAGCCAGGGGGGGGCAACAACCATGGACCCTCTCCATGCTATTAATATCTGCCCTCAGTCACTGGCTTTACTACTCTGGCGGAGAAAATTGTGCGGGAGCCCACGCCAATTTTTTCCGCCATTTAACCCTTTATTTTAATAGTTACAGAGCCCAAATTTTGCACATACACACTACTAACATTAGTAGTGTGGAATATGCAAAAAAAATGGTGATATGAGATGGTTTACTGTATGTAAACCATGTCTCAAATCATGTCGGGTTTAGGAAGGAGATAGCAAAAGCCGGTAATTGAATTACCGGCTTTAAAGCTATCTAGCGCTGTATGAAATATTAATATATATACATATACAGTGGGGCAAAAAAGTATTTAGTCAGTCAGCAATAGTGCAAGTTCCACCACTTAAAAAGATGAGAGGCGTCTGTAATTTACATCATAGGTAGACCTCAACTATGGGAGACACACTGAGAAAAAAAAATCCAGAAAATCACATTGTCTGTTTTTTTAACATTATATTTGCATATTATGGTGGAAAATAAGTATTTGGTCAGAAACAAAGTTTCATCTCAATACTTTGTAATATATCCTTTGTTGGCAATGACAGAGGTCAAACGTTTTCTGTAAGTCTTCACAAGGTTGCCACACACTGTTGTTGGTATGTTGGCCCATTCATCCATGCAGATCTCCTCTAGAGCAGTGATGTTTTTGGCTTTTCGCTTGGCAACACGGACTTTGAACTCCCTCCAAAGGTTTTCTATAGGGTTGAGATCTGGAGACTGGCTAGGCCACTCCAGGACCTTGAAATGCTTCGTACGAAGCCACTCCTTCGTTGCCCTGGCGGTGTGCTTTGGATCATTGTCATGTTGAAAGACCCAGCCACGTTTCATCTTCAATGCCCTTGCTGATGGAAGACGTTTGCACTCAAAATCTCACGATACATGGCCCCATTCATTCTTTCATGTACCCGGATCAGTCGTCCTGGCCACTTTGCAGAGAAACAGCCCCAAAGCATGATGTTTCCACCACCATGCTTTACAGTAGGTATGGTGTTTGATGGATGCAACTCAGTATTCTTTTTCCTCCAAACACGACAAGTTGTGTTTCTACCAAACAGTTCCAGTTTGGTTTCATCAGACCATAGGACATTCTCCCAAAACTCCTCTGGATCATCCAAATGCTCTCTAGCAAACTTCAGACGGGCCCGGACATGTACTGGCTTAAGCAGTGGGACACGTCTGGCACTGCAGGATCTGAGTCCATGGTGGCGTAGTGTGTTACTTATGGTAGGCCTTGTTACATTGGTCCCAGCTCTCTGCAGTTCATTCACTAGGTCCCCCCGCGTGGTTCTGGGATTTTTGCTCACCGTTCTTGTGATCATTCTGACCCCACGGGGTGGGATTTTGCGTGGAGCCCCAGATCGAGGGAGATTATCAGTGGTCTTGTATGTCTTCCATTTTCTAATTATTGCTCCCACTGTTGATTTCTTCACTCCAAGCTGGTTGGCTATTGCAGATTAAGTCTTCCCAGCCTGGTGCAGGGCTACAATTTTGTTTCTGGTGTCCTTTGACAGCTCTTTGGTCTTCACCATAGTGGAGTTTGGAGTCAGACTGTTTGAGGATGTGCACAGGTGTCTTTTTATACTGATAACAAGTTTAAACAGGTGCCATTACTACAGGTAATGAGTGGAGGAAAGAGGAGACTCTTAAAGAAGAAGTTACAGGTCTGTGAGAGCCAGAAATCTTGATTGTTTGTTTCTGACCAAATACTTATTTTTCACCATAATATGCAAATAAATTGTTAAAAAAACAGACAATGTGATTTTCTGGATTTTTTTTTCTCAGTTTGTCTCCCATAGTTGAGGTCTACCTATGATGTAAATTACAGACGCCTCTCATCTTTTTAAGTGGTGGAACTTGCACTATTGCTGACTGACTAAATACTTTTTTGCCCCACTGTATGTGTCTCACTGACATATATATATATATATATATATACCTATTCTATGTGTACACATTTATTCTACCTATTCTACTGTAAGCTGTCAGTGTGATTTTACTGTACACCGCACTGAATTACCGGCTTTTCTCTCTAACACCGCTGCGTATTTCTCGCAAGTCACACTGCTGGTCCGTGTGTAATCCGTATTTTTGGGGCTTCCATAGACTTTCATTGGCTTTTTTTTGCGCAATACGGTGACAAACGCAGCATGCTGCGATTTTCTACGGCCGTAGAAAGCCGTATAATACTGATCAGTAAAATACGACAGATAGGAGCAGGGGCACAGAGAATAATTGGGACGTTTGTTAGGCGAGTTTTACGGACGTATTTTATGCGCTCTTACGTCCGTAAAACTCGCTAGTGTGACGCCGGCTTTTCTGGGGTGGCTGGGGGCAGGTGTTTTTAGCCAGGGGGAAGGCCAATAACCATGGACCCTCTCCAGGCTATTAATATCTGCCCTCAGTCACTGGCTTTACTACTCTGGTGGAGAAAATTGTGCGGGAGCCCACGCCAATTTTTTTCCGCCATTTAACCCTTTCATTTACTAGCTAGAACAGCCAAATTTTGCATAGACACACTACTGACATTAGTAGTGTGGAATATGCAAAAAAATGGGGATATGAGATGGTTTACTGTATGTAAACCAGGTCTCATATCATGTCGGGTTTAGGAAGGAGAAAGCTGGATGAAATAATAATATATATACATATATGTGTCTACTGACATATATATATATATCTATCTATATAATTGTCTAAGGGTTTTTCCGTCTGTCTGTCTTTCTGTCTGTCTGTCTGTCTTTCTGTCTGTCTGTCTGTCCTGGAAATCCCACCTCTCTGATTGGTCGAGGCCACCAGGCCTCGACCAATCAGCAACGGGCACAGCGACGATGATGTCATAAAGGACGTAGACATCCCGCGTCTCTGATTCAGATGTCATAATGGTTGCCATGGCGACAATGTCATAAAGGTTGCCTCGACCAATCAGCGACGGGCACAGTCTGCCGCGAATTCTGGAATCATCATTGTCCATATACTACGGGGACATGCATATTCTAGAATACCCAATGCGTTAGAATCGGGCCACAATCTAGTATATATGTATATATATATATATAGACAGTATATATGTTTTTTATTTTTTTTAACACATGGATCCCTTGTATAGCCGTATGTCGGTTTTGCAAGCCTGCGATAAAAACACGCAGTACGGATGACATACGGATTACATACGGAGGATGCCATGCGCAAAAAACGCTGAAACACCCTGCCTACGGAGGAGCTACGGACCACTATTTTGGGGACTTTTCACTGAGTGTGAAGCCGGCCTTAGGGTGCACCACCCAGTTGTAATGAAAGTTACTTGGTTAAGGGCTCACTGAGAAGTTTCACCCCCCTGAACCAAATCCCTAGCTACGCCACTGGCAACATCACAAATAGTGGCTAGCTAATATCATGTATTTGTGTGATGTTCTCCCTCCCTGGAAATGTGCAATGAAGCTGGCTAATCGGGAGAAGCCGACAGTCAATCAGCATGACACCAATAGTCCCGCCCTGTCAACAGGAAGGGAAACTGCTGCTGTTATTGACAGTGCGTTGCTGAATCTCTAGCAGGATCAGTCAATGATGAGCTACAACAGACAGGTAGTTGCCCCTTTTTTTTAAGTCCCGAATATCTCCTTTAAGCTATTGGTCTTTTTCATGAAGCAGTTTTACTGTAATTTCTCCTGCAGCTCCACTGCCGACTTCTATTTTCTACGAGCTTGAGTGCACAAGTTGCCTGAAAAATGAACGTGTTACTTCATTTAACTACTTACCAATTTACGAACGCTAAGTTAGTTCAAAGAAGCAGGAGACTGAACACATCAGACTTGCGCCTACCATAGAAACCTTCAAAAAGAACCTGAAGACTCATCTCTTCCGACAAGCCTACAGCCTGCAGTGATCCTCAACCTACTGAACAGCCGTACAGCCAGCTCTTCCCTCTCCTAGTGTATCCTCACCCACCCCCTGCAGACTGTGAGCCCTCGCGGGCAAGGTCCTCCCTCCTTATGTACTCGTGTGCCTTGTTATCTGCTCATGTTTAATGTATTTGTCTATATTTGCCCCGTATTCACATGTAAAGCGCCATGGAATAAATGGCGCTATAAAAATGTATAATAATAATAATAATAATAATAATGTGCACAGCCATGTCATTTTTACATTGCTGTGCTCTATGTAATTTTTTTGTGGCATGGTTGTGACGCTTTTACAGGTGGGTTTGGGGTGCCTGAAAAAGACGTTGTGTGCATATATCCTAATGCCAGGTTCACATTAAGTTTTTGGCGTCCGTTAGACAGACTACGTGACACCGCGACATAACGCGGTGTATCGTAGTCCGTTAACGTCGCCATTTAGTCCAATGTCGGATGCATCGCTAGTGCACGCCCACAATGGGCGTGTGCTAGTGATATGCCGTCATTGAGTGATGGACCCTTGGACGCGGGCTGCAGCGTTTCCTGGTCTGTCACTGCTAGCGCAGATGGAGCATCTGCTACCTCTATCTGCGCTAGCGCGATGACATATCGGCACTTGCGTTAACAGCAGCCCGTTAACGCATGTGTCGAACGGGCTGCTGTTAAAACAATGTGAACCTAGTCTAACCTAGCTTGGAAAAAACTTTACCAAGCAGGTTAAGCGTGGACAACTTCCGTTTTTACTGGGGGGTTTTGCTGTGGAAATGTAATAAAAACACACATGCGATTTTTATGTGTGGAATTTCCACATCTCGTTCAATTCTATGGAAAAAATTTGTAAATAAAATATATTTAACTGTAACATGCTGCAATTTTTCTATATGTAAAAATCCTCTGCAGGATGTCCTCATATGAACTCGAGCCTGGGAACGTTTCAGAATATTTTCCCACGCTCGAGTTCATATGAGGACATCCAGCAGAGGGCGCCTCACTGCAACTGAATGTAACTACAGGTCATTGACCTACATTCCATTCATTCCCTGGGGTTTTACTGGCAGGAGCACAGCTGCATTAGCAGAACTTCTGCTTGTAAAATTAGTTAACCCCTTCAGATGGATTTACAGCGTGGGACGAGATTGATCATCGGAAGGTATGGGATATTGTTGTTTTTTTTATTTTACCTTTTTTACAGAGCGAGGGTCTTCAGGTGGATTACCAGTATAATAAACTATTCCAACAACCTGTGTATTTATTTCATTAAAAGACTTTGTAATAATGTGTGTGTGTGTGTGTGTGTGTGTGAGTGTGTGTGGGTGTGTGTGTCTTCGCCATTTCATACTATTGGATTAATAATGGATAGTTGTCATAATTGACGCCTCTCCATTATTAATCTGGCTTAATGTCACCTTACAATAGCAAGGTGACATTAACCCTTCATTACCCCATATCCCACCTCTACATGGGAATGGGAAGAGAGTGGCCAAGTGCCAGAATAGGCGCATCTTCCAGATGTGCCTTTTCTGGGGTGGCTGGGGGCGGATGTTTTTTGCCGGGGGGGGCAATAACCATGGACCCTCTCCAGGCTATTAATATCTGGCGGAGAAAACTGCGTGGGAGCCCACATCAATTTTTTCCGCGATTTAACCCTTTAAATTAATAGCTAGAGCGCCCAAATTTTGCTCATACACACTACTAACATTAGTAGTGTAGAATATGCAAAAAAAAGGGATATGAGATGGTTTACTGTATGTAAACCATGTCTCATATCCTGTCGGGTTTGGGAAGGAGGTAGAAAAAACTGGCAATTGAATTACCGGCTTTTAAGCTATCTAGCGCTATCACTAGTAGCTATCACTGACATCTACTGTATAATATAACGCTGGGAGAGTCACTCTGTCCGAAGCCTTTATAGATTGCGCAAGCGCAAGCGCCGGCGCAGTCTGGCCCCCACAGAGTGATGCTCCCAGGAGATCGCGGTATGCGTAAACACTGAACGCACACCGCGATCTCCACCGGAGAGTCAGGGACCGCCAGGAGGGTGAGTATATTCACCTGTCCCCCGTTCCAGCGCTGCGTGCGGCTCCGTCTCCCGGGTCCTCTGCTGTGACGTTCCCAGTTCAGAGGGCGCGATGACGCGCTTAATGCGCGCCGGCGCCCCCCTCTGACTGAACAGTCACAGCCAGAGGAGCCGGAAGATGGCGGCGCGCAGCGGTGGAACGGGACAGACAGGTGAGTATAGCAAGTGCTGGGGGCCTGAGCTGGTGGCGATACCGGCACCTGACCCCCACAGCGCGCCGGTGTCCCCGCCTGCTCAGGCCCCCAGCACTCGGCGCCCAGCGACGATAGGTGAGTATGGTATTTTTTTTTATATATATGGCAGCAGCATACGGGGCATATACTATGGAGAATCTTATGGGGGGCATATAATAAAATGGTGGCGCAGGATGGGAGCAGCACATGACAGAACGGGGGCGCAGGATGGCAGAAGCACATGACAGAACGGGCGCAGGATGGCAGCAGCACATGACAGAACGGGCGCAGGATGGCAGCAGCACATGACAGAACGGGCGCAGGATGGCAGCAGCACATGACAGAACGGGCGCAGGATGGCAGCAGCACATGACAGAAGTGGCGCAGGATGGCAGCAGCACATGACAGAACGGGTGCAGGATGGCAGCAGCACATGACAGAACGGGCACAGGATGGCAGCAGCACATGACAGGATGGGAGCAGCAAATGACAGAATGGAGGCGCAGGATGGGTGCAGAACATGTCAGAATGGAGGCGCAGGATGGGAGCAGCACATGTCACAATGGGGGCGCAGGATGGGTGCAACACATGACAGAATGGGGGCGCAAGATGGGTGCAACACATGTCAGGATGGGGACGCAGGATGGAGCAGCTCATGACAGGATGGGGACGCAGGATGGAGCAGCACATACCAGGATGGAGACAATATACCAATATAGATGCTAGCCACCCGGGCGTAGAACGGGTTCAATAGCTAGTATATATATATATATATATATATATATATATACCCCTATACTATGTGTAGACATTTATCTTAGCTATTCTATTCTAACCTGTCAGTGTGATTTTACTGCACACCGCACTGAATTGCCAGCTTTTCTATAGAACACCGCTGCGTATTTCTCGCAGGTCACACTGCTGGTCCGTGTGAAATCCGTATTTTTCTGGCCCCCATAGACTTTCATTGGCGTATTTTTTGCGCAATATGGTGACAAACACAGCATGCTGCGATTTTCTACGGCCGTAGAAGACCGTATAATACGGATCAGTAAAATACGGCTGATAGGAGCTGGGGCATAGACAAGCATTGTACCGTATGGAATCCATATTTTCAGCACCTATCTTACATCCGTAAAACACGCTAGTGTGAGGCCGGCCTAAGGCTACTTTCACACTAGCATCGTACGACGCACGTCGCAATGCATCATTTTGCAGAAAAAACGCATCCTGCAAACTTGTCTGCAGGATGCGTTTTTTCTCCATTGGCTTGTATTAGCGACGCATTGCCACACGTCGGTTGCGTCGTCTTGTGGCGGACCGTCGGCACAGAAAAACGTTGCATGTAACGTTTTTTGGTGCGTTGTGTTTGCCATTTCCGACTGCGCATGCGTGGCCAGAACTCTGCCCCTTCCTCCCCGGAGCTCACAATGGGGC
This sequence comes from Ranitomeya imitator, assembly GCF_032444005.1. Taxonomy (NCBI): domain Eukaryota; kingdom Metazoa; phylum Chordata; class Amphibia; order Anura; family Dendrobatidae; genus Ranitomeya; species Ranitomeya imitator. The sequence goes on from NC_091284.1 coordinate 464,448,938, forward strand.
AGTGGATGCGTTGTAAAACTGCATCTGCTGCCCCCATTGTGCTGCGCTTGCACAGCATGCGTTGGTACGTCGCCACGACGCATTGCGTCATGCGTCGTACGACTCTAGTGTGAAATTAGCCTTAGTCAATGGGTGCAGAAAAAACAGATCACATGAGGATTACCATCAAAATGTCATGCGTTTCTCACGCATGACTTTTGATGGCAATCCTCGGGTGATCTGTTCTTATGGATCTGTGGGAAACGCATGACATTTTGACGGTAATCCTTGTGATCTGTTTTTTCTGCACCCATTGACTCAATAAGTAATGTTAATACATTACTTATGAAATTATTCATGTAAAAAGCAGGTGCCATGCGGATGTACAAATTGGATATACGGATCACAATGTGAATGAAAAATTATTTTTGGGGGGATGAAAAACAGATAATTTTAGCGTAAGCTCGTCGTCTGAACGCGGCCTTAGGCTGCCGTCACACTAGCAGTATTTGGTCAGTATTTTACATCGGTATTTGTAAGACAACACCAGGAGTGGAACAAATAGTGGAAAAGTATAATAGAAACATATGCATCACTTCTGCATTTATCACCCTGGTTTTGGGTTACAGATACTGACCAGATACTGCTAGTGTGACGGCAGCCTTAGGCCGGAGTCACACTACAGCAAGATACGGCCGAGTCTCGCAGGTTAACAAGCTCTGGCATTGGTACTCCGGAGCGGAGTGTGCAGCTCCATGTATTGCTGTGCGGCTGCACGCTCCGCTCTGGAGTGCCGGTGCCAGAGCTTGGTTTTAACCTGCGAGACTCGGCCGTATCTCGCTGTGTGTGACCCCGGCCTAAGGCCAGCGTCACACTGGCGTATTGCATTCGATGCGAGATCATCGGATGCAATATGCTAATGTAAGCCCCCCCCCGCTAAAACACACAGAAATATTGCGGGGGTCTCATGTCCACATACACCCTAACCCTCACTTTATGTCACTTATATTAATATGGAGAAGTTTTTGAGGTAATGGCAACCCTGTGAGCTAAAAATAGATTATCCGGTTCTGTCTAGTTTTGTGCGCCCTTTTTTGCAGCATTTTGATTGGTTTATAGCGCTTTTGGCGGTCTTTTTACAGAGATATAACCCCGTGTCGGGCTGTTTTTGCCTCATTCTGCGGGCGCACGAAGAAAGAAGAGCCCACCCTCCCTCCCTTTATTTATTTGTTATTAGTTGTCGTACGGTTTTATTTGTGGGGAAAAATCACTCAGTTATGGGTGGATTTAGTTTTACTGGAAGTTTGGAATTTGTTGGATATTTAATATATGGAACTTTATTTATTGGATATTTATTAATTTATGTAACCCAAAATAAAATCTCACAGCCATTTTATTCCATCATTAACTTGTCTTTGTGTATTTATTTGGGAATGGGTTTTATGGGGACATGACACTCGGCTCCTGCTCGCAGCAGAGCAGGAGCCGAGTGTCATGCTTCTGTGCTCCGATTCTCTTGCACAGGGAGGATCGGAGCACAGCTGCGGAGGAGGCAGAGAAATTAATTTCTCCATCTCCTCCATTGCTGGGGTCCGCTTATAACGCACATCACTTGGATGGTATCCGAGTGGTGTGCGCTGTCTCACTCGCACCCATAGGCTTATATGGGTGCGAGTGAGCTGAGATTTTTCCTCGGTCCGAGAAAAACAGCCGACAAAAAGTCGGCTGGTGGGAGCTGCTCCATAGCTTAAAATTGGTCCGAGTGCAATGCGATTTTTTATCGCATTGCACTCGGCCGTTTAAAACGCCAGTGTGACGCTGACCTTAGTCTGATTTTAGGAACCTCAGTACCTGGACCATGGTAATGTATTAAACAGTGCGAACACTATAGAACGAGTGGTCTGAAACAGTGGAGGCGTAGCATATTGCATCAGAAAGGTTGTCTCAAAAAAAGGCCTCTAAGGCAAGAACCAGGAATGTACTGGTTGCTGCTGTAATAAAACAGGTGAATCATTTCTTTATTAGGAACTTTGCAGGGCTACAACCAATGTCGGCTTTAGCAATTTATTTAAGTAAAATTGTGTGACCAACGTCCACCATGTGAGCAGAATTTCGCCAGATTGGACACCTCCACATTGTAAGCTTACCCAAAGGATATGATCACATTCAGTTTTTTGAGGCATACGAAAACCATGAGTTTTTCAGGTTTCAGGCAGAGACCATTTCAGCAGTTTTTATATATATATATATATATATATATATATATATTTTTTTTTATTTTTTTTTTTCATTTCATGATTAGCTTTTGTGAAACATTTTCCTCCCTGGAGTGTCCACTGCAGCTTTTTGATTGGACATTGCCTAGTTTGTAGAGGTTTCCTTCAGGATCGGTTTCAAAGAAGAAATGTGCACTTTTTTTTTACCAGGCAAGTTTTTCAAAATCTTTTCAAGATGAAGGAAAAAGCTAAAAAAAACTCCATGTAAATAAGTGTTTTCCAGTTTTTGAGAATTTCAGGGAGGATCAGCAAAAAAAAACTGTATACACCATACTTAAAAATTTCCAAGGGTGTATTTTGGGTAACTGGAAACAAAGTTTTTATAGGTGCAGCTTGGATGGTAAACATATTATTCATTCTCTGAGCTGAAATATCCTGCATGTCTATTGCTCCAGTCCCTGACAGCAAGCAGCTTGGATGGTATCTGAGTCATTCTATCTTCGGCATTGAATCCTGCATGTATCTATATATGTTAGTCATCCTATTATGCCTTTGTTTGTGTTTATAGATATTTAACTCACTTTTGCATGTCCTTACTCAGAGAGATCACATAACTGTTTCAAAGTGGTTTATGATCCATGTAGACCTGGACATTTGTTTATCTAATCACTACATTTATGGTGTCCTGTTGTCTCAACTGAGTTAGATTGATTGCTAACGAGCTTTAACCCCAAAAAAAAAAAAAAGAGAGATCTAAGGGCTAGCCTTCTATAAATGTAGACTTAGCTTGGGGATGCATTCGTGCAGGGGTGCATTCGTGCACTTTTATTCGTGTATTTTTTATTCAAAGTACTTTTTTTTCTAAGTACTCGGCAGTTATAAAAGTACTTTTTTTTCTAAGTACTCGGCAGTTATAAAAGTACTTTTTTTTCTAAGTACTCGGCAGTTATAAAAGTACTTTTTTTTCTAAGTACTCGGCAGTTATAAAAGTACTTTTTTTTCTAAGTACTCGGCAGTTATAAAAGTACTTTTTTTTCTAAGTACTCGGCAGTTATAAAAGTACTTTTTTTTCTAAGTACTCGGCAGTTATAACATGGCAGTTAGACAGGGCAGGAGACAGGTAAGACAAACTAAATCTAATCCATATTCACTTGAAACAGCACAAATACTCACCATATTTATTTGTATCATCTATATTCTGGCTGCTGCATTCACTCACATTCACCGCCCTCGCATTAACTCTCTACACTCCATCCATATCGGCCCCTCTGTCCTTGCCTCTCCTATGTATAGCACTCATGCTCTATTCACATTGCTTAACAGCACAGATCCATTCAGTCCCACCATCCAACACAAGAGACGCTCTCACAAATCACTTCACCATCTGCTCACTCTTTCTATCCTCCTTCTCCTAGTCGCTGGAGACATATCTCCAAACCCCGGCCCCCCATGTTATAGCCAGTCAAACCTCCCAATTGCTACACCCAGAAACCCCTCTAACCTTATTAATATTGCCTGCATGCCTGCTGTCTCTTTCAATTGTGCCCTTTGGAATTCTCGCTCTGTGTGTAATAAACTCTCCTTCATTCATGATTTCTTCCTTTCTAATTCTCTTAATCTCCTGGCTCTTACTGAAACCTGGATCCAGCAGTCAGACACCACTGCTGCTGCTGCTCTTTCATATGGTGGACTACACTTTTCTCATACCCCAAGATCAGACAACAGAGCAGGTGGAGGCGTTGGCCTGCTCCTTTCACCCAAATGTACTTTCCAAGTTATACCCCAAGTACCCTCACTTGTCTTCCCTTCCTTTGAGGTCCATGTGGTCAGACTCTACGTCCCCTTCTCCATGCGAGTGGCGGTGGTGTATCGTCCTCCCGGCCCCTCTCATCAGTTCCTGGATCACTTTGCCACCTGGCTTCCACACTTTCTCTCTTGTGACACCCCCACCCTTATCATGGGTGATTTCAACATCCCCATTGCCTCTCCCCTCTCCCCATCTGCTTCTCACCTTTTATCTCTATCCTCCTCTTTTGGCCTCTCGCAGCATACTAACTCTCCAACACATGAAGATGGAAACTCCCTTGACTTGGTCTTCTCCCGACTTTGCTCAGTGGATGATTTCACAAACTCCCCTCTCCCGCTCTCTGACCACAACCTTCTTTCATTCTCTATCAAGAACTGCCATCCTGCTCAGGTCACCCCCACTTTCCACACTTATAGAAACATACAGGCCATTAACACCCAGAAACTTATGAAGAACTTGCAGTCCTCATTGGCCCCTATCTCCTCCATCTCATGTCCTGATTCTGCATTGAAGCATTACAATGAAACCCTGCAAAGTGCTCTGGATGAAGCTGCTCCTCCTATACATAAAACAACTCGGCACAGACGGCAACAACCGTGGCACACGCTGCAAACACGTTTCCTGCAGCGGTGCTCCAGGTGCGCAGAACGTCTGTGGAGAAAATCTAATCTACCCGAAGATTTCATCCATTATAAGTTCATGCTAAAGACATACAATTCTGCCCTTCACCTCTCCAAACAAACCTACTTCAACACCCTCATCACCTCCCTGTCCAATAACCCTAAACGTCTCTTTGACACGTTCCAGTCCCTACTCAACCCAAGAGAGCAGGCCCCAACCACGGATCTCCGTGCTGACGATCTGGCCAATTACTTCAAAGAAAAAATTGACCACATTCGACAGGAAATCATCTCCCAATCTCTTCATACCATGCACTGTCCTCCCTCCCCCACTGCATCTAGTTCACTCTCTGACTTTGAAGCAGTTACAGAAGAAGAAGTAAGCAGGCTCCTTGCATCTTCTCACCCGACCACTTGCACCAGTGACCCCATTCCATCACATCTCCTCCAGTCCCTTTCCCCGGCTGTCACCTCTCACCTAACAAAAATATTCAACCTTTCCCTCACTTCCGGTATTTTTCCCTCCTCATTTAAGCATGCCATCATACATCCATTACTTAAAAAACCATCCCTCGATCAAAACTGTGCCGCTAATTATAGACCTGTCTCTAATCTTCCCTTCATCTCCAAACTCCTCGAACGCCTGGTCCACTCCCGTCTTACCCGCTATCTCTCAGATAACTCTCTTCTCGACCCTCTTCAATCTGGCTTCCGCTCTTTACACTCTACTGAAACTGCCCTCACTAAAGTCTCTAATGACCTACTAACAGCTAAATCTAATGGTCACTACTCCATGCTAATTCTCTTGGATCTCTCTGCAGCATTCGACACTGTGGATCATCAGCTCCTCCTCACTATGCTCCGCTCCATCGGCCTCAAGGACACCGTTCTCTCCTGGTTCTCCTCCTATCTCTCTGACCGATCCTTCACTGTATGTTTTGCTGGTTCCTCCTCCTCTCACCTTCCCCTTACTGTTGGGGTTCCTCAAGGATCAGTCCTAGGCCCCCTTCTCTTCTCGTTGTATACTGCCCCTATTGGACAAACAATCAGTAGATTTGGTTTCCAGTACCATCTCTATGCTGACGACACCCAATTATACACTTCTTCTCCTGATATCACACCGACCTTTTTAGAAAACACCAGTGATTGTCTTACCGCTGTCTCTAACATCATGTCCTCCCTCTATCTGAAACTAAACCTGTCAAAAACTGAACTCCTCGTATTCTCTCCCTCTACTAACCTACCTTTGCCTGACATTGCCATCTCCGTATGCGGTTCCACCATTACTCCAAAGCAACATGCCCGCTGCCTTGGGGTCATCCTTGATTCTGACCTTTCATTCACCCCCTACATCCGATCACTGGCTCGCTCTTCTTACCTGCATCTCAAAAACATTTCTAGAATTCGCCCTTTTCTTACTTTCGACTCTGCAAAAACTCTGACTGTTTCACTTATTCATTCTCGTCTGGACTATTGTAACTCTCTACTAATCGGCCTCCCTCTTGCAAAACTCTCCCCTCTCCAATCTGTCCTGAATGCTGCAGCCAGGATCATATTCCTCACCAACCGTTACACCGATGCCTCTACCCTGTGCCAGTCATTACACTGGCTACCCATCCACTCCAGAATCCAGTACAAAACTACTACCCTCATCCACAAAGCACTCCATGGCTCAGCACCACCCTACATCTCCTCCCTGGTATCAGTCTACCACCCTACCCGTGCCCTCCGCTCCGCTAATGACCTCAGGTTAGCATCCTCAATAATCAGAACCTCCCACTCCCGTCTCCAAGACTTTACACGTGCTGCGCCGATTCTTTGGAATGCACTACCTAGGTTAATACGATTAATCCCCAATCCCCACAGTTTTAAGCGTGCCCTAAAAACTCATTTGTTCAGACTGGCCTACCGCCTCAATGCATTAACCTAACGATCCCTGTGTGGCCTATTTATAATAAAAAAAAAAAAAGGTTCCTCGCATCATGTTCTCATACACTTTATGCAGTATTAGCCCTCTGTGTCTGTACTGCTACATACTTAGGCAGGTAACTGGTTCATGCAGCTTTACATGAACACCTGAGCCTTACACTATAGCTGGTCCGAATAACTAAAGCAATTGTTACCATCCACCTCTCGTGTCTCCCCTTTTCCCCATAGTTTGTAAGCTTGCGAGCAGGGCCCTCACTCCTCTTGGTATTGTTAAGTCCTTCTCAGTCCCTGGCTTACTAGAGGTAGGGATCCTGAGTAAATGACACGCAAACAAGGTATTGTGTGATCATATACAGGGGAAGCCCAGGAGCACATCTCTCTCTCTGGGCTTTGCCCTTCCTTTATATAGAAAAGAATTATTCTTTTACAGACATGCGCACAAGCGCTCATATTTCACTATCTCTTACATAAACAATCTATACCAGTCTTTATCAGTAGAAAGTTACATCATCTGGAAGGTGAATGAAAGGCTGCTATTGAAAGAAGGAATGCACACATGATTACTTCCATAAAAGGAAATGTCAAGTCAGCAGAAATGTATCTTGTTGTAAGCGAGATTTCTCAGGAAGAAGACAAGATGGATTCCTTTAGTTCAGTCTGATCTCCACAATTCCCCCCTTTGACATTTTCTTTTATTTATTTTATTTTATTACCACAGGGCCAAAGACAAAGCCTTTATTTGGTATTACACATGTACATGCTTGTATTCAATAAGAGAATCATATCTAGTATTAATTCTTCCGTTTAACTCTCGCAACCTTTTCTTTGTTTTGCAATAAGTACAGATATTACAAAGGGATAGCAAAATAAGCGCAATAATCAGTATTAGCAAAGGATAACATAAGAGAAGAAGGAAAAAAAACTTTATACTCTTGCATCTATTACACAAAGTTTATCTGTGCATACTGAGATACTCTTGAGCACAATCTGGAATAGTACGTATATGACTACAATAATCATAACTATATGTATTATGCTCTGCATAATCCCAGCAACCCACCCACCGATTCCTCTGAACCAGTTGGCTGGGTTAAGAAAAGAAAAGGTATCTGACCACCAGCTATCCTTATTCTGGTCATTGTCTTTGTCATACTGATCTCTGAGTCGTTGTACGTCCTTTAATTTAAATGTCATACTCATAGTACTATTCGGGTCTATATAATGACAGCAGGTGGGTCCGATGATTTGACACATACCCCCTTGTGAGGCAGTTAGGTAATCCAATACCAGGGTATGTTGGTTAGTGACTATTATAAGCTGATTCTGTACAGCTATACTAGTGTTTAGTATATCCAATATATCCCAGATCTGATCATCTAGATAATCCGTGGCTCTAACTAATTTATCCCACATCTGTGTTAACATAGGATAAATAAAAATGGTACTAGCAATTTTGTTAGGAATTCCCATTTGTACTATATGTGGCCTCCCCGAGGGACGTGGTGAGTTATCTGCAGCTCTTTTATACAGTGTGTGCTTGGGCACGGCTTGCATATTCACTTGTTTATTTGAAATTATGAATGTAGCCGGGGTTAGGCGTCCTAATGTACAAGTACCCTTTATACCTACGGGAAGCCATTTATATGCTCCTTCTCCGCATATCCAAAATGTACCTTCAGGCAGATCCCATAGAGCTGAGTGCTGCAATACCAATCTGTGAGCCAAGTCCACAAATCTAGATACATTCTGAAGCATACACCAAGAGGGTTTTTGTCCCAAGGGGCTACAGTACCCGGCTGCGGGATTCCCACATACAGGCATTCCTTTGATATACTCATCGGATTTATTACAAACCAGGTTCCCCAGCTTACTTGTACAACTGTTTGCATCACCTTGGGGGAACAATTTAGAATGTTTCCATTTTCTATTATGTATGTATCTTTCCAATACTACAGGCTTGAAAGCATCAGAGGGGGGGACGGTTGTACTGAAACTAAGCTGTAGATTTTCTGTGGGGACCTGTCCTAAATTAGTTAATCCAGTCTTATTTCTAGGTCCTCCCCTAAATGCTAAATATTGTAGATGTGTGTTACTCCCTGAGAGATTACCCTGCCACCAAGGAAATTCTACCCATCCCACAATTGGTATGGCGATTGTAGTATTCCACAGCCTAGCATTACCAATTTGGTTGTTGGCCAGGTTGTCTGAACAATTAGGCCAAGCGAATATTTCTTCTGCTAATACGGGAACTGCTAGAAAAGGTATACTTGTGGCTGATACCGGCGAATGGGTACAGATCCAACAATCTGTCAGGGTTTGTGTATTGTTTAACAAGTCATGCACTAATTTTCTATGATGTTGTACGAATCTATTGTTCAAAGGGGCTAGAGAATTCAGTCTATCCCACGCCTCCGTTGAGGTTATCATTATTAACATCAATATCATGAGTTTATACTGCTTTTCTTGCAATGGCTTGCATGTATCCATGATGCCTTTCCTTCAAGCTTGACTGATGTAGGTGTTGTCAACAGGACTTGGAAGGGTCCGTCAAACCTTGGTTCTAGAGCCTTTCTGGTGTGTCTTTTTACATAGACTCGATCACCTGGTTCCAACTTGTGACTTCCTTCTGTGTTGTCAGGATCTGGAAGGGAAGCAAAAACTTGTGCATGCACCTTAGTTAATTGTTTCTGAAGATTTTGCACATAAGAAGTCAATGACTCAATATTTAACACAAGTTGCTGTGGAAAATAACATCCTAAATTGGCAGTCCTGCCAAACAAAATTTCATATGGAGACAGTTTAGTCTTACCCCTTGGGGTATTGCGTATTGAGTAAAGGGCCAGTGGAAGGCATTCTGTCCAAGGCTTTCCTGTTTCAGCCATGGCTTTCTGTATTTTTAATTTTAAAGTTCCATTCATGCGTTCCACCTTACCAGAACTTTGAGGATGGTACGGAGTGTGTAACTGACTTTCAACACCCAACATTTTCAGTACATTTTGAAATATTTCTCCAGTGAAATGAGTACCCCTATCTGACTCGATCACTTCAGGGAGACCGTAACGGGGTATCAGTTCGGCAACTAGCTTTACAGCAGTGTTTTTAGCTGAAGCCTTCCGAACTGGATAGGCCTCTGGCCACCCCGAGAACATGTCCACACATACCAACACATACTCATACCCATTACTTTTTGGCAGCTGGATAAAGTCTATTTGTAATCGCTGAAACGGGTAGAGAGGTCGGACGTGGTGCTTCATAGGGGTCTTTGTTGTCTGTCCGGGATTATGTGCCAGGCATATAGCGCATGCAGCACAATAGTCTCTTGCATAGTTGCCAAAACCTGGAGCCAACCAGACTTGCTTTGCCAGTAGTGTCATTGCATTTGCAGACACATGAGTAGGGTGGTGCAGTCCACCAACTACAATCGGATACCAGGCTCTAGGTAGACATATTAGTCCATCTTTCTTCCAAATTCCCGCTTGTTCTTCTGCCCCTTCCTTTTTCCACCTGTCCCTCTCCTCTTCTCCTGCATCTTCCTGTGCTTGTCTCAGTCTATCTTCAGTATTTTCTGTGGGGTTTACAGTATGAACCTGTTGTAAGGGTTTGACAGCTGCTGCTTTGGCTGCTTTATCAGCCCTATCATTTCCCCTAGATTCCCTAGTGTCGAGTCTCACATGTGCAGCTACCTTGATTACTGCTACTTCTTTTGTTTCTTGTGCAGCCTCTAAGATCTGTTTGATCAGAGAAGCATGTTTTACAGGTTGTCCTGACGCTGTCATGTAACCTCTAGCTCTCCAGATTACTCCAAAATCAAACACAATACCATGTGCATACCTAGAATCAGTGTATATATTAGCTGTCTGGTTCTCAGCTATTTTAAGAGCTTCAATCAATGCTGTTAGTTCTGCTTCTTGTGCAGACTGTTTCGGTGGAAGTGGTTCTGCTTTGAGAGTTTCAGATTCTGACACAACTGCATACCCTGTATGGAAGTTACCTGTGTCATCTGCAAACCTACTACCATCTATAAACAGCTCTAAATCTGGATTTTGAAGTGGTGTTTCGGATACATTGGGTAAGCCTACCGTTTCTTGTAAAATGAGCTCTGTACAATCATGTGTGTCTGTAGGGAAAAAATTTGCGTGTGGATCAGTGTCCTTATTCCCCCCTTCAGACTCGAGAGGTAGCAGTGTAGCTATATTGAGAGTCTGAAGCCTAGCAAATGTGATAGTAGAGGGGAGCAACAAAGAACACTGTAGCCGCAAATGTCTGGCCATGGAAATGTGTTTTGGTTGGACCTGGTTTAATATCCCATAAACATCATGTGTAGTTTGAACTGTGAGTGGATACTCTAGGACAATTTCTGATGCTTTGTCCAACAATAGTGAGACAGCAACAACTACACGTACACAGGTTGGCGCTGCTCTAGCTACGGGATCTAACCTTGCTGAAAGATATGCAATTGGTCTTTGTTTCCCTGCATGCTTCTGGGTAAGAACTCCTGTAGCATGGGAATCAACTTCTGCAGCCATAAGCTGAAACGGTTTGGTGTAGTCTGGTAGCCCTAACGCTGGAGCTGAAACAAGGGCATCTTTTAATTGTTGGAACGAAATCTGACCTTCTTTTGTCAACAAATAAGGTTCACTTTTTACACAGTCATACAGTGGTTGCATTAGTTGACTGGCATGTATAATCCATTGTCTACAATGAGACACTATTCCTAAAAATGCTCGTAGCTGTTTATGATTTCTAGGCTCATTCATCTGTCTTATTGCTTCAGTTCTTTGTGGTGTAAGATGCTTTTTACTTTGAGAAATGCAATGACCTAGAAAGACCACTTTGGTCTGACAAACTTGTAGCTTTTGTCTATTCACTTTACACCCTTCTTTTTCTAAAAAACATAGTAAACTCACAGTGGACCTTTCTGCAGTTTCTAGATCTGGGCAGCAAAGTAGTAGGTCATCCACATACTGCAAAATTACTACCTGTGGTTCGGGTTCAAACCTCTGAAGGACTGTTTGTAGGGCATTTGAATAAAGAGTAGGGGAGTGTATCATTCCCTGTGGAAGGCGTGTCCACGCCAACTGTTTGCCCTTAAATGTAAATGCAAACAAATGCCAACTATCTTGGTGTAAAGGAACCGAGAAAAATGCATTTGAAAGATCTATTACAGTAAATACTTGAGAACTGGCTGGTATCTGTGATAGTAACGTATGAGGATTGGGTACAACTGGGGTGATTGGATCTAGAACTTTGTTTATTTCTCTTAAATCATGTACCATACGATATTTGGGCATAGAACTCTTATCAAGAGTTCTCTTTTTGACTGGATACAGAGGAGTGTTAGCAGGTGATTGTATCTCTACCAAAACTCCTTTCTCTTTATATCCCTCTATCTGTTTTGTAATCGCTAGTTCCTGCTGGGCACTCACAGGGTATTGTCTGAGCTGTGGGAGAACAGTTCCTGGTTGCACAGATAGTTTTACAGGAGAGATATGCAATAGTCCCACATCGGTGTCACCCTGTGCCCACAGTGTTTCTGGGACCATTGAGAGGTCTAGATCTGTGGTGTACTCTTTTTCTTCAGCATAATCCTCAAAAGCCTGAATTCTAACATATTGTTCTAATGTTTCTGCATCATCAGGGATAGTCAGTATAACTGTGCCATCTTCCCTAAAATTGATGTTAGCTTCTAATTTCTTTAGGACATCAGTTCCTAACAAACATGTTGGGGCACCTCTGGCATACAAAAATCTGGATGCAAAACATTTAGGTCCTAATGAGACCTCTAGGGGCACAGTATATGGCAGTGTTCGAATTACCCCATCATAACCCTCAGCAAAAGTTGTTTGTTCTGAAATATCTTCCGGATTCGGAAGAAAATCTTGATTCAAAATTGAGGAAGTTGCACCTGTATCTATCAAAAATGGAATCTCTCTCCCCCCCACATTCACCTGTATCATAGGTCTTCTAGCTGGTAGGGAAGTTTGTAACACATCGAGTCAATCTGAATCTGGTATGGGACCATCTATGATGGTAGATTTCTGCTGGTTGTCCGTTTGGGGAGGGTTATTTCTGGGAACAAATTTGCCTGACTTTATATCTGCCAACTTCTTCCTGCACTCTCTTTGGAAATGACCTGGCTTTTTACAGTAGTGGCAAGGAAAGATGTGTCTCACTCTTCCTCCTGTATTAGCTTGTGCTATTCTAACAGGCTTACGATTCTCTCTCATATCCATGACTATTCCTAAACATCGTTGTTTCACAATATTTGGTTGTTCAATTGTTCTCCAATCTGGAGTAGAGGATTTAAATTTTTCTCTGATTTTCGGATCTAGCCCCTCTATTAATTGTTTTGTAAAAAGTCTCCTTACTGAAGCATCAGTCAAATCCAATCCTTCATCCCTAAAGCTATTTTCTAATTCTTGACTATATTCTTCAATACTTTGCCCAAATTTCTGCATAATCACACCCGTAGATCCCCTTTCCCTCTGTTTTTCTCTCATGAAAATTATTAATGCCTCTGTGAACTGGGTACCTGATGCTTCTGTCTGTAAGGCACCCCCTTCTGCCACTGGTCTATTGGGCTGTAGGTGTGTCAATAATTCCTGAAAAAGTCCGGGGGACATTTTCATTCTACATAATTCTTCCCCGTCCGCCCAGACCCCAGCATGAGTCTGCATGATTTGTTGTATGTATTGTGCAAATCGGATGGGATATTGAGTGGGATCAGGCGCATTATGCAGGAGGGACATACCTTCAGCAGGGGACCAAGGAAAATACTGTCGGGTCTGGTGATATCTAGTTCCCATTACCCCGTCAGCACCAGGTTCCCTAAAGGGTCTTGGTACTACCCTAACAGGGGCAAGTACAGTGCCATGTCTAGGTGTACCACAGACTAGGCAATCATTTCTCCAATCTGGATTTTGTTGTCCACAGTGTGAACATACCCATCCTCCTACCCCACCAAGATTGGGATACAAGGCTGGAAATTGTTTTCCTCCTTCTGCTCCTCCAGATGGTACAAATGATTGGGCTTTTGGATCTAGGTAAGGTGGTGGGATTATGTCACAACTTTTTCCCTTCCCCATAATCCATTTGGAAGTGTCTGGATCATACTTCCAATTCTCCTCTTTAGCTGTTTTTGAGACCTCTATCATACAGTGTATGATTTCTTCCCACCCATTGTCTTTGATAATTCCACCTCGTTCTTTACTCAGTTTTTCCCATTCTGTACTGAACATAAGTGCTTCTGAAATTCCCAATTTTTCTCTTACCCTTCTAATCTGACTTCTGACTGTCTTCCCACATCTTTCCTGTATGATATCTGCTGCTTCCACTTGTCCTAAGACGGTTTTTGTCTGTTTATTTCCCATTTTTCTTTTTTTTTTTTTTTCAATATTAGCTATTTCTACCCCAGGTGACGTTTGGACAATCACTTATCCTAGGTGATGTCTCGTTGCCTTCTCTCCTAGGGAGCTAAAATATTGAAGGGCTGATCTGCTCCATTCTTTCTAATGTGCAGAATGTACTTAAGTGCTATTATGCACGCAAACAGACCCAGCAACACCATACAGATCACAAAACTTTCTGTGTCAGTTAGCATACTTGTCCCAGGCTCATGGACCCGCGTCCTGGGCTCATTCTATCAAACCTTATCCAGAAATGAAGGAGGTTAAGCACTTAAATGAGAGTCAAGCATGGGCGGAGGTCTCCCCGAAAGGACGCAACCACATGACCCAGTTAGGCTGACTTCCGTGTATAAGGCTTATACCCCAACTATTTCGGCTGATTTTTCTACGCACTTTTGCTCTTCTTTCACAACATACCACAACCTTCACACTGTTCACACACTGCCAGGGACAGGACTCATAAATCTATACAATATAGTAACCCGAGTTTTATAGGTATCTACTCACTACTAGACTAACCCAGCGTGACACGGCTCATAGAGATCTTTCGGATAATACAAGGCAGATAAAAGAGAACTAATAATGTCTCTTACCTGGCCAGGTTTTTCAGTTTATTTGCCGTCCATTATCCCAGATCTCCATTGTCCGTATCTGCAGGTGAATCTCGAGCAAATACTCTCATCTCGGGTCCCTGTTCGGTGCGCCAAAGAAATGTTAAGTCCTTCTCAGTCCCTGGCTTACTAGAGGTAGGGATCCTGAGTAAATGACACGCAAACAAGGTATTGTGTGATCATATACAGGGGAAGCCCAGGAGCACATCTCTCTCTCTGGGCTTTGCCCTTCCTTTATATAGAAAAGAATTATTCTTTTACAGACATGCGCACAAGCGCTCATATTTCACTATCTCTTACATAAACAATCTATACCAGTCTTTATCAGTAGAAAGTTACATCATCTGGAAGGTGAATGAAAGGCTGCTATTGAAAGAAGGAATGCACACATGATTACTTCCATAAAAGGAAATGTCAAGTCAGCAGAAATGTATCTTGTTGTAAGCGAGATTTCTCAGGAAGAAGACAAGATGGATTCCTTTAGTTCAGTCTGATCTCCACAGTATCTATTTTGAACTGTGATTTCTGTTATGCTGTAATGTCTATTGTCTGTACAAGTCCCCTCTATAATTTGTAAAGCGCTGCGGAATATGTTGGCGCTATATAAATAAAAATTATTATTATTATTATTATTATTATAGGTGAAGCACATATAAGGCCAGAGTCACGCATCCATGATTCTTGAGCCGAATGCAACATCCTCATGTTCACATGTAACATACGTAAATGCTTCATTTTTTTCTGTTAGGCTACTTTCACACTAGCGTTGTGTGACGTACGTCGCAATGCATCGTTTTGGAGAAAAAACGCATCCTGCAAAGTTGCCCGCAGGATGCGTTTTTTTTCCATAGACTTGTATTAGCCGACGCATTGCGACGTATGGCCACACGCCGCATCCGTCGTGCGGCGTATGCGTCGTGTTTTGGTGGACGGTCGGCACAAAAAAACATTGCATGCAACTTTTTTTGTGCTTCGTGTCTGCCATTTCCGACCGCGCATGCGCGGCCGGAACTTCGCCCCCTCCACCCCGGACCTTACAATGGGGCAGCGGATGCTTGTAAAACTGCATCCGCTGCCCCCGTTGTTCATTTTTTTCGTAGGTTGCGTCGGTACGTCTGGCCGACGCATGGCGACGGCCCCGTACCGACGTTAGTGTGAAAGTAGCTTTACTTATCTGCAAGTGTACGCACCAAATCTTTTCTGGTTAGTGCATATTTGTTGTATCTTTTTGATGCGTTTTTCCCATTATTTGACGCATTTTTGTTGGAGATTTGAAGCAGCGTCTTTAATGCATTGTTTCATAGTACAAAAAAAGCTTTGATTCTGCACCTAAAAATGCAAATATAGAGAAAAATACACACCAAAAACTGCATCTAGCAGCGTCTTCAGACGCCGTGGGACTGGAATGACTTTTCATGAAATCACATGCACTTTGCTTAGAAATCGCAGGAAAGAAAAAACACACAGCATTTCCGCTACCTGTGAACCTCAAGCCACGTTCACGTTGAGTATTTGGTGATTTTTTTACCTTCGTATGTGTAAGCCAAAACCAGGAGAGGGTGATTAATACAGAAGAGGTGACGAGTTTCTATTATAGTTTTCCTCTGACTGTTCTTCTCCTGGTTTTGGCTACAAATACTGAGGTAAAATACTGACCCAATACTGAATAGGGGAATGTGGCCTAAGACTGCGACCTGTGTGAATCCGGCCTTAACGCTAAACATGGTGTATCCATGTGACAAGTAGTGGTAAACACCCAGCAGTTTATTTTACAGCTTCTAAATCATTATTGCATTTGCACCTTTGTGGTTTTTGGCGGTAACTCATTTTCCTCTACCACCTTTTGTCCTATATGTGTTCGCCATTGCGGCAGAGTTTATGGTTTACTAGCTGTTGTCACCCAATACGAAATTTGCAGCTTTCTAAGGCCGGCGTCACACACAGCGTAAAACAATACGGTCCGTATATTACGGCCGTAATACGCTGAAAAGTCCCCAAAATAGTGGTCCGTAGCTCCTCCGTAGGCAGGGTGTGTCAGCGTTTTTTGCGCATGGCATCCTCCGTATGTAATCCGTATGGCATCCGTACTGCGTGTTTTTCTCGCAGGCTTGCAAAACCAACATACCGCTATAGAAGGGATCCATGTGTCACCAAAAAAGAATATATATATATATATAAATACTGTCTATATATATATATATATATATATATGTCAGTAGACATATATATATATTAATATTTCTTCCAGCGCGAGATAGCTTTAATTCAATTACCGGCTTTTGCTCTCTCCTTCCTAAACCCGACATGATATGAGACCTGGTTTACATACAGTAAACCATCTCATATCACCTTTTTTTTTGCATATTCCACACTACTAATGTTAGTAGTGTGTATATGCAAAATTTGGCCGTTATATCTACTAAATTAAAGGGTTAAATGGCGGAAAAAATTGGCGTGGGCTCCCGCACAATTTTCTCCGCCAGAGTAGTAAAGCCAGTGACTGAGGGCAGATATTAATAGCCTGGAGAGGGTCCACGGTTATTGCCCCCCCCCCCCCCTGGCTAAAAACACCTGCCCCCAGCCACCCCAGAAAAGGCACATCTGGAAGATGCGCCTATTCTGGCACTTGGCCACTCTCTTCCCATTCCCGTGTAGCGGTGGGATATGGGGTAATGAAGGGTTAATGCCACCTTGCTATTGTAAGGTGACATTAAGCCAGATTAATAATGGAGAGGCGTCAATTATGACACCTATCCATTATTAATCCAATGCTAGTAAAGGGTTAAAAAAATACACAAACACATTATTAAAAATTATTTTAATGAAATAAAAACAAAGGTTGTTGTAATATTTTATTCAATGCCCAATCCAATCACTGAAGACCCTCGTTCTGTAACAAAAAAAAAACATAATAAACCAACAATATCCTTACCTTCTGCAGATCTGTAAAGTCCAACATTGTAAATCCATCTGAAGGGGTTAAAATATTTTGCAGCCACGAGCTTTGCTAATGCAATGTTGTTCGTGGCTGCAAAACCCCGGGGAATGAAGGTAAAGTAGGTCAATGACCTATATTTACCTTCATTTGCGGTGAGGCGCCCTCTGCTGGTTGTTCCTAGATCGTGGGAATTTTCCTAGAAAGCTCCCAGGCTCGAGTTCATAAGAGGGCGCCCTCTGCTGGTTGTCCTCATATGAACTCGAGCCAGGGAGCTTTCTAGCCAGGGGGGGGGGCCAATAACCATGGACCCTCTCCAGGCTATTAATATCTGCCCTCAGTCACTGGCTTTACTACTCTGGCGGAGAAAATTGCGTGGGAGCCCACGCCAATTTTTTCCGCCATTTAACCCTTTAATTTAGTAGATAGAACGGCCAAATTTTGCATAGACACACTACTGACATTAGTAGTGTGGAATATGCAAAAAAAAGGGGGATATGAGATGGTTTACTGTATGTAAACCATGTCTCATATCATGTCGGGTTTAGGAAGGAGATAGCAAAAGCCGGTAATTGAATTAAAGCTATCTCGCGCTGGAAGAAATATTAATATATATACATATATGTGTCTCACTGACATATATATATATATATACCTATTCTATGTGTACACATTTATTCTACCTATTCTACTGTAAGCTGTCAGTGTGATTTTACTGTACACCGCCCTGAATTGCCGGCTTTTCTCTCTAACACCGCTGCGTATTTCTCGCAAGTCACATTGCTGGTCTGTGTGTAATCCGTATTTTTCACGCTTCCATAGACTTTCATTGGCGTATTTCTTGCGCAGTACGGTGACAAACGCAGCATGCTGTGATTTTCTACGGCCGTAGAAAGCCGTATAATACTGATCAGTTTAATACGGCAGATAGGAGCAGAGGCATAGAGAATAATTGTGCCGTTTGTTTTGCAAGTTTTACGGACGTATTTTCTGCGCTCTTACGTCCGTAAAACTCGCAAGTGTGACGGCGGCCTAAAAAGTCACAAATATAATTCAGTCAGCCCTGTCAGTTTGTTTGATGTGGGCCCCATATGTTTTGCTATAACTTTTTGCACAAAAATATTAAAACCAAAAACATATATTTTGTTTTGTTTTTAATTTGCACAGAATTCATGAAGTGCGTGCGCCATTTTGAAGAATTTGGTTTAAAAAAAAAAAAAAAAGGTAAGGAATACCACAGAACCAAAAAGAAAAGTGACAATGAAGAAAGGGAAAGCAAGACATTTTCTTCCCCTTGCGACACAACTATAGAGACTAATAGGGGGCACAGTCATGAGCGCTGCCTAGCTTTGGGGGCTTGTTGTGAGATGACGTGCTCCACGTGTAACTTTCCCTCACAGAAGCGGCCATGGAGGCCGGGAGCGGCTTAGTGCGGAGGACCACGCCTCCATAGCTATGTGTGTCATATCTGCCACCTAAACGCCTGGCAGTGACGTCACTACCTGCCTCTGGTGTAGAAGCGGTAGCTTATTCTCGCGTTATTTCATTTGCCGCTTGATAAATCTCGCGAGATTACGACGTCATGATTGCGGAGCTCGCCCTATAAATGTCCCTCACACGCCATGCTCTCTCTCATTTGTCGACCTGCTGAGGAGAGGTAATGTTCAGTGTACGAGCGCATCTGTCTGTGTCCCTTTCACACGAGGGCCGTTGTGTGGTTGCTGCAGCCTGGCTACAGATGGGGCGCAGTCTCCCATGACGTGTCTCTAGTGTACAGCGAGGCAATACGGACGGGCAGGTTTTGCTTCCATCATGTAATGTGTATTGCAGTGATGACAATGAGACCTGGTACATGTCCCACCACTGGGGGCGCTGTGTGGCACTGCCTAGGACTTGGTTAGATGGCCGCCATGTGGGTGTACAGTCTGTAACATCGGTGGTTGTCACAGCTGCTTCTGTTTCTATCCCTCAGGTGTCCATGCCCAGTATGTGCCGCCATGTGCTTTCCGCTGGATGATGCGCCCTGATCTGGTGAGGACTCTCCCTACAGGTGACAGGCTTATCAGTGGTCGGCTCTGGCCATATTAAACCTTTCATTTACTGCTGTAATGAATTGTCACATTGCCTACTCCTAAATGTTCTCTAGTAGTACAACTGTACCTTGGGGTGGTGTGGGATAAGATGTTAGAACACAAGCTCTATGCCCTTCCCATCAATCACTGGCCTTAATTGTCTGTATTTGCTCAGACGGAGTTGTGCATCTAGAATGGTGGCCACTTCCAGCTGATGCAAGCGCACACCACAGAGGAGTGCATATAGCTTCATGTGTTTCACATGGCAAACCACTGTGAACATCTTCATTTTTGTGAACTGCCTCTACCCACCTCCTCAAGTGAGCACTGTAGCATGTGCATTTCCTTCATGCTAAACTGATGCATCTAATGGAAGTTGGTATCGGCATCCTGGAAAGGCATGTCTGGACAGGAGCATATGCTATAAGTCACTGTCCAATTTCAGGTTTGGAACCCTAGAACGCTTCCTGGGTACCCCCAGACACTTCTCCCACCCATCCCTAAGAGGTTGAAGTTTCTTATTCGTTAGTTTCTTCGGCGATTTTTTTCATTTATTTTTTTTTTATAGGTTTATAAATAAAAAGCATCACAATAATAACATACAATGCAGCGAGGTGCCCTGATGTGAATACTTACAAACCGCTACAAAAACTATAAAAATAAGCATCAAAGTGGGCAACGAAGGGCATTAGTCAAAGGGTTAAATGACTTTGGGCCACTATCACAATGCATAACAAAGCCGGGTCTCTTCCAGCCTGGCCCAAATGGGTTCTGGACATCAGAACTGGCATCAAAGTGGATAGCCATTTGAATAAGTAACTGATGTTTTTAAGGGGTTAAATGACTTTGGGCCACTGATCTCTCACTAAGAATACACAGATGTCATTTAACCACTTACAAACATAATTTACTTATTCAAATCTGTGAAAATGGGCTGTTTGCCCACTTTGATGCCAATTCTGATGCCCAGAACCTATTTGGGCCAGGCTGTAGGGACCTGGATTTCCTTGCCCATAATCCTGTAGAATGTAAGCCCGCAAGGGCAGGGTCCTCGCCCCTCTGTATCAGTCCGTCATTGTTAGTTTGTTTACTGTATGTAATATTTGTAACTTGTTTGTAACCCCTTCTCATGTACAGCACCATGGAATCAATGGTGCTATATAAATAAAAATAATTTGATGCAGGGCATCACTATCTGTGTACTTGGTGTCACAAAGTTAATTAAAAGTATTCACATCAGGGCTAGCTGCATTGTATATTATTGTGATGCTTATTTGTTAAATCTATAATAAACAGAAAATAAAAAATTGCTGAGAAACCAACTTCAGCCTTGTCCCCACTCCATACTTAACACTGCTCTCCTTTATCACTCAGCTTTTGTCTCCTTGAAAGAGCTGATGTTGAAGCAGTCACCAGCAGGAGTCTGGGACATAAGCTGAAACATCATTATATAGTAATACTTTTTAATGCATCCTAAGGCCTATCACCTTAGTATGTAGAGCAAATTTCCACACAGCCTGCAATGCCATGGGTATAAAATGGGAGATCGTTGGTCGCTGAGGAAAGTCCAGAACTTTATTTCGTCGCTGGACTCCCTGCAGACATTGCTGGATCGGCGTGTGACACCGATCCAGCGATGTCTTCACTGGTAACCAGGGTAAACATCGGGTTACTAAGCACAGGGCCACGCTTAGTAGCCCGATGTTTACCCTGGTTACCAGCGTAAAAGTAAAACAAACACTACATACTTACCTACCGCTGTCTGTCCCCGGCGCTCTGCTTCTCTGCACTCCTCCTGTACTGGCTGTGAGCGTCGGTCAGCCGGAAAGCAGAGCGGTGACGTCACCACTCTGCTTTCCGGCCGCTGTGCTCACAGCCAGTGCAGGAGGAGTGCAGAGAAGCAGAGCGCCGGGGACAGACAGCGGTAGGTAAGTATGTAGTGTTTGTTTTTTTACTTTTACGCTGGTAACCAGGGTAAACATCGGGTTACTAAGCGCAGCCCTGCGCTTAGTAACCCGATGTTTACCCTGGTTACCCGGTGACCTCGTGATCGTTGGTCGCTGGAGAGCTGTCTGTGTGACAGCTCTCCAGCGACCAAACAGCAACCCTGCAGCGATCGACATCGTTGTCGGTATCGCTGCAGCATCGCTGAGTGTGAAGGGGCCTTAAGTTTCTCCTAATGCAGCATGGTGGATGGCTTGTATGGTGCACAACCTATAAAATAAAATAAAAATTATAGTGCATGCTGCAATATTTTGGCAATACACTGCTGAAATGTTTGAAAGCATTTCCTTTCTTTTGTTTGGCCACTTTCTAGGTACAAACACAACAGAAATGCTAAGAGTAAAACCTTCTCTTGCAACCCACAACTACTTAACTTGTAGGAGTTGTGTTACTTATGGGAAGGGACATCAATTTTCTGTACTTCTATGTATGGACTCTAAGGTTACCAGACATATTAAAAGATAAAGAATTGATTGGAGAATGTACATGGCTTTAAGGCAGTTCACCTGGCAAAACTCTTGCAGGAGATGAACCTTGCACAGGAATGTATTAATGACACTGTGCATATGTTTAGTCATTTGTCACTACTTTCAACTATTTTAGCTTTTTTTTTTTTAATTGTCTAAAGTCACTGACTCCAGACTTGTGGATTCTCTGGTCTGGGAGCAGGCAGTCATGGGACCACAAGTATGTGCTATACATACTGCTTTCTGACTATATGGGTGTGACTGGAAGTGCGCAAATCTCCTTACAATCCCATGAGTGCATTCTGGTGTTTGAATCGTCACAGTTCCTGCAGTGTGTGGATTCACTAGTCTGCAGTCAGAGGCTACAAATCTGTATTAAAGTCCAGACAACCTGTGAAAAGTACCATAGTCCTACTCGGGCAACTTCAGATTGTGACTGACGGCAAAACTGATGTGTGAAAGGAGTTTAATTCTTCAGAAAGCAAAGCTCTCATATAGTGTCTCTCTGCACCTACAGATCAGGCCAGCAACACAACAATGCTGCTGCATCTAGGCAGGAGCAGTCATTACCTAGCATGGAGGAATGAGGAGATGTATAATATTATTATTCTAGTGTTTTCCAGTTTGCACACATCATCACTGTCCCCAATGGGGCTCACAATCTATCAATTTCCTATCAGTATTTCTTTGGAATGTGGGAGGAAACCGGAGGAGACCCACGCAAACACGGAGAGAACATACAAACTCCTTGCAGGTGTTGTCCTTGGTGGGATTTGAACCCTGGACTCTAGCGCTGCAATGCTAACCACTGAGCCACCATACTGCCGATGTATGGGGTGTGCAACCTGTAGAAGACAATGAGGGCAAATGCTTTAAACAAGATTAAGATGCGTACAAAACATGTTAGTCTCTTACTCTGGCTTGAGTCACACTACTTTCATATCAAAATATTTGTCTAGCTACTGTTTGAGGCTTGTAGACCAGCAGTTCTGAGCTTGTTGCTTTTGTTGACCTATATAATTTTTTTTTTCTCATAGGTGCAGTTGTCAAGTGACTGAGGTAATGGACTTAATATTATAAGTATTATAAGTTTAGATATGATGGCTGTTCTAAGTGTTGTCAAAACTAAACTTGAAATGTGTTCTCTTGAATACAGTGTCACTTATTCCATGATCTGGCAACTTGGCCAGATGGGCATGAAGCTGCTGGCTGTGGTGGTGACCTATTTCTCAGCTTGACAACACCTTTTAAGATGGTGATTGTTTTAAAGGGACCCTCTGCACAGTGACTGTTCAAATCAAATACAGGTGCTCAGTGTATCATGTTGTGGCCATTTAAGTGCATCCATCTGTGCCCTTCTCTGGAACTGTCAATTAAGGCGAGACAAGCAGGTGGGATGGTGTATGTAAATGATTGGCTCTGTTATGAAACGCCAAGCACTTGTCCTTGGTTAAAACAATAATTCTGTGGTGACTGTCCCTTGTTAA
The DNA here is from genome assembly GCF_032444005.1 of Ranitomeya imitator. Classification (NCBI taxonomy): domain Eukaryota; kingdom Metazoa; phylum Chordata; class Amphibia; order Anura; family Dendrobatidae; genus Ranitomeya; species Ranitomeya imitator. The sequence continues at coordinate 464,472,471 of NC_091284.1, forward strand.
AGCCAAGTTTTATGCCACTGCAGCTTGTCTGACTGTTCTGATGATTAACTATGTTCAACTGCTCTGATTTAGGGTGACTGACATAAGGATTTTCTGAACAGTTTTTTTTTTTTTTTCTCATTTGTAATTAAAAAAAAATAGCTTGCGCTTATCAAATTTAAATGTCTGGGTTTTTTTTTTGTTTTTAAGGTACCATGTGACCAAGCTGATGGACATAAAGGTAAAATGAAATGAGTTTAGACTGAGGAAGTGGTCTTCTTTATAAGGTTATTTTGTCAAAATGATGGGTGGTGTAGTCTGGTCTGACCCTAGCTGCTGACTTTCTCTGACAGTGGTAGGAATAGTTCTGCTAGTTTTCTACACAGGATTCTGGATCCATAACTGAAATTAATGGGAGGGGAGTAGTATTACAGTGAGGGCAGGGATTTCCTCCAGGCATCGAAGCCTTGAAGAAATCATTAGCATAAAGAGATAACATTTAGCCACCACAAGACCAAATGAGGCATACAGATAACACTAGTGTAACATTTCTATTACCTGTATGCTCATATTAATAGGTTAGGTATGTTCCATAGGTTGACTTTAACCCCTTCATGGCCAGAGCTATTTTCCTTTTCCACTCCCTTCCTTCCCAGAGCCGTAACTTTATTTATCCCTCAATATGGCCATGTGAGGGCTTATTTTTTGTGGGACGAGTTGTACTTTTGAACGTCGCCACTGGTTTTACCATGTTGTGTACTAGAATACTGGGGGGGGAAAATCCACATGCAGTGAAATTGCAAAAAGTTGCAATCCCACACTTGTTTTTTGTTTGGCTTTTTTGCGAAGTTCATAAAATGCTAAAGCTGACCTGCCATTATGATTCTCCAGGTCAGTACAAGTTCATAGACGCCAAACATGTCTAGGTTCCTTTTTCTTTTTTTTTTTTCTTTTTTTTTCTTAAGTGGTGTAAAAAAAAATTCCAAAGTTTGCTAAGGAAGAAAAAAATTTAGTGTAGATACAATCTTTTGATCGCCGTTTATTGCATTTCAATGCAACATTGTGGCAACCAAAAAGCATAATTCTAACTTTTTTTTTTTTTATAGCTACGCTGTTTAGCGATCAGGTTAATCCTTTTATATTGATCGGGCAATTCTGAATACAGCAACTCTTATTTTGAATGGGGCAAAAGGTGTGCATTTTTCTTTAACTTTTGGCATGCTTCAATGGTCTCCATAGGAGACTAAAAGCTACCATATCCCGATCGGCTAAGCTACAGAGAGGCGATCAGTTGGCCTCTATGTATCTGAATTACTGACTTGGTATGCACGTCGATCACTGGTTGGCACTTAAGGCAATCTGGCACTGACAACCATAGAAGTCTCCATGAGACTTCTGGTTGTCATGCTGACAAACCAATGACCCCCAATCACATGACTAATCACCGGTGTGTTTTTTTTTTTCCTGCACAATTGCCAGAAGCACAATTTAAATGTCGCTGTCAGTTTGACAGCTGCATTTAACTAGTTAATAGCCGTGGGTGGATCATGATTCCACCCATGAGTATTGTGGGCACATGTCAGCTGTTAAAAACACCTGTCCTGGATAAGATGTGGGCTCGCCGCTGGAGCCCACATCAAGGGGGATACTGACATCGGCATTTTATTACACCCAATGTCGGTAAGTGGTGGTTTTTGTCTGTGCACTACTGGATATTGTGGTGAGATTAAAGGGAAGGTACAGTGTTTGTAGATCATTAATTAATCAATGTAATGTAGCATAACATGCTGTTATAACCCAGATTTGAATGCATGTAAAACAGATTCCGTGTGTTATGAGTAGAAAGAATGCACTGGGGGCTGACATCTTGGTTTTGCAGCTGTAGCAGGGCACTATCCGTGTCAGATTACGGCACCCCATGGACATAGGGTCCGAGCCGGTCTATTATCTCCTATCTGTAACACTGCAGCAGCATTAGCAGTGAGCTGGGCACGCCTCTGTGGGCTGAACAACTCACTGCTGTAGGTGTGACTAGCTGCCATTTTATTATAGTCCTGTGCTATTTGTTGAGCTCCACTTGCTCTCTCAGGACAGAAGCTCTCACTGCTCCTCTGTACTCCAGGCACTGCAGGTTCTGGGCAGACATCCTCTGCTCTCACACTCTGCCCTGTGTGCTTCCCTCTGCTGTCTCCGCCTCCCCACAATCCCAGTGATCTCCAGTAAACTGCACTCACCCCCTGTGTCGCTCTCCCTCTGTGCGGCGTGGGGTGGGGCTCTGTGCAGCGTGGGGGGGGGGGGTGTCTCTATGCGTGTGTGCAAGCATCGTCCGATGGGACTACAAGTCCCATCGGACGATGCCTGCTACAATGACAGTGATTGACACATTAGCCAATTATGGGACAGTAATAGTCCCATCATCCGGCTAATGTGTTGAATGAAAAAAAAAAAAAATACTCCATATATGCTACATGCGTGCATGCTGCATACATACATGCGTGCGTGCTGCATACGTGCGTGCTGCATACGTGCATACGTGCGTGCTGCATACGTGCGTGCATACGTGCGTGCTGCATACGTGCGTGCTGCATACATGCGTGCGTGCGTGCTGCATACATGCTGCATATATACACGAGCTGTCACATATACGAGCTGTCACTCTGATGTAGTAACTGCTGGTGATGGCAGGTCACAGGGCAGTCACACACAAAATGGTGCTGCCCTGTGATGCTGCTCTTCATTCTTACTGTTGGGGCAGTAACTGCTGACATCACCATTTCCCTCCCCTTTTGGGTGGTCTAATATCCCTGGGGCAGAGCTGCTAAATCTTACTATAGCTGCTTGAGGTCTAAAACGGAAAATGCTCCCCCTAGTGGTAAATATGTGTATTTGTAGAAAAATATATAATTTCATATAGAAATGTTTGCAAACAGTGCAAACATTGCATTAATACATTTTAATTACTATTTTAAGCTTAATTTCACAAAAAACAAAATACAAGAAAACTGGTGGCACCTTCCCTTTAAGGCTGCGTAAATCTAATCCCAACTAAATTTTCATGACCATATTCTGAAGTGAGTTGAGGTCTATCCCGATTGGGGGTTGTTGTATTCTCATATCGTTGGAAACGCCTCATAGATAAAAGTTGCAGTTAGCTTTGCCTGCTAAAATATTAGTAGGTTATTAACTGCATAACACTTGTTTCGTCATGTGAACTTGTGGTGGGGGTGTTTGTCATGGCGTTAATGCGCGCTTTGTCTTCTAGATGAATGCATCTGGAGCTGATGTGTAGCTGGGCAGCATGTGGGAGCTGAAATTGGCAAAGCCGCTTTCAGTGAGTATTGTCACAATACCCTAGAAACTTGTAACATACAATGGGAATAAATGTTTACTGGCCTTCAGTTCAAGTGATGATTTTTCAGTTCAACTGCTGTGTGACCAAAGTGTGAACAAAGCATGTAAATCTGACCAGAACTGACATGAAGTACTGGTTGCATGGAGTGGTGCTACTCATCAGTGCACTCGTTTGCCAGTTAATAAAATTCATTATCGACACAAATATCGGCAAAGGTAATGGGTCTGTTTTATGGAGTCTGTGCTGAGTCCAAAAATATGCTTAGTTTTGCTCCATCACATAGTTTCTGGGAAGTATTTTTGTTATATTGAAAATGCAGAAATGTTGTCTTTCGTTACAATTTCTTTGCTTGTCTTGATTGTGAATATTCTTATAGGGACAACATCAGTAATGGTTCAATGGGAAGGAGTATTGACAGGACAAGCAACCAATGACTGCTTCTTGGAAAGTCACATGTTATGAGGAAGAGCTAACTGAAGCGGTAAGATTTGAGTCAGAAAAGGATGGTGATGGCAACGAGGTCTGGTTTGTGAGACTGACAGACAAACGACTGGCACATCCAAACTAGTGTTAATAGGTGCGTACCAAAGAACAGCTACCTCCATATACAAGAAAAGGTTTCACTCCGTGCCAAAGCATGTCCAATATGAAATACGTGAAATATGAATAGCAAAATGGCTTTTTGAACATTAGTAAAGAGATTTGTGAGACACTTTGCACAGAATTCAGCTAAATAGTGTGAGCCCATCAACCATCATCAAGGTGGTCTCATTAATCTGATGGGTCCCTGTCCAAATGTGAACACTTACCGAAAGCTAATGTCTGTATGCTTGGGTGAATATGGACACCTCTCTCAGTAAAGCCTACATATGGGTTGGCCTTAACCAAATGTGAATAGATGTAATTAAAAACCACATGGTGAAGGGAGGAGTGCTCAGTCAGTAAGCTAACATAAAAATGACAAACGACTGGCACATCCAAACTAGTGTGAATAGGTGCATACCAGGAGCAGCTACCTCCATATACAATATAAATCGATTGATGGGCTCACACTATCTGGCCAAATTCTGTGAAAAGCCTCTCTCAAATATTTTTCCTAATGTTCAAAAAGCCATTTTGCTATTCATATTTCATATATTTCATATTTGAAAAGCTTTGGCACGATAAGGCTATGTTCACACGTTCCTGATTTCCCTCCTTTTTTTTTTTTTTCAGGACTAAAAACCGCAGCTCTTGGCAGAAAACACAGGTTTTTCTTTTGATGCGTTTTTTTATGCAGTTTTCTATGCAGAGTCTGTGTTTTCTAGGAAGTTTTTTAGGGTTAAAATGGCTGAAAATGCCCTACCCCTAACCCTATTCTAACATTAGTGAAAAAAAAAAATTCTTAATTTTTTTTTTTTATTGTCCCTACCTATAGGGGGGGGTTGTCATTTACTATTTTTTTTATTTTGATCACTGAGAGGTTATCTCAGTGATCAAAATGCACTTTGTAACGAATCTGCCGGCCGGCAGATTCGGCGGGCGCACTGCGGATGCGCCCGCCATTTTGCAAGATGGCAGCGGCCAGGGAGAAGACGGCCGGATGGACACCGGGAGGCCGGGGTAAGTATAAGGGGGAGATGAGGGCACGGGAAGGGCGTCGGAGCATGGGGGGGGTGGGATTGTGGCACGGGGGGGCAGCCACACTGCAGCGGTTCTGCACCACAAACCCGCAGATATTTTTTTTTCATCTGCGGGTTTTACTGCGGGTTTGACCTCACAATGGAGGTCTATGGGTGCAGAACCGCTGCAGTTCCGCAAAAAGAAGTGACATGGTACTACTTTTTTACCACAGCTATTCAGCGCGGCTTTTTTCGTGATTTTCCACAATGTGGGCACAGCAGTTCCTGTTTTCCATAGGGTACATTACAATGAAAACGGCTGCAGACCCGCAGCAGGAAAATCGCGGCGATTCCGCATGAAAAAAAGGATGGTGTGAACATGCCTAAGAGTGCAACTTTTTTTGTATATCTGACAGGAGACAGACCTTTACAGGGATCTGAGCCCTGCCATAGGGAGATAGAAGTGAAGGCAGCTGACAGCTGCCATTGTGAGGATTTTCACTGCATTTGTGGGAGGGCAAGTCACCTCAGGAGGAAGAAAACAGCTCAGCCACTAAGGTGTAACTGAGGGTCTCCAGAGAACCTGAAAGCAGCCAATATCACACTGAGAAACTGCCTGTCTGCAAATGTTCATCTGTAAGGAATAGGCTGACCCATCTACCTCACAACTGTATATAGTTCTCTACCAGATTACCTCCAGTAAAATCAGTTCTAAACTTCACCAGGACATCAAAGTAATGGGACATCACTACCAGATTACTGTTGGATGTTATATAGGGACAACCCTGAAAAATCGTATCCACTGCAGTCTAATGTTAAGCACTTAACTTCTGCTCATTCTTTGCTTTCTATTTTTCATACATAATTTATTTTGAATAAACTGTTTTGTAAGGTGAAGCTTTTTTCTAATATGTAAATTACTGTTCTTGTCACCAGTATTTCCTATACCTTAAAACAATGCTGCTCCATGGAAACTATACATGCTACAGAAACTAAGATGCATCTTTTGAAATCGGGACAAAAAGATGATTCAGAACTCTCCTGCGATTACAAAAATATTTATGTAGACCTGTTTTTTTTTTTGTTTTGTGTTTTCCTACAGTTTTGGGACCACTGTTCCTAAAAATCTGGGCTTGAGGTGAGTGCCATTCAGTTCTCTCATGCACTGTATGGTATCTGCACCCAATGGCTCTCACTGTTGTGGTGTTCAATAACCAGTGCAATAGTAAATCAGCAAGTGGCATCATTGGTTTTCAGGCCTTTTGTGCTTGTAAACCTGGTATTATGCTGAGACAATACTTCAATGTAATTTGCCAACTTTCAGAACTAACCTGTTGCTTTACTTGCAGATTTCTGACAGTATTTCCTTCTATCAGGTAAATATTACACATTTTATTGCTAAACGCTGCAGTTACATTATTGATGGCTAAAATTCCTAGTATATTGCTGGTTGGGAATCGGCAAGCTTTAAGTGGCTACAAACTCTGGTCATTACCAAAGCAGCTATAACTGATTTGTAGTCTGCTGTGGACATGACCATAAAGTAACACTTCAGAAGACTTGCACAGTCCCTTCTGAAGGATAACACTGCTAACCCTTTGAGGCTTTTTCTCTGTTAAAATGACCTACACTTAATCCTAATATTCCTAATATTTCTATCATTACAGGCTCAATGTACAACTACTGAAGGTATGAATAAAGGATGCTGCCCTAGTGGTCACTTCAAAGAGGGCTTTTCTGGCAGGAAACCAACTGTCCTTAACGCTGTGACCCAATATCATAATCCTCTTAGGGATACTGTGGGCACTACATGTGTGTGCTGTGGTCTTTCATAGAGGAGATAATTTGTATCTTACAGACTCAAGTTTATCAATGTGGCTTTTGTTGGTTGTGAATAGGGACCGCAGACTGAGGCAATTTACTCATGTCATGCCACATGTGAAGTTGCATTGCTGAATGGGGCTCGTCGGTGGCAGAATCTGCTGTGGATTGAGTCAGGTTTCCACCTCAAAGCAATTTGATTTGAGCTCTGTAAATGCTGTTGTAAAATTGTAGCATTTAAAGAGCATTTGTTTCCAATGGTTTTCTAATCTGCAGGTTCAGGAGAAATTGAACATTCTGCTCAGTTGCCATCTTTCACTCTTCACATGTGCCTAGATGAGCAGCTTCAGTCACAGCATTGAGCTGCAGCTGGAAGCAGCTTGACACTCAAAGATTCCTGAGCATACACCTTTGGCCTGGTACTGCGAGCTGGGACTAAACTTGCAACAGGCTAACCTCTGACTGAAGGCTAGTGACTCTTGGGCAGAATAAAGTAACTTTCTTCTGGTACTTGGTGGCTAGACAAAACTAGTGCGATTGACCTGCAAATTACGGTAATAGTATTTGGAGACAAAATGGGGTTCCTTTTATACAAGTCAAGATCTAGTTGTATTGAGCTCCACCTGTGGCTGTTGAAGGCAATGACTGTAACACAGCCATCTGCCAGGAAAGACTCCTGGGTTGCGATCTACAATGCAGGCTCAACATATCACATAACATTGTCATGTCTGGAAGGTGTTAAGTCTCTTCCTAAAGTTGTATGATAAATGAACTGCTGGAACAATGACTATTGCTCATCCAGTCGTATGAATAGCTTGTAATGCTGGGAATGACACTTTACACTGACAGTGTTTTTAATGTGACAAATTGATCACTTTCACAAACTTGTTATGTTGTGAGACAGGACTAATCAATTTTATATAACTTTTTTCCATCTAGGGTGAAGGTGGACGGCATAGGATTGTATACTACATGTAGTCTCTGTATTAATAAATACTTTTTAACAACGTGCTTCTTGTTTTTTCTTCTGCAGTAGTGCATTGGTTGGTCTACAACTACAATTATCATATTGTGGTGGTTCAATGTTCAATGCAAAAGAAACTTGCAGCAGCTAAACTAGAAGTGGTCAGTGGGTACAACTTTCCACAAGGATGCTGCTACAGCACTTAAATGGGTTATAAAGTCTGTCAGAAACCTCTACAACTAACTATTACAGAAAAGCATTAAGCATGTGTTACAAATACAGGAATCCTTATCTGATTGTCTTGTTTTCTTAACAATAGATACCACATTTGAATAATGGACAAATTATAAAATGTGCACACTACCATCAATACTACACCAATAAGGGTTAAACATTTCAGTGGACTCTTGTAGAGCTGCATTTACTACACTGCCTGGACCAACAGTTAAGCACAGCAACTACAAATACATTCATGTAGTTCTTCTTGGTGTTTTTTTTTTTTTTGCATATTTTGCTACCAAAGTGTTAATGTAACAGGATGTACAATAACAAATTGTATTGTTAGCCAGAAAAATAGATGTGAATACTTTTCTGCCCAATGATGACAGAAGTATTCTAGGAGTGATTGGCTAACCAGAAAATAATAGGTTTGCAGCTTTCAGAGCACAGTGGCTCCTTCAGGCAGGATTATGAGTCACTGTTCTCTGAAAGCTGCAAACGTATTTTCTGGTTAGCCAATAAAGATATCACTCCGAGAATACTTCTGTCATCATTGGGCAGAAAAGTATTCACATGGATATGGAAACAGGACGAATTCATGTAGAACAGCCATTAACCCCTTCCCGACCTGTGACACAGCATATGCGTCATGAAAGTCCGTGCCAATCCGACCTGTGACGCATATGCTGTCACAGAATGATTGCGTCCCTGCAGGTCAGGAGAAAGGGTTATCTAATTTCACCTGACCTGCAGGGACAGGGGGAGTGGTACTTCAGCCTAGGGGGCTGGCTTTGCCCCCCCCCCCCCCCCTACAATAGCTCTGATTAGCTGTTGAAAGTGACGTTTCACTTTCAATCATTAATCAATATTTCACCAATGAGAATTGGTGAAATATTACAATCCAGCCATGGCCAATGCTGCAATATCCGGCCATGGCTGGAGACCGCATCTACCCTCCCTCCAATCCACCGCCCCTGTCTTATGCTCCACTCCCCCCCGCAGTCTGATATCCCCCACACCCCCGCTGTTCAATCCCACCCCCGCATACTTGCCAACCTCCAGAGTCCCTCCTGGTGTCTGTCTTCTGCATGGGTGCCGCCATCTTCCAAAATGGCAGGCGCATGCACAGTGCACCTGCCGAATCTGCCAGCAGATTCATTCCAGGTACATTTTGATCGCTGTGATAGGTTCTATCGCAGCAATCAAAATAATCAGGGGCTCTCCAACCACAACATGGCGTCCGATCTCAATTCCAGCCAGTTCTACATTGAAAAAGTAAAACTGCACTCCTCTTCCAAGCTCTGCGGTGCGCCCAAACAGTGGTTTGCCCCCACATATGGGGTATCGGCATACTCGGGAGAAATAGCACAACTTTTGTGGTCTAATTTCTCCTTTTACCCTTGTGAAAATAAGAATTTGTGGGCGAAAAGATTTTTTTTTTTTTTTTGTAAACAAATGCAATTTTTTTTTTTTCATGGCTCTACGTTATAAACTTCTGTGAAGCACTTGGAGGTTCAAAGTGCTCACAGCACATCTAGATAAGTTCCTTAAGGGGTCTAGTTTCTAAAATGGTGTCACTTGTGGGGGGTTTCCACTGTTAAGGCACATCAGACGCCTGCAGACCATTCCATCAACGTCTGCATTCCAAAACGTCACTACTTCCCTTCTGAGACCTGACATGTGCCCAAAGAGTGGTCCCCCCACAGGGTATCGGCGTACTCAAGACAAACTGAACAACTTTTGGGGTCCAATTTCTGTTACCCTTGTGAAAATAAAAAAAAACATTGCAGACTAAAATTTGAGGAAAGAAAAATGATTTTACTTTCACAGCTCTGCCTTATAAACTTCTGTGAAGCACTTGGGGGTTGAAAGTGCTCTCCACAAATCTAGATCAGTTCCTTGGGAGGTCTAGTATCCAAAATGGGGTCACTTGTAGGGGAGCTTAAGGCTATGTGCACACGTTCAGGATTTGTCGCAGAAAATTCCGGAGACAAACCGGACATTTTCTGCAAGACCTCCAGCCGTCAGATCCTCCATCTCTCTAGCCTTTCTGAGGATAATGTCTCTGTCCCTGTAGTTCAGTATTTTAGCAAGCATGGTATGGGGATTCACTCCTGGGGCAGGGGGCTGCGGCGGGACCCTATGAGCACGTTCAACAGCAAAAACTTTTGTCAACACTGTGCTCCCAATCTTCTCCAGCAGCCAATTTTCAACAAATTCTGTGGGATTTCTCCCCTCAGTCTTTTCAGGCAGCCCCACTATACGTATATTATTTCTTCTGGATCTATTTTCCAGATCCTCATTTTTGACAGCGAGCTCGGCTATTGCTTGGGCGAACTTATTTTCAGTTTTTTGTAATTTCACTATGTGATCTTCTGCCGTGTTCACCCTCTCCTCCACCACTCCTATACGTTTGTCCATTTTCTGCAGAGCCGCATTAATCTGTGCCGTGTCCCCTTTAACTTCCTGCATCTGCTGAGCCAAGGAGTTCAGGGATTGCTGACATGAAGAGATCAGTGTGATAACATCTCAAAGTCGGCTCCTCTCCTTCGCCCTCTGTACCTCATGCTGCTCGGCTGTGCTTGCTTCCTCCTCCTGGTCAGCTCCAGATCCTGGTTCTGCCTCCTCAGCAGCCTCCACTCTGGCATACTGCTGCAGCTTTGCGGCCACCTCCATGCGCCGCTGACATGCGGCGTTCTCCTTCTCGGCGTCCTCCCTAGCATCGGCACCATCTTGGCCGGCTCCTGCATCGCTGGTGCCAGCGTCTTTCTGCCGCCTCCTGGTCATCGCTGCCGACTCCGGACCCGCCGCTCCGCACCGCTGCACTCTCCGGACCTTCAGCCAGCCGGATTTAGGTGAGTTTACCCGAAAATCGGGGTTAAAGCAGGAGCACTCTTCCCTGCTTCCACTCACATGGCCAGCTAGGACACGCCCCAAGATCTGTGGTTTGTAGCAGTCTGTCATTATCAGCAATAGATAGATCTAGTCTGCTTTCATCTGATTCTGCCTTACTCCTCCCACCAGCCCAGAACAGCAGCACATGCTAGTGATGGGCAGTCCGGCTCCGCTCACCATAAAGAGCTGGCTCTTTCGGCTCACGAACCGGCTTTTTTTTTTTTAAATAAAAATGAGTTTTACACTGTCATCATTCCAAGTGTTTGCATGTATAGTGAGAGCCTCATTATACACCTGTACAAGTATCTAGTGAAGCAGTACAGACTTTTTTTTTTGCATTGCTGTTTTCTCAGATTGTTCGCTCTTGTGAACAGGGCCCGTGCGACTTCCTTGTAGTCTTAGGCTATGTGCACACGTTGCGGTTTTTACCGCGGCGATTTTGATGCTGCGGGTCCGCAGCAGTTTCCATTGCGTTTACAGTAAACATGTAAACCAATGGGAAACCGCAATCCGCTGTGCACATGCAGCAGGAAAACCCGCGCAGAAACAGCGGTTTACAACCCGCGGCATGTCACTACTTTTGTGCAGAATCGCAACGATTCTGCACACATAGGAATGCATTGATCCGCTTACTTCCCGCATGGGGCTATGCCCACCATGCGGGAACTAAGCGGATAATGTGCGGTTGCTACCCGGGGTGGAGGAGAGGAGACTCTCCTCCAGGCCCTGGGAACCACTCACCTCTCAGCGCTGCCAACACCCAAAATTCGCAACAAGCCTCGTTTTGGGAGCACATGAAAAATCCTGATGCAAACGCAGGTCCATGCGTCCCTATGTTAAGTGTAGGGATGTAATCTGGATCGGGATGCATCAGGATTGCTACACATCACAATGCACCAAAGCGCTAGTGTGAAGGCAGAGCCACCCGTGCGGCCCCTAACCAGGAGCCCCCATGTTATATACAGGCTCCCAATGCATTTTATTACCATTAGCACACTATAACATAGGGCGCAGCAGGCAGAGTCTACATTATGTCTGCATCCTGCTCCCGTACAGTTTCATCACTTACCCATACAGCACATCCCTTGCTTCCCAGCATGCTCAGTCCCGCATAACGGATTCCTGCACACGGAATCATGGATCCGTGCATGTCCTGGATCTGTGCTCCATGGTAACTCCAGACGTGTAGCCATGGGTCCGTCCCTGTCCCTGCGTGTTTTTCAGACGACACAAAACTGCAGCAAGCTGCGTTTTTGTGCGTCTGGTAAAATATGCAGATACACGGATCCGTGGGAAAACGGTGACAACTGGATGCACACACAAGGCCCATCTGTCACCACTGAAAGGCAATGGAGACGTAAACAGATCCGTGTGCAGCCATTGTAACACAGATTGCAGAATATGCAAGTGTGAAACCAGCGTAACGCTATATGATTGGAGCTGTGCTAGATCTCACCACAGGTTCTGCCTAAAATCACTTTATATTACCCTCAGCAGCAACAACTAATCCATCCTCCTCAGTCCACAATCTGCTGAGTCCCTCCTCCTATACATACTATATACAGTATATAATGCCATGGATGAGGCCAGTAAACTATAGCTTTATTTGAGACTTCGTTAACTTAGATCCTGACTCCAGCACTGAAGGACGGTGTAACAGTCAGGCTATGTGCACATGATGCAGATATTGCTGCGGATCCGCAGCAGTTTCCCATGCGTTTACAGTACAATGTAAACCTATGGGAAACCAAAAACGCTGCGCAAAAAAAGTGCAGAAACAGCGGTTTACATTCCGCAGCATGTCACTTCTTTCTGCGGTTTCCGCCTGCCCTTATGGAAAACCTCGGTTGTAAAACCGCAGTGAAAACCACAGAAAAACCGCGGTAAATCCGCGATAAATCTGCAGCGGTTTTCCACTGCGGATTTATCAAATCTGCTGGAATCCGCTGCAGAAAAATCCGCAGTGGACCCAGAATACGTGTGCACATACCCGAATGCTTGCAGTCTGGGGGCACTTAAGGGTTAACAATAGGAATCTTTCTTTTTCTTTTCCCACCAGTACTCACATACATTTACTACAGTCCACAGCTCCTCACTGCTCCTTCCACATGAGTCACAGGCTGATAAGCTGCAGGTGCAGCCAAGAAAGGGGGAAAAAAAAGACTCTAGCAGACTCCTTTTGTTCACAGCAGGGAGCCGGCTCTTTGTGTCGGCTCGTTCACGAAGGACACATCACTAGTACATGCAGAACCAGCAGCAGTGTGATCCAGAGGAGCCATCACTGCTATCTGTACCCACAAAAGATTATCTGTGGAGTTACATGGGACTGCAGGTCAGATCTAATACATTATCATCTCAGTGGGCGCCCACCAAAAGCAGGGTGCTGCTGGCTGAGATAGATGGTCCTGGAAGCCCAGAAGGCACCGCAGAAAGGTGTGATTCTGTCAGAGGAGCGGAGGTGCCATAGCAGCTCCGCTCTCCCATTGACTTCAGTGGCACTGAATCTGGGGCCTGCGCTTCCTTCGCTGTCCACTTATGACTACCAAGAGTAAGAGTGAGAAGACCCAACATAGTTATGTATCATACACATATACTGCAGGTGCAGGCAGGCATAGGATGAAAGAAAATGCAGAGTGGATGGGAATAAGGGTCTCTAGGCCCAGACACACCACAGTGAGAGTGGAATAAGGGTCTCTAGGCCCAGACACACCACAATGAGAGTGGAATTAGGGTCTGTAGGCCCAGACACACCACACTGAGAGTGGAATAAGGGTCTCTAGGCCCACACACTACATTGAGAGTGGAATAAGGGTTTCTAGGTCCACACACACCACAATGAGAGTGGAATAAGGGTATCTAGCCCCAGACACACCACAGTGAGAGTGGAATAAGGGTCTCTGGGCCCAGACACACCACAATGAGAGTGGAATTAGGGTCTGTAGGCCCAGACACACCACACTGAGAGTGGAATAAGGGTCTCTAGGCCCAGAGACACCACACTGAGAGTAGAATAAGGGTCTCTAGGCCCACACACTACAATGAGAGTGGAATAAGGATATCTAGGCCCACACACACCACAATGAGCGTGGAATAAGGGTCTCTAGGCCCAGACACACCACAGTGATAGTGGAATTAGGGTCTGTAGGCCCAGACACACCACACTGAGAGTGGAATAAGGGTCTCTAGGCCCAGACCCACCACAATGACAGTGGAATAAGGGTCTCTAGGCCCAGACACACCACACTAAGAGTGGAATAAGGGTCTCCAGGCCCACACACACTACAATGAGAGTGGAATAAGGGTCTCTAGGCCCACACACACCACAATGAGAGTGGAATAAGGGTCTCTAGGCCCCCACACACCACAATGAGAGTGGAATAAGGGTCTCTAGGCCCAGACACACCACAGTGAGAGTGGAATAAGGGTCTCTAGGCCCAGACACACCACAATGAGAGTGGAATAAGGGTCTCTAGGCCCAGACACACCACACTGAGAGTGGAATAAGGGTCTCTAGGCCCAGACACACCACTTAGAGTGGAATAAGGGTCTCTAGGCCCACACTACCTGTGTTGTGCTGTATTGTATTTAAATGGAGCCCATGGAAGTCAAGGACTATCACCTAGCAGCTAATTATTTGCAGGTGTGCAGTGATTGTTTAGTAAACTTAGGTTATTGTTGTTATTAGAACTCCTTAATAAACTGTTCTTAATAAACTTGTCGGTAGTTTTTTATGTGGGCAATTTTCGCTGATATTCTTCTGTGCTGCAGAGCATTTCACCTATAATTCTATACTATTCTCTGTTCTGCAGAGCATCTCACGTCTACCTGCATACTATCCCCCTGTCCTGCAGAGCATTTAACCTATAGATCTTTGCTATTTTCTATCCTGCATTATTTTTCTGCCCTGCAGAACATCTCACATATACCTGCATAATATCCCCCTATCCTGCAGATCATTTAAACTATATATCTGCTATTCTCTGTCCTGCAGAGCTTCTCACCTATAATTCTATATTCTTGTGCCCTGCAGAGCATCTCACCTATAATTCTATATTATTATTCTGCCCTGCAGAGCATCTCACGTATACCTGCATAATATCCCCGTCCTGCAGAGCATTTAACCTATATCTCTTTGCTATTCTTCTGCCCTGCAGAGCATCTCGCCTATAATTCTATATTATTCTTCTGCCATGCAGAGCATCTCACGTATACCTGCATACTATCCCCCTGTTCTGCAGAGCCTTTAACCTATATCTCTGCTATTCTCTGTCCTGCAGAGCATCTCACCTATAATTCTATATTATTCTTCTGTGCTGCAGACTATCCCCCTGTCCTGAAGAGCATTTAACCTATAGGTCTTTGCTATCCTCTGTACTGCAGAGCATCTCAACTATAATTATATATTGTACCTGCATACTATCCCCCTGTCCTGCAGAGCATTTAACCTATAGGTCTTTGCTATTCTCTGTCCTGCAGAGCATCTCAACTATAGTTATATATTATTCTTCTGCCCTGCAGAGCACCTCATGTATACATGCATATACAGTTATATGAAAAAGTTTGGGCACCCCTATTAATCTTAAGCTTAATGTTTTATAAAAATTGTTTTTTTTTGCAACAGCTATTTCAGTTTCATATATCTAATAACTGTTGGACACAGTAATGTTTCTGCCTTGAAATGAGGTTTATTGTACTAACAGAAAATGTGCAATCTGCATTCAAACAAAATTTGACAGGTGCATAAGTATGGGCACCCCACCAGAAAAGTGACATTAATATTTAGTAGATCCTCATTTTGCAAAAATAACCGCCTCTAGTCGCTTCCTGTAGCTTTTAATGAGTTCCTGGATCCTGGATGAAGGTATTTTTGACCATTCCTCTTTACAAAACAATTCCAGTTGTTAAGTTTGATGGTCGCCGAGCATGGACATCCCTCTTCAAATGATTCCACAGATGTTCAATGATATTCAGGTCTGGGGACTGGGATGGCCATTCCAGAACAGTGTAATTGTTCCTCTGCATGAACGCCTGAGTAGATTTGGAGCAGTGTTTTGGATCATTGTCTTGCTGAAAGATCCATCCCCTGCGTAACTTCAACTTTGTCACTGATTCATGAACATTATTGTCAAGAATCTGCTGATACTGAGAGGAATCCATGCGTCTTTCAACTTTAACAAGATTCCTGGTGCCGGCATTGGCCACACAGCCCCAAAGCATGATGGAACCTCCACCAAATTTTACTATGGGTAGCAAATGTTTTTCTTGGAATGCTGTGTTTTTTGGCCGCCATGCATAATGCTTTTTGTATGACCAAACAACTCAATCTTGGTTTCATCAGTCCACAGGACCTTCTTCCAAAAAGAAATTGGCTTCTCCAAATGTGCTTTTGCATACCTCAGCCGACTCTGTTTGTGGCGTGCTTGCAGAAACGGCTTCTTTCGCATCACTCTCCCATACAGCTTCTCCTTGTGCAAAGTGCATTGCATAGTTGACCGATGCACAGTGACACCATCTGCAGCAAGTTGATGCTGCAGCTCTCTGGAGGTGGTCTGAGGATTCTCCATGACTGATCTCACCATTCTTCTTCTCTGCCTTTCTGATGTTTTTCTTGGCCTGCCACTTCTGGCCTTAACAAGAACTGTACCTGTGTTCTTCCATTTCCTTACTATGTTCCTCACAGTGGAAATTGACAGGTTAAATCTTTGAGGACAGCTTTTTGTTTCCTTCCCCTGAACAACTATGTTGAATAATGTTTGTTTTCAGATCATTAGACAGTTGTTTTGAGGAGCCCATGATGCCACTCTTCAGAGGAGATTCAAACAGGAGAACAACTTGCAAGTGGCCACTTTAAGTAGCTTTTCTCATGATTGCATACACCTGGCTATGAAGTTCAAAGCTCAATGAGGTTAGAAAACAAAAGAAAGTGCTTTAGTAAGTCAGTAAAAAGTAGGTAGGAGTATTTAAAACAAGAAAATGATAAGGGTGCCCATACTTATGCACCTGTCGAATTTTGTTTGAATGCAGATTGCACATTTTCTGTTAGTACAATAAACCTCATTTCAAGGCAGAAACATTACTGTGTCCAACAGTTATAAGATATATGAAACTGAAATAGCTGTTGCAAAAAAAACAATTTTTATAAAACATTAAGCTTAAGATTAATAGGGGTGCCCAAACTTTTTTCATATAACTGTACTATCCCCCTATCCTACAGAGCATTTAACCTATAATTCAGCCTGTGGGCAATTTTCTGTGGGAATTCTTCACCTTGCACCTCAAATATCATGGATCTGAAACTTTGTGATGCTGCAATTGGCAATTTTCTGTGTGGGCAATTTTCTGGTCACCTTCATAAAGGGACACTGGTTAGAATTGCAAAAAATGGCCAGGTCATTAAGGTCAAAATAGGCTGGGTCATGAAGGGGTTAACACTGGGCTTGATGTTATGGAGTCACAAATAACTGATTAGCTGAAGAAACATACTGTACATCTCATAAATGCACTGCACCACAAATCCTACTCCAACCCCTTCTGGAGTAAGATTTCTGGCATATAGCAGTCCAGGGTGTGGAGAAGCTGCTACAGACCCACCTGTCTAAATAGTACAGTGCTGTTTGGTCCCTGGCAGTTCTCTCAAAGGATGCAGGGTTTGATTTGAACATACAGTGCCTGATGCATGGAATCAGCTGGCAGGTTCCCTTTTGAAGCTTTGTGCACACGTATTCTTGTCCACTGCAGATTTTTCTGCAGCGGATTTGATAAATCTGCAGGGCAAAAAAACTGCGTTTTTGCTGCAGATTTATCGCGGATTTACCACAGTTTTTCTGCAGTTTTCACTGCGGTTTTCCATATGAGCAGCTGTAAAACCGCTGTAGAATCCGCAGAAAGAAGTGACATGCTGCGGAATGTAAACCGCTGCGTTTCCGCGCATTTTTTTCCGCAGCATGTGCACAGCGTTTTTAGTTTCCCATAGGTTTACATTGTAATGTAAACTCATGGGAAACTGCTGCGGAAACACTGCGGATCCGCAGCGTGTACACATACCCTTAAAGGGAACCTGTCACCCCGAAAATCGCGGGTGAGGTAAGCCCACCAGCATCAGGGGCTTATCTATAGCATTCTGTAATGCTGTAGATAAGCCCCCGATGTTACCTGAAAGAGGAGAAAAAGACGTTAGATTATACTCACCCAGGGGCGGTCCCGCTGCTGGTTCGGTCGGATGGGTGTCTCTGGTCCGCTGCGGCGCCTCCCATCTTCATTCCAAGACGTCCTCTTCTGATCTTCAGCCATGGCTCCGGCTCCGGCGTACTTTGTCTGCCCTGTTGAGGGCAGAACAAAGTACTGCAGTGCGCAGGCGCCGGAAAGGACAGAGAGGCCCGGCGCCTGCGCACGAGATTGAGTAGATAGAACAGTCGTAGTCCAGGATCGCCGGGTAACTGGTAGCTGAAGTTCTGTGGAAACAGACAGTATAAGCGGAGTACAAGCAAAAGCACTTCAGAAACAGGAGCACATGCAGACAGGAACCGGCAGTAAGCAACAATGGATACTTGTTGCTCCGGCGCCCTCCCTATGGTGGAGAAGCTAGAAATAGCAAAAGATAACACACCATTGGCTAGAAGCATATTTTAAAAATGCGCGCTGTCTCTTTAAGAGACTGGGAACGAGTGCGCATGTGCTCTTAACACTGTGCCAGAGAAGCTGCTGGAAGCACGCCAGGAAGCAGGAGAGGGAGGAGGAGGGGAAGCTGCAGCCTGACATCTCGGAGCCAGCACAGAGCAGGATTCCTGACGGGAACCCTGCAAAGGTACAGAGACCGGACTGGGTGTAACAGTATCCCCCTCTTTACGCCCCCTCTTTTTCAAGCCTGCGTAGAATCTTTTCAGAAGAAGAGGAGCTCGGATATTCTCTTTAGGCTCCCATGACCTCTCCTCAGGACCAAAACCCCTCCAATCCACCAGATAATAGATCTTACCCCTTACTCACTTAGTGGCCAAGATATTCTCTACCTCAAAAACATCCTCCTCACTGACAGGATTCGGAGTGGAACCCCAGTCTTTAAAGAAGGAGCTCAAAACTACTGGTTTGAGAAGGGAAACATGAAAAGAGTTAGGCACACGTAAAGAAGGAGGCAATTTCAATTTATATCAAACTGCATTAATTTGTTTCAAAACTTCAAATGGACCGATAAATCGGGGACCCAGTTTGTATGAAGGCATCTTCAGATGGATATACCTGGAAGAAAGCCACACCTTATCTCCAGGCCGAAAGATTGGAGCGTCCAGACGTCTTTTGTCCGCATGCTTCTTCATACGCTGAGAGGCTTTCTCCAAGGCGACTTTACTGTCACTCCATATCTTCGAGAACTCCTCAGTAAAGATGTCAGCTGCAGGAACCCCAGAAGACCCAGAGATGGGAAGAGGGATCCCGGGTTGGAGTCCAAACACAATCTGAAAAGGAGATTTTCCGGAAGATTCACTTACTTGATTATTATACGAAAATTCTGCCCAAGGCAGCAACTTAGTCCAGTCATCATGATGTCCATTGACGAGGTGACGCAGGAATCCCGTCAGGATTTGATTGGTCCTCTCTACTTGCCCATTGGATTGAGGATGGTATGCTGAAGAGAAGTCCAATTTCACTTGCACAGATTTACAAACTGCTCTCCAAAACTTGGAGGTGAACTGGACACCCCTGTCGGACACAATGTGGAGAGGAAATCCATGAAGACGGAAGATGTGTTGTATAAAATGGTCAGCAAGCTCGGAAGCAGACGGAAGACCAGGTAGCGGAACGAAATGAGCCATCTTCGAGAACCGATCCACCACTACCCAGATGACAGAACAGCCAGAAGAAACAGGAAGATCAGTAATGAAATCCATCGCAATGTGCTGCCAGGGAACAGACGGAACAGAAAGAGGTAATAATTGCCCAGAGGGTAGATGCTTGGCAGTCTTGTAGCGAGCACACGAAGGACAGGCAGCAACATATTCCTGGATATCGTTGCCCATGGTGGGCCACCAGTAGTAACGAGAAATGAGTTGCAAAGTCTTCCTCTGACCGGCATAACCCGCCAACTTAGAAGAATGGCCCCAGCGACTGCAGCCACAGACACAAATTTAGACGGCTCAATGATGTGTTGTGGTTCTTCCTCGGAGTCGGGAGGCAGGAACGCTCTAGAGAGTGCATCAGCTTTTACGTTCTTGTTAGCTGGACGAAAATGAAGAACAAAGTTAAATCGAGCAAAAAATAAGGCCCAGCGAGCCTGACGGGGATTCAGTCTTTGAGCAGATTGAAGATAAGCGAGGTTTTTATGATCGGTAAAAATGACAACCTGGTGAACAGCTCCCTCAAGGAGATGCTGCCACTCCTGCAGGGCCAACTTGATTGCCAACAATTCACGATCTCCTACAGAATAATTTCTTTCTGAAGTGGAAAAAACCTTGGAGAAAAAAACACAAGTAGCCATCCGACCAGTAGACGACTTCTGGGTGAGAACAGCACCAGCACCTATAGAAGAAGCGTCTACCTCAAAAAAAAATTGTTGATCAGAATGCGGACGATGAAGGACAGGAGCGGAAGAAAAAGTCTGTTTTAGAGAAACAAAAGTCTCCTTTGCCTCAGGAGGCCATTCCTTGGCGTTCATACCTTTCCGGGTCAAAGCCGAGATGGGAGCCACTCGGGTGGAAAAATGTCGAATAAACAAACGGTAATAGTTGGCAAATCCCAGGAAGCGTTATATGGCTTTCAGGCCGGATGGACGAGGCCATTTTACGATAGCGGATACCTTCTCCGGATCCATCTTTAAACCTGTGGACGAAACAATGTATCCAAGGAAAGGTAGAGAGGCCTGTTCAAAGAGACACTTTTCAAATTTAGCATACAGTCTGTTCTCCCTGAGTCTCTGTAACACCAGGCGTACTTGTCTCCGGTGAGAAGCTAAATCTGGAGAGAAGATCAGAATATCATCCAGATAGACAACACACGAATAAAGCAGATCTCTAAAAATATCATTAACAAATTCCTGAAAAACTGCCGGTGCATTGCTTAGGCCGAACAGCATTACCAGGTATTCGTAGTGTCCATCCCGGGTGTTAAAGGCAGTTTTCCATTCATCTCCCTCACGAATGCGAATTAGGTTGTAGGCTCCTCTAAGGTCCAATTTAGTGAAAATTTTAGAACCCCTAAGACGGTCAAACAACTCAGAAATTAGTGGCAACGGATACCTGTTCTTTACCGCAATCTGATTCAGCCCTCGGTAATCTATAGAGGGCCGAAGAGAACCATCTTTTTTCTTCACGAAAAGAAATCCTGCTCCAGCTGGTGAGGATGACTTCCGGATAAATCCCCTGGCCAGGTTCTCCTGGATGTACTCAGACATGGAGTGAGTCTCTGCTTGAGAGAGAGGATAAATTCGCCCTCGAGGAGGAGATGTTCCGGGGAGCAGATCAATGGGGCAATCATACAACCTGTGTGTAGGTAATTTCTCTGCCTCCTTTTTCCCGAAGACATCAGCAAAGGACCAATAAGAAGGCGGTAGACCCGGCAGGGCAGTAGGCTGTACTGGAGGAAGAATAGGATGAACGGGAACGATACACCGGTCCAAGCAGGAATCTCCCCAGCGCAGAACCTCTCCCGTCTTCCAATTTAACACTGGTTCATGTATCTGGAACCATGGTAGACCTAAAAGCAAGGGGTGAGACGAACCTGGCTACACATAAAAGTGGATTCTTTCTGAATGCAAAGAACCTACCCAAAGTTCCAAAGGCTCAGTCTGGAACCGAACTGGCTCGCACAAGGGTTTACCATCCACGGATATCACCTGCAACGGATCCAGAAGACGCTGAACAGGAATCTGATATCGATCCACCAATGCCTGCTGAATGAGATTTCCGGCAGCTCCGGAATCCAGGTGACAGAGTTCCGAAACTTTTACCTTGCCAAAGACCACGGAGACAGTTATTTGCAGAGAAGGAGACAGATGATCCTTACCTAGGGTAGCCTCTCCTACAGACCCTAGGCACTGGAGTTTCCCGACTTCTTTGGACAAGAGTGGATTAAATGTCTGGGACTGCCACAGTAGAAACAGCTACCCTCCAAGCGGCGTGCCTCCTGGCGGCGGTTGCCCAAGCTTACACCATCCACTTCCATAGCCACAGGGGAGGAAGAAGAAATTGAAGACGTCGTGGATTTAGGAGTATAAGAACCTTAATGATAAACCCCCTCTCACGTTTGGTCTCCTTGGATCGTTCTGGAAACCGTAAATCAATTCGTGTTGCCAGGGAAATCAGGTCATCCAGAATTGTAGGTATGTCCCGTCCCGCCAGCTCATCCTTAATTCTTCCTGAAAGGCCCTGCCAGAAGGTAGCTACCAAGGCTTCGTTGTTCCAGGAAAGTTCAGACGATAGGGTACGAAACTGCACTGCATACTGAGCCACTGTAAGATCCTCCTGTCGTAGTCGAAGAAGAGCCGAAGCTGTCGAAGTAGCACGACCGGGTTCATCGAAGGTCCTGCAAAATGCCTCTAGAAAGGACTGAAGATTAGTAACCACAGGATCCATTCTCTCCCATAACAGATTCAACCAGGCTAGAGCCTCTCCACCTAGGTGAGACATGATGAAGCCCACCTTGGCCCGATCAGAAGCAAACATATGCCCCAGGAGTTCAAAGTGTAACGTACACTGATTAATGAACCCCCGACACAGAACGGGATCACCAAGGAAGCGGGTGGGGGCTGCCAGGTGAGGGCCCTTACTTGCAGTACAGCTAGATACCTGAATACCAGTAGCAGAGACAGGTGCAGTCGTAGAAGCCAGGGTATCCATGCGAGCAGACACGTTATGCAGAAAAGACATCATCTTGTCCTGCTGGCCTTTCAGACGGGTAACTTCTTGACATAGCTCCACGGCCGATAACGTCTGGGATCCAGCGGGTTCCATGGCCGGAGCAATCTGTAACGAATGGAAACGGAGGCACAGGAGTTGAAGTTCACATTCATTTTTATTTAGGATTAATGTGGAACCTCGGGACCACAGTCTGGGGGGCTCCGAAGGGGGCGCGACTACGTGAGCCCCAGACACCCGTGGTAAGTCCCCTCGAACAGGGACAGAGTGGGAAGCCTGGAGGACATGGGTGCTACCTCCAGTTAGACCCCGGACTCGTAGCAGCTGTCCCAGCGGGACAATCGGACAAGCAGGGTTAGCGGGAGACGTGGAGCTCACCGCGTGATACCGGATGTACGGGTAGAAGCTGGTTCCAAAGGTACTGGCGTTGTCCGGAGTTATAATGGCGGATTGGTGGAACGAGACGAGATTGAGTAGATAGAACAGTCGTAGTCCAGGATCGCCGGGTAACTGGTAGCTGAAGCTCTGTGGAAACAGACAGTATAAGCGGAGTACAAGCGAAAGCACTTCAGAAACAGGAGCACTTGCAGACAGGAACCGGAAGTAAGCAACAATGGATACTTGTTGCTCCGGTGCCCTCCCTATGGTGGAGAAGCTAGAAATAGCAAAGGATAACATACCACTGGCTAAAAGCATACTTAAAAAATGTGCGCTGTCTCTTTAAGAGACTGGGAACGACGCGCGCGTGCTCTTAACACTCTGCCAGAGAAGCTGCTGGAAGCAAGCCAGGAAGCAGGAGAGGGAGGGGGAGGGGAAGCTGCAGCCTGACATCTCGGAGCCAGCACAGAGCAGGATTCCTGACGGGAACCCTGCAAAGGCACAGAGACCGGACCGGGCGGGTGTAACAGTATCCCCCTCTTTGCGCCCCCTCTTTTTCAAGCCTGCGTAGAATCTTTTCAGAAGAAGAGGAGCTCAGATATTCTCTTTAGGCTCCCATGACCTCTCCTCAGGACCAAAACCCCTCCAATCCACCAGATAATAGATCTTACCCCTTAATCTCTTAGTGGCCAAGATATTCTCTACCTCAAAAACATCCTCCTCACTGACAGGATTCAGAGTGGAACCCCAGTCTTTAAAGAAGGAGCTCAAAACTACTGGTTTGAGAAGGGAAACATGAAAAGAGTTAGGCACACGTAAAGAAGGAGGCAATTTCAATTTATATCAAACTGCATTAATTTGTTTCAAAACTTCAAATGGACCGATGAATCGGGGACCCAGTTTGTATGAAGGCATCTTCAGACGGATATACCTGGAAGAAAGCCACACCTTATCTCCAGGCCGAAAGATTGGAGCGTCCAGATGTCTTTTGTCCGCATGCTTCTTCATACGCTGAGACGCTTTCTCCAAGGCGACTATATTGTCACTTCATATCTTCGAGAACTCCTCAGTAAAGATGTCAGCTGCAGGAACCCCAGAAGACCCAGAGATGGGAAGAGGAATCCCGGGTTGGAGTTTAAACACAATCTGAAAAGGAGATTTACCGGAAGATTCATTTACTTGATTATTATATGAAAATTCTGCCCAAGGCAGCAACTTAGTCCAGTCATCATGATGTACATTGACGAGGTGACGCAGGAATCCCGTCAGGATTTGATTGGTCCTCTCTACTTGCCCATTGGATTGAGGATGGCATGCTGAAGAGAAGTCCAATTTCACTTGTACAGATTTACAAACTGCTCTCCAAAACTTGGAGGTGAACTGGACACCCCTGTCGGACACAATGTGGAGAGGAAATCCATGAAGACGGAAGATGTGTTGTATAAAATGGTCAGCAAGCTCGGAAGCAGACGGAAGACCAGGTAGCGGAACGAAATGAGCCATCTTCGAGAACCGATCCACCACTACCCAGCTGACAGAACAGCCAGAAGAAACAGGAAGATCAGTAATGAAATCCATCGCAATGTGCTGCCAGGGAACAGACGGAACAGAAAGAGGTAATAATTGCCCAGAGGGTAGATGCTTGGCAGTCTTGTAGCAAGTGCACGAAGGACAGGCAGCAACGTATTCCTGGATATCGTTGCCCATGGTGGGCCACCAGTAGTAACCAGAAATGAGTTGCAAAGTCTTCCTCTGACCGGCATAACCCGCCAACTTAGAAGAATGGCCCTAGCGACTGCAGCCACGGACACAAATTTAGACGGCTCAATGATGTGTTGTGGTTCTTCCTCGGAGTCGGGAGGCAGCAACGCTCTAGAGAGTGCATCAGCTTTTACGTTCTTGTTAGCTGGACGAAAACGAAGAACAAAGTTAAATCGAGCAAAAAATAAGGCCCAGCGAGCCTGACGGGGATTCAGTCTTTGAGCGGATTGAAGATAAGCGAGGTTTTTATGATCAGTAAAAATGACAACCTGGTGAATAGCTCCCTCAAGGAGATGTCGCCACTCCTGCAGGGCCAACTTGATTGCCTACAATTCACGATCTCCTACAGAATAATTTCTTTCTGAAGTGGAAAAAACCTTGGAGAAAAAAACACAAGTAACCATCCGACCAGTAGACGACTTCTGGGTGAGAACAGCACCAGCACCTATAGAAGAAGCGTCTACCTCAAGAAAAAATTGTTGATCAGAATGCGGACGATGAAGGACAGGAGCGGAAGAAAAAGCCTGTTTTAGAGAAACAAAAGCCTCCTCTGCCTCAGGAGGCCATTCCTTGGCGTTCATACCTTTCCGGGTCAAAGCCGAGATGGGAGCCACTCGGGTGGAAAAATGTCGAATAAACAAACGGTAATAGTTGGCAAATCCCAGGAAGCGTTGTATGGCTATCAGGCCGGATGGACGAGGCCATTTTAGGATAGCGGATACCTTCTCCGGATCCATCTTTAAACCTGTGGACGAAACAATGTATCCAAGGAAAGGTAGAGAGGCCTGTTCAAAGAGACACTTTTCAAATTTAGCATACAGTCTGTTCTCCCTGAGTCTCTGTAACACCAGGCGTACTTGTCTCCGGTGAGAAGCTAAATCTGGAGAGAAGATCAGGATATCATCCAGATAAACAACACACAAATAAAGCAGATCTCTAAAAATATCATTAACAAATTCCTGAAAAACTGCCGGTGCATTGCTTAGGCCGAACAGCATTACCAGGTATTCGTAGTGTCCATCCCGGGTGTTAAAGGCAGTTGTCCATTCATTTCCCTCACGAATGCGAATTAGGTTGTAGGCTCCTCTAAGGTCCAATTTAGTGAAAATTTTAGAACCCCTAAGACGGTCAAACAACTCAGAAATTAGTGGCAACGGATACCTGTTGTTTACCGTAATCTGATTCAGCCCTCGGTAATCTATAGAGGGCCGAAGAGAACCATCTTTTTTCTTCACGAAGAAAAATCCTGCTCCAGCTGGTGAGGATGACTTCCGGATAAATCCCCTGGCCAGGGTCTCCTGGATGTACTCAGACATGGAGTGAGTCTCTGCTTGAGAGAGAAGATAAATTCGCCCTCGAGGAGAAGATGTTCCGGGGAGCAGATCAATGGGGCAATCATACAACCTGTGTGGAGGTAATTTCTCTGCCTCCTTTTTCCTGAAGACATCAGCAAAGGACCAATAAGAAGGCGGTAGACCCGGCAGGGCAGTAGGCTGTACTGGAGGAAGAATAGAAAGAACGGGAACGATACACCGGTCCAAGCAGGAATCTCCCCAGCGCAGAACCTCTCCCGTCTTCGAATTTAAGACTGGTTCATGTATCTGGAACCATGGTAGACCTAAAAGCAAGGGGTGAGACGAACCTGGCTACACATAAAAGTGGATTCTTTCTGAATGCAAAGAACCTACCCAAAGTTCCAAAGGCTCAGTCTGGAACCGAACTAGCTCGGACAAGGGTTTACCATCCACGGATGTCACCTGCAACGGATCCAGAAGACGCTGAACAGGAATCTGATATCAATCCACCAACGCCTGCTGAATGAGATTTCCGGCAGCTCCGGAATCCAGGTGACAGAGTTCCGAAAATTTTACCTTGCCAAAGACCACGGAGACAGTTATTTGCAGAGAAGGAAAGAGATGATCCTTACCTAGGGTAGCCTCTCCTACAGACCCTAGGCACTGGAGTTTCCCGAATTCTTTGGACAAGAGTGGATTAAATGCCTGGGACTGCCACAGTAGAAACAGCTACCCTCCAAGCGGCGTGCCTCCTGGCGGCAGTTGCCCAAGCTTACACGATCCACCTCCATAGCCACAGGGGAGGAAGAAGAAATTGAAGACGTCGTGGATTTAGGAGTATAAGAACCTTAATGATAAAACCCCCTCTCTCGTTTGGTCTCCTTGGATCGTTCTTGAAACCGTAAATCAATCCGAGTTGCCAGGGAAATCAGGTCATCCAGAATTGTAGGTATGTCCCGTCCCGCCAGCTCATCCTTAATTCTTCCTGAAAGGCCCTGCCAGAAGGTAGCTACCAAGGCTTCGTTGTTCCAGGAAAGTTCAGACGATAGGGTATGAAACTGCACTGCATACTGAGCCACTGTAAGATCCTCCTGTCGTAGTCGAAGAAGAGCCGAAGCTGTCGACGTAGTACGACTGGGTTCATCGAAGGTCCTGTGAAATGCCTCTAGAAAGGACTGAAGATTAGTAACCACAGGATCCATTCTCTCCCATAACGGATTCAACCAGGCTAGAGCCTCTCCACCTAGGTGAGACATGATGAAGCCTGTTATGGACCTGGTGGTTAGGAGCACCCGGAACGACCTGATGGTTAAACTCACACAGGACAAGCTCTGGGAAGTGGGAGCTCTGCTGACCGCAACCCCTAATCCTATCACACAACTAGAAATAGCCGTGGAGCGTACCTAACTCTGCCTAGACGCCTCTTCACAGCCTAAGAGCTAACTAGCCCTAGAGATAGAAAATAAAGCCTACCTTGCCTCAGAGAAATTCCCCAAAGGAAAAGGCAGCCCCCCACATATATTGACTGTGAGTTAAGATGAAAGTCACAAACACAGAAATGAAACAGGTTTCAGCAAAGGGAGGCCAGACTTACTAAACAGACTGAAGATAGGAAAGGTATCTTTGCGGTCAGCACAAAAAACTACAAAAAGACCACGCAGAGTGTGCAAAAAGACCTCCGCACCAACTCACGGTGCGGAGGTGCCACTCTGCATCCCAGAGCTTCCAGCTAGCAAGGCAAAATCATGATAGCAAGCTGGACAAGAAAACAATGAACAAATAATTAACTAGCAGGGACTTAGCTTCTGCTGGAGTAGACAGGTCACCAGAAAGATCCAAGAGCGAACTGAACCAGTACAAGAACATTGACAGCTGGCATGGAGTAACGATCTGAGTGGAGTTAAATAGAGCAGCCAGCCAAAGAATAAACTACGTCACCTGTGGAAGGAACCTCAGAAGCAGCAGCTCCACTCACAGCCACCAGAGGGAGTCCATGGACAGAACTCGCCGAAGTACCATTCATGACCACAGGAGGGAGTTCGATAACAGAATTCACAACAGAAGCCCACCTTGGCCCGATCAGAAGCAAACATATGCCCCAGGAGTTCAAAGTGTAACGTACACTGATTAATGATCCCCCGACACAGAACGGGATCACCAAGGAAGCGGGTGGGGGCTGCCAGGCGAGGGCCCTTACTTGCAGTACAGCTAGATACCTGAATACCAGTAGCAGAGACAGGTGCAGTCGTAGAAGCCAGGGTATCCATGCGAGCAGACACGTTATGCAGAAAAGACATCATCTTGTCCTGCTGGCCTTTCAGACGGGTAACTTCTTGACATAGCTCCACAGTTGATAACTTCTGGGATCCAGCGGGTTCCATGGCCAGAGCAATCTGTAACGAATGGAAACGGAGGCACAGGAGTTGAAGTTCACATTCATTTTTATTTAGGATTAATGTGGAACCTCGGGACCACAGTCCGGGGGGCTCCGAAGGGGGCGCGACTACGTGAGCCCCAGACACCCGTGGTAAGTCCCCTCGAACAGGGACAGAGTGGGAAGCCTGGAGGACACGGGTTAGTGGGAGACGTGGAGCTAACCGGGTGATACTGGATGTATGGGTAGAAGCTGGTTCCAAAGGTACTGGCGTTGTCCGGAGTTATAATGGCGGATTGGCGGAACGAGACGAGATTGAGTAGATAGAACAGTCGTAGTCCAGGATCGTCGGGTAACTGGTAGCTGAAGTTCTGTGGAAACAGACAGTATAAGCAGAGTACAAGCGAAAGCACTTCAGAAACAGGAGCACTTGCAGACAGGAACCGGAAGTAAGCAACAATGGATACTTGTTGCTCCGGCGCCCTCCCTATGGTGGAGAAGCTAGAAATAGCAAAGGATAACACAACATTGGCTAGAAGCATATTTTAAAAATGTGCGCTGTCTCTTTAAGAGACTGGGAACGAGCGCGCGTGTGCTCTTAACACTGTGCCAGAGAAGCTGCTGGAAGCACACCAGGAAGCAGGAGAGGGAGGGGAAGCTGCAGCCTGACATCTCGGAGCCAGCACAGAGCAGGATTCCTGACGGGAACCCTGCAAAGGTTCAGAGTCCGGACCGGGTGTAACACCTATCTTGGTATTGCAGACCCCCCAGTCCTCTAATAACCTTGGTCACTCTTCTCTGCACCCGCTCCAGTTCAGCTATGTCTTTCTTATACACCGGAGACCAGAACTTTACACAGTTTTCTAAGTGTGGTCAAACTAGTGACTTGTATAGAGGTAAAATTATGTTCTCCTCACAAGCATCAATGCCTCTTTTAATGCATCCCATTATTTTATTTGGCTTTGTAGCAGCTGCCTGACACTGGCCACTAAATGTCAGTTTGTCATCCACCCATACACCCAGGTCTTTTTCATTGACGGTTTTGCCCAGAGTTTTAGAATTAAGCGCATAGATATACATCTTATTACTTCTACCCAAGTGCATGACCTTACATTTATCCCTATTAAAGCTCATTTGCCATTTATCAGCCCAAGCTTCTAGTTTACATAAATCATCCTGTAATATAAAATTGTGCTCCTCTGTATTGATTACCCTGCAGAGTTTAGTGTCATCTGCAAATATTGAAATTCTGCTCTGTATGTATACCCGCTACAAGGTCATTAATAAATATGTTAAAAAGAAGAGGGCCCAGTACTGACCCCTGTGGTACCCCACTGCTAACCACGACCCAGTCCGAGTGTGTTCCATTAATAACCACCCTTTGTTTCCTATTCCTGAGCCAGCTCTCAACCCACTTACACTTATTTTCCCCTATCCCCATTATTCTCATTTTATGTATCAACCTTATGTGTGGCACCTTATTAAAAGCTTTTGAAAAGTCCATATACACTACGTCCACTGGGTTCCCTTGGTCCAGTCCGGAACTTACCTCTTCATAGAAGCTGATCAAATTAATCTGACATGAACGGTCCCTAGTAAACCCATGCTGATACTGGGTCATGAGGTTATTCCTCTTCAGATACTCCAGTATAGCATCCCTTAGAATGCCCTCCAGTATTTTACCCACAATAGAGGTTAAGCTTACTGGCCTATAATTACCGAGTTCAGTTTTTGTCCCCATTTTGAATATTGGCACCACATTTGCTATACGCCAGTCCTGTGGTACAGACCCTGTTATTATGGAGTCTTTAAAGATTAAAAATAATGGTCTATCAATGACTGTACTTAATTCCTGCAGTACTCGGGGGTGTATCCCATCCGGGCCTGGAGATTTGTCAATTTTAGTGATTTTTAGACGCCGCCGTACATCCTGCTGGGTTAAGCAGGTGACATTTAATGGGGAATTTTTGATATCACTGATCATATTGTCTGCCATGGGATTTCCTTGTGTAAATACAGATGAAAAAAAGTCATTTAGCATATTGGCTTTTTCCTCATCCTCATCCACCATCTCACC
This sequence comes from Ranitomeya imitator, assembly GCF_032444005.1. Classification (NCBI taxonomy): domain Eukaryota; kingdom Metazoa; phylum Chordata; class Amphibia; order Anura; family Dendrobatidae; genus Ranitomeya; species Ranitomeya imitator. The sequence continues at coordinate 464,503,027 of NC_091284.1, forward strand.
CAGACTATTTTTAAGGGGGCCAACACTATCATTTTTTAGTTTCTTACTATTTACGTAGTTAAAGAATATTTTGGGATTATTTTTACTCTCTCTGGCAATGAGTCTCTCTGTCTCAGTTTTTGCTTCCTTGATTTGCTTTTACAGAATTTATTTAATTTTCTGTATTTATTTAATGCCTCATCACTACCGACTTCCTTTAATTCTCTAAATGCTTTCTTTTTGTCACTTATTGCGCCCCTTACAGCTCTATTTAGCCATATTGCTTTCCTCCTATTCCTAGTATGCTTATTCTCATACGGTATATACTGTGCACAGGTCCTATCCAGGATGCTAATAAACGTCTCCCATTTTCTTTGTGTATTTTTATGTCTCATGATGTCGTACCAGTTAATTGCACCAAGATCATCTCTTATCCGTTGGAAATTTGCCCTCCTGAAGTTTAGTGTCCTTGTAACCCCTCTACTACACATCTTATTGAAGGATACATCAAAACTTATTATTTTGTGATCACCATTCCCCAAGTGACCCCCAACCCTTATATTTGATATGCGGTCTGGCCTGTTGGTTAATATTAGGTCTAGCAGTGCCCCCCTTCTTGTTGGGTCCTGAACCAGTTGTAAAAGGTAATTGTCTCTCATAGTTGTCAAAAACCGATTACCTTTGCTGGAACTGCAGATTTCTGTTCCCCAATCTATTTCAGGGTAGTTGAAGTCCCCCATAATAATGACTTCTCCTTGAGTCGCAGCTTCATCTATTTGCTTTACGAGGATATTCTCCATTGCTTCCATTATTTTTGGAGATTTATAACAAACCCCTATCAGTAATTTATTATTTTTTCCCCCTCCCCTTATCTCCACCCACAGGGACTCTACATTTTCAATAGATTCACCTATACAGAGGCGTATCTAGGGTTTCTGGCACCCGGGGCAAGAATTCATTTTGGCGCCCCCCCCTCTCCCCCCCCCCCCCCAGCACATATGCGATTTGCGCACTTAGTCATGTACCCACAAGCTCCTCTCCCTAATGCTCTCAATGTTCAGTGAAAAACTGAGAAGCAGAAGAAAAGCTCGTTGTCACTAGACCATAAGTGTGAAAGTCACATATGAGTGAGGTGTCCATGTGAGGACTACTGGAACCTGCTGACCTGAATCCTGACATCGCAGACTTCTGAATTCTCACAACGAATGCACTGGACACTTTTAGGATTCTCCCTTGCTGGTGGACGGTCATGTCAGCACAAGCATGTGATTTGTATAATTCTGAACACATTCCGACTAGACGTGCCCGGCCTCGCTCAGTTCATTTTCATTGACGGAGGCCACACATGTCTAGTCAGCACGTGACCACATGTATGTAAATTGCCAGCACGAGAGAATCCTGACAGCGTGCAATGAGCACTGTGAGAACTCAGAAGTCTGCAGTCACGAAGAATGACTGCAGACTCATTACAAACCTGGACATCCCCTTTAATGCTCCTAACATAAATAAAAACATGAGAGTTAGTCAGTATCACAATTAACATTTACATCCAGGTACCTTATAGATGATGTCGTCTCTGGAGTCGTTCTTCTTTTCTTCATCTTCACAATGCCCTTAAAGATACAAGTGTCATTATAATGCTCCTGAATGAAAAATTGCCCCTCACTATATTGTCTTCACAAAATATGACCCCCACACTGTCCCTCTTATGGTACATGCTCTTCACACTGACCTCTCCTTTCCATACCGGTCCCCTCTTCACACTGTCCTCTCACACTGTGTCCCCCATATAGGGCCCAGTATTTATACTGTACTCTCTCATCACACTCCCCCTCCTTGGTATACTGTCCCCTCCTGGCTGTGCCCTTACACTGCCCCCATGCTACGAACCCACTACTCAGTTTCTATTCTGTGCCCCATCACCCCCTTTGCTGTTCATTTTGTGTCCTCAAATCTCCCATCTCCACTCCAATTCAACCCCACACAATAAATCCCCCCATTACCCACACAGCCCCTCATCACCCCCATCTCCTGATCCCCCACACAGCCCCTCATCAACCCCATCTCCCCCTCATCACCCCTACACAGTCCCTCATCATCCTCCCATTCCCCACAGGCCCTCATCATTCTCCAAAAAGGCCCTCATCACCCCGATTCTCCACAGAGCCCCTCATCATCCCCCCATTCCCCACAGGCCCTCATTATCACCCACACAGCCTCTCATCCCCCATTCCCCACACAGCCCATCACCCCCATACAGCCCCTCATCACCCCCCTTCTCCCCCAAAGCCCCTCATCACCCCCCTTCTCCCACACAGCCCCTCATCATTCCTTCTTTTTCCACACTGCCCCTCATCATGCTCCATTCCCCACACAGCCCCTCATCATCCACTTCACAGCCCATCATCATTCCCCACACAGCTTCTCATCATCCACTACACAGCCCCTCATCATTATCCCTCCATTCCCCACAGCGTCTCATCATCAACTACACAGCCCCTCATCATTATCCCTCCATTCCCCAGACAGCTTCTCATCATCCACTACACAGCCCCTCATCATTATCCCTCCATTCCCCACAGCCTCTCATCATCCACTACACAGCCCCTCATCATCCCTCCATTCCCCACAGCCTCTCATCATCCACTACACAGCCCCTCATCATTATCCCTCCATTCCCCACAGCGTCTCATCATCCACTACACAGCCCCTCATCATTATCCCTCCATTCCCCACAGCGTCTCATCATCCACTACACAGCCCCTCATCATTATCCCTCCAATCCCCACACACCTCGGTAATCTCCTCACATGGCTGCATGCTGCAGACCCTCAGTCCTCCTCACACGACTCCAGCAGCTTCCTGGTTCCTGCTACCTGTCTTCACTGGACTGAAGGAGGCCCCGCCCCTTCCGGTGACATCTTACCTCAGCTCCATTCTAGACAGGCACTGCAGTCAGATGTTCAATTGTACTCATGTCCGTAAGATACGAGTACAATTGAACACTGGGAGCCGCGCGCTGCAGCGTCTCTGTGCCGGATGTCAGCTTGACAGTCCGACACAGAGAACAGCTGACTCCGAGTGCAGGGGCGGCAGAATGCAGCTGCCAGGGGAGACATTTGGCGGCCCAACTGCGCCCCCCTGCCAGCTGCGCCCGGGGCACATGCCCCGGCTGCCCCCCCCTAGATACGCCACTGCACCTATATTATCATGCCGGATGGGTTTTAAGGACGATATTACATATAGACACACCCCTCCCCCTCGCTTATCCGTTCGGCCATTTCGGAACAGACTATAGGCCTGCAAGTTAACAGCCCAGTCATGGCTCTCATCCAGCCATGTCTCAGATATCCCCACCATGTCATAATTATGCTCCAACAACATTAATTCTAATTTTTCCATTTTGTTGGTAAGGCTTCTGGCATTAGTATACATACATTTTATGTATCTCTCTGCACCTCTATTCTTTCTTAAATTATTAATTGATCTAACCCCACCCCCCATGCCACCACCACCCCCAACTTCCTTATTTGTGCCCAGGCCTCTATCTGCACTATCTTCCCCTCCTATAAAATGAATACCCTCTCCCCATTCCCAAGTTTAAACACTCCTCCAACCTTCTAGCCATTTTCTCCCCCAACACAGCTGCACCTTCCCCATTGAGGTGCAGCCCGTCCCTAGCGTAGAACCTGTAGCCAACTGAGAAGTCGGCCCAGTTCTGCAGGAACCCAAACCCCTCCTTCCTACACCAATTCTTGAGCCACTTATTAACCTCCCTAATCTCCCGTTGCCTCTCTGGCGTGGCACGTGGTACAGGCAGTATTTCGGAAAATACCACGTTTGAGGTCCTTGCTTTCAGCTTGCAGCCTAATTCCCTGAAATCATTTTTAAGGTCCTTCCACCTACCTCTAACTTTGTCATTTGTGCCAATGTGCACCATGACCACTGGGTCCTCACCAGCCCCTCCCAGTAATCTGTCCACCCGATCAGCGATGTGTCGGACTCGAGCGCCAGGTAGGCAGCACACTGTTCGACGATCCCTGTCTTTGTGACAGATTGCCCTATCTGTTCCCCTAATAATTGAGTCCCCCACTACCAGCACCTGTTTGGCCTGCCCTGCTCTCCTGTTTCCCTCATTACTGTAGCAGTCACTCCTCCGGCTTTCAGAGGACATGCCTGGCTGCAGCAGTGCTGCCCCTGTACTGCCACCCCCCTCATCTGCCAACTTAGCAAACTTATTGGGGTGTGCCAGATCAGGACTAGCCTCCCTGGCACTCTTCCCTCTAGCCCGCTTTCTAACTGTCACCCAGCTTGCTGCTTCACTGTCCTGCAGCTCCATCCTACCATCCCCCGCCACATCTATCCCATTGAGCGTCTGCTCAGTGAGCAGAAGACTCCTTTCCATGATGTCAATGGATCTCAGTGTTGCAAGCTGCACATTTAGATTCAGAATCTGGGCTTCCAAATTCTCAACTCGCTTACATCTCGCACTGCAGTGTGCACCCTCGACCGACTGATCAAGGACTGCATACATGTGGCAAGATGTGCACTGGATGGCATTAACAAGAGTGGAGCACATTTCCTAATGGGGATTGCACCAGACAGAACCGTTAAATAAGAAAACAAAACAAATGCAAAGTATTAATAAGATACAGACAGCAATTCCTCCCTTGGAAACTCCCTGAATCCAAAGTCACTGAATCACAAGTCACACTTACCACTGTTCACACTTACGCTCAGGTCACACTCAGCTTGTTCACACTCGCTAAGGCTCAGGTCACACTCGGCTCGTTCACACTCGCTAAGACTCAGGTCACACTCGGCTCGTTCACACTCGCTCAGGTCACACTCGGCTCGTTCACACTCACTAAGACTCAGGTCACACTCGCTAAGCTGAAGATATAAAGAGATTATTTTTTTTTTTCCCCCTCAGCAGCAATCCACATTGCTGTTCAATGCACTTCCAAAAAGTGATGACTGCAGACTTGTCATTCTAGACTGGAGAACCCAAAGTGTGTATATCACACACTCACTCAAAGCCTCAATGCAATGGTATTGTGAGCTATAATGGCCTTATCTGTGTTCCAGTGTGAGTGTTTTATGCACAAAGTAACATCCAGAGAGTGTTGCCCTACACTGCATTCTTTCATTTTGGCTTGTAGCATGTCATTTCTCAATCCTCAGTTGCATATTAAGCAATTGTGTCCTGGTGCAATACCATTTGAATCTCGTCAAATCTCCTGGCGCCATTCCACAAGAACAATGCTCTTTTATATTGTGGCAATTTTGCCCTTAACGTGTTTACACTGCAGACATACAGGTCCTTCTCAAAAAATTAGCATATAGTGTTAAATTTCATTATTTACCATAATGTAATGATTACAATTAAACTTTCATATATTATAGATTCATTATCCACCAACTGAAATTTGTCAGGTCTTTTATTGTTTTAATACTGATGATTTTGGCATACAACTCCTGATAACCCAAAAAACCTGTCTCAATAAATTAGCATATTTCACCCATCCAATCAAATAAAAGTGTTTTTTAATAACAAACAAAAAAACCAACAAATAATAATGTTCAGTTATGCACTCAATACTTGGTCGGGAATCCTTAGGCAGAAATGACTGCTTCAATGCGGCGTGGCATGGAGGCAATCAGCCTGTGACACTGCTGAGATGTTATGGAGGCCCAGGATGCTTCAATAGCGGCCTTAAGCTCATCCAGAGTGTTGGGTCTTGCGTCTCTCAACTTTCTCTTCACAATATCCCACAGATTCTCTATGGGGTTCAGGTCAGGAGAGTTGGCAGGCCAATTGAGCACAGTAATACCATGGTCAGTAAACCATTTACCAGTGGTTTTGGCACTGTGAGCAGGTGCCAGGTCGTGCTGAAAAATAAAATCTTCATTTCCATAAAGCATTTCAGCCGATGGAAGCATGAAGTGCTCCAAAATCTCCTGATAGCTAGCTGCATTGACCCTGCCCTTGATGAAACACAGTGGATCAACACCAGCAGCTGACATGGCACCCCACACCATCACTGACTGTGGGTACTTGACACTGGACTTCAGGCATTTTGGCATTTCCTTCTCCCCAGTCTTCCTCCAGACTCTGGCACCTTGATTTCCGAATGACATGCAAAATTTGCTTTCATCAGAAAAAAGTACTTGGGACCACTTAGCAACAGTCCAGTGCTGCTTCTCTGTAGCCCAGGTCAGGCGCCTCTGCCGCTGTTTATGGTTCAAAAGTGGCTTTACCTGGGGAATGCGGCACCTGTAGCCTATTTCCTGCACACACCTGTGCACGGTGGCTCTGGATGTTTCCACACCAGACTCAGTCCACTGCTTCCTCAGGTTCCCCAAGGTCTGGAATCGGTCCTTCTCCACAATCTTCCTCAGGGTCCGGTCTCCTCTTCTCGTTGTACAGCGTTTTCTGCCACATTGTTTCCTTCCAACAGACTTACCATTGAGGTGCCTTGATACAGCACTCTGGGAACAGCCTATTTGTTGAGAAATTTCTTTCTGGGTCTTACCCTCTTGCTTGAGGGTGTCAATGATGGCCTTCTTGACATCTGTCAGGTCGCTAGTCTTACCCATGATGGGGGTTTTGAGTAATGAACCAGGCAGGGAGTTTATAAAAGCCTCAGGTATCTTTTGCATGTGTTTAGAGTTAATTAGTTGATTCAGAAGATTAGGGTAATAGGTCGTTTAGAGAACCTTTTCTTGATATGCTAATTTATTGAGACAGGTTTTTTTGGGTTATCAGGAGTTGTATGCCAAAATCATCAGTATTAAAACAATAAAAGACCTGACAAATTTCAGTTGGTGGATAATGAATCTATAATATATGAAAGTTTAATTGTAATCATTACATTATGGTAAATAATGAAATTTAACACTATATGCTAATTTTTTGAGAAGGACCTGTACACTCCAGCTTCCACAGTGGTTTTATCCACACTTGTCAGCGCCATGTTCAGAAGAAGGCCAAAACGTTAATAGTGAATTTTGTGTAATCGACTCCACTATGCCAAATTCTCACTCAATTCAGTTGGCTGATCCCTCGGTGGTGCAGGGAATAAAACATTACACTTGAATGACCAATTTATTAAAAATTTGGGGTATATTTTGTCCTTGATTTTTATTTGTTTTTCATAACTTTAATACTGATGACCTAACATTTGAGACTCTTAATAGAGTAACAGTTCCAACTTTTTTCACAAATCAATAGTACACAAAATATATTGGTTACTTCTTTCTTGGCAGAGAAATTAGCTTCTTTTTTTTTTCCCTCCTGGATTGATATTTTGTATTCAGTTCAAGACAGATTTCTCCATTACTGAATTGGAAATGACAGTTTGCTTTTAAAATTCTATGGAGAGGAGTCGCAGACAGACATTCTGCTGCAAGTTCTCTGGAAACAGTCCTCTGTAGGACGTTAGAAGTGCCAACTGTCCTTTCTCAGTAATGGTAAACTACATTAAAGACACATTTTGCCTGCGAATTGATATTGAAGCATCAGCCCAGCAGGAGAAAGACGATTTCTCAAAGATTTATTACCAAATTAATTTTATTTTTCTTTTGTACTATTGATTTATGAGAGACAAAAAATAAAACAATAGTTAATCTTTACCCCCAAGGGTGGTTTGCACATAAATGACCAGGCCAATTTTTACAATTCTGACCGCTGTCAGTTTATGAGGTGGTAACTTTGGAACGCTTCAACGGATCCTGGTGATTGAGATTTTTTTTTTGTGTGACATATTGTACTTTATGATAGTGATAAAATTTCTTTGGTATGTCTTGCAGTTATTTGTCAAAAAAAAAAGAAATTTGGCAAATTTTGAAAATTTCCCATAATTGAATTTTAATACCATTAAATCAGATCTGTCACACAAAATAGTTTAAGTAACATTTCCCACATTGTCTAATTAATATAAGCACAATTTAGGAACCAACCTTTTTTTTTTTTTTTGTTAGGAAGTTATAAGGGTTAAAAGTTGACCAGCGTCCCCCAGCCCCCAACAAAATTTACAAAACCAATTTTTTTTTAGATCACATTTGAAGTGACTTTGATAAGCCTATATGGTAGAAAATACCCACAAGTGACACCATTCCTCACGTACCGGAGCCACTGACACACGTAGACGCACTAAAATCAATGCATCTGTGCAGATGTCATTGATTTTTTGCGGACCGTGTCTCCGTGTGCCAAACACGGAGACATGTCAGTGTTCGTGGGAGCGCACGGATTACACAGACCCATTAAAGTCAATGGGTCCGTGTAAAACACGTACCGCACACGGACGTTGTCCGTGTGCAGTCCGTGTGCCGTGCAGGAGACAGCGCTCCAGTAAGCGCTGTCCCCCCCACATGGTGCTGAAACCGCAATTCATATCTTCTGTGCAGCAGCGTTTGCTGTAAAGAAGATATGAATAATCCATTTTTTTGTGGTTTTTCGTGTATAAAATAAAGGTCCATGTCCCCACCCCCTGTGCGCCCCCCCCCCCCAGCTCCCTCGTTGGCTGTCGCTGCTTCCTCTCCTGGCTGCACCTTCTACTGTATGCGGTCACGTGGAGCCGCCGATTACAGTCATGAATATGCGGCTCCACCTCCGATAGGGGTGGAGCCGCATATTCATTACTGTAAATGAGCGGCCCCACGTGACCGCATACAGTAGAAGGTGCGGCCAGGAGAGGAAGCAGCGACAGCCAACGAAGGAGCTGGGTGAGTATATTCAGAACAGCGGGGGGGCGCACAGGGGATGGGGATATGGACTTTTATTTTATACACGAAAAACCACAAAAAATGGATTATTCATATCTTCTTTACAGCAAACGCTGCTGCACAGAAGATATGAATCGCGGTTTCAGCATGATGCAGGGGACAGCGCTAAACTTTAGCGCTGTCTCCTGCACGCTCCGTGTGGTACCCAGTGGGCACATGGGCGGCACACGTGTGCCGCACGTGTGCCACACTGATGTGCCACATAAATGCAGGGGCACACGGACACGGATAATGACGGTACCGATTTTTTCCGGTACCGGAATTATCTGGACGTGTGGGACTGCCCTAAAACTGCACCTTTTCAAGGTGCTCAAAACCACATTCAAGAAGTTTATTAACCCTTCAGGTGCTTAACAGGGATTTGATTCGGGGAAATGAACATTTAACATTTTTTCACAAAAAATTTACTTCAGATCCAAATGTTTTATTTTAACAAGGGTAATAGGAACAAATGGATCTACAACATTTGGTGTGTAATTTCTCCTGAGCACACCGATATCCTGTATGATGGAGAAAACCACTGTTTGGGCGCACGGCAGAGCTCAAAGAGAAGGAGCGCCATTTGACTTTTTGAATGCAAAATTTGCTGGAACAATTGGTGGACACCATGTCGCGTTTGGAGAGCCTCTGATGTGCCTAAACAGTGAAAATCCCCCACAACTGACACCATTATGGAAGCTAAGCCCCTCAAGGGATGTATTTAGGTGTGTGGTGAGCATTTTGAAATTTGAACCTCCAGGTGCTTCACAGAAATTTAGAACGTTGAGCTGTGAAAATAAAAATGTTATTTTGGCCCCACATTTTGCATTTTCAGAAGAGTAAAAGGAGAAGTTGCACCATACAATTTTGCCTATACCCTATATGGGGGGAATACTACTTTTGAGGCACAGTGCAAAGCTTTTTTCCTGAGTGCGTCATTACTCTACATGTAATCGAGAAATATTTTTCAGGCACAGTGTGAGGCTAAGTGCACACGTTGCAGAATGGGGTGCAGAATTTTCTGCACAAAATCCTCATCTCCTGGCAGAAACCGCAGGTGCAGATTTGCCACGGATTTTGTGCGGTTTTTATGCTGAATTGATGCGGATTTTCTGCGGTTTTTACCCCTGCGGATTTCTATAATGGAAGGGTGCAGAAACACTGCAGATTCGCACAAAAGAAATTACATGCACTTCTTTTAAATCCACAGCGTTTCCGCACGGATTTTTCTGCACCATCTGCACAGTTTTTTTTCCCATTGATTTACATTGTACTGTAAATCACAGTGCGGATCTGCAGCGTTTCTGCACGGAAAAATCCGCTGCAGATCCGTACTAAATCTGCATCATGTGCACATAGCCTAAAGCTTAGAAGTAGTGATGAGCGAGTGAAGTCGTTGTGCGGGTTTTCCCCTGAACGCTTGGGTGATCTCCGAGTATTTATGACTGCTCGGAGATTAAGTTTTCATGGCCTCAACAGCATGATTTACAGCTATTAGCCAGTTTGATTACATGTGGGAGTTGGCTAGCAACCAGGAAACCCCTACATGTACCGTATTTTTTTTTTCCGACCATAAGACGCACTTTTTTCCCTCCAAATTTCGGAGGAAAGTGTGGGTGCGTCTTATGGTCGGAATGTAACATGTGGAGGGGGGGGGCAGTGGCTAGTGGGATCGCACTGTGATTCCACTCACAGGAGGTAGAAAAATGTCCCCACTGCCCAAATACAGCGTGCTGGGGAAACCACGTGGTCCCGATTATTGAAGTGCAGTGAATATTCATTAGCCGCTTCCCCGCCCACCTGTCAGCTGAGCAGTGAGCGGGGAGCAGCAGGGACACACATGGTTTCCTCAGCGCTGGATTCCTGCAGCTGCTGGGGAGATCTGTATGTCCTGTGGAGGAGGCAGCAGCAGGGGCAGAGGGAGACTAAATTGCGGCATACCTGCCCAGGCTGTGCTGGATGCTGAGGCATAAGGACCTGTGTGATGTCATGAAGAGGGCGGGCTGGAGCATCACATGACAGCACAGAGCCCTCCCTCTTCTGATGTCATCACAGGTCCTTCAGACACCGCATTAGAATCTGCTGGCTTCCTCTTATGACCTGTGCTGTGGAGACGCAACAAGAGGGAGGGCTCTGTGTGTGCAGTCATGGGATGCTCCAGCTTTCACCTTGCCACAGTGTGGCAGGCTGGCTGGCACAAATAAAAGGTTAGTCTTTACAACACACAATAAGGCACTCTGCCACTCCTGTGTTGAACTATAACTCCCAGCATGCCATAGGATCTGCAGGACATGCTGGCAGTTATAGTTCTCCCAATGTGATCTTAAAGCAGTACTCTATTGTTATTTTGCAGTGCTGGAGTGGTGCTTTAAATATGTGTCCCCATTCTTATACTCACCCTCCAGCGTCTTCAAATAGTACTTTACAGCCACCACACTTATCCCACAGCACCATCTTCTACACGCAGCTTCCAATATTGTTCTGCCCTTTGTAGCTAAGGACAGGTTCATATCTTGTATTAAAAAGGTTTAATACCATAGTTTTGGTTTTGCTGTGTTATAGCACCACCCAGTGGTGGTTAAATTTATTACTTGTGTTTTTCAGTAATTATTAGAGTGTTGCATTCTGGGATTCACCAAGGTATCATGGGAAGGGGAAACTCCATTTTCTCTCTGTGTATTTCCCTGGACACACGTGTTAATCTGCTGTGTTGAACTACCTCACTTACTTGCCATTCCGGTTAAGATTATCCGGTAAGACCATTATCCCTGTTCTTGCTATGTAATGTTGTACAGAGTGTGATTAACTGTATAGCAGCCAGTACACAGGAAATGTGATTTCAGTTACCTGCTGTATGTAGTTATTATAGAAGTTGCATCATCCTGTATGCTTTCCCTGTTAGTTGCAGTCATGTTATTATTTGCCCAATACTTATACAAATCATTTGTATTCTTATAGTTTTACCGCACTCATGTTTACCAATAAACAAGTTAGACTACAGACAACAGTCTGCTTATTTGGGAGACAGAAGTGGTTTATGCCGTATGTCGGATCAGTTAAATAAATAGGGCAGCACACTGCAGCGCCAAAACATGTAAACTTGAAAAAACGAAATTTGAACTGTATTACTGCACTAGAAATATGAAAAATGAGAGCTTTTAGCGCACAAAAATGGCCAATTTTATGTGTACCTCGTAGCCACGTTAAGGCATCTCTCTTATACGAGGTCCTAAGTTTGACCTACCTCACTGAGAATAAACGTCTCCATCTGAATGGGTACATGCAAAAACCTCTTCTTGGACTCAAATTCTCTCTCTATGTGGAGGGGTATTGGACCTACTATAATTAAAACACCTGAAGCTAGGAGGCGGGGAGTGCACGATCAGAAGGCTAGAGAATACATTTCAAAAAACCTGATCTGCACATCCAAACATAGACTGAGTGTGAACAGGTGCTGAACCCAGAGTCGCCAACTCGTATATAGTTAGATAAATAGGGCAGCACACTGCAGCGCCAAAACATGTAAACTTGAAAAAACGAAATTTGAACTGTATTACTGCACTAGAAATATGAAAAATGAGAGCTTTTAGCGCACAAAAATGGCCAATTTTATGTGTACCTCGTAGCCACGTTAAGGCATCTCTCTTATACGAGGTCCTAAGTTTGACCTACCTCACTGAGAATAAACGTCTCTATCTGAATGGGTACATGCAAAAACCTCTTCTTGGACTCAAATTCTCTCTCTATGTGGAGGGGCATTCAGATGGAGACGTTTATTCTCAGTGAGGTAGGTCAAACTTAGGACCTCGTATAAGAGAGATGCCTTAACGTGGCTACGAGGTACACATAAAATTGGCCATTTTTGTGCGCTAAAAGCTCTCATTTTTCATATTTCTAGTGCAGTAATACAGTTCAAATTTCGTTTTTTCAAGTTTACATGTTTTGGCGCTGCAGTGTGCTGCCCTATTTATTTAACTATATACGAGTTGGCGACTCTGGGTTCAGCACCTGTTCACACTCAGTCTATGTTTGGATGTGCAGATCAGGTTTTTTGAAATGTATGTCGGATCACACACCGTATCAACGTGTATGAAGACAGAACAGTAAAATGGATTCTAGATACCAGCGGAGGCCAGTAAAACGCAGGCTAGATACCAGCAAGCAGTAAAACAGAAGCTAAATACCAGCGGAGGCTAGCAAAACCAGGCTAGACGCCATCAATAACAAGACCACTTACACAGCCGCTTGTACCACACCGCACAGCCTGCAGATACCGCAGCGGCCGCCATATTGCCCGCCAAGCACTACACGTCTCAGTCTACGCTGAAGTCATTCCTACCCGCTCTGAGACGTCCTACAGCCTGCAAACGGACACACAATGTCTGCAAGTCGAGCATCCTCACTCAGGACGAGGTCCCATACAAGCCGCTCTAGCAAGTCTTCCTCGAAAAGGTCTGTCACCCTCGCCCGAGCAGAAGCTGAGGCGGCGAAGGTAAGATCCTCCTTCGCTGCACAAGAGATGCAGTTAAAGTTAAGACAAGCAGAGCAAGAAGCAGAAAGAGCCCGCCTGCAAGCAGATAGAGAAGCAGAAAGAGCCTGCCAAGAAGCAGAAAGAGCCCGCCTGCAAGCCGATAGAGACGCAGATACAGCACGCCTACGAGCGACCTTAGAAAGGCTTTCCGCTGAAAAAGAAGCAGCAGCCGCAATAGCCAAAGCTGAGTTCTTAGAAGCCGTGGAGTTTCCCGAATCTGAGCGTGACAGCGACGTACGTGGACCAGACCTTGATCGTCAGGACCCTGCTCAACGCGTCTCAGAATATGTCCACCAACATCCCGGAATAGAAGACAACTCTGATCCGTTACACCAACCAGCCTATACAGATTACCAGAGATCCTTCCTCCAAACACCGTACTGGAAGCAGGAAGGTATACTGCGAAACAACGTCGACCACCACTACCGTCTTACAGAACAGAAGGTACGGCCTCCTCCCAGACTGACAGGGACACCCTTCGCTTCAGAACGGTTTTATACAGACTTTCCTAAGCCAGAAGCTCCTACCAGGTATGAGGATGCACTACACACACTGCATGACAACAGCACACCAGCTCATGTTGACACTGACTCAGCCACTATGAACTTTGCAAGGTTCTTTACCCGCTGGGAGCTGGTGACCAAGGGACTTGTAAAGTTCACCGATCGAGCTGAAAGCTACAGAGCTTGGCGAGCCTCCTTCCAGAACGCCATCAGAGACTTGCATCTTTCCAGTAGTGAAGAGTTAGATCTACTGGTTAAGTGGCTTGGGAACGAGTCAGCTGAACACGCCAAAAGAATCAGGAACATTAACATAAAGTACCCACACACAGGACTTCGCATGGTGTGGGAGAGACTCGAAGAATGTTATGGGTCAATAGAAGCTATAGAAAACACTTTGTATAAAAGAATTGATGATTTCCCCAAGATAGCAAATAAGGGTTATCACAAGCTCAGAGAACTGAGCGACTTGTTAATGGAGGTGCATGCTGCTCAGGCAGAAGGTGACCTACCAGGGTTGGCATTCCTGGACACTGCCAGAGGTGTCAACCCAATCGTCCAAAAGCTCCCTTACAACTTACAAGAAAAGTGGGTCAGTCACGGGTCCCGTTACAAACAGGCTCATAAGGTGCCATTTGCTCCTTTCAGGGTGTTTGTAGACTTTGTTGCTCAGCAGGCTAAAGTTAGAAATGACCCCAGTTTCGATTTCACTATGTCATGTACCACTGCCTCCGGTGTAAAACCCATTAAAACACCAGTGGCAGTACACAAAACTAATGTTACCTCCACAGGTTTTCCTTACAGGGCAAGTAAGTCCTCTCCAGAGGAGGACAAACCTCAGGATCTCAGCAAACACTGCCCCCTACACAAGAAACCTCATCCTCTACTAAAATGTAGAGCCTTCAGGGAGAAGCCTCTAGAAGACCGTAAGAGCTTCCTAAAGGAAAACAAGATATGCTTCAGATGCTGCGCGACTACCTCACACTTCGCCAAGAACTGTGAAACCAGTGTGAAATGCGCAGAATGCAGTAGTGTGGAGGACAACACGGCTTTACACCCTGGACCACCCTCAGGGGTATCGTCACGAGTAGAAGAGTCTGCCGAAAAACAGACGGACACCGACATTGACACCCCAGTGATCACTTCTCAGTGTACAGAGATCTGCAAGGAATTTGTAGCAGGGAGATCCTGCTCGAAGATCTGTCTTGTCAGAGTATTCCCAGCGAGCCAACGGGATAAGGCAATCAAGGTATATGCAATATTGGACGATCAGAGCAACAGGTCTCTAGCTAAGCCCTTTCTCTTCGACACCTTCAACATTGCTGGTCCCGGCTCTCCGTACTCCTTGAAGACATGTGCAGGTACTGTTGAGACGGCAGGGAGAAAAGCGACCGGATTTAAAGTAGAGTCTATGGACGGTCAAACCTGCTTATCCTTACCATCAATACTAGAGTGCAATCAAATTCCGGACAACAGGTCTGAGATACCTACACCGGAGGTAGCAGCTCATCACACCCACTTGAGACGTATAGCTCACCTGATACCGGAGCTTGACCAAGGAGCCCCTATCGTCTTACTCCTCGGAAGAGACATTCTACGGGTCCACAAGGCTAGAGGACAGATCAACGGCCCACAAAATGCCACATATGCTCAGAGACTTGACCTAGGATGGGTCATTGTGGGAGACGTCTGTTTGGGTGGAGCACACAGGCCGACATCAGTCAACAGCATGCTCACCAATACCCTCGAGAATGGACGCCCGTCTCTCTTCCAGCCATGCGAGAGCAGTTTCCTGATTAAAGAATTGCCACACAACACCCCTCCATCTTGTCCGTTAGCTGATCCCTCCTGTGAAGACCATGCATGCGACGGTGAGCAAGATCATATAGGGTGCACAGTTTTCCACAGGACAAGAGAAGACAACCAGGTAGCAACGTCCATAGAGGACAGACTGTTCTTGGACATCATGGAGCGAGAGATAGTAAGAGATGAATCAAAGAGTTGGGTCGCACCTTTACCATTCAAACCTCAGAGGCAACGCTTACCCAACAACAGAGAACTTGTGTACAGTCGATTTGTCTCCCTTACACGCAAACTGCAGAAGTCACCAGAGACTTCACACCCCCTCCTGTTTATTGATTTAGCACTTATGGCGTGTGGCTCTGCAGCATCTTCTTAGCCTCTTGGGTTTTTGGCTTCATCTCATTACATCTCAGACACAGCTGAGTATTCTCTTGACGGTTAGCCGTCTATAGATCTTCTATATGGGAGCCTTTTCATGCAGGCTATGTTTTACTAGAGCCTATTCAGGTAGCTTGTGCCCTGGCTTAGTTTTGTATATGCAATATGCATGCCTTCACCATCCTTCGATTTAGACAGTCTATGTATATTTAGGAGTTCTCATTTGGTGTACAGTTTAATATAGGTACGATAACTATATAACTATATTGCATTATTGTCTTTCTTCTTATGTTATACTTAGGCTCTCGTTTATATGTGTTCATATTTCCAGGATGATTTGACAGTATATAAAGTATGAACTTTGTTATTTATCTATCAGGAATCAGTGGGGTGTTTTTACACGTTGATGTATTTTAAGTGTTTTTATGTGCTTGTTGTGGTGTCCAATAAACATGTTTTGTTACTTTATTATATGGCCGTGCAGGCCTGTTTTGGTCCATTCTGTGTTCTTCCTTTCCAGAGACAAAAGAACACTTCTTTACCTTCATGGAGAGAATATTCCAGAGTGGCCACGCGGAAATTGCACCTGTACTTCAAGATTCCGAGGAATGTTGGTACTTACCTATTTTCGGCGTGTATCATCCGAAGAAACCTGGTCAGATAAGAGTGGTATTTGACTCAAGTGCCAGATACGAAGGTGTTTCTTTAAACGACGTCTTTCTATCTTGTCCAGATCTCAACAACAG
Organism: Ranitomeya imitator; assembly: GCF_032444005.1. Taxonomy (NCBI): domain Eukaryota; kingdom Metazoa; phylum Chordata; class Amphibia; order Anura; family Dendrobatidae; genus Ranitomeya; species Ranitomeya imitator. The sequence goes on from NC_091284.1 coordinate 464,519,733, forward strand.
ACTTCTGGGAGTACTCCTTCGTTTCCGCAAAGATGCAGTAGCATTTACGGCCGACATACAACAGATGTTTCACTGCTTCCTTGTTAAAGAAGAACACAGAAACTACTTGAGGTTTTTCTGGTACCGCAATAATGACCCCTACAAGGACATCGTGGAATATCGTATGAAGGTTCACATCTTCGGGAACAGCCCTTCCCCTGTTGTCGCTATCTATGGGCTTAGACATTCAGCCAGAGAGGGTGAAGCAAAGTATGGATCGGATGTAAGATCTTTTGTGGAAAAGGATTTCTACGTAGATGACTGCCTGAAATCCACACCCACAGATGAGTCGGCAGTCAGTCTCCTGAAAAGGGCAAAAGAAATGCTCGCTTCATCCAATTTGAGGTTGCACAAAATTGCTTCCAACAGCCAAAAACTAATGGCAGCCTTTCCCTATCAAGATTACTCAACCGATTTAAAAGACTTGGATTTAAGCACGGACTCCCTTCCTATGCAGCGGAGCCTGGGTTTACTTTGGGATTTGAAAAAGGATGCATTCACCTTCCAGATCAGCGAAGAAGAGAAACCTTTCACGCGTAGAGGCGTCCTGTCCGTTGTGAACAGCTTGTACGATCCTCTGGGATTTGTAACTCCTGTAACTATCCAAGGTAAAATGATGTTGAGAGACTTCACCCAAGAGACGTCCGATTGGGATGATCCGCTTCCCAGTGAGAAAAGAGACTTGTGGGTAAGATGGAAGAACTCTTTAGAAGCCCTGTCAAGTCTCTACGTTGCACGACCATATGCTTCTGTGCCATCAACAGAAATCAAGATGCAAAGGCTTTGTATCTTCTGTGATGCCTCAACCAAAGCAATTGCAGCAGTGGCGTATTTGAAAACTACTGACATCAATGAACAATGCCACGTGAGGCTTGTTATGAGCCGGACAAAATTGGCCCCACTCCGTGAACACACAGTACCCAGACTGGAACTCTGTGCAGCTGTGTTAGCAGTAGAGTTAGCTGAGCTTATCTCGACAAAAATGGACCTGGAGGTCAAAGAAATCGAGTTCTACACCGACAGCAAGGTAGTGTTGGGGTACATTTGCAATGAAACTCGTCGTTTCTATGTCTATGTCAGCAATCGGGTGCTAAGGATCAGGAGATCCACTGACCCTAAACAGTGGCATTATGTGTCCACAAACCACAATCCTGCAGACCACGCAACCAGATCCATTGAAGCAAGACTCACACATGAAAGTTTAACCACATTCCTGGCAGAAGTTTCGGCCATCATTAATGCTAGACCATTGACTTCACTTTCTAGTGACTCTGAGGATCCGACCATTCTCACTCCTGCCATGTTACTTACTCAGAAAGCCAGCGTTCTCAGTGCTCCACCTGGAGAATTTAGCAACAAGGACCTCTACAGACGACAATGGAGACAAGTCCAAAGTCTCTCCAATACCTTCTGGGACAGATGGAGGAAGCAGTACCTCTCCACCTTACAACCCAGGAAGAAGTGGCAATCCGACAAACCAAACATCAAAACCGGTGATGTCGTTCTCATGAAAGACAGCCAGTCTCACCGTAATGAGTGGCCACTAGGCCTCATCACTAAAATATTCCCAAGCAAAGATGGGAAAATGCGTAAGGTTGAGGTCAAAGTAGGCAAGTCCGGGGAGAGTAAACTATTCCTCAGACCAGTTGCGGAACTTGTCTTATTGCTTTCGCCAAAAGAACCTGTAGGTGGCATCGGTTGATGCCAAGCGGGGAGTGTTCTGCCCTTTCTAGCTAAGGACAGGTTCATATCTTGTATTAAAAAGGTTTAATACCATAGTTTTGGTTTTGCTGTGTTATAGCACCACCCAGTGGTGGTTAAATTTATTACCTGTGTTTTTCAGTAATTATTAGAGTGTCGCATTCTGGGATTCACCAAGGTATCAGGGGAAGGGAAAACTCCATTTTCTCTCTGTGTATTTCCCTGGACACACGTGTTAATCTGCTGTGTTGAACTTCCTCACTTACTTGCCATTCCGGTTAAGATTATCCGGCAAGACCATTATCCCTGTTCTTGCTATGTAATGTTGTACAGAGTGTGATTAACTGTATAGCAGCCAGTACACAGGAAATGTGATTTCAGTTATCTGCTGTATGTAGTTATTATAGAAGTTGCATCATCCTGTATGCTTTCCCTGTTAGTTGCAGTCATGTTATTATTTGCCCAATACTTATACAAATCATTTGTATTCTTATAGTTTTACCGCGCTCATGTTTACCAATAAACAAGTTAGACTACAGAGAACAGTCTGCTTATTTGGGAGACAGAAGTGGTTTATGCCGTATGTCGGATCACACACCGTATCAACGTGTATGAAGACAGAACAAATATAATAACATACTATTATATATAATAACAACACATATAATAGTATATTTGTCAAAGAAAAGGAAGAGCGGCACTGCTTTTTGAACGAGGATCAAGCCAAGTGAAATATTAACACTTTTAGTGCTTCATGGAGTAACCATAAACTGCCACTTTGCAAACTTCGGGTGCTCCTCGAAGAAATGGAAAAACAAATCCCACTGCATAGTCCACAAGAAAAAGAAGGAAAAACGAGGGCACTCACCAGTCTTCTTTTAGTGCAAAAAAAACACTTTTATTAACACGACATCTAAAAGTCCAAGGTCGGGAAACGACGGAGCCGAAGCTCAGGTGAGCAGGGGGGAGTGGAGACGACGGCCGTTTCGCGCTGTGCTTGCGCTTCTACGGGTCAGTCCATGTGGAAGCAAGACAGCGGAAATATAGTACCGGCCATGGTACCACCCCCCACCGCTATCTCCCACCCACAGACCTGAAAACACTCAATAAAAAGCACAAATTTAAAATAATGAAGCATACCTAACGTATCTCACATTAATAGTATGGACAATATATACAGAATGACAAAACATAATTTTAGTGCAAAATTACAAAACATTATGATTGCTCAATAATTATATACTCAGAGTCATTATATTTTAAAGTGCAAACGCTCATTAAACCTGCTGAAACTAATCACAAGGATCTCAAAATTCAGAGAAATATGGAAAGATCTACCCTATCGTTGAAACCTAGGGGCCCCATTGCATCACAGCGTATGATCCACCTGGCTTCAGCTCTGAGAAGTAAACTATCCAAATCACCCCCTCCAGCTGGTAAAGACACCTTCTCAATTCCTGCAAAGGTGAGACAATCTCCTTTCCCTTCATGTTTATCTCTCACATGAGTGATCAGACGAGGTACCCCTTTACCTGTAACAATCGATCTGCAATGTTCCCGGAACCGCATGAACAGAGGGCGTATAGTTTTCCCAATATAGTAGTATTTACACGGACAAAACACCACGTAAACTACGTTGTTTGTCCTACAAGTGATAAAATCCTTTACTATATGCGATATTGCCCCCATTCGAATAACCTGGTCTGTCATTCGCTGATTACAAAACGAACAATGACCGCACTTGAAATTACCCTGCGGTATAGTTTTAGTTAGCCAATTCTGATTCGGTTTGGTCAAACGATTTCTCACCAGTTTGTCCCTCAACCTAACGCTTCTTTTATTTGCTATAAGGGGACCTCTGGCTACTACACTCGCCAACTCTTTATCTTGACCCAAGATGTGCCAATTTCTTTTTATGGCCAATCTAATTTGGCGGTCCATATTGCTATACGCAAAGCAAAAAGCAAACCTCTTTTCTTTCCCAGATGCCTGCACCGGTAACGCACCTTTGTTCTCCATATTTCTTTCCCTCCTTACTTTCTCTTGCGCTGACTGTAAAAGATTTTCCGGGTATCCCCTCTCTCTAAATCTTTGTGCCATTTCTTCTGATTGTCGCAAAAACCTTGTATCTGTGTTATTAACTCGACTAACTCGTAAAAACTGACTGCGAGGTAATGCCAATTTAGTGTGCATAGGGTGGAAACTATCATACCGCATCATGGTGTTTCCTGCTACTGGTTTACGGTATAGGGATGTACAAATTTTCCCATCCTCAATCTCTACTAACACATCTAAAAATTCCAACCGACTGCCTCCAAAACTTGATGTAAACACCATATTCATATTGTTGCTATTATTTAAATAAGCAACAAAATTTTGAAACATATCCTCTGTGCTGTCCTAGATCACTATCACATCGTCAATATATCTCTGATAATACTTAATATGTTGTAAAAAATTATTGTTACTGGTGTATACGTATTTTTCTTCAAAAAGCCCTAAAAACAAATTAGCAAACGTGCATGCTACCGGAGTCCCCATCGCAGTCCCCACTTCTTGTACATACCACTCATCTAAAAACATGAACGCATTGTGAGTTAGGATAAAATCCAACGAATCACAAACGAAATTAACAAAATTTTTACTTCTTTCCGAAGTGCACAAAATCTGCTCGATAGCCTCCACTCCAATCTTTTGTGGAATGCGCGTGTAAAGGCTTTCCACGTCTATGGACGCTAAAGCATAACTATCATGCCAATCAAAATTCTGTAGACTGGAGAGAAAAGAATTAGTGTCTTTAAGATATGCTGGAATGTCTGTCAGCATCGGGCGTAAAAGCCAGTCTATATACTGGGATAGGGGCTCAGTGAGTGACCCTATTCCAGATACGATCGGCCGTCCTGGAGGACATCGAACAGACTTGTGCACTTTTGGAATGTGGTACCAGTGGGGTCTGGTGGGGAACTCCGGTAGCAATTTTTCCGCTTTCTTCTGGGTAATTACACCCAGTTCTACATACTTTCTTAGAAAAGACCTAAGATCACTTTTATATTTCTGTAACGGGCTTCCTGGTAATAACCTATACACCAGATTATCGGACAACTGTCTCCTAGCTTCTGCGATGTAGTACGATCTGGGAAGCAGCACGATTTTTCCCCCCTTATCTGCGGCCCTAACCACCGTGTCTTCCCAAGACCGTATTTCTCGAAGGGCCGTGTTTTCTTCTTTAGTCAAATTACTAGGGGGTTTAGGATATATAAGTGCTTCCACATCTTTTATTACCTGTGCTTCAAATAAATCTACCACATTCCCCGGGGAAACCACCGGCATAAATCTGGACGAAACTCCACCTGTAGAAGGCATGACTCCTTTAATTTGTTCCTCTGATAGAGCCTGATTATCCATATTATCATTAATGCCTAGGATCAATCTGGCCTCTTCTCTCTCATCGGCCAAAGCCCCTGTACCTGCCATAAAACCTAGTGGTCCAAGAACAACCGGTCTTTCTCCTTCTGGAATGCTCATATCAGGTACTTTATTATTAAACATTTTATAAAGATGGATTTTCCTAATCGATTTGAAAAGGTCGATCTTAAATTCGGTTAAATTAAACTCCTGTGGGATACAAAATCCTAAACCTTTGGCTAATAGCGACAAATGAATAGGGGTTAAAACATGGTCAGTCAAATTGATTGTTATTTCATCGGCCAGGCTCTCTAATATCTGCGTGTCCACGCTACATGCTTGCGTTTGTGTTGTTTGTTCAACCCGCCTCTTCCTTCTGCTCCTCCGGGTCTTTCTCCTAAAGGGGTCGATGTTTCAGGGGTTTCTGGGTCTGTGGCTGGTAAAATTTCTGAAGAACTTGCTGAGGTACCTACCCCATCGCTTAGGCTCGATTCAGATTCAATGGTTAAATATTCTCTCTTACGGTATCTATTTCTTCCGTTATTCTTTCTCCAATTATTTCCGTTTTTACTTTTATTTTTATTTTTACTCGATACCCCCCCGTCTTCTCTTTTGTTGTTCCATGAAAAGACATGTCCTGTATCAAAGTCTATTTTGTCACGGACAAACTTGTCCCTTTTTCTTTGTTTGACATTCGCTTGAATGGGGTGAGTTTATTATCCAGCTTTTTATTAAAAGCGATCCACTGGGTTTCAGACAATCTTGTTTTGGGCTCTGTTTGTGTTTTAATTAAATCTTCATTTAACACTTCATAGCTCTGCATGTTTGTTTTTAACACTAAAGCTAATAGTTCTTGCGAACATTTTAGCATGATACTTTCCCACTCCTTCCGGAAATCTATATTGTCATTATGCTGAGAAATCTGTTTCCATACCCTCAATCCTCGAGGAACTCTCCCATTGTCACAATATGACTGAAGGGATAGGGTAGATCTTTCCATATTTCTCTGAATTTTGAGATCCTTGTGATTAGTTTCAGCAGGTTTAATGAGCGTTTGCACTTTAAAATATAATGACTCTGAGTATATAATTATTGAGCAATCATAATGTTTTGTAATTTTGCACTAAAATTATGTTTTGTCATTCTGTATATATTGTCCATACTATTAATGTGAGATACGTTAGGTATGCTTCATTATTTTAAATTTGTGCTTTTTATTGAGTGTTTTCAGGTCTGTGGGAGGGAGATAGCGGTGGGGGGTGGTACCATGGCCGGTACTATATTTCCGCTGTCTTGCTTCCACATGGACTGACCCGTAGAAGCGCAAGCACAGCGCGAAACGGCCGTCGTCTCCACTCCCCCCTGCTCACCTGAGCTTCGGCTCCGTCGTTTCCCGACCTTGGACTTTTAGATGTCGTGTTAATAAAAGTGGTTTTTTTGCACTAAAAGAAGACTGGTGAGTGCCCTCGTTTTTCCTTTTTCTTGTGGACTATGCAGTGGGATGTGTTTTTCCATTTCTTCGAGGAGCACCCGAAGTTTGCAAAGTGGCAGTTTATGGTTACTCCATGAAGCACTAAAAGTGTTAATATTTCACTTGGCTTGATCCTCTTTCAAAAAGCAGTGCCGCTCTTCCTTTTCTTTGACAAATAGACTATTTTATGCTTGAACTTTGGGGCAGAGCACGCTTTAAAATTGAACTATAAGTAAAAAGGAATCATAGCCTATGTGCATACTATGGAACATATGGAGTTAACAGCTGCACAACCCAGAATGGGATTACAAGCTGGTCAGGACGACGTGGACAATTATTTCCATGAATGTGAGCAGGTGGAGGGGATACGCTCTTTTAGCACCAAAGCGTTAGAATACAGAATGACTAATTTGGCTGAAAAAGAAATCAAACTGTTTTGGACTAATAAATCCCTTCAGTCATATTGTGACAATGGGAGAGTTCCTCGAGGATTGAGGGTATGGAAACAGATTTCTCAGCATAATGACAATATAGATTTCCGGAAGGAGTGGGAAAGTATCATGCTAAAATGTTCGCAAGAACTATTAGCTTTAGTGTTAAAAACAAACATGCAGAGCTATGAAGTGTTAAATGAAGATTTAATTAAAACACAAACAGAGCTCAAAACAAGATTGTCTGAAACCCAGTGGATCGCTTTTAATAAAAAGCTGGATAATAAACTCACCCCCATTCAAGCGAATGTCAAACAAAGAAAAAGGGACAAGTTTGTCCGTGACAAAATAGACTTTGATACAGGACATGTCTTTTCATGGAACAACAAAAGAGAAGACGGGGGGGTATCGAGTAAAAATAAAAGTAAAAACGGAAATAATTGGAGAAAGAATAACAGAAGAAATAGATACCGTAAGAGAGAATATTTAACCATTGAATCTGAATCGAGCCTAAGCGATGGGGTAGGTACCTCAGCAAGTTCTTCAGAAATTTTACCAGCCACAGACCCAGAAACCCCTGAAACATCGACCCCTTTAGGAGAAAGACCCGGAGGAGCAGAAGGAAGAGGCGGGTTGAACAAACAACACAAACGCAAGCATGTAGCATGGACACGCAGATATTAGAGAGCCTGGCCGATGAAATAACAATCAATTTGACTGACCATGTTTTAACCCCTATTCATTTGTCGCTATTAGCCAAAGGTTTAGGATTTTGTATCCCACAGGAGTTTAATTTAACCGAATTGAAGATCGATCTTTTCAAATCGATTAGGAAAATCCATCTTTATAAAATGTTTAATAATAAAGTACCTGATATGAGCATTCCAGAAGGAGAAAGACCGGTTGTTATTGGACCACTAGGTTTTATGGTAGGTACAGGGGCTTTGGCCGATGAGAGAGAAGAGGCCAGATTGCTCCTAGGCATTAATGATAATATGGATAATCAGGCTCTATTAGAGGAACAAATTAAAGGAGTCAAGCCTTTTACAGGTGGAGTTTCGTCCAGATTTATGCCGGTGGTTTCCCCGGGGAATGTGGTAGATTTATTTGAAGCACAGGTAATAAAAGATGTGGAAGCACTTATATATCCTAAACCCCCTAGTAATTTGACTAAAGAAGAAAACACGGCCCTTCGAGAAATACGGTCTTGGGAAGACACGGTGGTTAGGGCCGCAGATAAGGGGGGAAAAATCGTGCTGCTTCCCAGATCGTACTACATCGCAGAAGCTACGAGACAGTTGTCCGATAATCTGGTGTATAGGTTATTACCAGGAAGCCCGTTACAGAAATATAAAAGTGATCTTAGGTCTTTTCTAAGAAAGTATGTAGAACTGGGTGTAATTACCCAGAAGAAAGCGGAAAAATTGCTACCGGAGTTCCCCACCAGACCCCACTGGTACCACATTCCAAAAGTGCACAAGTCTGTTCGATGTCCTCCAGGACGGCCGATCGCATCTGGAATAGGGTCACTCACTGAGCCCCTATCCCAGTATATAGACTGGCTTTTACGCCCGATGCTGACAGACATTCCAGCATATCTTAAAGACACTAATTCTTTTCTCTCCAGTCTACAGAATTTTGATTGGCACGATAGTTATGCTTTAGCGTCCATAGACGTGGAAAGCCTTTACACGCGCATTCCACAAAAGATTGGAGTGGAGGCTATCGAGCAGATTTTGTGCACTTCGGAAAGAAGTAAAAATTTTGTTAATTTCATTTGTGAGTCGTTGGATTTTATCCTAACTCACAATGTGTTCATGTTTTTAGATGAGTGGTATGTACAAGAAGTGGGGACTGCGATGGGGACTCCGGTAGCATGCACGTTTGCTAATTTGTTTTTAGGGCTTTTTGAAGAAAAATACGTATACACCAGTAACAATAATCTTTTACAACATATTAAGTTTTATCAGAGATATATTGACGATGTGATAGTGATCTGGGACAGCACAGAGGATATGTTTCAAAATTTTGTTGCTTATTTAAATAATAGCAACAATATCAATATGGTGTTTACATCAAGTTTTGGATGCAGTCGGTTGGAATTTTTAGATGTGTTAGTAGAGATTGAGGATGGGAAAATTTGTACATCCCTATACCGTAAACCAGTGGCAGGAAACACCATGATGCGGTATGATAGTTTCCTGTTATGAAAGGTAATTCAGTACCACAATGGACATAGAGGTCAGCGCACATACAGTGACCTGGCAATAACCCAAAAAACAAGAACGAGCTCTGAGACGTGGGAACTCTGTTGACCGCAATCCCTAATCCTCACCAACCACACTAAAGGCAGCCGTGGATTGCGCCTAACGCTCCCTATGCAACTCGGCACGGCCTGAGAAACTAGCTAGCCTGAAGATAGAAAATAAGCCTACCTTGCCTCAGAGAAATATCCCCAAAGGAAAAGGCAGCCCCCCACATATAATGACTGTGAGTTAAGATGAAAAGACAAACGTAGAGATGAAATAGATTTAGCAAAGCGAGGCCCAACTTTCTGAACAGAGCGAGGATAGGAAAGGTAACTTTGCGGTCAACACAAAACCCTACAAAAACCACGCAAAGGGGGCAAAAAGACCCTCCGTACCGAACTAACGGCACGGAGGTACACCCTCTGCGTCCCAGAGCTTCCAGCAAACAGGAAAAAACAAATAGACAAGCTGGACAGAAAAAAACAGCAAACAAATAGCAAAGAATAACTTAGCTATGCAGAGCAGCAGGCCACAGGAACGATCCAGGAGGAGACAGGTCCAATACTAGAACATTGACTGGAGGCCAGGATCAAAGCACTAGGTGGAGTTAAATAGAGCAGCACCTAACGACTTCACCATATCACCTGAGGAAGGAAACTCAGAAGCCGCAGTACCACTTTCCTCCACCAACGGAAGCTCACAGAGAGAATCAGCCGAAGTACCACTTGTGACCACAAGAGGGAGCTCTGCCACAGAATTCACAACAGTTTCCACCCTATGCACACTAAATTGGCATTACCTCGCAGTCAGTTTTTACGAGTTAGTCGAGTTAATAACACAGATACAAGGTTTTTGCGACAATCAGAAGAAATGGCACAAAGATTTAGAGAGAGGGGATACCCGGGAAATCTGTTACAGTCAGCGCAAGAGAAAGTAAGGAGGGAAAGAAATATGGAGAACAAAGGTGCGTTACCGGTGCAGGCATCTGGGAAAGAAAAGAGGTTTGCTTTTTGCTTTGCGTATAGCAATATGGACTGCCAAATTAGATTGGCCATAAAAAGAAATTGGCACATCTTGGGTCAAGATAAAGAGTTGGCGAGTGTAGTAGCCAGAGGTCCCCTTATAGCAAATAAAAGAAGCGTTAGGTTGAGGGACAAACTGGTGAGAAATCGTTTGACCAAACCGAATCAGAATTGGCTAACTAAAACTATACCGCAGGGTAATTTCAAGTGCGGTCATTGTTCGTTTTGTAATCAGCGAATGACAGACCAGGTTATTCGAATGGGGGCAATATCGCATATAGTAAAGGATTTTATCACTTGTAGGACAAACCACGTAGTTTACGTGGTGTTTTGTCCGTGTAAATACTACTATATTGGGAAAACCATACGACCTCTGTTCATGCGGTTCCGGGAACATTGCAGATCGATTGTTACAGGTAAAGGGGTACCTCGTCTGATCACTCATGTGAGAGATAAACATGAAGGGAAAGGAGATTGTCTCACCTTTGCAGGAATTGAGAAGGTGTCTTTACCAGCTGGAGGGGGTGATTTGGATAGTTTACTTCTCAGAGCTGAAGCCAGGTGGATCATACGCTGTGATGCAATGGGGCCCCTAGGTTTCAACGATAGGGTAGATCTTTCCATATTTCTCTGAATTTTGAGATCCTTGTGATTAGTTTCAGCAGGTTTAATGAGCGTTTGCACTTTAAAATATAATGACTCTGAGTATATAATTATTGAGCAATCATAATGTTTTGTAATTTTGCACTAAAATTATGTTTTGTCATTCTGTATATATTGTCCATACTATTAATGTGAGATACGTTAGGTATGCTTCATTATTTTAAATTTGTGCTTTTTATTGAGTGTTTTCAGGTCTGTGGGAGGGAGATAGCGGTGGGGGGTGGTACCATGGCCGGTACTATATTTCCGCTGTCTTGCTTCCACATGGACTGACCCGTAGAAGCGCAAGCACAGCGCGAAACGGCCGTCGTCTCCACTCCCCCCTGCTCACTTGAGCTTCGGCTCCGTCGTTTCCCGACCTTGGACTTTTAGATGTCGTGTTAATAAAAGTGGTTTTTTTGCACAAAATGAAGACTGGTGAGTGCCCTCGTTTTTCCTTCTTTTTCTTGTGGACATATAATAGTATGTTATTAACCCCTTAATCTCATTTGACGTACCATCCCATCAAGGTGACCTGGGACTTAATTCCCAGGGATGGGATTGTACGTCATAGCAATCGGCCGCGCTCACTTGGGGAGCGCAGCCGGGTGTCAGCTGACTCCCAGCTGACATCCAGCACTATGTGCCAGGAACGGTCACGGACCGCCCCGGCACATTAACCCCAGCACACTGCGATCAAACATGATCACAGTGTTCTGGCAGTATAGGGAAGCATCGCGCAGGGAGGGGGCTCCCTGTGTGCTTCCCTGAGACCCTCAGAGCAACGCGATGTGATTACGTTGCTCCAAGGGTCTCCTACCTTCTCACTGCAGGCCCCGGATCCAAAATGGCCACGGGGCTGCATCCGGGTCCTGCAGGGCGCTGGTGAGCCAGGAGCCCTGCATGTCAGATCGCTGATCTGACACAGTGCTCTGCAAAGTGCCAAATCAGCGATCTAACCTTATAACATGATGCCCCCCTGGGGCAATGTTATAAAGTAAAAAAAAAAATATTTAGTTGTGTAAAAAAAAAATTAAAAAAATTCCTAAATAAAGAAAAATATATATATATATTATTCCCATAAATACATTTCTTTAAATAAAAAAACAATAAAAGTACACATATTTAGTATCGCCGCGTCAGTAACGAACCGACCTATAAAACTGTCCAACTAGTTAACCCCTTCAGTGAACACCGTAAAAAAAAAAAAGGCAAAAAACAACTTTATTATTATACCGCCGAACAAAAAGTGGAACAGCACGTGATCAAAAAGACGGATATGAATAACCATGGCACCCCTGAAAACGTCATATTATCCCGCCAAAAACGAGCCGCCATACAGCGAAAAATTAAAAAAAGTTTCAGTCCTCAGAATAAAGCGATACAAAAATAATTATTTTTTCTATAAAATAGTTTTTATCGTATAAAAGCGCCAAAACATAAAAAAATGATATAAATGAGGTATCGCTGTAATCGTACTGACCCGAAGAATTAAACTGCTTTATCCATCTTACCAAACGCGGAACGGTATAAACGCCCCTCCTCCCTTCCCCCCCCCCCAAAAAAAAAAAAAGAAATTCATGAATAGCTGGTTTTTGGTCATATTGCCTCACAAAAATTGGAATAAAAAGCGATCAAAAAATGTCACGTGCCCGAAAATGTTACCAATAAAAACGTCAACTCGTCCCACAAAAAACAAGACCTAACATGATTCTGTCGACCAAAATATGGAAAAATTATAGCTCTCAAAATGTGGTAACGCAAAAAAATATTTTTTGCAATAAAAAGCATCTTTTAATGATGGCTGCCAGTGTGATGGCTGCCAGTGATAAAAATCCACTAAAAAACCTGCTATAAAAGTAAATCAATCCCCCTTCATCACTCCCTTAGTTAGGAAAAATAAAAAAATTTAAAAAATGTATTTATTTACATTTTCCCGTTAGGGTTAGGGCTAGGGTTAGGGTTTGGATTACATTTACGGTTGGAATTAGTGTTAGGGGTGTGTCAGGGTTATGGTTGGGATTAGGGTTAGGGGTGTGTTAGAGTTGGGGTTAGGGGTGTGGTTGGGATTAGGGTTAGGGGTGTGTTTGGGATAGGGTTTCAGTTACAATTGGGGGGTTTCTACTGTTTAGGCACATCAGGGCTCTCCAAACGCGACATGGAGTCCGATCTCAATTCCAGCCAATTCTGCGTTGAAAAAGTATAACAGTGCTCCTTCCCTTCCGAGCTCTCCCGTGCGCCCAAACAGGGGTTTACCCCAACATATGGGGTATCAGCGTACTCAGGACAAATTGGACAACAACTTCTGGGGTCCAATTTCTCTTGTTACCCTTGGGAAAATAAAAATATGGTGGGCTAAAAAACCATTTTTGTAGGAAAAAAATGATTTTTTATTTTCACGGCTCTGCATTATAAACTGTATTGAAATACTTGGGGCTTCAAAGTTCTCACAACACATCTAGATAAGTTCCTTGGGGGATCTAGTTTCCAATATTGGGTCACTTGTGGGGGGTTTCTACTGTTTAGGTACATCAGGGGCTCTGCAAATGCAACATGATGCCTGCAGACCAATCCATCTAAGTCTGCATTCCAAATGGCACTCCTTCCCTTCCGAGCTCTGCCATGCGCCCAAACGGTGGTTCCCCCCCACATATGGGGTATCAGCGTACTCAGGACAAATTGGACAACAACTTCTGAGGTCCAATTTCTCTTGTTACCCTTGGGAAAATAAAAATTTGGGAGGCTAAAAAAACTTTTTTGTAGGAAAAAAAATAATTTTTATTTTCACGGCTTTGCGTTATAAACTGTAGTGAAACACTTGGGAGTTCAAAGCTCTCACAACACATCTAGATAAGTTCCTTAGGGAGTTTACTTTCCAAAATGGTGTCACTTGTGGGGGGTTCAATGTTTAGGCACATCAGGGGCTCTCGAAACACAACATGGTGTCCCATCTCAATTCCAGTCAATTTTGCATTGATAAGTCAAACGGCCTCCTTCCCTTCCGAGCTCTGCCATGCACCCAAACAGTGGTTTACCCCCATATATGGGGTATCAGCGTACTCAGGACAAATTGTACAACAACTTTTGTCGTCCATTTTCTCATGTTGTCCTTGGTAAAATAAAACAAATTGGAGCTGAATTTAATTTTTTGTGAAAAAAAGGTTAAATGTTCATTTTTTTTTAAACATTCCAAAAATTCCTGTGAAACAAATGAAGGGTTAATAAACTTCTTGAATGTGGTTTTGAGCACCTTGAGGGGTGCAGTTTTTAGAATGGTGTCACACTTGGTTATTTTCTATCATATAGACCCTTCAAAATGACTTCAAATGTGATGTGATCCCTAAATAAAAATGGTATTGTTAAAATGAGAAATTGCTGGTCAACTTTTAACCCTTATAACTCCCTAACAAAAAAAATTTTGGTTCCAAAATTGTGCTGATGTAAAGTAGACATGTGGGAAATGTTACTTATTAAAGGGACTCTGTCACCTTAATTTGGAGGGAACAATTTTCAGCCATAGAGGCGGGGTTTTCGGGTGTTTGATTCACCCTTTCCTTACCCGCTGGCTGCATGCTGGCTGCAATATTGAATTGAAGTTCATTCTCTGTCCTCCGTAGTACATGCCTGCACAAGGAAAGATTGCCTTGCGCAGGCGTGTATTATGGAGGACAGAGAATGAACTTCAATCCAATATTGCAGCCAGCGGGTAAGGAAAGGGTGAATCAAACACCGAAAACCCCGCCTCTATGGCTGAAAATTGTTCCCTCCAAATTCAGGTGACAGAGTCCCTTTAAATATTTTGTGTGACATATCTCTGTGATTTAAGGGCATAAAAATTCAAAGTTGAAAAATTGCGAAATTTTCAAAATTTTTGCTAAATTTCCATTTTTTCACAAATAAACGCAGGTAATATCAAAGAAATGTTACCACTGTCATGAAGCCCAATATGTCATGAGAAAACAGTGTCAGAATCACCGGGATCCATTGAAGCGTTCCAGAGTTATAACCTCATAAAGGGACAGTGGTCAGAATTGTAAAAATTGGCCCGGTCATTAACCACCCTTGGGGCTTAAGGGGTTAAATTTTACCACATTTTTTTTTTTGCTTCAAATATTTTTTCCCTATTTTCCACCTCTAAAACTTCGGTGTGTCTTATAGTCCAGTGTGTCTTATAGTCCGAAAAATACTTAGCCTGGCTAATAGCTGTAAATGATTCAGCTGCCGTGATGAAAACTAAATCTCCGAACACTAAAAAATACTCGGAGGTCACCCGAGCGTGCTCGGGAAAACCTGAGCAACGACTACAGTCGCTCCTCACTACTTAGGCAAGGAGAGCTAGATTTTACTGTTATTGTTTGCAGGTGCCATGACCCACTGGGAGAGCCCATGAGGTGCCAGAACAGCAGAAACCCACATAAGTGATCTCATTTTACAAACTACACCTCAATGAATTCATCTAGGGGTGCAGTGATCATGTTGATACCACGGGTGTATCACAGAATTTTATACCATTGGGCAATGAAGAAAAAATAACTACATTTTTATCACCAAAATTTTGTTTTAGCCCTAGATTTTACATTTTCAGACAAGAAATGGGTAAAAATGGCACCAAAATTTGTCGCACAATTTCTACTGAACGTGGCAATATCCCTTATGTGGCTGTACAGTACTAAGCCATACGGAGAGACTGGGGAGGAACAGAGCGCCATTTGCCTCCTAGAGTGCAGATGTTCCTAGAACAGTTTGCAGACTCAATATACAGAGCCCCTAATTGCTAGGAAAGCAGTATCCCCCCTCAAGTGACCCAATTTTGGAAATTATACCCCTTGGGGAATTTCTCTACAGGTGTGAAACAAGCAGCAATGAATGTTGCAGAGTGACAATTGCAAACTGCCATTGTAGTGACCAGTACGTTGCAGTCGCCAGTATGTTATACCCAGGCCGTGCTTCTGGAGGCATGCACCCGTAAGTTAGGCAGGCTCTCATCGCTTCAGAAATGCCAAACGTGGAGGCAATATGTGGTTTAAGGACACTGTGGGGCTAAGAAGGAAGGGGACATTTGGAAGCGGAGAATTTGCTGAATTTCTTTTGGCGGGCAAGGAGCCATTTTGCTTATCTAGAGCCTCTGTGCTACAAGTAACGTGAAAGCCTCCTATATTTCTTTTAACATTTGACAGACCTGAGTGGAGACTTGCTTTTTTTGTGGATTGAGTTGAAGCTTTTATTAAGAACATTTTACATAACGTTTGGGATAACATTTATCCGGCGCTCTACGCTGACCACTTAGTTTGAGCCTTCCATCTAAGGCCAGGGTCACACTTGTGAGTGCAATGCGAGAAACTTGCGCATCAATACTCAGGACTGGAACATGCGGCTGCATGTATTTCTATGCAGCTGAACGCTCTGGTCCCGAGTGTCGGCGGCAGTGCAGGGTATTGATGCGAGAGACTCCTGCGAGTTTCTCGCATTGCTCTTGCAATTGTAACCTCGGCCTAAATCTCTGAGTGACGTGATTCAGATGACACCCCTGAGGGATCCATTCACTATGAGGCAGCAGAGTTACACTGGACGTTTCTGGCCTCTTCAGCTGTGTCCTTTTCAGAAGTGCACAAAGCTGTGGTCAAAGGTCACTTTTATGCGGGAGTTGGAAGTTTCGCCCCCAGCAGTTCGCCCCCAGCATTTCGCCCCCAGCAGTTCGCCCCCAGCAGTTCGCCCCCAGGTACAATTCGCCCCCGAACATTTCGCCCCCAGCATTTCGCCCCCAGGATGTTTCGCCCCCGCACATTTCGCCCCCGCACATTTCGCCCCCAGCAGTTCGCCCCCGGATGTTTCGCCCCCGGATGTTTCGCCCCCAGCAGTTCGCCCCCGGATGTTTCGCCCCCAGCAGTTCGCCCCCGGATGTTTCGCCCCCGGATGTTTCGCCCCCAGCAGTTCGCCCCCGAATGTTTCACCCCCAGCAGTTCGCCCCCGGATGTTTCGCCCCCAGCAGTTTGCCCCCGGATGTTTCGCCCCGGATGTTTCGCCCCCAGCAGTTCGCCCCCGGATGTTTCGCCCCCAGCAGTTCGCCCCCGGATGTTTCGCCCCCAGCAGTTCGCCCCCGGATGTTTCGCCCCCGGATGTTTCGCCCCCAGTAGTTCGCCCCTGGATGTTTCAACTCCAGATGCTTCGTCCCCAAGCAGTTCGCCCCCGGATGTTTCCCCCCAGCAGTTTGCCCCCCGGATGTTTTGCCTCCAGCAGTTCGCCCCCAGATGTTTCGCCCCCAGCAGTTCGCCCACGGATGTTTCACCCCCAGATGTTTTGCCCCCAGCAGTTCATCCCTGGATGTTTTGCCTCTAGCAATTTGCTCCTGGATCTTTCGCATCCGGGAAAGACCTGCCTGAACTGAACATTGGCAGGTTTGCTTTTCACTAATAATACACCATATGAGTCTAAGATATATAATTCTGATCAAATTAGTTTTTTTATTTTAAAACTTTGTTTTCTAGATGAGTCATTTTACAAACAGACAGGAAAATAGTAGGATTTCATTGGTTACTAAGGAGGTCGTGCCCCCTTGGTAGCAGAACGGATCCTGACTCCCTATGATACATTCAGGGCTGCTTGTTCACAGCCCTATGCAAAGCTCCCTTTCACCCTCCGCTCATGTGCTCTTTCCTGGACAAGAGGAGGGCTCCCCCTGCCTGTGTAAAGCCATTACAGGATGGAACACATAGGGGGGCTTTGCAGAGGGCTGTAAACCAGCAGCCCTTTATACATCATAGGGAATATATTGTTAGTTGCATGCTCCTGTGCAGCCACACCCTCTAGAATCCATCCACAAGTACTGCTACTAAGGAGAAACAACCTCCTTAGCAACCACTGAAATCCTGCAGCACATGGAGTTTTAACTTGGATGAGACTTTTCACACAGAAGTGAAGCTGCTGGAAGGTCTCCTTTGGAAATGAATATCATGGGCACAGGTACTATAACATAACATATTTTTGTAGAGTTATGCTTTAACTGTATGTATCAAAACTGTTTAAACAAGAAACATAAAAAGATATAGAGGGGAAGGATTAGAGAAAAAGAGAAAATACAAATTACAGGTTATAATGCTTGAATTATTTTACAGCTAAGAACACTGCTCTCAAAACATACAATATGTGACCATGAACTAAAATTCAAAGCTGTAGGCAATGCCTCTCAGATAATCCATCAAGCTTCTATTATTGAAATCTTGCACGATACGTTTAACCCTTGCTGAAATTGCAGCATACTTTTTGTTTCTTGCAGCAATGGGATTTCCTGCTATTATCTGAATAATTTCAAAACTATGGAGCTCTTGCTGATGTTTCAGACAGTTAATGAACCGGTATATATTTTGGAAAAGAGTACCACATGTTTCTCGAAAGCTACGGTGCCATCCTTCGACATCATTATTTGTTCGCTGTTGATCATTCAATGTTCGCTCATACACATTCCAGAATTGAATTGGAAACAAAGGTGCTTGACGTCCTCTGCGATTCATTCGACCGATATAGCTATCTTCAAAATAGTTAGCAATAGGTATTGCTTCTTGTGGAAAGTCAGGATCTTCCACCAACTCTTCAAATGATTGCACAACATTCTGTGGTGGTAGAAAGGCCAGGGCAGGTATCATGCGTATCCAACGGGCAAATTCATGGTCACCTTGGTATTGCATCTTAAGTCCTTCATTTTGAACTTTACGCCAAACCGACTGTGATAAGTGGAAAAAGCAACCAGTCTTCACAAGGTTGGGGAACTCACTTTCAAATGCCTGTATTGCAGCTAGTTCAAAATCCAACATCAGGTTGTCTGGCTGCAGTCCAGGCTGCAAGTTCTTCAGCTCTTGCAGCAACCTCTGGTATGTAGAACGGCTCTTGTCTGTCAGCAAGGTGTACACTAGCGGAACAACAAGGCTGCTGTGGACTACATGGATTGTGTAAAGTTGCTTAAACAAGGCTGGTGTAGTGAAAAACATGCCATCAGCAAACCACTCTTTACTTTGTGCCAGTAGATGGAGATTGTCTCTTGTTCCAAATATCAACATATGGCTGTGTCCATTTCCTAATTTAAAATGAAAGTATTAGTAGAGGAAATAACAGAAAAAGTGTAACAAGCAGCTGACAGAGAATTTTGGGATAAATTCACAAAAAAAAATATCCTAATCAGAAGCCTCTGTTCATATCTCACATTAAAAACTCACATTTTGCTCCAGATTTTCGGATTTCATGATAAAAAATCTGAAGCAAAATCTAGTGTGAAGGGGCCAACCAATAGTTTTTTACAACATATATTGTCCCAGTGGAAAATGATATATTTTTGTTTAAAATTAAAATTACTTCCAAACTTGAAATAGGTCACATTTTTAGGGTACCTTTAGACCCTTCAACTAGACGGCCGTTCAGCACGGCCGATCGCCGCCATGCTGAACAGCTGTCTAGTTGACAGCCGCATCCAGACGAGGCGTGCGGCTAGACGTCTGAATGAACGACTGGGAGGGCCGCCCGCCTGAATGAGGTGTTCCATTCAAGCGGATGGGCGCGCTAGTCGTCGGGTGGGCGGGGCGGATGTTCGTGACTATGCTGTCTCATTGAGAGGATTGTGCAGGATGCAAAAAATGCCAGTAAAATCACCAGTGTGCTTTTGGCCTAAGGCATAACTGAATGGTCCATTAGGCTGGGGTCATATGCAGCATTAATGTGTAAATCCCATCCACATGCTGATGAAAAAATTTTGTTTACAAAAAAAAACATGCAGTGCAGCATGTCAATGTATGCTGCCATTATACAAAGAAAATTCCAGCAATTTAGATAAGAGGCTGAAATCCTGCACTAAAACCTGCACCTAAATCCATAGAGTTAAGTGAAGATTTTGATACAGAATTAGGGTACCACAATAGTGGCCACAATTGCAGGCACAAATAGATTCCTGTGGGATCTGCAGTTGCTACCGCAATTACAGCCGCTGCGGAGATGCCGCTCCGCAATCCCCTTCCATCAGTGGGCACGAGGCCTCAGGCTTTATCCAGACAAGCTGAATGAAACCCGCCCTTTCATGTCTATGGTGCGGGTTACGGGCAGATTCCGGCTGGGGCAAGAAAACGCCCCACCGGAAAATAGCTTTAAAGCTATTTTCCGGCGGATCCCGTGCTTAACTTGCCCATTCAAGGGAATGGGCAAGAGGGAAACCTCCTGAAAAATGCCTGCAAACCAATGGAAAAACGCTCGGTTTAGGCAATAGCAAGGCATGGCCACGCCCATAGCAGAGCTTGGCCACGTCCCCTATTTGCAGAAGCGTTTTGCCGAAGCGCTTAAAAAGTGCTTGCAAGCAGCAGGCAAAATGCCTCTGCAAATCATGGCGTATCTCTCACCTGAGCTCCGGAGTTCAGCCCGACCTGTCCACGGATCTGCAGGACTGAACTACGAGAGCCGAGGAATCAGCCGGCGATGGCAGTTCAGCCCGTGCATGCCCCAGACAGGCGAGGCTGAACTCCGGGGCAGCATCCAGGACAGGTATGGCCAGTACAATGCTGCATATTTGGAATTAGTGCTGGCCGATCCGATCACTGAAGATCGTAATTTATTACGATTTTCAGGCTGATCGTTATTTTAAATTACGATCCGATTTGTAGCCAGATCATGATGATGATCAGAATTAGAAATCGGAATCCTCCGTAATCTGAAAACACTGTCCGGGCATACATGCCTGAACAGTGTGCGTATATATATATATATATATATGTATATATATATATATACGCACACACTGTACGGGCGTACAGCATGTGTGCATATTTAGCTTTAGTAATTGGCACCAGGCTGCGCTGTTAAAAAATAAACAAACCCAGTTACTCACCTCTTTCTCCAGTGTCCAGTACTGGCTCCGGCTCCTAGCCCAGCAGTGCAGGGAATCCCGAAATCCGGGCGGCGCATCGCCGCCTCTGTGCCTGCCGTACTATAACTACAATGGAGAGTGATCCCAGGACCGCTCACTAGACGGTCCTGAGAAAGCACCACATCACGTCACAGAACAGCCCGGCACATGTGCAGAGGTGGTGATGCACAACCCAGAATGCATAGCGTTGGGATTTCGGAATTCTCTGCACTGCCGGAGACAGCGCTGGACACCGGAGAGAGTTGAATAACTGGGTTTGTTTATTTTTTAACAGCGCAGCTTGGAGCCATTATACAGTACAGACCAAAAGTTTGGACACACCTTCTCATTTAAAGACTTTTCTGTATTTTCATGACTATGAAAATTGTACAATCACACTGAAGGCATCAAAGCTATGAATTAACACATGTGGAATTATATACTTAACAAAAAAAAGTGTGAAACAACTGTAAATATGTCTTATATTCTAGGTTCTTCAAAGTAGCCACCTCTTGCTTTGATGACTGCTTTGCACACTCTGGGCATTCTCTTGATGAGCTTCAAGAGATCGTCACCGGGAATGGCCTTCCAATAATCTTGAAGGAGTTCCCAGAGATGCTCAGCACTTGTTGGCCCTTTTGCCTTCACTCTGCGGTCCAGCTAACCCCAAACCATCTCGATTGGGTTCAGGTCTAGCGACTGTGGAGGCCAGGTCATCTGGCATAGCACCCCATCACTCTCCTTCTTGGTCAAATAGCCCTTACACAGCCTGGAGGTGTGTTTGGGGTCATTGTCCTGTTGAAAAATAAATGATGGTCCATCTAAACGCAAACCGGATGGAATAGCATGCCGCTGCAAGATGCTGTGGTAGCCGTGCTGGTTCAGTATGCCTTCAATTTTGAATAAATCCCCAACAGTGTCACCAGCAAAGCACCCCCACACCATCACACCTCCTCGTCCATGCTTCGCGGTGGGAACCAGGCATGTAGAGTCCATCCGTTCACCTTTTCTGCGTCGCACAAAGACACGGTGGTTAGAACCAAAGATCTCAAATTTTGACTCATCAGACCAAAGCACAGATTTCCACTGGTCTAATGTCCATTCCTTGTGCTCTTTAGCCAAAACAAGTGTCTTCTGCTTGTTGCCTGTCCTTAGAAGTGGTTTCCTAGCAGCTATTTTACCATGAAGGCCTGCTGCACAAAGTCTCCTCTTAACAGTTGTTGTAGAGATGTGTCTGCTGCTAGAACTGTGTGTGGCATTGACCTGGTCTCTAATCTGAGCTGCTGTTAACCTGCGATTTCTGAGGCTGGTGACTCAGATAAACTTATCCTCAGAAGCAGAGGTGACTCTTGGTCTTCCTTTCCTGGGGCGGTCCTCATGTGAGCCAGTTTCTTTGTAGCACTTGATGGTCTTTGCAACTGCACTTGGGGACACTTTCAAAATGTTCACAATTTTTTGGACTGACTGCCCTTCATTTCTTAAAGTAATGATGGCCACTCGTTTTTCTTTACTTAGCTGCTTTTTTCTTGCCATAATACAAATTCTATTCAGTAGGACTAACAGCTGTGTATCCACCAGACTTCTGCACAACACAACTAATGGTCCCAACACCATTTATAAGGCAATAAATTCCACTTATTAAACCTGACAGGGCACACTCGTGAAGTGAAAACCATTCCCGTGACTACCTCATGAAGCTCATCAAGAGAATGCCAAGAGTGTGCAAAGCAGTCATCAAAGCAAAGAACCTAGAATATAAGACATAATTTCAGTTGTTTCACACTTTTTTGTTAAGTATATAATTAAACATGTGTTAATTCATAGTTTTGATGCCTTCAGTGTGAATGTACAAATTTCATAGTCATGAAAATACAGAAAAATCTTTAAATGAGAAGGTGTGTCACCGTCAATCAGAAGAGATGAAAGTCAGATTTAGAGAAAGGGGTTACCCAGAGAGGTTGCTGACATCTACTTTGGACAGAGTAAAAAATGAGAGGATAGAAGGGGTTGTTAAAAAACCGCCCTCCCAGAGACAGGAGATTGGGAAAAGATTTACTTTTTGTTTTAAATATAGCAACATGGACCAGCAAATTAGGTTAGCTATTAAAAAGAACTAGCACCTGTTAGAGAGAGATAAGGAGTTAGCCGACGTAGCATCAAGAGGCCCCTTAATAGCCAATAGAAGAAGTGCAAGGTTAAGAGATAGATTGGTAAGAAACCGCGTCACTAAATCAAATACTAATTGGCTAAATGGGATGTCCCTTAAAGGCAATTTTAGGTGTGGCCATTGCTCGTGCTGTCAGCAGCACCTTACAGAGCGGTTTCTCCGTATAGGTGCAGTGTCACACACAGTTAATGATTTCATCACGTGTAAAACTGATCATGTAGTGTATATTGTATTCTGTCCTTGCAAGCGATATTATATCGGCAAAACTATCCGCCCGATGTATGTCCGTTTTCGAGAGCATTGCAGGTCAGTAGCATCAGGAAAAGGTGTCCCGCGATTCATTTCCCATGTGAGGGAGAAACACGGTGGTAGGACTGAATGTCTTACCTTTGCTGGCATCGAAAAGGTGAATTTGCTTGCCCAAGGTGGTGATTTGGACAATCTGCTCTTGAGATGTGAAGCCAGGTGGATCCTGCGCTGTAATGCCATGGGTCCGCTTGGTTTCAATGACAGAGTCGATATGTCCATTTTTCTGTAGTTGTCTTATGAGCGCAGTGTCACATATAGTGAACACAATTGACAGGTCATAGAGCGATAATTTGGTATAGCATTTGCTGACATCTCTTCAGTAGCGATTTGTGTTCCATGTTATATACAGTTAGGGCCAGAAATATTTGGACAGTGACACAATTTTTGCGAGTTGGGCTCTGCATGCCACCACATTGGATTTGAAATGAAACCTCTACAACAGAATTCAAGTGCAGATTGTAACGTTTAATTTGAAGGGTAGAACAAAAATATCTGATAGAAAATGTAGGAATTGTACACATTTCTTTACAAACACTCCACATTTTAGGAGGTCAAAAGTAATTGGACAAAAAAACATAACCCATACAAAATATTTTTATTTTCAATATTTTGTTGCAAATCCTTTGGAGGCAATCACTGCCTTAAGTCTGGAACCCATGGACATCACCAAACACTGGGTTTCCTCCTTCTTAATGCTTTGCCAGGCCTTTACAGCCGCAGCCTTCAGGTCTTGCTTGTTTGTGGGTCTTTCCGTCTTAAGTCTGGATTTGAGCAAGTGAAATGCATGCTCAATTGGGTTTAGATCTGGAGATTGACTTGGCCATTGCAGAATGTTCCACTTTTTGGCACTCATGAACTCCTGGGTAGCTTTGGCTGTATGCTTGGGGTCATTGTCCATCTGTACTATGAAGCGCCGTCCAATCAACTTTGCAGCATTTGGCTGAATCTGGGCTGAAAGTATATCCCGGTACACTTCAGAATTCATCCGGCTACTCTTGTCTGCTCTTATGTCATCAATAAACACAAGTGACCCAGTGCCATTGAAAGCCATGCATGCCCATGCCATCACATTGCCTCCACCATGTTTTACAGAGGATGTGGTGTGCCTTGGATCATGTGCCGTTCCCTTTCTTCTCCAAACTTTTTTCTTCCCATCATTCTGGTACAGGTTGATCTTTGTCTCATCTGTCCATAGAATACTTTTCCAGAACTGAGCTGGCTTCTTGAGGGGTTTTTCTGCAAATTTAACTCTGGCCTGTGTATTTTTGGTATTGATGAATGGTTTGCATCTAGATGTGAACCCTTTGTATTTACTGTCATGGAGTCTTCTCTTTACTGTTGACTTAGAGACAGATACACCTACTTCACTGAGAGTGTTCTGGACTTCAGTTGATGTTGTGAACGGGTTCTTCTTCACCAAATTAAGTATGCGGCGATCATCCACCACTGTTGTCATCCGTGGACGCCCAGGCCTTTTTGAGTTCCCAAGCTCACCAGTCAATTCCTTTTTTCTAAGAATGTACCCAACTGTTGATTTTGCTACTCCAAGCATGTCTGCTATCTCTCTGATGGATTTTTTCTTTTTTTTCAGCCTCAGGATGTTCTGCTTCACCTCAATTGAGAGTTCCTTTGACCGCATGTTGTCTGCTCACAGCAACAGCTTCCAAATGCAAAACCACACACCTGGAATCCACCCCTGACCTTTTAACTACTTCATTGATTACAGGTTAACGAGGGAGACGCCTTCAGAGTTAATTGCAGCCCTTAGAGTCCATTGTCCAATTACTTTTGGTCCCTTGAAAAAGAGGACGCTATGCATTGCAGAGCTATGATTCCTAAACCCTTTCTCCGATTTGGATGTGGAAACTATCATATTGCAGCTGGGAGTGTGCACTTTCAGCCCATATTATATATATAATTGTATTTCTGAACATGTTTTTGTAAACAGCTAAAATAACAAAACTTGTGTCACTGTCCAAATATTTCTGGCCCTAACTGTATGTACTCCATAAGCCATGTATTGTTTTTAACTTTAGTTTTTAATATGTGCTTTTTGTATTTCTATGGTTTGTGGGAGGGATTTGGTGGCGGGGTGTGTCTGGCCGGTGCACTATATCCGCTGTCTATCCTGAGCACAAATCGACCCGTAGAAGCGCAGACATAGCACGAAACGGCCGTCGTCCTCCCCTGCTCACACGAGCTTCGGCTCCCTCTCCTCCGGCCATGACTTTTATCTGGAGTTGTCGTTGTTAATAAAGAAGTCACTTTACCGAAGACTGGTGAGTGCCCTCATTTTTTACTTACAAGGAGCGTATATATATATATATATATATATATATATATATATATATACAGTTAGGGCCAGAAATATTTGGACAGTGACACAAGTTTTGTTATTTTAGCTGTTTACAAAAACATGTTCAGAAATACAATTATATATATAATATGGGCTGAAAGTGCACACTCCCAGCTGCAATATGATAGTTTCCACATCCAAATCGGAGAAAGGGTTTAGGAATCATAGCTCTGTAATGCATAGCGTCCTCTTTTTCAAGGGACCAAAAGTAATTGGACAATGGACTCTAAGGGCTGCAATTAACTCTGAAGGCGTCTCCCTCATTAACCTGTAATCAATGAAGTAGTTAAAAGGTCAGGGGTGGATTCCAGGTGTGTGGTTTTGCATTTGGAAGCTGTTGCTGTGAGCAGACAACATGCGGTCAAAGGAACTCTCAATTGAGGTGAAGCAGAACATCCTGAGGCTGAAAAAAAAGAAAAAATCCATCAGAGAGATAGCAGACATGCTTGGAGTAGCAAAATCAACAGTTGGGTACATTCTGAGAAAAAAGGAATTGACTGGTGAGCTTGGGAACTCAAAAAGGCCTGGGCGTCCACGGATGACAACAGTGGTGGATGATCGCCGCATACTTATTTTGGTGAAGAAGAACCCGTTCACAACATCAACTGAAGTCCCGAACACTCTCAGTGAAGTAGGTGTATCTGTCTCTAAGTCAACAGTAAAGAGAAGACTCCATGACAGTAAATACAAAGGGTTCACATCTAGATGCAAACCATTCATCAATACCAAAAATAGACAGGCCAGAGTTAAATTTGCAGAAAAACACCTCAAGAAGCCAGCTCAGTTCTGGAAAAGTATTCTATGGACAGATGAGACAAAGATCAACCTGTACCAGAACGATGGGAAGAAAAAAGTTTGGAGAAGAAAGGGAACGGCACATGATCCAAGGCACACCACATCCTCTGTAAAACATGGTGGAGGCAACGTGATGGCATGGGCATGCATGGCTTTCAATGGCACTGGGTCACTTGTGTTTATTGATGACATAAGAGCAGACAAGAGTAGCCGGATGAATTCTGAAGTGTACCGGGATATACTTTCAGCCCAGATTCAGCCAAATGCTGCAAAGTTGATTGGACAGTGACCCCAAGCATACAGCCAAAGCTATCCAGGAGTTCATGAGTGCCAAAAAGTGGAACATTCTGCAATGGCCAAGTCAATCTCCAGATCTAAACCCAATTGAGCATGCATTTCACTTGCTCAAATCCAGACTTAAGACGGAAAGACCCACAAACAAGCAAGACCTGAAGGCTGCGGCTGTAAAGGCCTGGCAAAGCATTAAGAAGGAGGAAACCCAGCGTTTGGTGATGTCCATGGGTTCCAGACTTAAGGCAGTGATTGCCTCCAAAGGATTTGCAACAAAATATTGAAAATAAAAATATTTTGTTTGGGTTATGTTTATTTGTCCAATTACTTTTGACCTCCTAAAATGTGGAGTGTTTGTAAAGAAATGTGTACAATTCCTACATTTTCTATCAGATATTTTTGTTCAACCCTTCAAATTAAACGTTACAATCTGCACTTGAATTCTGTTGTAGAGGTTTCATTTCAAATCCAATGTGGTGGCATGCAGAGCCCAACTCGCGAAAATTGTGTCACTGTCCAAATATTTCTGGCCCTAAGTGTATATATATATATATAGCTCTGGAGAATTAATTCCAATCTTTTGGTATGATCAGCCCGATCTGATCCTATCTTTCCAGTGATCGGCCAACACTAGTTGGAATCAGTAGGCCTCACTACATTATATTACCCTCAAAGTTTCCCTTGAAGGCAAAAATCACATAGTATTTTATATCAGCACCTTACAGTCTAGCATTTTTCACATTTGTGCAAAATAAACTTTGCAATAATTATGCATAATGGAATTGTTTTAATACAATGTTAAATGGTTAAGTAGCTTACCAGAGTCATGCAGAAGGAACTGCTGCTGGACACCATCAATACTGATCTCCTGGAACTCCAGGGGGATAACAAGTTGATCAAGGGTTTGAGGTAACCTTGGGATATTGCCAAGTTGCCTTGCTAATCGTATTGTCCTCTTCAGTGATGCTTTCCTTGGGAGAAGTGCTGCAACATTAGAATGGGCTCCTGAAACGACGTCTGTGAGAATCTGTTGTGGTGTCTCCTGTGTTGTCCTTGCCCTGGTGACTGCCTCATTAACAAGTCGGATTGCTTCAGGTCTTGCAGCTTGTGCTGCGTGACTGTGAAGATTGACTACTTTCACAACTTCGCCAGATTCTTCATTGGTCCAAACACGTCCCTTGCAAGTCGACCGTTTTTCACATACCCAGATGGAATGGACATCATCAGCGGTTCGTTTGGAAAATAAGTAAATGTGATTCTCATGGACCAACTTCCTCCTTCCACATTTGGACAGAACTGAATTCATAGTTGTAGAAAGTGAATTGCTGTGGAAGCTGACTGATTTTTTGTGGCAGTACACTTCTCTCTTTGTGGAGATTTCAGACACTGCTATATTCTGATGTACAGGTGGAATAAAAGCTAGTCTAATGTAACTTGCAGGACATGTGACCTGCTACTTGTTACATCTGCAACAAAACTTGCAGCAAAGCAGGTCAGTGCTGGGTCAACTTGCAACAAAGCAGGTCAGTGCTGGGTCAGGTAAAAGTTCAAAATTGTTTAGATTTAAGGCCTCTTGCACACTGTAATTTTAGAGTGGTTTCACACTTGTGTTTGTGGCCGCCAGAGGTCAATCCGCTCTGGATCTGACATCCAGCTGACCCAAGGGCAATGTTGGCGGAATGCTGGCATTCCGCTCGCATTGCCCATAGAAGTGAACGGCTCGGTTCCGCAATCTGCAGCCGCCCGTTCGCTTTCATAATGCCGCATTCCGCTATCAGTGTCAGAATAAAAAGAAGAGCTTTTTCTTCTTTTCGTTCCACTGCAGATTAGCGGAATGCGGCATCACAGAAGCGAACGGGCGGCCTGTAGTGCATATGTAGCGGAAGTGTAAAAGCACCCTTATGCTGCCACTGTTTTAGAACTCCAAAGCACGTGCTTTACTGGCATTTTTCAGAGCGCTTTTGTGAGCGCTCTCGGTAATGACCCATAAGATACAGGCTATTGATGAATGCTAAGTGCTCAAAAATAGCTCCTGTAATAAAATAAAAAGAGCTGGCCGAAACAACACCTCGCTTTTCCAGCCATTGACTTATTTACTATATAACTGTCTAAGGGTCACTTTCGTCTTTCTGTCTGTAACGTTTTATTCGTATATTCATTTGTCGCGGCGTCTGTCTGTCTGTCAAGTCGCTGATTGGTCATGGCAAAACGCCCACGACCATTGCCACGACCAATCAGCGACGGTCACAGGCTGCCAGAAAAATGGACGCTGCTTCACTGCCCTGCACTCACCGCTGACCGCTCACACAGGGTTAATGCCAGCGTTAATGGATCGCGGTGTACCGCACTCCGTTAATGCTGCTATTAACCCTGTGTGACCAACTTTTCACTATTGATCGTGCCTATGCAGCATCAATAGTGAAAAGATGTAATGTTAAAAATAAAAAAAATGTAAAAAAAGTTATTCTCACCCCCTCCGATGTCGCGCTGTCCTCCGCGCCTCTCTCCAGTGCACGCCGTGCCTTCTGGTCCGAACGATGCTATGCGTCCTGGACCTGCGATGATGTCACGGTCATGTGACCACAACATCATCGCAGGTCCTATGCTCAGACCGGAAGCCACTGCCAGCACTGCAGAGAGGCGCGAGGACTTCAGGGCCCGTGGCTGAGGTGAGTATATCTTTATTATTATTTTTTTTTAACACGAATATAGTGCCCACATTCCTAGACTACGTGGGCAGTGCAATATACTACGTGACAAGTGCAATATACTATGTCGGCTGGCCAATATACTACATGTGCTGTGCAATTTACTACGTTGACTGTGCAATTTACATGCGCTGTCCAAAATACTACTTCGGCTGTGCAATATACTACATGGCCTGTGCAATGTACTACGTGGACTGTCCAATATACTACATAACCTGTGCAACATACCACGTGGCTGCGCCTTCTAGAATACCCAATACATTAGAATCGGGCCACCATCTAGTTTATTCAAAATTGGCAATCTTCTTAGCGATTTTCCAGTGCTTAGCACTTGGGAAAGTGGCTACTGTGAAAGAGGTCTTAGGGCTAAAACACAAGGCCAAAATTCCCTGCCTAATTTGGGGCCAAAACATCTGGGGGGCAAAAAGCTGGGGGTGAAACATCCGGGGGCAAACTGCTGGGCGCGAAACATCCAGGGGAGAAACATCCGGGGGCAAAACATCCGGGGGCGAACTGCTGGGGGCGAAACATCCGGGGGTGAACTGCTGGGGGCGAAACATCTGTGGGCGAACTGCTGGGGGCGAAATGTGCGGGGGCGAACTGCTGGGGGCGAAACATCCGGGGGCGAAACATCCGGGGGCAAACTGCTGGGGGCGAAACATCCGGGGCGAAACATCCAGGGGCGAACTGCTGGGGGCGAAATGTGCGGGGGCGAACTGCTGGGGGCGAAATGTGCGGGGGCGAACTGCTGGGGGCGAAACATCCGGGGGCGAAACATCCGGGGGCGAAACATCCGGGGGCGAATTGCTGGGCGCGAAACATCCGGGGGCGAAACATCCAGGTGTGAAACATCCGGGGGCGAACTGCTGGGGGCGAAATGTGCGGGGGCGAAATGTGCGGGGGCGAAACATCCTGGGGGCGAAATGCTGGGGGCGAAATGTTCGGGGGCGAAGTGTACCTGGGGACGAACTGCTGGGGGCGAACTGCTGGGGGCGAAATGCTGGGGGCGAACTGCTGGGGGCGAAACTTCCTAAAACCCTTTTATGCAATCCTAAAAACACTGGACACAGCGGGATTACAGGCTAGACAGCATCCATAGTGCCTCCATCTGCCTCATTATAGGGCATCTTTTCCCAGAGGTTCTGTCTGATTCACGTATGTCAGATTTACACAAAAACCCCAGTGCACACACAGAGCGCAGGATAAAAGTGCCGAGCCTTACTGCGATATTTGGAAGGCAGAATGAAAAAATCAACAGCAGGCAAAGAATTAATTTTTTACGCCATTTCTCATGCGGTATAAGTGATTAGGTGGCTTTATTCTTCGGGTCGGTGCGATTACAGCAATACCAGATTTATATCGGGTTTCCTTGTTTGGCTGCGGTGATACACTAAAAGACAATTTTTATTGCAAAATATAGTTTTTGCATCACCACATTTTGAGAGCTAGAATTTTTTAATATTTCGGCTAACAGTCATATGAGGGCTTGTTTTTTGCGGGATGAGCTGACATTTTTATTGGTACCATTTTTGGGCACATGGCATTTTTTGATCACTTTCTATTTCGATTCTTGAAAGGTAGAATGAACAAAAACCAACAATTCAGTATTTTGTTTTGGGGTGTGGTATATGCCGTTCCATGTATGGCAAAATTGATAAGGCAGTTTTAGGGTTTGTTCCCATGGTCAGTAAACCGGGTTGGACGCTGCATACATCAGCAGCGTCCTACCCGCAGCGGCCAGATGTTACAGCATAGTGGAGGGGATTTCAAGAAATCCCATCTCCACTATGTGTGCTTCGGCACCCGCGGCTTCCCTGCAGACACGGACATGCAGTGCGTCTTTCTAGACCACAGCATGTCTATCTATCTTGCGGAGACAATCAGTCTCCGCAAGTTAAATATCACCAGTCCAATGTATAGGGTGCGGTGATTCCGCACGGTTCAATGAACACATGCGGAATCACCTGCGTTCAAAAGCCAGCAGCAGCGCTTTGGACAAAGCGGACATGTGCTGCGTCCAAAGCGCTGCCGATTACTGACCGTGGGAACATACCCTTATTCTTCGGATCTGTACTTTTTTTTTATGTTTTGGTGCTTTTACACAATACATGCTATTTTGTAGAAAAAAATTATTTTTGCATTCCTTCATTCTGACAGCTATAACTTTTTTACTTTTCTGCTGATTGAGCTGTATGGTGGCTTGTTTTTTGCGGGACAAGATTATGTTTTCAGCGATACCATGTTTTTTATATCCGTCTTTTTGATTGTGGTTTATTGCACTTTTTGTTCGGTGTTATGATGATAAGGTATTGTTTTATGCCTTTTTTAATTTATTTTTTCTGGTGTTCACTAAAAGGGTTAACTAGTGGGACAGTTTTATAGGTCAAGTCGTTGTGGACACGGCTATACCAAATATGTGTACTTTTATTGTTTATATTTTTTTCATACAAATATTTATAGATACAATATCTTTTGATTTTTATTATTATTTTTGATATTTTGTAAAAAATATTTGTACAATTATTAAAATTTTTTTTTTTTTACTTTTTAACTTTGTCCCACCATGGGACTATCATTTTTTGCATGGGGATGAAGCAGCATATTGTCGGCATATTGATTATGTCGTCATTAGTGTTGAGCGCAAATGCTCACTCTTAGGCTGGAGTCACACTCGGCGTAAGACAATACGGTCCGTATACTACGGCCGTAATACGCTGAAAAGTCCCCAAAATAGTGGTCCGTAGCTCCTCCGTAGGCAGGGTGTATCAGCGTATTTTGCGCATGGCATCTTCCGTATGTAATCCGTATGGCATCCGTACTGCGTGTTTTTCTCGCAGGCTTGCAAAACCGACATACGGCTATACAAGGGATCCATGTGTAAAACAAAAAAAAAAAAATATATATATATATACTGTCTATATATATATATATACCTTATATGTGTCAGTAGACACATATATGTATATATATAATTACTTCATACAGCGCTAGATAGCTTTAAAGCCGGTAATTCAATTACCGGCTTTTTCTTTATCCTTCCTAAACCCGACATGATATGAGACATGGTTTACATACAGTAAACCATCTCATATCACCTTTTTTTTGCATGTTCCACACTACTAATGTTAGTAGTGTGTATATGCAAAATTTGGCCGTTCTAGCTATTAAATTAAAGGGTTAAATGGCGGAAAAAATTGGCGTGGGCTCCCGCGCAATTTTCTCCGCCAGAGTAGTAAAGCCAGTGACTGAGGGCAGATATTAATAGCCTGGAGAGGGTCCATGGTTATTGCCCCCCTCCTGGCTAAAAACATCTGCCCCCAGCCACCCCAGAAAAGGCACATCTGGAAGATGAGCCTATTCTGGCACTTGGCCACTCTCTTCCCATTCCCGTGTAGCGGTGGGATATGGGGTAATGAAGGGTTAATGTCACCTGGCTATTGTAAGGTGACATTAAGCCAAATTAATAATGGAGAGGCGTCAATTATGACACCTATCCATTATTAATCCAATAGTAGTAAAGGGTTAAAAAAAACACAAACACATTATTAAAAATTATTTTAATGAAAAAATCACAAAGGTTGTTGTAATATTTTATTCTACGCTCAATCCACTCACTGAAGACCCTCGATCTGTAACAAAAAAAAACAAAAAACAACAATATCCATACCTTCCGAAGATCTGTAACGTCCAACGATGTAAATCCATCTGAAGGGGTTAAAATATTTTGCAGCCACGAGGTCTGCTAATGCAGCGTTGTTCGTGGCTGCAAAACCCCGGGGAATGAAGGTAAAGTAGGTCAATGACCTATATTTACCTTCATTTGCGGTGAGGCGCCCTCTGCTGGTTGTCCCTAGATCGTGGGAACTTTCCTAGAAAGCTCCCAGGCTCGAGTTCATAAGAGGCGCCCTGTTGTGAGTTCTGTTGTCGGGCTCCCTCCTGTGGTCATGAATGGTACTTCGGCTGGTTCTGTCCATGGACTTCCTCTGGTGGGTGATTCTGAGTTTCCTTCCACAGGTGACGAGGTTAATTCGTTAGCTGGCTGCTCTATTTAACTCCACTTAGATCTTTGCTCCATGCCACCTGTCAATGTTCCAGTATTGGTCTAGTTCACTCCTGGATCGTTCTTGTGACCTGTCTTCCCAGCAGAAGCTAAGTTCCAGCTTGTATTTCTTTGGTTTGCTATTTTTCTGTCCAGCTTGCTATTTTTATTGTTGTCTTGCTTGCTGGAAGCTCTGGGACGCAGAGGGAGCGCCTCCACACCGTGAGTCGGTGCGGAGGGTCTTTTTGCGCCCTCTGCGTGGTCTTTTTGTAGGTTTTTGTGCTGACCGCAAAGTAACCTTTCCTATCCTCGGTCTGTTCAGTAAGTCGGGCCTCACTTTGCTAAATCTATTTCATCTCTGTGTTTGTATTTTCATCTTTACTCACAGTCATTATATGTGGGGGGCTGCCTTTTCCTTTGGGGAATTTCTCTGAGGCAAGGTAGGCTTTATTTTTCTATCTTCAGGGCTAGCTAGTTCCTTAGGCTGTGCCGAGTTGCATAGGGAGCGTTAGGCGCAATCCACGGCTATTTCTAGTGTGTTTGATAGGATTAGGGATTGCGGTCAGCAGAGTTCCCACGTCCCAAAGCTCGTCCTTTATTATCAGTAACTATCAGGTCATTCCGTGTGCTCTTAACCACCAGGTCCATTATTGTCCTGATCATCAGGTCATAACAGTACAGGTGGCCAAAAGTACTAATGCATCTCAATAGAGGGATAAGAGAAGTTCTGAGACCATTTTTTTTTTCTTTGCAGTTTGTTTTGTCTCTCTTTTCCCCTTTACCTCTGGGTGGTTCAGGACACAGGTGTAAACATGGACATTCAAGGTCTGTCCTCTTGGATTGATAATCTCACTACAAGGGAACGAAAAAATTCAAGATTTTGTGGTTCAGAATCCGATGTCAGAGCCTAGGATTCCAATTCCTGATTTGTTTTTTGGTGATAGATCTAAGTTCTTGAATTTCAAAAATAATTGTAAATTGTTTCTTGCCTTGAAACCTCGCTCCTCAGGTGACCCTGTTCAAGAAGTAAAGATCATTATTTCTTTGTTACGTGTTGACCCTAAAGACTGGGCATTTTCCCTTGCGCCAGGAGATCCGGCATTGCGTGATGTTGATGCGTTTTTCCTGGCGCTTGGATTGCTTTATGACGAACCTAATTCAGTGGATCAGGCAGAGAAAATCTTGCTGGCTCTGTTTCAGGGTCAGGATGAAGCGGAGCTATATTGTCAGAAGTTTAGAAAGTGGTCTGTGCTCACTCAGTGGAATGAATGTGCCCTGGCAGCAATCTTCAGAAAGGGTCTCTCTGAAGCCCTTAAGGATGTCATGGTGGGATTTCCCATGCCTGCTGGTCTGAATGAGTCTATGTCCTTGGCCATTCAGATCGATCGACGCTTGCGTGAGCGTAAAGCTGTGCACCATTTGGCGGTACTATCTGAGCATGGGCCTGAGCCTATGCAATGTGATAGGACTTTGACCAGAGCTGAACGGCAAGAACACAGACGTCGGAATGGGCTATGTTTTTACTGTGGTGATTCCACTCATGCTATCTCCGATTGTCCTAAGCGCACTAAGCGGTTCGCTAGGTCTGCCACCATTGGTACGGTACAGTCTAAATTTCTATTGTCCGTTACTCTGATTTGCTCTTTGTCATCCTATTCTGTTATGGCATTTGTGGATTCAGGCGCTGCCCTGAATTTGATGGACTTGGAGTATGCTAGGCGCTGTGGTTTTTTCTTGGAGCCCTTGCAGTATCCTATTCCATTGAGAGGAATTGATGCTACGCCTTTGGCCAAGAATAAGCCTCAGTACTGGACCCAATTGACCATGTGCATGGCTCCTGCACATCAGGAGGATATCCGCTTTCTGGTGTTGCATAATCTGCATGATGTGGTCGTTTTGGGGTTGCCATGGCTACAGGTTCATAATCCAGTATTGGACTGGAAATCTATGTCTGTGTCCAGCTGGGGTGGCCAGGGGGTACATGGTGATGTTCCATTTTTGTCTATTTCATCTTCCATTCCTTCTGAAGTTCCAGAGTTTTTGTCGGATTATCGGGATGTATTTGATGAGCCCAAAGCCAGTGCCCTACCTCCTCATAGGGATTACGATTGTGCAATTAATTTGATTCCTGGTAGTAAGTTTCCTAAGGGCCGATTGTTCAATTTATCTGTGCCAGAACACGCCGCTATGCGCAGTTATATAAAGGAATCCTTGGAGAAAGGCCATATTCGCCCGTCGTCATCACCGTTAGGAGCAGGGTTCTTTTTTGTGGCCAAGAAGGATGATTCTTTGAGACCTTGTATTGATTACCGCCTTCTTAATAAAATTACAGTCAAATTTCAGTATCCTTTGCCGTTGCTGTCTGATTTGTTTGCTCGTATTAAAGGGGCTAGTTGGTTCACCAAGATAGATCTTCGAGGGGCGTATAATCTTGTGCGTATTAAACAAGGCAATGAATGGAAATCAGCATTTAATACGCCCGAGGGCCATTTTGAGTACCTGGTTATGCCATTCGGGCTTTCCAATGCTCCATCAGTATTTCAGTCCTTTATGCATGACATCTTCCGAGAGTACCTGGATAAATTCCTGATTGTGTATTTGGATGATATTTTGGTCTTTTCGGATGATTGGGAGTCTCATATGAAGCAGGTCAGAATGGTGTTCCAGGTCCTTCGTGCGAATTCCTTGTTTGTGAAGGGCTCAAAGTGTCTCTTTGGAGTTCAGAAGGTTTCATTTTTGGGGTTCATTTTTTTCCTCTTCTACTATCGAGATGGACCCTGTTAAAGTCCAGGCCATTTACGATTGGACTCAGCCGACATCTGTGAAGAGCCTGCAAAAGTTCCTGGGCTTTGCTAATTTTTATCGGCGCTTCATCGCTAATTTTTCTACTGTTGCTAAACCGTTGACTGATTTGACCAAGAAGGGTGCTGATGTGGTCAATTGGTCTTCTGCAGCTGTAGAGGCTTTTCAGGAGTTGAAGCGTCGTTTTTCTTCTGCCCCTGTGTTGTGCCAGCCAGATGTTTCGCTCCCGTTTCAGGTTGAGGTTGATGCTTCTGAGATTGGAGCAGGGGCTGTTTTGTCGCAAAGAAGTTCTGATGGCTCGGTGATGAAGCCATGTGCTTTCTTTTCTAGAAAGTTTTCGCCTGCTGAGCGTAATTATGATGTTGGTAATCGTGAGTTGTTGGCCATGAAGTGGGCATTCGAGGAGTGGCGTCATTGGCTTGAAGGAGCCAAGCATCGCGTGGTGGTCTTGACAGATCACAAGAATTTGACTTATCTTGAGTCTGCCAAACGGTTGAATCCGAGACAAGCTAGATGGTCGTTATTTTTCTCCCGTTTTGATTTTGTGGTTTCGTACCTTTCGGGCTCTAAGAATGTGAAGGCTGATGCCCTGTCAAGGAGTTTTGTGCATGACTCTCCGGGTGTTCCTGAGCCGGCGGGTATTCTCAAAGAGGGGGTAATTTTGTCTGCCATCTCCCCTGATTTGCGGCGGGTGCTGCAAAAATTTCAGGCTGATAGACCTGACCGTTGCCCAGCGGAGAAACTGTTTGTCCCTGATAGATGGACTAGTAGAGTTATCTCTGAGATTCATTGTTCAGTGTTGGCTGGGCATCCTGGAATCTTTGGTACCAGAGATTTGGTGGCTAGATCCTTTTGGTGGCCGTCTTTGTCATGGGATGTGCCTTCTTTTGTGCAGTCCTGTGGGACTTGTGCTCGGGCTTAGCCCTGCTGTTCTCGTGCCAGTGGGTTGCTTTTGCCCTTGCCGGTCCCGAAGAGGCCCTGGACGCATATTTCTATGGATTTTATTTCGGATCTCCCCGTCTCTCAAAAGATGTCGGTCATTTGGGTGGTTTGTGATCGCTTTTCTAAGATGGTCCATTTGGTACCTTTGTCTAAATTGCCTTCCTCCTCTGATTTGGTGCCATTATTTTTCCAGCATGTGGTTCGTTTACATGGTATCCCGGAGAACATCGTTTCTGACAGAGGTTCCCAGTTTGTTTCGAGGTTTTGGCGATCCTTTTGTGCAAGGATGGGCATTGATTTGTCTTTTTCCTCGGCTTTCCATCCTCAGACAAATGGCCAAACTGAACGAACTAATCAAACTTTGGAAACATATCTGAGATGCTTTGTTTCTGCTGATCAGGATGATTGGGTGTCCTTTTTGCCGTTGGCTGAGTTCGCCCTTAATAATCGGGCCAGCTCGGCTACTTTGGTTTCGCCATTTTTCTGCAATTCTGGTTTCCATCCTCGTTTCTCTTCAGGGCAGGTTGAGTCTTCGGACTGTCCTGGTGTAGATACTGTGGTGGATAGGTTGCAGCAGATTTGGACTCATGTGGTGGACAATTTGACATTGTCCCAGGAGAAGGCTCAACGTTTCATTACCGGCGGCGCTGTGTGGGTCCCCGACTTCGTGTTGGGGATTTGGTTTAGTTGTCGTCTCGTTATGTTCCTATGAAGGTTTCCTCTCCTAAGTTTAAGCCTCGTTTCATTGGTCCGTATAAGATTTCTGAGGTTATCAATCCTGTGTCATTTCGTTTGGCCCTTCCTGCTTCTTTTGCCATCCATAATGTGTTCCATAGGTCGTTATTGCGGAGATACGTGGCGCCTGTGGTTCCATCCATTGATCCTCCTGCCCCGGTGTTGGTTGAGGGGGAGTTGGAGTATGTGGTGGAGAAGATTTTGGATTCTCGTGTTTCGAGACGGAAACTCCAGTACCTGGTCAAGTGGAAGGGTTATGGTCAGGAAGATAATTCCTGGGTTTTTGCCTCTGATGTTCATGCTGCCGATCTGGTTCGTGCCTTTCATTTGGCTCATCCTGGTTGGCCTGGGGGCTCTGGTGAGGGTTCGGTGACCCCTCCTCAAGGGGGGGGGGTACTGTTTTGAGTTCTGTTGTCGGGCTCCCTCCTGTGGTCATGAATGGTACTTCGGCTGGTTCTGTCCATGGACTTCCTCTGGTGGGTGTTTCTGAGTTTCCTTCCACAGGTGATGAGGTTAATTCGTTAGCTGGCTGCTCTATTTAACTCCACTTAGATCTTTGCTCCATGCCACCTGTCAATGTTCCAGTATTGGTCTTTTTCACTCCTGGATCGTTCTTGTGACCTGTCTTCCCAGCAGAAGCTAAGTTCCAGCTTGTATTTCTTTGGTTTGCTATTTTTCTGTCCAGCTTGCTATTTTTATTGTTGTCTTGCTTGCTGGAAGCTCTGGGACGCAGAGGGAGCGCCTCCGCACCGTGAGTCGGTGCGGAGGGTCTTTTTGCGCCCTCTGCGTGGTCTTTTTGTAGGTTTTTGTGCTGACCGCAAAGTAACCTTTCTTATCCTCGGTCTGTTCAGTAAGTCGAGCCTCACTTTGCTAAATCTATTTCATCTCTGTGTTTGTATTTTCATCTTTACTCACAGTCATTATATGTGGGGGGCTGCCTTTTCCTTTGGGGAATTTCTCTGAGGCAAGGTAGGCTTTATTTTTCTATCTTCAGGGCTAGCTAGTTCCTTAGGCTGTGCCGAGTTGCATAGGGAGCGTTAGGCGCAATCCACGGCTATTTCTTGTGTGTTTGATAGGATTAGGGATTGCGGTCAGCAGAGTTCCCACGTCCCAGAGCTCGTC
This sequence comes from Ranitomeya imitator, assembly GCF_032444005.1. Lineage (NCBI taxonomy): Eukaryota > Metazoa > Chordata > Amphibia > Anura > Dendrobatidae > Ranitomeya > Ranitomeya imitator. The sequence continues at coordinate 464,558,836 of NC_091284.1, forward strand.
CTTTATTATCAGTAACTATCAGGTCATTCCGTGTTCTCTTAACCACCAGGTCCATTATTGTCCTGACCATCAGGTCATAACAGCGCCCTCTGCTGGTTGTCCTCATATGAACTCGAGCCTGGGAGCTTTCTACGAAAGTTCCCACGATCTAGGGACAACCAGCAGAGGGCGCCTCACCGCAAATGAAGGTAAATATAGGTCATTGACCTACTTTACCTTCATTCCCCGGGGTTTTGCAGCCACGAACAACGCTGCATTAGCAGAGCTCGTGGCTGCACAATATCTTAACCCCTTCAGATGGATTTGCATCGTTGGACGTTACAGATCTTCGGAAGGTATGGATATTGTTGTTGTTTTTTTTTTGTTACAGATCGAGGGTCTTCAGTGAGTGGATTGAGCGTAGAATAAAATATTACAACAACCTTTGTGATTTTTTCATTAAAATAATTTTTAATAATGTGTTTGTGTTTTTTTTAACCCTTTACTACTATTGGATTAATAATGGATAGGTGTCTTATTGACGCTTCTCCATTATTAATCTGGCTTAATGTCACCTTACAATAGCAAGGTGGCATTAACCCTTCATTACCCCATATCCCACCGCTACACGGGAATGGGAAGAGAGTGGCCAAGTGCCAGAGTAGGCGCATCTTCCAGATGTGCCTTTTCTGGGGTGGCTGGGGGCAGATGTTTTTAGCCGGGGGGGGGGGGGGGGCAATAACCATGGACCCTCTCCAGGCTATTAATATCTGCCCTCAGTCACTGGCTTTACTACTCTGGCGGAGAAAATTGCGCGGGAGCCCACGCCAATTTTTTCCGCCATTTAACCCTTTAATTTAATAGCTAGAACGGCCAAATTTGGCATATACACACTACTAACATTAGTAGTGTGGAATCTGCAAAAAAAATTGGGATATAAGATGGTTTACTGTATGTAAACCATGTCTCATATCATGTCGGGTTTAGGAAGGAGATAGCAAAAGCCGGTAATTGAATTACCGGCTTTAAAGCTATCTAGCGCTGTATGAAGTAATAATATATATACATATATGTGTCTCACTGACATATATATATATATATATATATACCTATTCTATGTGTACACATTTATTCTACCTATTCTACTGTAAGCTGTCAGTGTGATTTTACTGTACACCGCAATGAATTACTGGCTTTTCTCTCTAACACCGCTGCGTATTTCTCGCAAGTCACACTGCTGGTCCATGTGTAATCCATATTTTTCTGGCTTCCATAGATTTTCATTGGCGTTTTTTTGCGTAATACGGTGACAAATGCAGCATGCTGCGATTTTCTACGGCCGTAGAAAGCCGTATAATACTGATCAGTAAAATACGGCAGATAGGAGCAGGGGCATAGAGAATAATTGGGACGTTTGTTAGGCGTGTTTTACGGACGTATTTTATGCGCTCATACGTCCGTAAAACTCGCTAGTCTGACACCGGCCTTAGAGTTTGATTGGGTGTGCACCATGTATCGCGGGTGATCAGGTGACATGCTCGAGTCACATGTTTCGTGGCTGTTGAAACAGCCAAAACACATTGGGGGATTGCTGGTGTATGGCAGGCAATGCAAACTCTAGTAGAGAGCACTTGTGATCAACACTAGTCATAACGTCATCTTTCTTTTTTTTTAACTTTGGAAAAAAAACAGCAAAGAATGAAAAAAATTAAAAATTCTAGCGTAAAAAAATAAATAAATCTGACTTAGGGGATGACACAGGGGGTGATGATTTACTAACTATTGGCTTTTGATCACTGTGATGGGGTCTGTCACAGTGCTCAAAGGAACCTATAGGAAAATGATAATTACTTACGGGTAATTTGATTTTCCAGAACCATGACAGCACCGCACGTGAGAGATGGCATCCGCCCCCAGGAACAGGAAACCTGTAGCAGAGATATAAGAATGGGGCGGCCCCTCTCTCCTCAGTTTGTTTTCAGAGTATGGAAGATGACCGCTTTGTTAGTACACAGTTATGTATCATATTTACATCTGTATAATCTTTGGTTAGCTTCTGTCTATACACATGTTTTGCATATATACATTTACTTACGGTATATATAATAAGTGGTTTTTTTTTGTTTTTTTTTGTGAATCACACAACCATCACCAAGATAGGGCGGGAATTAATGCGGTGCTGTCATGGTTCTGGAAAATCAAATTACCCGTAAGTAATTATCATTTTTCCCTTCACCATGACAGCACCGCACGTGAGAGGAAGAAATAGAAGATTCCTATGGTGGGACAACAGCAGACAACACCTTTCTCCCAAAAGACAAGTCTGATAGACCTAAGTCTAACCTATAATGTCGGAAGAAGGTAGAGGGTGAGGACCATACTGCCGCTCTACAAATCTGTTCTACCGAGGCGTTTGCCCTTTCCGCCCAGGAAGTAGCAATAGCACGCGTGGAGTGAGCCGTAACACCCTGTGGGGGAACTTGACCAGAAAAGGAATATGAAAGTGAAATCGCCGTACGCAACCACCGTGCAATAGTTGCCTTTGAGGCCTTTTTTCCCCTGTTTGTCCCCTGAAAGGTGACAAAAAGGGCCGATGACTGACGCCAAGATTTTGTGGCCTCTAAGTATTGAAGGAGGCAGCGTCTGACATCGAGACAATGGAAGGTTTGCTCCCCCTGGGATTTTGGTTGGGGACAGAATGAGGGCAGAATAATTTCCTGGTCTCTATGAAATTTTGAGTTGACCTTCGGAAGAAAGGCCGGGTCGGTTTTAATAACCACTTTGTCATCATGGAAAGTAGTGTAAGGGGGGTTCACCGACATAGCTTGCAGCTCACAGGTACGTCGGGCTGAAGTTAAGGCAACTAGGAGAACCGTTTTTAGAGTCAAGGATTTTATTGATATAGAATCAAGAGGTTCAAAGGGGGAAACGGTTAGAGCCGTCAAAACTAAATTCAAATCCCAGGGAGCCACCTTAGGTAATAATTTTGAGGGTCTGGATGTAAAAGAGGCTCGGATGAACCTATAGACCCAAGGGTGGTCAGCAAGTTTAAGATCAAACAGTGCACCCAGGGCAGAGACTTGCACCTTTAAGGTGCTAGTAGACAGACCCTTTTCCAACCCTTTTTGGAGAAATTCAAGAATTTCTTTCACCGGGACTTGTTGACTTGTGTTAGACAATTGTCGCCCCGAGAAATCTAGGAATTTTTGCCAGATTTTTTGGTATTTGTCTGAGGTGACCTTTTTCCTGCTAGCGAGCAATGTGGTCACCAAAGGGTTTGAGAATCCTTTTGCTAACAGAAGTCCCCTTTCAAGTTCCAGGTGGTGAGATGTAGCCTGTGAACTTGGGGATGTTGAACTGGTCCCTGGTGTAGGAGATCCGGGGCATCCGGAAAGATCCACGGGTCCGAGATAGACATGCGCCTGAGCCACGTGAACCATGCTCTTTTCGGCCAAGAGGGAGCTATGAGGATCACTCGTGCTTTGTCTTCCCGAATTTTCCTGAGGACTGTCAGGATTAATGGTATTGGGGGGAATGCGTATGCTAGATGGAAGTTCCACCGATATAGGAACGCGTCTACCCCCTCCGGGTGTTCTCTTGGGTTCAGAGAATAGAACTTCTTCACCTTCCGATTCTCTTTTGTGGCGAACAAGTCTATCTCTGGAATGCCCCAGCTGGCACATATTTTCCCAAACACTCGCTGGTTCAGGGACCACTCCCCCTGATGTAACGTGTGACGGCTTAAGAAGTCGGCTACTTGATTTTCTGACCCTTTTAAGTATGTTCCGGTTAGTGAAAGAAGGTTGTTTTCGGCCCATATAAAAAGTTCTTTGGCTTCTGCCATAAGGGATGTTGATCTTGTGCCCCCTTGGCGATTTATATAGGCTATCGTTGTGTTGTTGTCGGACAACACCACAACATGTCTTCCTAGAATCCTTTCTCCTATATGAAGAAGTGCTAGCCTTACCGCAGACAATTCCTTTAGATTGGAGGATGCTGTTGTCATTGGGCTCCCCCATTGACCCTGTGGGAGCTGATCCTCTAAGTGTGCCCCCCATCCCCATGGACTCGCATCGGTAGTAATGACTACTGGATCCCGTACTGACCACGGCACTGCGTTGGTTAGATTTTCTGTTTTCAGCCACCACTCTAGTGAGTTCTGAACCCTTGGAGATAGAAGAATCTTCCGATTTAGATTGTATGGATTTCTTTCTTGTTCGGCTAGTATCTGCCATTGTAACTCTCGTGTGTGGCTTTGTGCCCATCGTGTTGCTGGAATTGTTGCCGTTAGGACTCCTAAGAGCAACATTGCATTCCTTAGAGAGATAGTCCGTTGTAGCTGGAATGACTGTACTCTCTGTTGAATAGATTGAACTTTTCTCTGTGGGAGGACACACTCCTGCTTGACTGAATCTAATACGATTCCAAGGAATTCTTGAGTTTGTGTTGGGACAAGTCTTGATTTTTTCAGGTTTATCATCCATCCTAAACTGGTCAGCACCTCCAGTACCCTTGCGGCCGCTTTTTCGCAATTTTCTTTGTTTTTTTGCTATTATCAAAAAATCGTCCAAATAGGGTACCAACATTATGTCTTCTTTTCTGACGAAAGATGCTACTTCGGAAATAATTTTTGTGAATATACGGGGCGCTATGGCTACCCCAAAAGGAAGACATTGATACTGTAAATGGACAGGTTTTTTTTGCAAGATTTACCACTAATCTCAGATATTGTTGGTGTTGGACAGCGATTGGCACATGGTAGTAAGCATCTGTAAGATCGATCACTACCATGTAACAGTTTGGGTCGAGTACTTTCACTGCGGTCTTTAAAGTTTCCATCTTGAATTTGTCTATTTGAATGTAATGGTTTAGGGCCTTTAGGTTGAATATTACTCTCAGCGAGCCGTCTGGTTTTGGCGTTAGAAATAAAGTGCTGTAGAACCCTTTCCCTATCTCTTGATGGGGTACTTTTACTAATACCTCCTTTTGCATGAGGAGATGAATTTCTCTTTCTAATATGGCTTGATTTTTTCCCGCCACCTGGGTCATTTTTACACGATTTGGTGGGAGGCTGGAGAACTTGAATCTTAGACCCTCTGACAACAAGTTTGTTACCCATTGAGAAGCCGGCAGTGCTGCCCAGTGATGGACAAACTGCCGGAGTCTTCCCCCCACCGGAATGCTGGTGTCACTGATTTTTGGGATCAGGCTTGGGGGGAGGTTTGTTGAAAAGGAATCCCCTTTCTTTTCGCTCCCTCCAGGGTCTGCCTCGACTAGACCTGTCATCTGATCGGCCGCGGGTCCCTCTATATCCAGATCCACGAAAGGACGAACGAGAGGTCTCCCATCAGCGCCTGGGAAAGGAAGGAGGTGGAAACCGCTTCTTCTTGTCCGACGCTTTCTCAAGGATCTCGTCTAGAGCTTTGCCAAAAAGGTATTGCCCTTCGCAGGGTACTCCACAGAGTTTGACCTTTGATTGGAAGTCAGCCATCCAATTTTTTAGCCATAATGTTCTCCGTCCTGAATTGGATAACGCACATGCACGTGCGGCACTTCTAACAGAATCTATTGAGGCATCTGCTAGGAATCTCGCGGCGCCTTGTAGAGAGGGCAATGCTTCCAGAAGTCTCTCTCTCGGGCATTTGTTTTTGATTTGGTCACTTAACTCCTCTAACCACTTGACCATAGCACGTGCCGTGCAAGTGGCAGCAACCCCGGGTTTAAATGACCATGTCGCTGCCTCCCAAGCCGACTTTAGAAAAGCATCTGCTTTCTTGTCGAGGGGGTCCCTTAGGGCTCCCATGTCTTCAAATGGTAATGCAACCCCTTTAGAGGTGCTAGCGATGGCTGCATCTAGCTTAGGAGCCTTATCCCACTTTTCACAGACTTCCTCATCAAAGGGGTATTTGCGTTTTAAAGCCTGAGGGATGGACATCTTTTTATTAGACTTTTTCCACTCACGTTTTATTAATTTGATTATATTATCTTGGAAGGGAAAAAACTTTCGCTTTTTTTCCTCCAAATTACTAAACATGGTGTCTTGGATTGTCCGCGGTTCCTTAGGGGTCTCTACCCCCATAGTCGTTCTGACGAGTTTGAGCAGCTTTCCAATGTCCTCTGACTGAAAATATGGGTGGCCATACTCCTCATCTGAGGAGTCTAAATCTGAGGCATCAGAGGGGGTTAAGGCTCCCGGCTCATCCCCTGAATCTATGTCCGCCCCTTGTTCACTTGTTGGGGGAGGGGGGGTCTCCTTTGTTGTATGATGTTTCAACTGCTCTTTAACTGTAGATTTAACTTCCTCCCGTATAATTGTTTTAATGTTTTGTAATAAGGAAGAAGATTCCTCCGCAACCGTTTTGTCGATACAGGGCTGGCAGATTTTCTTGCTGTATAGCCTAGGGAGTTTTTCTTTACATAGTGGACAGGCCCTATTTTTTTGCTTGGAGGTGGCTTTTCCTTCCTACAAAACACAGTGTACAGGGTATCAGTGTGTGTGTGGTTTGCCTTACAAAGGCACTCATCCCTCCAGGCCCCTGGATACCGCAGCAGCTTGATTGTCTTCCGACATTCTGGGCGCAGGCATCAGCAGCTCCGGATCTACCGCTGGTTCGGTTATCTCCAGGCAATCGCTTGAAGAGCAGGACCAGCGACTCCTCTTGCCGCTCTATTATATAGAAGGAGCGGTGTGCGCGCCTCTGGATCAGCTTCCGCCCGGACGTGTCCAGCACACCGGCTCCTTCGGCGTGTGACGTCACTTCCTGTGCGACCGGAAGTCGTCATCCTTCACTTCGGCGCCAGCGTCAGTGAAGGACACGCCCCCTTATCCCCGGACCAGCCTCCTGCACAGAGCGGTCGCCGGGGAGTCCAGCGAGGGAAAGGAAGGCGCGGACCCAGCAGCCTGTCACCGGACAGCACCACACGCGATGCCGCCGAGTATGGCTGGCCCCCCCGCGGACCTCGGCCTCCGGACCGGAATCATCAGAGGGAGATCCCTCCGGAGGTAGGAGCTCTGCGACAGGCGTCCACCTGCAGGAACAGGAAACCAAACTGAGGAGAGAGGGGCCGCCCCATTCTTATATCTCTGCTACAGGTTTCCTGTTCCTGGGGGCGGATGCCATCTCTCACGTGCGGTGCTGTCATGGTGAAGGGAAAAAATCCTTGCTGTTGCCCAGCAGATTTTGGGGCGCACTGCACAGGTACCCACCATTTTTTTTTGGGGAAAAGGCAGAGGGCCCTTGGGATGACGCAAGTAAGGGACTTGGGGACATCGGAAGAGAAAAATGATTTTTTATAGCGGACACTTTTTTTTCTTTATCACCGTTATTCATTAAATAACAGCAATCACGTGATTAGGTACTGGAAAATCAGGCCCTGATCGTGGACTCCAGGGTCTTGGCTACCACCGGTAGCCGAGACCCGGGAGGTTTTCAAACTCTGGGGGACGCTATACCCTTATTCCCAATCACGATTTTAAAACAGCGATGAGGGAATAATGTCCCATTTAAATGCGTATCTGTGGTCATCATGGGGTTAAAGTATAATTCTTCCTTTGACTGTCAAAAGAAACTTCTTTAAGGAGGACGATGCCATTTTGGAATCTGAGTCTACCAACTTGTCTACCCTCATTAATGAATTTTTTGATTTATCTTTTGCTGAGCAAAGAGCATTAATGTGCTGCCATCAGATGCAGACAGAAAGTCATGCTGTGGATGGCATTCTTGACAGTGATATAATCTTTATAATTAAGAACCACACTTATTATCCTCTGGAATCCAGAACACCTGCTTTGGACAGTTTCCAGACAATGGTAGAGAAAGATTTAAAGGTTGTGCTATGGGAATTATTTACACAAACCAGAAGAAATTACTACTTAGAGATCATTCCATTATTGCCATAAAGACATATTCCCCCCCCCCCCCCCCTTACTTCCCATCATATCGGGAATAGGGTCTTTGAATTAAGGTATGGGACAATGTTTGGACAGATATTTACAACCACTCGCTGCAGGATTTTAAACCTTTATGGCATAATATGTTACCAATGGTTTTCTTGGTGACTGTGGTCCCAGCTGCCTTGAGATCATTAACCAGTTCCCCCTGTGTAGTTTTAGGCTGATATCTCATCTTCTTCATGATCAAGGATAACCCACGAGGTGAGATTTTGCATGGTGCCCCTGATCGATGTCAATTGACTGTCATTTTGTATTTCTTCCATTTTCATACTATTGCACCAACAATTGTCTCCTCACCCAGTGTCTTACTTATGGTAGCCCATCCCAGCTTTGTGCAGAACTATGATCTTGTCCCAGACATCCCTAGAAAGCTCTTTGGTCTTGCCCATGTTGTAGAGGTTAGAGTCTGACTGATTAATTGAGTCTGGACAGGAGTCTTTTATAAAGGTGAGAATGTAAGAAGTAAGTGAAACTGTTGGCATTGTACTATACCTATATTTCTCTGCCGTATCTGCGCATCATGAATCGTGGAATGTGTTAAAGGTACCCATTGAGACTCTTTCACCCAGGGCACACAAAAACCAGGAGCTGGCCCTGCTTCTGTGCCTCCTCAAGTGTTGTAGTAGTGCAGTGCCATTTGAGAGTATGGGACTGCCGAATTAGTAAGAGTGGACCAGAGTGGTAACTATTTTTTTGTGTTCAAAAAAATGTTTCCAACTAAACAGTAGGAGCGGTCAGGCAACCCTTGCTGTAAATGGCACCATACCTAAAGATAAGCAATCTAGATGGCTGGTGACATTGGTTCCTAACAGAAATGTGGGCAATCGAGGGGTAGAGAAACAGCAAGGTACTGCATCCACCTCTTACATCCATTTGTGAGTTAATAGTAGATTTTTGATCATTTACCAAAAACATCTGAAATGAGAAATTCTCAGTTTCTTGTAATTCAGTGTTGGGGTTGGCACTTGCTATTGTATTCCTGATTGAAAAAGTTTAACAAAACATTGCATTCAGCAGTAAAATATCAATGAGCACTCGTCATTAATCAGAAATAGATGATGGAAAAAAAATGAAGTATTCTTAGTTGTGATGACACCAAGATTTTAAGTCATGAACAACAAACCTGGAAATATGACAAGTACCGGTAATTCAGTTCGAGCAGTATCAGCGCAGTAGTTGAACTTGCTTAGACAGCTGCAAGAAACAGTGCAACCACGGAGGTATTTCTGGGATGATGGCCAGTGTTATTTATCCACAAACTGTTTCATAAATCAGATTTATAGGATTCCTTTAATTATTTTTTAACCAACGTTTGGCTTTTCTTCTGCTCCTGTGTTCCAGATAATATGCCCAAGAGATTATGGGAAAGATTATTTCAAGTGAACCCTTTTAATAAAATAGATATGAATCTACAATAAAAGCAGATTGAGAACAATGTTTTAAAACTCCCAAGAGTTGGCATGGGGCCTTTGGCCAGGTACATCCTTATTTCTGTACTGAATATCTATATTATAGGTTGTATAATGCAGTTATAGAATTGATAGTGGTTGTGAAGAAACCCTGAAAGAAATGTGCCATGAACTATTAAATGAGAGAAGGTCTCAACGGTGGCTGCTTAGTTAGAGTTGACCTTGCAGACAAACATATTTGGATTTTTTACCACATGGATCCTGAATATGCTGTCCCAACAAATCTATGGGCTCAAGCTGTTCATTCAATGCGCACACAGGATGTTCTCATGTATTTTGTGAGAAAAAAAGTTATAACATACTGTTCTGTCCTCACTAAATAAGGCAGGCTCACGTAGCTATACAGTCAGCTAAACCGCTATACCCGGGGTCCAATAAGGAGACTGTGGTTGAGTCTGTGCTTTATTAAACGTAGTGGTATATTGATGCGGTGAAACTGTGAACAATGATATACATAGAATCAGTGCATAGTATAGAACAGATACATAATACACATAATATACATTATGCATAACATTTAGAAAGCTAGTGACTAAACTGGGAGTACAACTGGCTAGGCTAGGCTAATATGGAGCAGAAATATCTACGGAAAGCATAAAGACATACCGGCAATGCAATCGCAAGGGGGATGAAGTGAAGCATCTTTCCTTGAAGGCAAACTGAAGAAAGTGAAAGGAAAAATGGAGGGAAATGGAGGCTGAGCTACCATAATGCATTGCAAAAGAGGAGGAGAATCAGACATGGATAATACAAACACAGAAGATTGAACTGTCAACATAACTCTGACCGCTAGAGGGAGCCAAAGTACTAAAAATAAATAAAGATATGAACAAATTGTATGACGGAGACAGAACACTCCCCGTCTGACATCAACTGATGTCACTACTCCTTTCTTCCGAAGGCAACAATAGGACAAGTTCAGATACCGGTCTGAAAAATGTCTTAGGTTCATTCCCTTTGGTCATCCTTAGTTCAACTTTACAGACATTGCCGTCCTTGCTCGGGAATGTTGCGGTAACTAGACCAAGTGGCCACTGGTTCCGATGAATTTGACAGTCTTTCACAAGAACAAGGTCACCTATGTTCAGATTAGGTTTAGTAGATTGCCACTTCGTCCGTGGCTGCAGGGTAGACAAATATTGTTTGCGCCACCTGTTCCAGAAAGTATTTGCAAGACTTTGTACCTGTCTCCATTGGCGCTTGTAGAGGTCCTTAGCGTCGAATCCTCCTGAAGGGGTACTGGACAGTCCCGTTTTCTGGGTAAGTAGAGTAGCTGGAGTCAATAACAAGGGTTCCTCAGGGTCGTTAGGAACTGGAACCAGGGGTCTTGCATTGATTATAGCTGCAGCTTCAGCCATGAAGGTGATTAAGCTTTCGTGGGTAAGCCTCGCTGCTCCTTCTTGAAGAAGAGTGGAGTCAAGAATTCTCCGTACTAGACCAATCATTCGTTCCCAAGATCCTCCCATATGTGAAGAGTGGGGTGGGTTGAATGACCATGTGCAACCTTGGTCACTGAGGAACCTCTCGAGAGTCTTATCATTTAGATTTGAAAGTATTCCTAATTCCTTTGCTGCACCGACGAAGTTAGTACCTCTGTCTGAACGTATGTGCTTGATAGGACCACGGATGGTAATAAAACGTCTTAAGGCATTGATGAAGCTTGACGTGTCAAGGGACTCGATGACCTCTATGTGGATGGCTCTGATTGACATGCAAGTGAACATGACTGCCCAACGTTTACTATTGGCTTGGCCGCCTCTTGTACGACGTGTAACAACTGACCAAGGCCCAAACACATCGAGACCAACGCTAGTAAAAGGAGGGTCTGGGCTGAGTCTGTCTGCTGGTAGGTTAGCCATCTTTTGGGTTTGAGTTGAACCACGAAGCTTACGGCAGGTAACACATTTGTAGATGACACTACTGATGAGTCTTTTTGTACCGATGATCCACACGCCAGCAGATCTGATGGCTCCTTCTGTACATAGTCTTCCTTGGTGCTTGACCAGATTGTGGTAATGTTGTACGATTAGGTAGGCAACATGACATTTTCCAGGAAGTATAAGAGGGAATTTCTCCACAAACTCCATCTCAGCTTCTTTGAGTCGGCCTCCTACTCTCAGTAGGCCGCTGTTGTCGATGAATGGGTCGAGTTTTCTCAATACGCTGCTCACTGGTACTGGAGCTTTATTAATAAGACATTGGATTTCTGCAAAGTAGGTTTCTCTTTGAACAGTGAGGATGATATGATTTCTAGAGAACTCTAAGTCGGAGGTAACGTAGGTATTTTTACAAAGATGCCAACCTTTACATTTTTCTGTGCCACAAGTTCTGGTAGCCATGAATGAGCGAGCTATATGTGTCAGGCAGGTAATGGCTCGAGTAAGTGACTTCCAACTTGAGAATCTGTCGAACCTGCAAGATCCAAGCTGGATAACAGAGGTCATTGTATGTAGTGTAGATACCTGAGGGCGAATTTCAGCATCTGAGTCCTCTCCTACTAGTTCGAAGGTGTCTGGAAAACATTCCTCAATGTACAATAGTTTTGGTCCAGAAGGCCACGTTGTGCTTTCTAGTCGACTTGCGTCAACTGCTCTAGTTGCATGATCCGCGGGATTCTGGTCTGTGGGTATGTAATGCCACTGCTGTGGGTGAACTGATCTCCTGATTCGTAGCACTCTGTTATTGACATAAACGTAGAATCGCCTGGTTTCGTTGTGGATATATCCCAGGACTACTTTGCTGTCTGAGTAGAACTTGGCCTGTGTCAGGTCGATATCCATTTCGGATGCGATGAACTCCGCTAACTCAACGGCTAAGACTGCGGCACAAAGCTCTAACCTGGGTATAGTGTGCTCTGGTTGTGGTGCAAGTTTGGCCTTTCCCATAATGAAACCAATGTGGCACTGACATTTGGAGTCTACATTTTTGAGGTAGGCAACAGCGGCAATTGCTTTGACAGAAGCATCTGCAAATACGTACAGTCTTTGGCTCTGTATCTCAGTAGATGGCACAGGGGTGTATGGTCTTGGCACATGCAGCTTGGAGAGTGCCGCTAATGAGTTCTTCCACTCTTCCCACTGGATCCTCTTATCAGGTGACAGAGGTGCATCCCAGTCAGATGTTTCCCTAGTTAAGTCTCTTAGTAGGGCCTTGCCTTGTATAGTAACAGGAGCTGCGAAACCCAAGGGATCGTACAGACTGTTGATGGTAGACAGGACGCCTCTACGTGTGAAAGGCCTTTCTTCCTGGCTGACCTGAAAGGTGAAAGTGTCTGACTGTAGATTCCAGAGAAGCCCAAGGCTGCGTTGCATTGGTGCGGGGTCTGACCCCAGGTCCAGGTCTCTGAGACCATTACATAGGTCTTGAGAAGGGAACGCTTCCATGAGTTCTTGGCTGTTTGAGGCTATTTTATGAAGCCTAAGGTTTGAGCAGGCAACCATGTCCTGGGCTCTCCTGAGAAGACTGATGGCAGTCTCATTTGAACGCATGGCTTTTAGACAGTCGTCGACATAAAAGTCCTTTTCTATCAATTGTCTGACATCTGCTCCGTATTCTGGTTCTCCTTCCTGAGATGACCTTTTGAGTCCGTAAATGGCGACTGCAGGTGAAGGACTGTTGCCAAAGATGTGCACTCTCATGCGATACTCTGTGACTTCTTTAGTAGGATCATTGTCTCTGTACCAGAAGAATCTTAGGAAGTTCCTGTCTCTCTCTCTCACAAGGAAACAATGGAACATTTGCTGGATGTCAGCGATGAAGGCAATGGAATCCTTACGGAAGCGCATAAGTACACCCAATAGTTTGTTATTGAGGTCTGGTCCTGTCAGTAGAACGTCATTCAGGGAGACATCATTAAATTTAGCACTGGAATCAAACACGACTCTGATCTGGCCTGGTTTCTTAGGGTGGTATACTCCGAATATGGGTAGGAACCAGCATTCTTCAGAGTCTTTGAGAGTGGGAGATAGTTCTGCGTGACAGTTTTCAAAAATCTTTGACATGAAGGAGAAAAAGTGATCTTTCATCTCTGGTTTCTTTTGCAGATTACGTTTGAGAGAGGAGAAACGTTGTAATGCCTGATTTCTGTTGTTCGGTAGACGTGGTCTGTGGGTTTTGAAGGGAAGAGGTGCGACCCAGCTGTTGGTCTCATCTTTAACGAGTCCCTTGTCCATTACCTCTAAGAACAACTTGTCCTCTACCGACATTGCCACTTGGTTGTCCTGCTTAGTTCTCTGGAAGACTGTGCACCCTAACTGATCCTCATAGCTTCCTGACACTATACTGCTGTCGTGAGTAAAGTCTATTAAATGATCAGGTAGTTGGATGCTGTGTGGCAGTTCCCTGACATGGAACTCATTGTTACAAGGTTGAAACAGAGATGGACGTCCTTTCTCCAATGTATTTGTCAGCATGCTTGTCACAGAAGATGGGGCGTGCATGCGTCCCAAGCATACGTTGCCAATTATGACCCATCCTAGGTCTAGCCTTTGGGCATAGGGAGCATTGTGGAGTCCATTGATATGACGAAATACAAAGGATAGAGCGCACTACTAGTACCAAGAAATATAAAATGCCTATCGGGGTGCAAACAAGCAGCCAAACTACTGAAACTAGAACCAAAAGAAAAAGAAGCTGCTCAATAGAATGCACACCCAGGGCTAATAAAGAACAATCATGAAATAATAAACACAGGAATTTTATTGACAAACAACAACTTCAAAAACATAAAACATAATTAAAAACAACGGTACTGAATACATATGGTCCACATGTAGATATAACATATACAGTCCATATATCCATAATAACAGTCTGCAAACCTCAATATATATAATAATAGAAGTAACCCTCTGGCTCATGGAGCTAAATGCAAAAAATGGGCAAATCTGCACAGCCTAATAGCAGACAGAAGCACCTACCGAACCTAGGGAGTAACCCTTAAGAAAGCCACTTGCAGGAAAAAACCACCCTGATATAATGGCTCAAGATGCAATGTTAGAAAAACATCATAAGGCCCAGAGGCACCTCATGCCCCTAATAAGGCAGCAAAGTATAACATACCCACGTAGCCAAAGCGAGAGGGGGAGACAGACCGTCCCCAAGTGCAGACCCGTGTGGACCAAAAAGATACAGCCCAACGCGTATCGCCCTGCTAAAGAGGGCTTCGTCAGGGGAAGGTATTGTCTGCCAAATGCCCCCTGCTTAAATAGTGTACATACAACCCACCTGATATGAAGCCGGTGAGCAAAGTGCCGGCGAAACCGGAAGCACGGCGCTTAGAAGGAACGCCCACAGCCAGAGAGGCAGAGACGCAGAACCGACACGCCTCCCCATCGGAATAGACAGTGCGCAGGCGCGATCTGCCTGCCTGAAGGAGCGACGCTCCGAGATCACCGGCCATGTATCTGGCCGCCGCAGAACAGACCCAGCCATGTAGGGTGCAAAGAGACAAGATCGCCGCAGTACGCTAGGTGGACTCAAATAAATGTACGCCATCCCAAAAACCGGGCCCTCCCCGATAGGTGGCGCAATGCCAAATCCCACATATGTGCTGCCGTCATGATATGGCAGAGTGCACCCTAGAAGACCCCATTTGTGTGCTGCATAGAAGGCACTGCAGAATGCGCCTAACTGAATAAATAAATAAATAAATAAAATAGGCGCAAAACCCCCTCCATAATGCCCGGACTGTAGGTGAAACCACCCTTAGTGCAGGGAAAGCCACCAAATCGACGGTCAGAATGTATAAAGCCATATGATAGTGGCCAACCGAGGGGCTTAACATAAAGAGGGCCACAAAAATAAGGTCCACCAAAGGTGCATATGAGCAATCATATCACCATACTCTGACACCCATACGGCAGACAGGCACACCATATCACCACTCACCCCCGGGGGCAGACCACCATTCATATCATACAGCACAAAAGAATTCAGGGACCAGGAATAACATAATAAATTAGACAAAGCATGTAAACAGTTTTATTATTATATATCATACTATCAAAATATTGTAACATAAGAATGTATCCCAATTGCACAAAACCCCAAATAAGGCCTATTAGGACTTGAGGAGATCATAAGGCCCTAAAATCAGTGTGCTAGTATAGAACGAACCCTGTGATATTCCCAATGGAGATCTCGCAGAAAAACTGCATGGTAGCTATTCAAAAAGAGGGGGGGGGGGGGGGGAGGGGAAATAGAAGAAGGTAGCAAACGCCTGATGACATATGTCCGAACCGCCCCATGAGCCATAAGAGGGTGATGTAATAAACCCGAAATGGTAAGTCAGCTCCAGCCCCAAAAAGAAGGGGACCGTATGCAAGAAGATCATATACCATAAAGTCCATTAATCAAAAACAGGGGGTCAGACGACCTGACCAAAGGAGAAACCAAATATCCCAGCCTCCACACAAACAGGTCCGACCAATGAGAGCAGCTGATCGCCAATCACATCAGATAAGGAAGTCCAACGAAAAGGAATGCAGTCACCAGACGTTATGGAAAAACGAATCCAGGTGTTTCCTTCCAGGTGTATATATAAAACTGCTGAGGCTCCTGGAGTATCACCTAGATCGGAGCAGGGAAGAGAAGGAGAGAGAGGGGTAAATTAACCCAAAAAGCCAGTGAAAAGCAGCTGTTCATTAAGCCCCCCAGGAGCCACTGATCCCAAATGGAAAATCCAGCGGGCCTCAGCCCTGAGGAGCTGGGGTTTGATGGGACCACCCCTGTTATTGCAATGAATTCTCTCAAGACCTATAATCTGCGTGTTAGAAGTCCGCCCAGCATGATAGGTCAGGAAATGAGACGCTACTGGAGTAAGTATCCTGCCCTTAGCCAGGTCACTGGAAGCCACGTGGATAGTTGAAAAATGCTTCTGCATCCTGCGTCGTAATTCCTGTGTGGTTTGACCCACATACACAAGACGACACGGGCATATAAGGGCATAAATCACACATGAGGTCTTGCAGTTTATATAGGAGCGCAATTTATGGCGTCTGTCGTCACGGGGATTGATGAAAAAATCCCTAGTCATAGTCATGTGGGAACAAATATTGCAATCTCCACAGGCAAAAGAGCCATGGAGTTTAATACTCTGGCCTGTCCGAGTCGTTTGTCTAATATAATGGCTCCTGGTAAGGAGGTCCCTAAAATTCGGGGCCCTTCTAGCAGTTATCATGGGACGATCACCCACAATAGTTGATGTACTGAGGTCCATAGTCAGAATCCCCCAGTGTTTGCGCAGGATACTGCCGAGACCATCCCAATTGTTATTAAAGGTTGTAATAAACCTGGACTTGTTATCACCCACCTTGGTCCTTGATTCCAGCAGCAAATCCTGCGTCTGAGTTCTGGCCCGCTGATAGGCTCTAGCAATACTTCTGTGGGGATAATGCCGGGCCTTGAATCGGTGAGTGAGCTCCCTGGCTTCTTCTTGAAAATCCAAGTCATTGGTACAGTTCCTCCTGGCCCGAAGGAACTGGCCCATAGGGACCCCCATTCGTTTTTCCATAACGTCTGGTGACTGCATTCCTTTTCGTTGGACTTCCTTATCTGATGTGATTGGCGATCAGCTGCTCTCATTGGTCGGACCTGTTTGTGTGGAGGCTGGGATATTTGGTTTCTCCTTTGGTCAGGTCGTCTGACCCCCTGTTTTTGATTAATGGACTTTATGGTATATGATCTTCTTGCATACGGTCCCCTTCTTTTTGGGGCTGGAGCTGACTTACCATTTCGGGTTTATTACATCACCCTCTTATGGCTCATGGGGCGGTTCGGACATATGTCATCAGGCGTTTGCTACCTTCTTCTATTTCCCCTCCCCCTCCCCCCCCCTCTTTTTGAATAGCTACCATGCAGTTTTTCTGCGAGATCTCCATTGGGAATATCACAGGGTTCGCTCTATACTAGCACACTGATTTTAGGGCCTTATGATCTCCTCAAGTCCTAATAGGCCTTATTTGGGGTTTTGTGCAATTGGGATACATTCTTATGTTACAATATTTTTTTTTTTTTTTTTTTAAATTCGTTTATTAATTTCAGAATAGACAAACATTGCACATATTACATTTATCATTATTAAACATACCATCAGATACAAATGATTACAAACATCATCGCATCCAAAGTTCAGAGGCAATAGACTGTGCATGTTGAATCACTAGTACCTACAAAATACCTACTATACAACTTAAACAACTTTAACCTTTAGTAATAAGTCGCCAAAAGAAAACAGATTCAAGTTTGCTCTGCAACGATGTCCCCAAACCCCATGCCCTCCTCCCCGTGCATATATCTAATCCACGCAGACTACAGAGTATGATGAGATGAGTTCCATCTACCCCAAATTTTTTCGAATTTACCTGGACATCCTCTATTATGGTACAGTGTTCTTTCATATGGGATAACCGAGTTCACCAGGTCAATCCAAGCTCTGAGAGACGGGGAGGAGCCACCCATCCACCTTAATGCCAGTACCTTTCGTGCTAAGAAGAGCGTTTCTCGAAGGAAAATCCCAGTATGGTGATCCCAGGTCTCTGTATCCCACACCCCAAATAGGCAAGTCAATGGTTCAAGTGGGACAGGGATTAACAATAAAGACGTTAACAATGTCGTGACTTCTTTCCAATAATGAAGGATTACCGGGCACCGCCATATCATGTGGGTAAAATCCGCATCATGTGCGTGACACCGTAAGCAGTCTGACGTCTGAAGGCGGCCCATTTTAAAAAGTCGTGTCGGAGTCAGATAAGTCTGATATGTAATATATAGCTGGGTCATCCTATTGTTAACTGAGGGAGAAACTTTAGTTGGAGATTCCAAAATATCTTCCCACTCCTCTCCCAGTGTATCGGGAAGGAGTCCCTCCCATTTCTTTTTTAAGGTGTTAATAGTGAGCCCATCTCCCACGGATAATAGGTATGTGTATAAAGAGGAAATGAGCCCCTGAGGACCCTGTGATTTGAGAATGCCTATAAGGGGTAAAGATGAAATTGCTCGACTTGCACCTGCATTTCGCATATGTGACTGGAAAGCTGACCTCAGCTGTAAATAACGGAAGAATTGAGATCTTGGGATATTGCAGGTATCCCGCAATTGCTCAAAGGACACAAAAACATCCTGGTTATACAAATTACCTACCGAGAGAACACCACATGAGATCCAGAACTCAGTAGACGGGTGATTTAGTAATTCTGGAAAATAACTATTATACCACAGTGGCATTTCGGCTATTATATCTGTATATTTAATAACTTTTTTAATTTGTCTCCATATTAATCTCGCTTGTCGAAGCAATGGCAGCAAACGGGGAGCACTGACTTTCTCCATTTCCAAAAAACCCAGTGGACAGTCAATACGGGCAGAATGGATTATATGGCTTTCTGAATTAGGTAGGGAGTTGCTAGGCATCCATTTGCTTATCGCCCTAGCCTGCCCAGCAAGATAATATAGATAAAAGTCTGGTAAGGCTGCCCCTCCCCCCCTTGCCGGTCTCTGTAGAGTAGATAGCTTGAGTTTGGGTCTAGTCTTCCCCCATATAAAGGACGTGGTCAGGGAGTTTAAGTTTGCAAAGAAAGATTTGGGTATTGGCACAGCACTATGTTGTAGACAATAATTAAATTTGGGGAGCAATATCATCTTAACTAAATTAATGCGACCTGCAACGGAGAGAGGGAGTTTGCTCCAAGCTATGAATTTAGATTTGGCCAGGTCCAATAGTGGATAAATATTAAGTCGTAGGTCCAGCTGACTATATTGAGACATATGTATTCCTAGATATTTGAAATTGGAGACTACAGGTAGTGACGAGAGATTTTCGAGACGGGGCATCGGCGCATGAGACAGAGGCATCAGAGCAGACTTATCCCAATTGATATAGAGACCAGAGAATTTGCTAAAATTATCTATAGTCGTTATTACTCGCGGTAGTGTTTCTTCTGTTTTATCCATAAATATGATCATATCATCAGCATATAGACCGATGGTATCTACACGATCCGCAATACTTATTCCCTTGATATCTGTGGAAGACCTTATGCGTATTGCCAATGCTTCTATCGCGAGGGCAAAGAGGGCCGGGGACAGAGGACATCCCTGACGGGTTCCCCTATGTAAAGTAAAGGAATCAGAGATAGAATTATTCACAATTACCCGTGCCCTAGGATTCCTATATAGTGTATCTATCCCTCTAATGAATTTATCTCCAAAACCGTATTTCTGCAGACATGCAGAAAGAAAAGGCCATTCAAGGGAGTCAAACGCTTTAGCTGTGTCTAGGGATGCCAGAGCCCAGTTATTATCCAATTCTAGGGAGCTATATTGAATCACTGATTGGACCCGCCGAATATTAATAGAGGTACTTTTCCCAGGCATAAAGCCTGTTTGATCTGGGTGTATAAGATCTAATATGATTGTATTTAGTCTAGTGGCCAATATTTTAGTGAAGATTTTATAATCTACGTTCACCAATGATATGGGGCGATATGATCCACATTCCAAGGGGTCCTTTCCCTCCTTCTTAAGTACAATGATATTTGCATCATAAAATGTTTCAGGCATAATTTCTCCCTCCCATATATTCTGAAGCACCTTCAATAAGAGTGGTGCCAGGTGGTCCCGATATTTTTTATAGAACTCAACGGGAAACCCGTCAGGTCCAGGGGCCTTCCCGGTGGCCATATCCATTATAGCCTGTTCCACCTCCTCCAGAGTAAACTCGGCTTCCATAAAAGCTTGCTGGGTTGGGCTCAGTAAGGGGAATGTCATGTCTGATAGATAGTCTATACATTCAGGGACCCCAAGACCACTACCCGATTTGTACAGTGACTTATAGTAATTGCAAAAACTTTGAAGAATTTCCTCGGTGGAGGATACCAACGAACCATCGAGTGTCCGAATCTGTAGTACCGTGTTGGAGGTGTTATGCTGACGTACCAAAAAAGCTAGGAGTTTACTGGCCTGATTCCCCATTTCAAAATAAGACTGACGGGTAAAAAATAATTTACGTTTTGATTTAGTGTCTATATTTTGGGTGTATAATCTTTGGGAAGTGAGCCACTCCACCCTGTTGCCGTTAGTTTGATTGGCCACATAGGCGGCTTCCGAGTCCTTCAGCCGTCGCTCAATCTCGTCATCTTCCCCCGCCGTCACCCTCTTTATATAGGAGATTGTAGAGGACAGACATCCCCTCAAGTATGCCTTTAGAGTGTCCCAGAACAGATTGAGATTCGAGGGGTCTGGGTGAGTAGAGACAAAGCAGTTTAACTGATCAACCGTTCTATCACTAGCATCTATTAGTTTCAGCCAGAAGGGATTCAATTTCCAAGGTATATTATTATTTGACTGACCGTATTTAAGTTTGAGAACAATTGGGCTGTGATCTGATATCCCCCTGTTACCATGTTCGACACTATTCACCCACAGCGCTAGGTCGCTAGATCCAAATATGTAATCTATACGGGATAGAGACTGTCTAGTTGAAGAATGACAAGTATATTCCTTTATCTCAGGGTGACGTGTTCTCCATAGGTCTAACCATCCGCTACCGTTCATAAATGATGCCAATTGAGAGTGAGATTGAGAAAGGGGCCCCCTTGACATCTCGCCGTCTAGTCTCAGTCTGTCTTTAAGATTATCCATGACTAAATTAAAGTCTCCCATACAGATAACACTAGCATTAGGATAATTTAGGGAGAAACCCAGTGCCATGCGGAGAACCGATATGCCGGCCGGGGGTGGGTTATAAACACATAATATCACATATTCCTTCATATTAATAAAGGCATGAACAAAAACAAAGCGACCTTCGGGATCGCGTCGTGACTCTCTAGCCTCCCACCTGACATTCCTATGTACCAACAGGGAGACCCCTCTGGAGTAACTGGTGTGAAATGCGTGAAGGGACCATTGCACCCACGGCTTTTGAGTACACTTAGCTGTGTCTCTGGTCAAATGCGTCTCCACAAGTGCTACAATATGTGGATGATACCTTTTAATTTGTGAAAATACCTTAATTTTCTTTCGAGGAGTCTTAATACCCCGTATGTTCCACGTCATACATACAATCTCAGATCCCATATCTACGTTCGGGAAAAGGCATAATATACACCACAGCCTGGGCGGGAATCAGGAACATCATACAGAGCATAAGGTTATCACTGGCGACTAATAAACATAACAAACAATTGAAACTGGTGTAAAATACCAAACCAAACAACATTTGAACAGTGGAGGAGTGTAATCCTACACTCCTATAGTTGAGTAGAATAGGGGATACCCTCACTAGAATCAGCGTCCGGTATAGTTGACAAACTCAGCACCCACATAGAGAGCTCTAGATTGTGTTGCCATCAGATAGAAAGAGCTACTCAAGAGTCCGGGGTACTAGGCCCCTTGTATGACCGTAACCATTCGACCGCCTCCGCCGGGTCAGTGAAGAACAGGGAGGAGCCTTCATGAACAATACGGAGTCGAGCTGGATAAAGCATGGAGTAAATGATGTTTTTATCCCTGAGCTGCTTTTTGACTTCCATAAATCGAACTCGCTGCTTTTGAAGTTCCATAGAGAAGTCCGGGAAGATTGATATAGTGGCATTATTGAATTTAATAGGGGCCTTCTGCCTTGCCAAGCGAAGAATTGCATCCCTGTCTCTGCAGTTAAGGAGACGTGCCAGAAAGGGTCGGGGCGGAGTCCCAGGAGGAAGAGGTCTCGTTGGGACCCTATGGGCCCTTTCCACAGAAAATGTTGAGGAGAATCCGTCTCCCAGGGAGGTTTTAAGCCAGTCCTCTAGAAATTGTTCAGGTTGCTGACCCTCCGAGCGTTCTGGTAGGCCAATAATTCGGATATTATTACGGCGCAGCCTGTTTTCCAGGTCATCTGCCTTTTGCTTCCAGGCATTCACAGAGCCAGTGGCCTTTGATAACTTAGCCTCCATTGGGGCAATGGTGTCCTCTATCTGAGACACCCTTGTTTCAACCTCTGAAATACGCCCTCTCATAGTTTGTATATCTTGTCGCAGACGGCCCACTTCAGTATGCACGTCTTCTATTTTCTCAGTGAGAGAGGACCTGGTGAGAGATATAGCCTGCATCAACTGCTCAGATGCTTGTTTAAGAGTCAGTTCGTTTTGTTCTCCCTCCTCATTGCTGTCAGAAAGACGATTTTTGCGTTGACTCTGCGTGGGATTATTTCTGAGAGAGCGTGTATTATCTGGGGCATCTTCTCTGGCATATCTCCTCAACTTGTCAGCAGCCCCCGCTCCTTTAGGATGATGCATAGTGATTGGCAGAAGATCCCCACCAAAGGACCAGAGTTATTATTATGGCAGTCTATTCTCCACTAGCAGACCGGACAGGGCCAAACACCGGGATGCACCCCCGAGAGGCAGCAAACCAAGCAAAAAGTCTCAGATATCTGCAAATGTATCAACTTAGGGGTTTGCCCAGGCACCGTGTCCCAGAGCAGCCACAGTTCCCCAGGAAGAACAGCAGGGAGGGGGAACGATCCCTCCAAAGTAATGGTGCAAGCAGGGGTTTTGATAAGGGGAGTGCAGGGCCCAATTTTCCAGGGCGCACACCGCTCTGCCCCTTTTAGTGTTTCAGGCCGGTAGCTCACCTCCTGAATGCACCGCAGTCTTGCTATATAGCGCCTCTCTCCTTGCTGCTGGAGAGTGCGCTATGGTAATGGCCGCCGTCTCCCAGGGCCCGCCCGCCGCTCCAGACCCGGCACCTGTCTCCTGCTCCTCGATGTTCCACAGCGTCCCCGCTGTATGTAAGTGCCTGCCGTGCCCCCCGGGGGATCCACCCGGCTTCAGCCGCCGCCGGCACTGCGTCCCGCCCGTCGGAGCCGCGCTCAAAGATGGCCGCCGCAGCTCAGGGACTCTGCCACTCTTCCAGGCCGCCACAAATACCGGCTCTCCAGCGTTCCACCGCCGCCGCCCGAGGAGTCGCCGGTCTCCCGAGCTCTCAAAGCACCGTCTCAGCCGGTGCAGGCTGCAGTTCAGGGGAATTAGTGGCCGGATTCAGGTCAGGATAATGGGAGCCTCCAAAAGGTGCGTCTTCTCTCTTGGCTTACATAGCCACGCCCCCCATGTTACAATATTTTGATAGTATGATATATAATAATAAAACTGTTTACATGCTTTGTCTAATTTATTATGTTATTCCTGGTCCCTGAATTCTTTTGTGCTGTATGATATGAATGGTGGTCTGCCCCCGGGGGTGAGTGGTGATATGGTGTGCCTGTCTGCCGTATGGGTGTCAGAGTATGGTGATATGATTGCTCATATGCACCTTTGGTGGACCTTATTTTTGTGGCCCTCTTTATGTTAAGCCCCTCGGTTGGCCACTATCATATGGCTTTATACATTCTGACCGTCGATTTGGTGGCTTTCCCTGCACTAAGGGTGGTTTCACCTACAGTCCGGGCATTATGGAGGGGGTTTTGCGCCTATTTTATTTATTTATTTATTTATTTATTCAGTTAGGCGCATTCTGCAGTGCCTTCTATGCAGCACACAAATGGGGTCTTCTAGGGTGCACTCTGCCATATCATGACGGCAGCACATATGTGGGATTTGGCATTGCGCCACCTATCGGGGAGGGCCCGGTTTTTGGGATGGCGTACATTTATTTGAGTCCACCTAGCGTACTGCGGCGATCTTGTCTCTTTGCACCCTACATGGCTGGGTCTGTTCTGCGGCGGCCAGATACATGGCCGGTGATCTCGGAGCATCGCTCCTTCAGGCAGGCAGATCACGCCTGCGCACTGTCTATTCCGATGGGGAGGCGTGTCGGTTCTGCGTCTCTGCCTCTCTGGCTGTGGGCGTTCCTTCTAAGCGCCGTGCTTCCGGTTTCGCCGGCACTTTGCTCACCGGCTTAATATCAGGTGGGTTGTATGTACACTATTTAAGCAGGGGGCATTTGGCAGACAATACCTTCCCCTGACGAAGCCCTCTTTAGCAGGGCGATACGCGTTGGGCTGTATCTTTTTGGTCCACACGGGTCTGCACTTGGGGACGGTCTGTCTCCCCCTCTCGCTTTGGCTACGTGGGTATGTTATACTTTGCTGCCTTATTAGGGGCATGAGGTGCCTCTGGGCCTTATGATGTTTTTCTAACATTGCATCTTGAGCCATTATATCAGGGTGGTTTTTTCCTGCAAGTGGCTTTCTTAAGGGTTACTCCCTAGGTTCGGTAGGTGCTTCTGTCTGCTATTAGGCTGTGCAGATTTGCCCATTTTTTGCATTTAGCTCCATGAGCCAGAGGGTTACTTCTATTATTATATATATTGAGGTTTGCAGACTGTTATTATGGATATATGGACTGTATATGTTATATCTACATGTGGACCATATGTATTCAGTACCGTTGTTTTTAATTATGTTTTATGTTTTTGAAGTTGTTGTTTGTCAATAAAATTCCTGTGTTTATTATTTCATGATTGTTCTTTATTAGCCCTGGGTGTGCATTCTATTGAGCAGCTTCTTTTTCTTTTGGTTCTAGTTTCAGTAGTTTGGCTGCTTGTTTGCACCCCGATAGGCATTTTATATTTCTTGGTACTAGTAGTGCGCTCTATCCTTTGTATTTCGCCTGGTTTGGTTTTTGCCCTATGTCTTTTATAGGGCTTCTTGAGTGGCACACATCCTATTATGGATTACATTCATTGATACAGATCTCTTTTGGGATATTGTCTTACTATTTGTATAGTTGTTTCATATGACCGCCTTTTGATTGTATTTTTTATGATATTTTTCTTCGGTGAGTTTGTTGTGACCCTTCGGTGGTGCTAGGTTTGATCTTGTTTGGTCATTGCTTGGTTGTGTTTTCTGCATTTTTCATTTTTTTTTTTTTTGTTTTTTTATTGTTGGTTTTTGGTTTGTTGCAGTTATTATTGTCCCAAGGGAACTCCACGCAACATGGACTGGGAGGCCCGTGAGGCGGCCTGGCAGGCTCAGTCGGCGGATATCTTCTCTTCCAAAGGAGATGTCATGGTCGATTCAGATTTTGCGAAACTTACAGCAGAACTTACGGCGGCCCATCGTACCGGTATACGGCTGTGGTGGAATATCCGCAGTCTTGAGGAGTATACCAAAGCCAATATTGTGCCTCGTGGCCTGAGGGTATCTATCTATCCTGCCTGGGAGCCCTCGCCCACGTTCAAGAACTCTTGGGAACAGGGGCTGCTTAAATGCTCCAGCATTATTATTAATATGCTGTTGGAACATGACAGAGACTTACTATCAGTTACCAAAACCAGAATTAAGGACTTGGACTCTAGGCTGTTGAAATTCGATGAGATCAAGGAGGTTCAGCCTTTTAGGCAGAGACTTAAGGAGAATCTCGATAAATATGACCGGGACGTCATGAACAAAAAGAAATCTAAATTTTTCAGAGACCGTACGGATTTTGAGACGTCCAGGGCCTTTAGATGGAAGCACCATGGTAATCAGAGATCAACTGTGCCTTTACAGAAAACCAGGGACACCATGCAGGAAGGTCCGAGGGCTGCCAATTATACTTCTGGCAGCGATTTTTTATCATCAGCAGAGAGCGAGCCAGACGCCGGGTCCGAAGAGGTCGTAGGCGCCGTGGCGGCACCCACACGGACCACTCGGTTCGGGGGGCGTCCACCGCCAACACAGAGACAGTATCGGAATTACCGCAAATATTAGCTCTGTCCTCGTTGGAAGCGGATTCAATGGGGACTTACGCATCAGGTAACGTCTTGCAGGTTATCAACCTCTCTGACCATGTATTGTCTCCTTCTGAACTCTCTGTTCTACAAAGGGGGCTGACATTTTCACCAATGCAATGTGCTGACAAATTTACCCTTGTTAAGGATTTATATCTCTTCTGTAGGAAGCTCGTTCTTCGGGTGCTGCACAGTCGGCCCCATCTGGCTAATAGTCCTGATCATACAGACCAACAAATATTCCAGGATTTGATTCAACTGCTTCAGGAGAATGAGGTCGGCACAGGTAGGAATCGCTTTCCTCACAGAAATCGATCTACTGTCACACCCCCCTTTTCGTTGGTGCCCGCCATTCGAGTTTTTTTCGAATTGGTAAAAAGGGATATTATGAATCTCTCCCCTCGGGCATTGGTTCCCAATAACTTGAGCAGGGAAGAACAGAGGGCCCTTACGAGTTTGCGCCAAAACACCACATTCCTGATTAAAGAGGCGGATAAAGGGGGTAATGTGGTTCTTTGGCCACATTCCCTCTATTTGGAAGAGGCGCAGCGCCAGTTGGGTGACTGCAGATTCTATAGGAAATTGCCTTCCGATCCCACTGAGACTTTTGCTTTGAGATTCAGGCGTCTTCTTGACAGGGCCAAGGACTTGGACATTATTGACCACCACGAGTATAAGTTTCTGTGGGTTGATTGCCCGGTGACAGCGACCTTCTATTTACTGCCTAAAGTACACAAATGCTTGCAGAAACCTCCGGGCAGGCCCATAGTGGCCTGCATTGGTAGCTTGTGTGAAAAGGCTTGCGTCTATGTTGACTTTTTTTTACAGCCCTTAGTTAAGACACTCCCCTCTTTTGTTAAGGATTCAGCCCATTTCATTCACATCTGTCGGGGTTTGACCGTGCCGCCGGGGGCCTGGCTTGTGACTTGTGATGTGGAGTCCTTGTACTCCAACATCGGTCACGAGGACGGCATCCTGGCGGTTCTGTTTTTTCTGGACCAACTTAATCATTCAGACCGTATGCATGATTCCCTGGTAGTAGACCTGTTGGATTTTATACTTAGGCATAACTATTTTTTGTTCGATAGGGCCTATTATTTACAGGTTTCTGGGGTGGCCATGGGTGCGAGATGCGCGCCCGCCCTAGCAAACTTGTTTCTAGGGTGGTGGGAGGCTACCCAGGTGTTTCCATCCATAACCTTCAGGGACAAGGTTTTTCACTGGTCGAGGTATATTGATGACCTGTTCTTTATTTGGACGGGGTCTCAAGAAGAATGTTGCCAATTTATAGAGTCTTTGAACAGTAATACTCATCACATTCTTCTTACATATACTATGTCATTGTCCACAGTGACGTTTTTGGATTTGGAGATCTCGCTGGATAATGGATCGATTTTTACTAAGCTGTTTCGGAAGCCTACGGCTACAAATAGCCTACTTGATTTTAGGAGTTTCCACCCGCTCCATACTCGAATGGGGGTCCCTATGGGCCAGTTCCTTCGGGCCAGGAGGAACTGTACCAATGACTTGGATTTTCAAGAAGAAGCCAGGGAGCTCACTCACCGATTCAAGGCCCGGCATTATCCCCACAGAAGTATTGCTAGAGCCTATCAGCGGGCCAGAACTCAGACGCAGGATTTGCTGCTGGAATCAAGGACCAAGGTGGGTGATAACAAGACCAGGTTTATTACAACCTTTAATAACAATTGGGATGGTCTCGGCAGTATCCTGCGCAAACACTGGGGGATTCTGACTACGGACCTCAGTACATCAACTATTGTGGGTGATCGTCCCATGATAACTGCTAGAAGGGCCCCGAATTTTAGGGACCTCCTTACCAGGAGCCATTATATTAGACAAACGACTCGGACAGGCCAGGGTATTAGACTCCATGGCTCTTTTGCCTGTGGAGATTGCAATATTTGTTCCCACATGACTATGACTAGGGATTTTTTCATCAATCCCCGTGACGACAGACGCCATAAATTGCGCTCCTATATAAACTGCAAGACCTCATGTGTGATTTATGCCCTTATATGCCCGTGTCGTCTTGTGTATGTGGGTCAAACCACACAGGAATTACGACGCAGGATGCAGAAGCATTTTTCAACTATCCACGTGGCTTCTAGTGACCTGGCTAAGGGCAGGATACTTACTCCAGTAGCGTCTCATTTCCTGACCTATCATGCTGGGCGGACTTCTAACACGCAGATTATAGGTCTTGAGAGAATTCATTGCAATAACAGGGGTGGTCCCATCAAACCCCAGCTCCTCAGGGCTGAGGCCCGCTGGATTTTCCATTTGGGATCAGTGGCTCCTGGGGGGCTTAATGAACAGCTGCTTTTCACTGGCTTTTTGGGTTAATTTACCCCTCTCTCTCCTTCTCTTCCCTGCTCCGATCTAGGTGATACTCCAGGAGCCTCAGCAGTTTTATATATACACCTGGAAGGAAACACCTGGATTCGTTTTTCCATAACGTCTGGTGACTGCATTCCTTTTCGTTGGACTTCCTTATCTGATGTGATTGGCGATCAGCTGCTCTCATTGGTCGGACCTGTTTGTGTGGAGGCTGGGATATTTGGTTTCTCCTTTGGTCAGGTCGTCTGACCCCCTGTTTTTGATTAATGGACTTTATGGTATATGATCTTCTTGCATACGGTCCCCTTCTTTTTGGGGCTGGAGCTGACTTACCATTTCGGGTTTATTACATCACCCTCTTATGGCTCATGGGGCGGTTCGGACATATGTCATCAGGCGTTTGCTACCTTCTTCTATTTCCCCTCCCCCTCCCCCCCCTCTTTTTGAATAGCTACCATGCAGTTTTTCTGCGAGATCTCCATTGGGAATATCACAGGGTTCGCTCTATACTAGCACACTGATTTTAGGGCCTTATGATCTCCTCAAGTCCTAATAGGCCTTATTTGGGGTTTTGTGCAATTGGGATACATTCTTATGTTACAATATTTTGATAGTATGATATATAATAATAAAACTGTTTACATGCTTTGTCTAATTTATTATGTTATTCCTGGTCCCTGAATTCTTTTGTGCTGTATGATATGAATGGTGGACTGCCCCCGGGGGTGAGTGGTGATATGGTGTGCCTGTCTGCCGTATGGGTGTCAGAGTATGGTGATATGATTGCTCATATGCACCTTTGGTGGACCTTATTTTTGTGGCCCTCTTTATGTTAAGCCCCTCGGTTGGCCACTATCATATGGCTTTATACATTCTGACCGTCGATTTGGTGGCTTTCCCTGCACTAAGGGTGGTTTCACCTACAGTCCGGGCATTATGGAGGGGGTTTTGCGCCTATTTTATTTATTTATTTATTTATTCAGTTAGGCGCATTCTGCAGTGCCTTCTATGCAGCACACAAATGGGGTCTTCTAGGGTGCACTCTGCCATATCATGACGGCAGCACATATGTGGGATTTGGCATTGCGCCACCTATCGGGGAGGGCCCGGTTTTTGGGATGGCGTACATTTATTTGAGTCCACCTAGCGTACTGCGGCGATCTTGTCTCTTTGCACCCTACATGGCTGGGTCTGTTCTGCGGCGGCCAGATACATGGCCGGTGATCTCGGAGCGTCGCTCCTTCAGGCAGGCAGATCACGCCTGCGCACTGTCTATTCCGATGGGGAGGCGTGTCGGTTCTGCGTCTCTGCCTCTCTGGCTGTGGGCGTTCCTTCTAAGCGCCGTGCTTCCGGTTTCGCCGGCACTTTGCTCACCGGCTTCATATCAGGTGGGTTGTATGTACACTATTCAAGCAGGGGGCATTTGGCAGACAATACCTTCCCCTTGACGAAGCCCTCTTTAGCAGGGCGATACGCGTTGGGCTGTATCTTTTTGGTCCACACGGGTCTGCACTTGGGGACGGTCTGTCTCCCCCTCTCGCTTTGGCTACGTGGGTATGTTATACTTTGCTGCCTTATTAGGGGCATGAGGTGCCTCTGGGCCTTATGATGTTTTTCTAACATTGCATCTTGAGCCATTATATCAGGGTGGTTTTTTCCTGCAAGTGGCTTTCTTAAGGGTTACTCCCTAGGTTCGGTAGGTGCTTCTGTCTGCTATTAGGCTGTGCAGATTTGCCCATTTTTTGCATTTAGCTCCATGAGCCAGAGGGTTACTTCTATTATTATATATATTGAGGTTTGCAGACTGTTATTATGGATATATGGACTGTATATGTTATATCTACATGTGGACCATATGTATTCAGTACCGTTGTTTTTAATTATGTTTTATGTTTTTGAAGTTGTTGTTTGTCAATAAAATTCCTGTGTTTATTATTTCATGATTGTTCTTTATTAGCCCTGGGTGTGCATTCTATTGAGCAGCTTCTTTTTCTTTTGGTTCTAGTTTCAGTAGTTTGGCTGCTTGTTTGCACCCCGATAGGCATTTTATATTTCTTGGTACTAGTAGTGCGCTCTATCCTTTGTATTTTGCCTGGTTTGGTTTTTGCCCTATGTCTTTTATAGGGCTTCTTGAGTGGCACACATCCTATTATGGATTACATTCATTGATACAGATCTCTTTTGGGATATTGTCTTACTATTTGTATAGTTGTTTCATATGACCGCCTTTTGATTGTATTTTTTATGATATTTTTCTTCGGTGAGTTTGTTGTGACCCTTCGGTGGTGCTAGGTTTGATCTTGTTTGGTCATTGCTTGGTTTTTTTTTTCTGCATTTTTCATTTTTTTTTTTTTTGGTTTTTTATTGTTGGTTTTTGGTTTGTTGCAGTTATTATTGTCCCAAGGGAACTCCACGCAACATGGACTGGGAGGCCCGTGAGGCGGCCTGGCAGGCTCAGTCGGCGGATATCTTCTCTTCCAAAGGAGATGTCATGGTCGATTCAGATTTTGCGAAACTTACAGCAGAACTTACGGCGGCCCATCGTACCGGTATACGGCTGTGGTGGAATATCCGCAGTCTTGAGGAGTATACCAAAGCCAATATTGTGCCTCGTGGCCTGAGGGTATCTATCTATCCTGCCTGGGAGCCCTCGCCCACGTTCAAGAACTCTTGGGAACAGGGGCTGCTTAAATGCTCCAGCATTATTATTAATATGCTGTTGGAACATGACAGAGACTTACTATCAGTTACCAAAACCAGAATTAAGGACTTGGACTCTAGGCTGTTGAAATTCGATGAGATCAAGGAGGTTCAGCCTTTTAGGCAGAGACTTAAGGAGAATCTCGATAAATATGACCAGGACGTCATGAACAAAAAGAAATCTAAATTTTTCAGAGACCGTACGGATTTTGAGACGTCCAGGGCCTTTAGATGGAAGCACCATGGTAATCAGAGATCAACTGTGCCTTTACAGAAAACCAGGGACACCATGCAGGAAGGTCCGAGGGCTGCCAATTATACTTCTGGCAGCGATTTTTTATCATCAGCAGAGAGCGAGCCAGACGCCGGGTCCGAAGAGGTCGTAGGCGCCGTGGCGGCACCCACACGGACCACTCGGTTCGGGGGGCGTCCACCGCCAACACAGAGACAGTATCGGAATTACCGCAAATATTAGCTCCGTCCTCGTTGGAAGTGGATTCAATGGGGACTTACGCATCAGGTAACGTCTTGCAGGTTATCAACCTCTCTGACCATGTATTGTCTCCTTCTGAACTCTCTGTTCTACAAAGGGGGCTGACATTTTCACCAATGCAATGTGCTGACAAATTTACCCTTGTTAAGGATTTATATCTCTTCTGTAGGAAGCTCGTTCTTCGGGTGCTGCACAGTCGGCCCCATCTGGCTAATAGTCCTGATCATACGGACCAACAAATATTCCAGGATTTGATTCAACTGCTTCAGGAGAATGAGGTCGGCACAGGTAGGAATCGCTTTCCTCACAGAAATCGATCTACTGTCACACTCCCCTTTTCGTTGGTGCCCGCCATTCGAGTTTTTTTCGAATTGGTAAAAAGGGATATTATGAATCTCTCCCCTCGGGCATTGGTTCCCAATAACTTGAGCAGGGAAGAACAGAGGGCCCTTACGAGTTTGCGCCAAAACACCACATTCCTGATTAAAGAGGCGGATAAAGGGGGTAATGTGGTTCTTTGGCCACATTCCCTCTATTTGGAAGAGGCGCAGCGCCAGTTGGGTGACTGCAGATTCTATAGGAAATTGCCTTCCGATCCCACTGAGACTTTTGCTTTGAGATTCAGGCGTCTTCTTGACAGGGCCAAGGACTTGGGCATTATTGACCACCACGAGTATAAGTTTCTGTGGGTTGATTGCCCGGTGACAGCGACCTTCTATTTACTGCCTAAAGTACACAAATGCTTGCAGAAACCTCTGGGCAGGCCCATAGTGGCCTGCATTGGTAGCTTGTGTGAAAAGGCTTGCGTCTATGTTGACTTTTTTTTACAGCCCTTAGTTAAGACACTCCCCTCTTTTGTTAAGGATTCAGCCCATTTCATTCACATCTGTCGGGGTTTGACCGTGCCGCCGGGGGCCTGGCTTGTGACTTGTGATGTGGAGTCCTTGTACTCCAACATCGGTCACGAGGACGGCATCCTGGCGGTTCTGTTTTTTCTGGACCAACTTAATCATTCAGACCGTATGCATGATTCCCTGGTAGTAGACCTGTTGGATTTTATACTTAGGCATAACTATTTTTTGTTCGATAGGGCCTATTATTTACAGGTTTCTGGGGTGGCCATGGGTGCGAGATGCGCGCCCGCCCTAGCAAACTTGTTTCTAGGGTGGTGGGAGGCTACCCAGGTGTTTCCATCCATAACCTTCAGGGACAAGGTTTTTCACTGGTCGAGGTATATTGATGACCTGTTCTTTATTTGGACGGGGTCTCAAGAAGAATGTTGCCAATTTATAGAGTCTTTGAACAGTAATACTCATCACATTCTTTTTACATATACTATGTCATTGTCCACAGTGACGTTTTTGGATTTGGAGATCTCGCTGGATAATGGATCGATTTTTACTAAGCTGTTTCGGAAGCCTACGGCTACAAATAGCCTACTTGATTTTAGGAGTTTCCACCCGCTCCATACTCGAATGGGGGTCCCTATGGGCCAGTTCCTTCGGGCCAGGAGGAACTGTACCAATGACTTGGATTTTCAAGAAGAAGCCAGGGAGCTCACTCACCGATTCAAGGCCCGGCATTATCCCCACAGAAGTATTGCTAGAGCCTATCAGCGGGCCAGAACTCAGACGCAGGATTTGCTGCTGGAATCAAGGACCAAGGTGGGTGATAACAAGACCAGGTTTATTACAACCTTTAATAACAATTGGGATGGTCTCGGCAGTATCCTGCGCAAACACTGGGGGATTCTGACTACGGACCTCAGTACATCAACTATTGTGGGTGATCGTCCCATGATAACTGCTAGAAGGGCCCCGAATTTTAGGGACCTCCTTACCAGGAGCCATTATATTAGACAAACGACTCGGACGGGCCAGGGTATTAGACTCCATGGCTCTTTTGCCTGTGGAGATTGCAATATTTGTTCCCACATGACTATGACTAGGGATTTTTTCATCAATCCCCGTGACGACAGACGCCATAAATTGCGCTCCTATATAAACTGCAAGACCTCATGTGTGATTTATGCCCTTATATGCCCGTGTCGTCTTGTGTATGTGGGTCAAACCACACAGGAATTACGACGCAGGATGCAGAAGCATTTTTCAACTATCCACGTGGCTTCTAGTGACCTGGCTAAGGGCAGGATACTTACTCCAGTAGCGTCTCATTTCCTGACCTATCATGCTGGGCGGACTTCTAACACGCAGATTATAGGTCTTGAGAGAATTCATTGCAATAACAGGGGTGGTCCCATCAAACCCCAGCTCCTCAGGGCTGAGGCCCGCTGGATTTTCCATTTGGGATCAGTGGCTCCTGGGGGGCTTAATGAACAGCTGCTTTTCACTGGCTTTTTGGGTTAATTTACCCCTCTCTCTCCTTCTCTTCCCTGCTCCGATCTAGGTGATACTCCAGGAGCCTCAGCAGTTTTATATATACACCTGGAAGGAAACACCTGGATTCGTTTTTCCATAACGTCTGGTGACTGCATTCCTTTTCGTTGGACTTCCTTATCTGATGTGATTGGCGATCAGCTGCTCTCATTGGTCGGACCTGTTTGTGTGGAGGCTGGGATATTTGGTTTCTCCTTTGGTCAGGTCGTCTGACCCCCTGTTTTTGATTAATGGACTTTATGGTATATGATCTTCCTGCATACGGTCCCCTTCTTTTTGGGGCTGGAGCTGACTTACCATTTCGGGTTTATTACATCACCCTCTTATGGCTCATGGGGCGGTTCGGACATATGTCATCAGGCGTTTGCTACCTTCTTCTATTTCCCCTCCCCCTCCCCTCTTTTTGAATAGCTACCATGCAGTTTTTCTGCGAGATCTCCATTGGGAATATCACAGGGTTCGCTCTATACTAGCACACTGATTTTAGGGCCTTATGATCTCCTCAAGTCCTAATAGGCCTTATTTGGGGTTTTGTGCAATTGGGATACATTCTTATGTTACAATATTTTGATAGTATGATATATAATAATAAAACTGTTTACATGCTTTGTCTAATTTATTATGTTATTCCTGGTCCCTGAATTCTTTTGTGCTGTATGATATGAATGGTGGTCTGCCCCCGGGGGTGAGTGGTGATATGGTGTGCCTGTCTGCCGTATGGGTGTCAGAGTATGGTGATATGATTGCTCATATGCACCTTTGGTGGACCTTATTTTTGTGGCCCTCTTTATGTTAAGCCCCTCGGTTGGCCACTATCATATGGCTTTATACATTCTGACCGTCGATTTGGTGGCTTTCCCTGCACTAAGGGTGGTTTCACCTACAGTCCGGGCATTATGGAGGGGGCTTTGCGCCTATTTTATTTATTTATTTATTTATTTATTCATTTAGGCGCATTCTGCAGTGCCTTCTATGCAGCACACAAATGGGGTCTTCTAGGGTGCACTCTGCCATATCATGACGGCAGCACATATGTGGGATTTGGCATTGCGCCACCTATCGGGGAGGGCCCGGTTTTTGGGATGGCGCACATTTATTTGAGTCCACCTAGCGTACTGCGGTGATCTTGTCTCTTTGCACCCTACATGGCTGGGTCTGTTCTGCGGCGGCCAGATACATGGCCGGTGATCTCGGAGCGTCGCTCCTTCAGGCAGGCAGATCGCGCCTGCGCACTGTCTATTCCGATGGGGAGGCGTGTCGGTTCTGCGTCTCTGCCTCTCTGGCTGTGGGCGTTCCTTCTAAGCGCCGTGCTTCCGGTTTCGCCGGCACTTTGCTCACCGGCTTCATATCAGGTGGGTTGTATGTACACTATTTAAGCAGGGGGCATTTGGCAGACAATACCTTCCCCTGACGAAGCCCTCTTTAGCAGGGCGATACGCGTTGGGCTGTATCTTTTTGGTCCACACGGGTCTGCACTTGGGGACGGTCTGTCTCCCCCTCTCGCTTTGGCTACGTGGGTATGTTATACTTTGCTGCCTTATTAGGGGCATGAGGTGCCTCTGGGCCTTATGATGTTTTTCTAACATTGCATCTTGAGCCATTATATCAGGGTGGTTTTTTCCTGCAAGTGGCTTTCTTAAGGGTTACTCCCTAGGTTCGGTAGGTGCTTCTGTCTGCTATTAGGCTGTGCAGATTTGCCCATTTTTTGCATTTAGCTCCATGAGCCAGAGGGTTACTTCTATTATTATATATATTGAGGTTTGCAGACTGTTATTATGGATATATGGACTGTATATGTTATATCTACATGTGGACCATATGTATTCAGTACCGTTGTTTTTAATTATGTTTTATGTTTTTGAAGTTGTTGTTTGTCAATAAAATTCCTGTGTTTATTATTTCATGATTGTTCTTTATTAGCCCTGGGTGTGCATTCTATTGAGCAGCTTCTTTTTCTTTTGGTTCTAGGTCCATTGATATGACGTCTCACTTTATGAACCTGCAGGATATCTCTCCCCAACAGCAGAATTATCTGGGCCTGATGGTCGAGTTCCGGTATAAGGTGTGCTATTCGTTTTAAGTGAGCGTGATGGATTGCTACATCTGGTGTAGGGATTTCAGATCTGTTGTCTGGGATCTGGTTACATTCGATGATCGTAGGTAGCGGTAGGCAGAATTGTCCGTCTAAAGACTCGATCTGGTAGTCAGTAGCTTTCCTGCCTGCTGTTGTCACAGTACCTGCACACGTCTTTAAGGAGTAGGGAGTGCTTGGCCCTTTGATGTTGAATAGGTCAAAGAACGTTGATCTAGCCAAGGATCGATTACTTTGATCATCCAAGATAGCATACAGTCTTACAGCTTGGTCTCTATGGCCCTTCAGGTATACTTTGACGAGGCATATTTTTGAACAGGACCTCATGTCTATTGTCCCTTTGCAGACCTCGGTACATTGTGAAGTGATCTCTGGCGTAGCTGTATCAGTGCTCCTTTCCTCCCCGCCATGCTCACTGTCAGCTGGCGTGTTTTGTGTACTCCATGGAGCTGGGCCAGGGTGTAGAGCAGTGTTATGATCTGTGGTGCCACATTCTGTGTATTTTACACTGACCTTGCAATCCTTGGCGAGATGAGCTGTGGACGAGCAGCACTTGTAGCAGATACCATTTTCTTTCAGGAAGCTTCTGCGATCTGGCATAGATTTTCCTCTGAAGGCTCTGCATTTCAGGAGAGGATGAGGCTTCTGATGAAGTGAGCACTGCTTGTCAGGGTCCTGCACCTTTGTCTCTGATTGGGAGCAGCCAGCAGACCTGTAATTAGAACCTGAAGAAGAAACATAAGTCTTGTGTACTGCCACAGATGTTCTGCGTGGATTTGCAGGTGGTGATGGTGTGGCATATGGTATTGCAAAGTCAAAGCTGGGATCGTTTCTGATTCTCGCTTGTTGGTGTATGAAGTCTACAAAAACGGAGAAGGGAGGGAATGGAACGCTGTGTTTGTATTTGTACGTGGAACCATGTGTGAGCCACCTCTCCTGTAGATTGTAGGGCAACTTCTGGACTATAGGGTTAACACCTCTGGCTGTGTCAAGAAATGCAAGTCCCTGTAGGTCGTCCTCGTATTTGGCAACTTGGACTTCCTTTAGCAGGTCGCTTAGCTCTCTAAGTTTCTGGAGACCTTTGTTAGATATTTTAGGAAAGTCATCGATTCTTTTGAACAAGGCTCTTTCTATTACTTCTGCCGAGCCGTAACACTCATCCAGCCTTTTCCAGATCTCTTTGAGGCCAGTCTCAGGGCGGTTTATATTAATGTCTCTGATCCTTACTGCGTGTTTGACTGACTCTTCTCCCAGGTATTTGACTAACAGGTCTATCTCTTCCCTGTGTTGTAGCCCCAAGTCTCTAATGACATTTTGGAAGGAAGCTTTCCAAGCTCTGTAACCTTCAGCTCGGTCAGTGAATTTCATGAGTCCCTTGGCAACCAGTTCACGTCGTGTGAAGAACTTGGCAAATTCTGTCGTGAACCGGTTGTCAGCAGAGTATACTGGTGATGGGTCGCCTTTATAGTGATGTGAGGTGCGTTCGTACCTGTTAGTGTCCTCATGGTGGCGCCAGCCGGTATCGTATTGCTTCGGCCTGATGTACGGTGTGTCAGCAGGGTGATCCACGTTGGTTACCTGATGAGGGGCAAGGTAGTCATTAGCAGAGTTGTTTTGCCTCACATTTTCGAGTTTGTTTCTGTCCTGAGCCTCGTGACGACTCTCGTTCACTTCGCTGGAGGTGTCGTATTCTGGTTTTGGTACTGGTTCAGGGTTATAGTTTGGATCAGGAAGTTCATTAACATACTGAGATGTGCGTTGTGGTGAGTCTTGCTGTGGGAACTCCAGACTCGACATACTGCTTTGGCTATGCAGCTTGGGATTTTGCGCGGCTTCTAGCGATTCTGCTTTGGCGAGGGCTGCGGCAGCTTCCCTTTTTGCTGCTAGGCTTTCTAAGGCGGCATCCACGCGTGCCTTCTCTAACTGCGTTCTTCTCTCTTGGTCGGCTCTCTCTAAGCGTGACCTTCTCTCTTGCTCATCTCTCTCTAAGCGCGACCTTCTCTCTTCGTCATCTAGGCGTGCCTTTTCTAATTTAAGTTGCATCTCTTGGTCAGCAAAGCTCGCTCGTATTTTGGCGGCTTCAGCATTTGCGTGGGCAATGGCGACCGCGCTGCTGATGGATGTTGTCTTTGAGGAGACGGAAGTAACAGATCTTGTCCTATGTGATTTGTGAGACATGGTGTCTTGGGAAAGTGCTTGGCTGTGCAGAGATTACTGTAGCTGTATTTAGTCTCTGAGTAGCCGGTGACTTAAAGGGAACCTGTCACCCCGTTTTTGAAAGATGAGATATAAATAGTGTGAAATAGGGGCAGAGCTGGGCTTTACATTAGTGTCCTTTTGGTGCCTTTATTCCCCCGGGATGCTGCTGAAATACCTTTGTGAAGTGTCCGTTTTGTCCTGTCAGTCAAGTTGGTCAGGTCGAATGGGCGTTGTAAAATAGCGGTTCCTCCCCCACCTCATGCAATTCCCTGCGAAGTTTAGTTCCGCCGTTGGCGTTATGTTTAGCGCTTGCGCAGTGAATTTGCCTCCGGCAATCTGTGGGCAAAGCATAATTGACATCATTGCGCATGCGCGGGCCTTCACTTTAGCCGGGGTGCCCCGGAAGTTGTCATATCGGCAAAGTGTTATTCTGGATGCCGTATCTCATCCCACACTGCGAGCGTAAGTTTTGTGCCAAGATCGCTCGCCTGCCTTACGCTCGCAGTGTGGGATGAGATACGGCATCCAGAATAACACTTTGCCGATATGACAACTTCCGGGGCACCCCGGCTAAAGTGAAGGCCCGCGCATGCGCAATGATGTCAATTATGCTTTGCCCACAGATGGGCAAAACATAATGCGCAGGCGCCGGAGGCAAATTCACTGCGCAGGCGCTAAGAAAAAGCGCGATCTGTGCTATTCACAGATCGCGTTTACGAAAGACAAGCCGAGAATCAGGGGGAGGAACCGCTATTTTACAACGCCCATTCGACCTGACCAACTTGACTGACAGGACAAAACGGACACTTCACAAAGGTATTTCAGCAGCATCCCGGGGGAATAAAGGCACCAAAAGGACACTAATGTAAAGCCCAGCTCTGCCCCTATTTCACACTATTTATATCTCATCTTTCAAAAACGGGGTGACAGGTTCCCTTTAAATCCCACTAGTTGGATGGCTGCCGTTTCACTGTTCTGTCCTCACTAAATGAGGCAGGCTCACGTAGCTATACAGTCAGCTAAACCGCTATACCCGGGGTCCAATAAGGAGACTGTGGTTGAGTCTGTGCTTTATTAAACGTAGTGGTATATTGATGCGGTGAAACTGTGAACAATGATATACATAGAATCAGTGCATGGTATAGAACAGATACATAATACACATGATATACATTATGCATAACATTTAGAAAGCTAGTGACTAAACTGGGAGTACAACTGGCTAGGCTAGGCTAATATGGAGCAGAAATATCTACGGAAAGCATAAAGACATACCGGCAATGCAATCGCAAGGGGGATGAAGTGAAGCGTCTTTCCTTGAAGGCAAACTGAAGAAAGTGAAAGGAAAAATGGAGGGAAATGGAGGCTGAGCTACCATAATGCATTGCAAAAGAGGAGGAGAATCAGACATGGATAATACAAACACAGAAGATTGAACTGTCAACATAACTCTGACCGCTAGAGGGAGCCAAAGCACTTAAAACAAATAAAGATATGACCAAATTGTATGACGGAGACAGAACACATACGCCATTGATTCCACTTGGAGGATTGTTTCTATCAAAGAATAGAGTACCCCATGAAGACCGCATACTTGATGCCTACAGGTGTCAATAAAGAGATAACTGGGGGCGAAGTAGTGATAATAGCACCCGATCAAATGATTTCCATATGCTCTATCATTTGTACCCACAGGAGAAAAGCTTCTGTATTTGCAGCCATATGTTCTTGAATAAAATCTGCACTATTTTTAAGTGCCAAAAAAATGTAAAGCTGAGTAACAGTAAGGTGTCCCAGAAGGCACTGAAAGACAAGAAAACGCAAAACAAAAATGTGGTAGGACTGACATTGTAACACTGGTTCATTAAAAATATAAAATGAATTAAGTACAAAATATAAAAAGCATATAATAAAATCCCAAAATACAGACAAATTTGGTGGATGAGCTACTGTAGGAACCCCAACTGTAAAAAAAAAGGGGGGTAGCACGGTGGCGCAATGGTTAGCATTGCAGCGCTGGAGTCCTGGGTTCTAATCCCACCAAGGACAATATCTGCAAAGAGTTTGTATGTTCTCTCCGTGTTTGCATGGGTTTCCTCCCACATTCCAAAGACATACTGATAGGGAATTTAGAATGTGAGCCCCAATGGGGACAGTGATGATAATGTGTGCAAACTGTATAGCGCTGCGGAATATGTTAGCGCTATATAAAATAAAGATTATTATTATTATTATTATTAAAAAAAGTCCCACTACTAGGACAACATGTACAGTATATACATGATGAAGGAATAAACAAAGTATATAGTATATACCGGTGAGTTAACATGTGATCATCCACTGTCTATGACCATATAATAATAGACATTAGAAAGTTTTGCATAATATAGCCTACAGATGCAAGTCACAAACAGTAACAGAACAGAGTATAGCTAATAGTAAAGAAACTCTGCCACCAAACACCCGATGTGCGTTTAACAAATGCTTCATCAGGTGTGAAGCATTTGTGAAAAGCACATAGGGTGTTTGGTGACTGAATTTCTTTAATAAATTTAATTAGCCACCCTGCTACCAAATCAATAATTAGCTATACTGTACCCCAGCAATTAAACAAGAGGCTTGCCTCTTTGCATTCCTATGAATGAAGCTAGTGGTGCAATCATCACACTACTTGCGTACCAGAGAAGGCACCAATATTCAGGGCAGGGTGCCAAGCAGAGCTTCCTGCAACACCACTGCTGTATGCTACTGTATCTGCATCTTAAGGATACTGCTAATTTATTTGAAACAGCTACATGAACACCTGCCGATCGAGCATGTATCCCAGAATGGGGTGTGTATAGGGATGAGCGAGTATAATAGTCGGTACTCGGCGAGTAATGAAGTACTCGCGGTACTCGGAAAATGGCGAGTATTTCCCTACTCGCCTCATACTATTCGGATCTTCATATAGGTGTATATATACACAGTACAGTCCAAAAGTTTGGACACACCTCATTTAAAGATTTTTCTGTATTTTCATGACTATGAAAATTGTACATTCACATTGAAGGCATCAAAACTGAATTAACACAAGTGGAATTATATACTTAACAAAAAAGTGTAAAACAACTGAAATTATGTCTTATATTCTAGGTTCTTCAAAGTAGCCACATTTTGCTTTGATGACTGCTTTGGACACTCTTGGCATTCTCTTGATGAGCTTCAAAGGTAGTCACCGGGAATGGTTTTCACTTCACAGATGTGCCCTGTCAGGTTTAATAAGTGGGAATTCTTGCCTTATAAATGGGGTTGGGACCATCAGTTGTGTTGTGCAGAAGTCTGGTGGATACACAGCTGATAGTCCTACTGAATAGACTGTTAGAATTTGTATTATGGCAAGAAAAATGCAGCTAAGTAAAGAAAAATGAGTGGCCATCATTACTTTAAAAAATGAAGGTCAGTCAGTCCGAAAAATTGGGAAAACTTTGAAAGTGTCCCCAAGTGCAGTGGCAAAAAACATAAAGCGCTACAAAGAAACTGTCTCACATGAGGACCGCCCCAGGAAAGGAAGACCAAGAGTCACCTCTGCTTCTGAGGATAAGTTTATGCGAGTCACCAGCCTCAGAAATCGCAGGTTAACAGCAGCTCAGATTAGAGATCAGGTCAATGCCATTGACCATTAACACATGTGGAATTATATACTTAAAAAAGTGTAAAACAACTGAAATTATGTCTTAGATTATAGATTCTTCAAATTAGCCACCTTTTGCTTTGATGACTGCTTTGCACACTCTTGGCATTCTCTTGATGAGCTTCAAGAGGTAGTCACCGGGAATGGTCTTCCAACAATCTTGAAGAAGTTCCCAGAGATGCTTAGCACTTGTTGGCCCTTTTGCCTTCACTCTGCGGTACAGCTCACCCCAAACCATCTCGATTGGGTTCAGGTCTTTTGACTGTGGAGGCCATCTCTCTCCTTCTTGGTCAAATAGCCCTTAGACAGCCAGGAGGTGTGTTTGGGGTCATTGTCCTGTTGAAAAATAAATGATGGTCCAACTAAACGCAAACCGGATGGAATAGCATGCCGCTGCAAGATGATGTGGTAGCCATACTGGTTCAGTATGCCTTCAATTTTGAATAAATCCCCAACAGTGTCACCAGCAAAGCACCCCCAGACCATCACACCTCGTCCTCCATGGTTCATGGTGGGAAGAAGGCATGTAGAGTCCATTCGTTCACCTTTTCTGCATCGCACAAAGACACGGTGGTTGGAATCAAAGAGCTCAAATTTGGACTCATCAGACCAAAGCACAGATTTCCACTGGTCTAATGTCCATTCCTTGTGTTCTTTAGCCCAAACAAGTCTCTTCTGCTTGTTGCCTGTTCTTAGCAGTGGTTTCCTAGCAGCTATTTTACCATGAAGGCCTTCTGCACAAAG
This sequence comes from Ranitomeya imitator, assembly GCF_032444005.1. NCBI lineage: Eukaryota > Metazoa > Chordata > Amphibia > Anura > Dendrobatidae > Ranitomeya > Ranitomeya imitator. The sequence goes on from NC_091284.1 coordinate 464,601,585, forward strand.
TCTCCTCTTAACAGTTGTTGTAGAGATGTGTCTGCTGCTAGAACTCTGTGTGGCATTGACCTGGTCTCTAAACATCCTCAGAAGCAGAGGTGACTCTTGGTCTTCCTTTCCTGGGGTGGTCCTCATATGAGCCAGTTTCTTTGTAGCGCCGAAATGTGCCTGATCCAGAAAAAAAAGGATCCGGTTACCGGATCTGTTTTTTTAGTCTGAGCATACTCAGATCCAATTGGCCATACTCAGAAACAATGCCGGTGAGGCCCTCATCCATTTATTACCAGCCAGCAAGACAGCCAGCCACAGAAAACCTTCCAGCCACAGAGCAAACCAGCCAGGCTACTAGCCACAGGCCAGCCAGCCAGTGGAATCAAGGCTACCAGCCAGGCCAGCCAGCGGAGGCCAGGCTACCAGCCACAGAGCCAGGCCAGCCAGCAGAATCAAGGCTACCATCCACAGCGCCAGGCCAGCCAGCAGAAGCCAGGCTACCAGCCACAGAGCCAGCCAGTGGAATCAAGTTTACCAGCCACAGAGCCAGGCCAGCAGAAGCCAGGCTACCAGCCACAGAGCCAGGCCAGCCAGCAGAATCAAGGCTACTATCCACAGCGCCAGGCCAACCAGCGGAAGCCAGGCTACCAGCCACAGAGCCAGCCAGCGGAATCAAGGCTACCAGCCACAGAGCCAGGTCAGCCAGCCAGCGGAAGCCAGGCTACCAGCCAGCGGTAGCCAGGCTACCAGCCACAAGCCAGCCAGCAGAAGCCAGGCTACCAGCCACAGAGCCAGGCCAGTCAGCCAATGGACGAAACTGATAAAACGGATCCAGTTTTTGGCCGGTTCCGCTAGTCGGATCCGGCAAAAAAATGGTTCCGTTTCATCAGTTTTTCACAATTTACGCCTGATCATGCCAGACTCGGCATGACGGCAAAAACCTGATGTGTGAAAGTAGCTTTAGGTAGCAGAAAAGCCGGTAATTCAATTGTAGGATTCTGCATAAACATTGCAGAACCCGACAGGATATGAGACATGGTTTACATATAGTGCCTCAGTAATAACGTTAGTAGTATGTGTGTGTAAAATTTTGGAGCTGTAGGGGTTAAATTAAAAGATTAATTCACGGAAAAAACTGGCATGGGCTCCCGACCAATTTTCTCTGCCACAGAGGGAAAGCTAGTGACTGAGAGCAGAAAATCCAATGTAAGAAAAGAAACAATATCCCATACCTGTCCGCCGAGCAGTCAAGTCCCATACTGTAAATCCATCTCAAGGGGTTAAATACATTTACAGCGCTCCCAGCTGTAAAAGACTGGGGAATGAATGAAATGCAGGGAACGGAGCTTCGGTGTTTGGCGGTGCCGTCACCGAAGCTGCGCCCCCTGGCGGCATGAACTCATATGAACTGTAGCGTGGGAAAGTTTCTGAATTCTGAATATTTTCCAAAACTACAGAGGCATGGACCTAATGAGTGTCAAACAGTACTCTTCATCAATCTAGCTCCAACTTTCCCTGATTGCTGTTGCCAGATCAGCTTTGCAGGTTGGAGCCTTGTCATGGACCATTTTCTTCAACTTCCACCAAAGATGTTCAATTGGATTGAGATCCGGACTATTTGCAGGCCATGACATTGACCTTATGTGTCTTTTTTTCAAGGAATGTTTTCACAGTTTTTGCTCTATGGCAGGATGCCTTATCATCTGAAAAAATAATTTCATCATCCCCAAACATCCTTTCAAATGATGGGATAAGAAAAGTGTCCAAAATATCAACATAAACATGTGCATTTATTGAATATGTAATGACAGCCAACTCCCCAGTGCCTTTACCTGACATGCAGCCCCACATTATCAATGACTGGAAATTTGCATGTTCTCTTCAGGCAGTCTTCTTTAAAAATCTAATTGGAACGGCACCAAACAAAAGTTCCAGCATCGTCACCTTGCCCAATGCACATTCGCAATTCATAACTGAATATGACTTTCATCCAGTCATCCACAGTCCACAATTGCTTTTCCTTAGCCCATTGTAACCTTGTTTTTTTCTGTTTAGGTGTTAATGATGGCTTTCATTTAGCTTTTCTGTATGTAAACCCCATTTCCTTTAGGCGGTTTCTTACAGTTCGGTCACAGACGTTGATTCCAGTTTCCACCCATTCGATTCTCATTTGTTTTGATGCGCATTTCCTGTTTTGGATACATATTGCTTTAAGTTTCCAGTCTTGATCCTTTGATGTCTTCCTTGGTCTACCAGTATGTTTGCCTTTAACAACCTTCCCATGTTGTTTGTATTTGGTCCAGATTTTAGATATAGCTGACTGTGATCAACCAACATCTTTTGCAACATTGCATGATGATTTACCCTCTTTTAAGAGTTCGATAATCCTCTCCTTTGTTTCAATTGACATATCTCGTGTTGGAGCCATGATTCATGTCAGTCCACTTGGTGCAACAGTTCTCCAAGGTGTGATCACTTCTTTTTAGATGCAGACTAACAAGCAGATATAATTTGATGCATGTGTTAGTTTTGGGAATTAAAATTTACAGGGTGATTCCATAATTTTTTCCTTAGTAATGTTTTGGAATGTTTTTTGTTTGTTTGTTTTTCATGATTCCATAATTTTTCCCTCATAATTGAGTGACTCCATAATTTTTACCCTATGCTTAATTACAAAAAGTAACCATTACTGACTACCATATTTTTGTTCTTGATTTCTTTTACTGTTTCTTAAAGCCAGAAAGTTGCCATTTGAACTGACTTTAGTTTTGTGCCATTTCTGTGATCTGCTTTTTTTCTACAAAATTAAACAACCGAATGAACATCCTCCAAGGCCGGTGATATAATTTTTGCCAGGGGTTGTAAATGTGTGTGTGTCAGTGAGGGTCCAGCAGACAATTACTCACATTTTCCATTGATTAACATTGGAATCTCTACTCGTACCGAATACCCGAGTATTGCGGTATACTCGGTACGAGTATAGCGAGTCCAAATATTTCACTACTCGCTCATCCCTGGGTGTGTAGTCATGATATCGCCAGCTCTGTTCACCTTCAGCTCATAATATTGTAGTTTTTGTGTATGCCTTGTATGCAGTGCGCCTCTGTGATCACTTACTTTAAATCCCCATATTTGAGATTGACAATGGCATTTATTACTATTATTATTTATTTATATAGCACCATTAATTCCATGGTGCTGTACATGAGAAGAAGTTACATCAAAATACAAATATCACTTACAGTAAACAAACTAACAATGACAGACTGATACAGAGGGAAGAGGACCCTGCCCTTGCGGGCTTACATTCTACAGTATTATGGGGAAGGAGAAAGTAGGTCAGGGGTTGCAGTAGCTCCGATGGTGTTGAGGTTGTCGTGTGGTCATTACAGGTTGTAAGCTTTCTTGAATAGGTGGGTTTTCAGGTTTCTTTTGAAGGATCCAAATGTGGTGGATAACCGGACGTGTTGGGGCTCAGAATTCCAGAGGATGGGGGATATTTGGGAGAAGTCTTGGAGGCAATTGGGTGAGGAGCGAATAAGCGTGGAGGAAAGAAGGAGGTCTTGGGAGGACCGAAGATTACGTGAGGGAAGATATTGAGAGATTCGTTTGGAAATATACGGAGGAGAAAGGTCATGGATGGCTTTGTAGGTCAGTTTTAGTAGTTTAAACCAGATACGCTGGGAAATTGGGAGCCAGTGAAGGGATTTGCAAAGAGGGGAAGCAGGAGTGTAGCGAGGATATAGATTAATTAGTCGGGCAGCAGAGTTAAGGGCGGACTGGAGGGATGCACGAGTGTTAGAAGGTAGGCCACAAAGGAGGATGTTGCAGTAGTCGAGGCAGGAGATAATTAGGGCATGCACACACATTTTGGTAGAGTGAGAGTTTAGGAGACAGATTCTGAAATAATTTTTGAGCTGGAGGTGACAGGAGGTGGCAAGAGCTTGGATGTGCGGTTTGAAGGACAGGGCAGAGTCAAGGGTTACTCCGACGGAGCGGAAAGTGTGATTTCATTTATTTTGATCGATAGATCAGGTAGGGAAGATATGTGAGATGGAGGAAAGATAATTAGTTCAGATTTGTCTACATTGAGCATGAATTTTCAACAGCAGAAAAAAAAGGCAGCAACACTTACCTGCCCAGATCTTAGAACAAATGCACTGCAGGGTGCAGCCAGCCCATAAAGCAAGATGTTAGCAACACAGGTGCAAAATACCAGATCAACAGCCACTCTCCACATACCCACTCCTGGAGGGGGTGACTGCCCAGTATATAATTGCACAATAAAGGCCCACATAGGGCGTTGTTCACACAATGGTACTGCATAGTGTCTGGTTCACTGGTATGAAGCATTGAGCATGAAGAAGCGAGAAGAGAAAAAGGAGGATATGGCTGAAAGACACTCTGGGATTCTGGAGAGCAGAGAGGTGACATCTGGGCCAGAGAGGTAGATCTGAGTGTCATCAGCATATAGATGGAACTGGAAGCCATAGGACCTTATGAGTTTTTCCAGGCCAAGTGTATAGATTGAGAAGAGTAAGGGTCCTAGGACAGAGCCTTGAGGGACACCCACAGAGAGGGGGCGAGATGAAGAGGTAGTATGGGAGTAGGAAACGCTAAATGTGCGATTGGTAAGGTATGAGGAGATCCAAGGTAGGGCAAGGTCTATGACAACAAAGGAAGAGAGGATCTGTAGTAGGAGGCAGTGTTCAACGGTGTCGAAGGCAGAGGACAGTTCTAGAAGGAGGAGTATAGAGAATTGTCTGTTAGCTTTGGCTGTAAGTAAGTCATTAGTAATTTTGGTCAGGGCAGTCTCAGTGGAATGGTGTGGAGGGAAGCCAGATTGTAAGTTGTCGAAGAGAGAGTTAGATGCAAAGTGAGAGGAAAGTTCAGCATGGACATGCTGCTCAAGTAGTTTGGAAGAAAATGGGAGCAAAGATATGGGGCGATAGCTGGACATAGTGCTTGGGTCAAGGGATGGCTTTTTGAGGATAGGTGTGATTGTGGCATGTTTAAAAGCAGAGGGGAAGGTTCCAGAAGTTAGTGATAGGTTGAAGAGATGGGTTAGGGATGGGATTAGTGTGGTGGTGACGTTGGGATGGGATGGGGTCAAGTGCACAAGTCGTGAGGTTCGATTTGGAGAGAAGATGAGCAAGCTCCCCTTCAGTGATTTTGAAGAGGGAAGTTATGGGGTTAAGGCATTGGTCTGGTATACAAAGGGGTTGTGTTGGTTTGACAAATCTATGGTGTATCTTATTTTTGAAGTGTGTGTCAAAGTCCTCGGCAGAAATTAGGGAAGATGGAGGGGGCAGTGGTGGGCGGAGGAGTGTTGAACAACTGTTTGGTTTTGTGGCATAAAGAAGATACGAGGGATGTAAAATAGGCCTGTTTAGCAAAGGTGAGAGCAGATTTGAAAGCGAGTGTTGCTTATTTGAGTACAGTGAAATCATCTTGCCAATGCGTTTTCTTCCAACGCCGTTCTGCAATTCTGGATACTTGCCAAAGCTTTTTAGTGATGTTATTGTGCCAGGGTTGTCTATTGATTTGTCGCACTCTGCTATGCATGACAGAGGCGACCAAGTTGATGGCTAATGCAAGAGTGGCATGGAAGAAACTAGTGGCAGTGTCGTGGAGCGGGGATATGGATGCCAGTGGTAGAATAGATGTGAAGAGAAAACACCGTGTGCACTGCTACAAATAGGTGCTAAGACTTAGGTTCCCAAACCATCAATATATATAGTACAAGAAGTCTAGCACTCAACTTCAGTAACCGTAGAAACGATTTATTGGTAGCACAAGAAACGTTTCAGTCCCTTGGGACTTTCATCAGTCACGTGCTTATGAGGGCCGATATGGCCAATAATCTAGAGTTGAACACAACGTAAATGAAAATGGCGCATACGTAGAACGCCCCAAATAGCCGAAATGGGGGCGGAAATAAGAGCTGGAGCACAGAGGCAAAATGGTGGATAATGACCACCTACAGGAAAACACACCCGTAGCTGTGAAGACTGAAGGGAGAGGGGAGGAGAGCCGCCTCCAGACACGGCGTCCACCGCAAGTCCACTTGCAAGTCCACCGCAACGTTTCTTGTGCTACCAATAAATCGTTTCTACGGTTACTGAAGTTGAGTGCTAGACTTCTTGTACTATATATAGTGGTAGAATAGAGTCAGAGAGTGTGTGGTTGTCAAGGTGTGTGAGGTTTCCGCGGGGCTGCGCATGTTGCTGGACATGGGTGACCAGTGAGGAGGACAGGGATGAGAAAGTGAGTAGATGGTGGTCAGATAGAGGGAGAGGGGAGGTTGTGAAGTTAGATAGGGAGCAGAGACAGGTGAAGACCAGGTCTATTGTATGTCCGTCTGTGTGGGTGGCTGAGAAGGACCACTGAATAAGTCCAAAAGATGAAGTAAGGGACAGGAGTTTGGAGGCTGCTGTCTGGTGGGTGTCAATGGGGATGTCGAAGTCACCCATGATGATGGTGGGAATGTCAGCAGACAGAAAGTGAAGAAGCCAGGTGGAGAATTGGTCAATAAAGGCAGTGGTCGGGCCCGGAGGTCAGTATATGACGGCCATTTGGAGATTGTAGGGGGAGTAGATGCGGACAGAGTGGACTTCAAAAGAGGGCAGTATAAGGGAGGGTAGAGGAGGGATTGGGGTAAAGGTACAGTTGGAAGAAAGGAAAAGACCCACTCCTGCACCATGTTTGTTGCCATGGCGATGAGTTTGGGTGAAGTGGAGCTATAGGATTAGTAATGGAGAGATGTCTTATTGACACCTCCATTACTAAGCCGAGTTTAATGTCACCTTGCAATAGGAAAGTGACATTAACCCCCCATTACCCCACTTGCCACCGCTACAGGGCAAGTGGGAAGAACCCGGCAAAGCTCCCGAATTGGCGCATCTAATAGATGCGCCTTTTCTGGGCAGCTGAGGGCTGCTGTTTTTAGGCTGAGGGGCCAATATCAATGGCCTCTTACCAGCCTTAGAATAGCAGCCTGCACCTGTGAGTTTTGCTGGGTTGGTTTAAAAACATAGGGGGACCCCACGTCGGGTTTTTCTTTTATTCATTCTCTCCTGCTCACCAACAGAGCAGGGGAAAATGAATGAAAGCCGCGTTCAGCACCAGCCGCCAAGAAACAGCAGTTTACAGTATCGCTACTTCCCCAGCAGCCATCCGTGTACACGGAGGACAGTGTGCTCTGTTCTCTGTGTGCACTTGTGTAGCACGTTTTGCAGCCCATGTGTCCAGGTGAAAACGGACACACGGTCCGTGAAAACACGCTGACATGTGACTAGACCCATTCATTTGAATGGGTCTACGTGTGTCATTGTCTCCGGTATGTGACAAAATTGTCACCACACGTAACGGAGACACTGATGTGTGAAATGAGCCTATGGTCTGCTGTGCTCCAGCCAGAGGCGTAGCTAGGGTTTTGGTTCAGGGGGGCGAAGCTTCTGAGAGGGCCCCTAACCAGGTAACCTTGATTAAAACTCGGTGACACTCCCTAATAGTGGAGGAGAACCTCAGCATATGACCGCACTGTTACTGAAGATAATCTCTATATGAAGGCCAACATGTATATTATCGCCATATGGTCAGTGGTGGATACCAACCCTACAGAACATATAAGAGATCACAGCACAGTTACAGATAATGACTTACCGCTGACGTTCTTTCTGATGGAACTGTTAACTTTTCTCATCTTTTCCATCTGGCCCAGACCGACATGACAACTTCTTCCACCCAGGACTCGGATGCAGAGAATGCAACAAAGACATCTTTCACTTCTCACACTCCAGCCATCACCATCTATTCTCAACCTGCACAAACTCCTCATCCTGCTGATACCCCAAGGCAGCACTCCTATAGGCAGACCCTGTAGTATAAGACAGCACTACATAGGCAGACCCTTTAGTATAAGACAGCATCCCATAGGCAGACCCTGTAGTATAAGACAGCACCCCATAGGCAGACCCTGTAGTATAAGGCAGCACCCATATAGGCAGACCCTGTAGTATAAGGCAGCACCCCTAAAGGCAGACCCTGTAGTATAAGGCAGCACCCCATAGGCAGACCCTGTAGTATAAGACAGCACCCCTATAGGTAGACCCTGTAGTAGAAGGCAGCACCCCTATAGGCAGACCCTGTAGTATAAGGCAGCACCCCATAGGCAGACCCTTTAGTATAACACAGCATCCCATAGGCAGACCCTGTAGTATAAGACAGCACCCCATAGGCAGAACCTGTAGTATAAGGCAGCACCCATATAGGCAGACCCTGTAGTATAAGGCAGCGGGCGCCGGGCAGTGAGCGGGGCCCTGGGCGACCGCCCCCTCACAACCCCCCCTACCCGCCCCCCCCCCCCCCCCTTTGTAGCTACACTTCAGTATCCAGCACATGTAATCACTCTGCAGTGAGGAGAGAAGACTATGCATCAAAGCATGTCTCACACTGAACCTGTTCTAAGATACTATAGGGCATGTTCTTTTTTTCCAAGTGTGTTTCTGCCTGCTTATGATTGGACAGCATCAGAAAGAGGAAGAAGTACATGTCCCCCATGAAATCATGGAATTTGTCTGTTCATGCTCACTTGGACTTTAAAAAAATAACTATTTAGGTGTCAAATACTTTGATTGTTCATATTTCCACAACAGAGAGGGGAAAAAAAGTAACAAAAAGTTTCATTCTACTCTGCAGCCACTATTACACTGTGTCCAGTTCGACATGAAAAATTTGCTGTTAGGTTCTCTTTGACATGTGTTCCTTCGTGCGTTTGCTCCTTCAGTCTGAATCTGCAAAGTGAACATTCCAAAAAGCACAAGTAAATCCAATGCATGAACAGGTGAGTCCAAACTTGACTAGTAGTGTATCTTGTGCTGAACCAGACAAGGTAATTATTTATTGAGAGATCAGTATGAGTTAGCATTTTACATACAGTACAGGGATATCTTATTTGCATAAATATTGCGAAGACACAATCAAAAATACTGTCCATTATAAATTCATGCTTTCTAAATGTGGTGCTTTTGATAATCTTTTCACACATATATTTTATATCGCTTTTTCGGTATACCATATTTTGCGGACTATAAGACGCACCAGCCCAAAAGACACACCCCAAATTTTAGGGAGGGAAATAAAATAAAAAAATGATGATGTGTCTTATAGTCTCATTTTTCGGTAGCTTACTGGATGGGTCGGCGGCAGTGGAGCGGGTTATAGGAGGCAGGGTCACTACTTCAGGAGGCCAGCAGCAGCAGCAGAAGAAGGGTGATGCTACAGGCCCGGGACTGGGCTCTCCTAAAATGTCGGCGCTGGGCAGAGTCTTCCTTCCCATTGATTTCCCTGTGTAGGGCTTTGGGAAAATGGTGGCCGGAGACGGCATATGCACAGATTGAGATCACGGGAGACAGTAAGCTACCTTCGTATTATAAAACGCACCCCCATTTTCCTCCCAAATTTGGGGGAAAATGTGAGTCTTATAATCCGAAAAATACTGTAATTACTAATGTTCTGTACTCCACTATACTCGTCGTCACTTTAAGACAAAAGAAAATAACCATTCTTCCGTGTCCCCTTTGTTCAAACTGACGTGTAGTGGTTAATAGAAATGGTATATGATATGTGAACATTGTGCTTGCATCTCCACTCAAGCAAAGCATGGGTGATGATACATTGGCATCCAGCATGGAAACAGTTTGCCTCAGGGCCTTCTCAGTGACTCACAGCTTTACAAAGACTTTGCAAGTGATGTCAAGTCACACAGCTGTAGAAAAGATACTGAGCTAAAATATTTTTAATACTTATTTTTAGACTGAAAATTTATAATTGCATTTATTCAGCATCTCATGGAAAATAAAATTGATTCGGGCCTCTATTTGTTTCCACAGAGCTGGGCATTTGCTGTTTTTTTCTGCCCTAATCTACTATGAAAACTCTATAGTGTTTGATAAATGTAAATTTTTATATTCTTGAGTGACCTCTTGTGTGCCACAGCACATAAACTGAGGATGTAATTTCTGACGCCATCGTGATATATCTGAGGTGTATACTGAATGTGTGTATGTATATGTATAGCAGAGATATATACACTGCTCAAAAAAATAAAGGGAACACTAAAATCTCATCCTAGATATCACTGAATGAAATATTCCAGTTGTAAATCTTTATTCATTACATAGTGGAATGTGTTGAGAACAATAAAACCTAAAAATGATAAACGTATATCCCAACTAATATCCCACGGAGGTCTGGAGTTGGAATGATGCTCAAAATCAAAGTGGAAAATGAAGTTACAGGCTGATCCAACTTCAGTGGAAATGCCTCAAAACGAGGAAATGATGCTCAGTAGTGTGTGTTGCCTCCACATGCCTATATGATCTCCCTACAATACCTGGGCATGCTCTTAATGAGGCGGTGGATGTTATCCTGAGGGATCTCCTCTTAGACCTAGAATAAAGCATCAGTCAACTCCTGGACAGTCTGTGGTGCAGCGTGGCATTAGTGGATGGTATGAGACATGATGTTCCAGATGTGCTCAATTGGATTCAGGGCTGGTGGACAAGCAGGCGAGTCCTTAGCATCAATGCCTTCATCATGTAGGAACTGCTAACACACTTCAGGCACATGAGGCCGCCTAGCATGGTCATACATCAGAAGGAACTCAGGGCCTACTGCACCTGCATATGGTCTCACAAGGAGTCTGAGGTTCTCATCTCGGTACCTAATGGCAGTCAGGCTGCCTCTGGCGAGCATATGAAGGGTTGTGTGGCCCTCCAAAGAAATGCCACCCCACACCATTACTGACCCACTGCCAAACCGGTCACGCTAAAGGATGTTGCAGGAAGCAGATCTCTCTCCATGGCATATCCAGACTCTGTCACGTCTGTCACATGTGCTCAGTGTGAACCTGCTTTCATCTGTAAAGAGCACAGGGTGCCAGTGGTGAATTTGCCAATCCTGGTGTTCTGTGGCAAATGCAAAGCGTCCTTCATGGTGTTGGGCTGTGAGCACAACCCCCATCTGTGGATGTCGGGCACTCAGACCATCCTCATGGAGTCAGTTTCTAACTGTGCAGACACATGCACATTTGTGGCCTGCTGGAGGTCATTTTGCAAGGCTCTGGCAGTGCTCCTGTTGCTCCTTGCACAAAGGCTGAGGTAGCGGTCCTGCTGCTGGGTTATTGCCCTCCTACCGCCCCCTCTACGTCTCCTAGTGTACTGGCCTGTCTCCTGGTAGTGCCCCCAGCCTCTGGACACTACACTGACAGACACAGCAAACCTTCTTGCCACAGCTCACATTGATGTGCCATCCTGGATGAGCTGCACTACCTGAGCCACTTGTGTGGGTTGTAGAGTCCGTCTCATGCTACCATGAGTGTGAAAGCACAACCAACATTCAAAAGTGACCAAACCATCAGCCAGAAAGCATTGGTACTGAGATGTGGTCTGTGGTCCCCACCCACAGAACCACTCCTTTATTGAGTGTGTCTTGATAATTGCCATTAATTTCCATCTGCTGTCTATTCCATTTGCACAACAGCAAGTGAAATTGATTGTCAAACAGTGTTGCTTCCTAAGTGGACAGTTTGATTTCACAGAAGTTTGATTTACCTGGAGTTATATTCTGTTGTTTAAGTGTTCCCTTTATTTTTTGAGCAGTGTATATATATATATATATATATATATATATATACACAGGGTGGGCTATTTATATGGATACACCTAAATAAAATGGGAATGGTTGGTAATATCAACTTCCTGATTGTGGCACATTAGTATATGGGAGGGGGGAAATTTTTCAAGATGGGTGGGGACCATGGTCGCCATTTTGAAGTTGGCCTTTTTGGATCCATCTTTATTTTTTCCAATGGGAAGAGGGTCATGTGACTCAAACTTATTGAGAATTTCACAAGAAAAACAATGGTGTGCTTGGTTTTAACATAACTTTATTCTTTCATGAGTTATTTACAAGTTTATGACAACTTATAAAATGTGTTAAAGTGTTGCCCATTGTGCTGGATTGTCAATGCAACCCTCTTCTCCCACTCTTGACACTCTGATAGCAACACAGCAGAAGAAAATACTAGCACAGACTTCCAGTATCCGTTGTTTCAGATGCTGCACATCTGGTATCTTCACAGCATAGACAAATGCCTTCAAATGACGTTAAATAAAAGTCTAAGGGGGTCAGATCATTTAGAGAATAAAAGAACAATTTACATTTTACTCAAAAATCTATATACATAATTGTCTAAGGGGTACTTCCGTCCGTCTGTCTGTCTGTCTGTCCTTCTGTCACGGTTATTCATTCGCTGATTGGTCTCGGCAGCTGCCTGTCATGGCTGCCACGACCAATCAGCGAGGGGCACACTCCGATTAGTCCCTCCCCTACTCCCCTGCACTCACTGCCCGGCGCCCGCTCCGTAATCCCCTCCACTCACCGCTCACATAGGGTTAATGGCAGCAGTAACGGCCCGCGGTGTAACGCACTCCGTTACCGCTGCAATTAACCCTGTGTGTCCCCAACTATTTACTATTGATGCTGCCTATGCAGCATCAATAGTAAAAATATGTTAAAAATAATTTTAAAAAAACCTGCTATACTCACCCTCCGCCGCCTTTCTCGCTCCTCGCCACACTCCCGGGACCGCTCCATTGCAAGCGGCAGCTTCCGGTCCCGTCCCAGGGCTGATGTGCGACAAGGACCTGCCATGACGTCACGGTCATGTGACCGCGATGTCATCATAGGTCCTGCTCACACCAGCCCTGGCACCGCAAGCTGCCGCTTGCAATGGAGCGATCCCGGAAGTGTGGCGAGGAGCGAGAAAGGCAGCGGATGGTGAGTATAGCAGGACTTCAAGGGGCCTTCGGAAGGTGAGTATATGTTTATTTTTTTTTAAGTCTCTATACTACGTGGCTCTGTGCTGTATACTCTGTCGCTGTGCAATATACTACGTGGCTCTGTGCTGGGCAATATACTACGTGACTGGGCAATATACTACGTGGCTGGGCAATATACTACGTTGCTGGGCAATATACTACGTGACTGGGCAATATACTACGTGGCTCGGCTATATACTATGTGGCTGGGCAATATACTACGTGACTGGGCAATATACCGTACTACGTTGGTTGTGCTATATACTATGTGGCTGGGCAATACGTGACTGGCCAATATACTACTGGCTGGGCAATATCCTACGTGACTGGGCAATATACAACGTGGCTGGGAAATATACTACATCGCTGGGCAATATATTACGTCGCTGGACAATATACTACGTCGCTGGGCAATATACTACGTGGACATGCATATTCTAGAATGCCCGATGCGTTAGAATCGGGCCACCATCTAGTATACCTATAAAGCTGGAGCCACACTGCCGTATTTCTCGTGCGATAATCGCATCTGCACGGACTGGCTGGCACCTCTCCTGACCCGAGCATGACAGCATGATGGATTACTATGCAGCTGTCAAGCTCAGGTCAGGAGAGCCCTCAGCCAGTACAAGTTTTACGATGCGATTCTCCCACGAGAAATACGGCAGTGTGACTCCAACTAAAGAGAACAAATCAGACAAACTGAACATTTTGCAGTGGTCTCTTAATCTATGCCAAAGCTGTATATATATATATATATATATATATATATATATACACACAGTATGTATATATATATATATATATATATACTGTATATATATATATATATATATATATATATATATACTGTATATATACTGTGCCTTGCGAAAGTATTTGGCCCCCTGGAACTTTTCAACCTTTTCCCACATATCATGCTTCAAACATAAAGATACCAAATGTAAATTTTTGGTGAAGAATCAACAATAAGTGGAACATAATTGGGAAGTTGAACAAAATTTATTGGTTATTTTAAATTTTTGTGGAAATTCAAAAACTGAAAAGTGGGACGTGCAATATTATTCGGCCCCTTTACTTTCAGTGCAGCAAACTCACTCCAGAAGTTCATTCTGGATCTAAGAATGATCCAATATTGTCCTGAATGCCTAATGATGATAAATATAATCCACCTGTGTGTAATCAAGTCTCCGTATAAATGCACCTGCTCTGCGATAGTCTCAGGGTTCTTTTTGAAGCACAGAGCATCATGAAGACCAAGGAACAAAACAAGCAGGTCCGTGATACTGTTGTGGAGAAGTTTAAAGCCAGATTTGGATACAAAATAATTTCCAAAACTTTAAACATCCCAAGGAGCACCTTGCAAGCGATCATATTGAAATGGAAGGAGTATCATACCACTGCAAATCTACCAAGACCCGGCCGTCCCGCTAAACTTTCATCTCAAACAAGGAGAAGACTGATCAGAGATGCAGCCAAGAGGCCCATGATCACTCTGGATGAACTGCAGAGATCTACAGCTGAGGTGGGACAGTCTGTCCATAGGACAACAATCAATCGTACACTGCACAAATCTGGCCTTTATGGAAGAGAGGCAAGAAGAAAGCCATTTCTCAAAGTTATCCATAAAAAATGTCGTTTAAAGGTTGCAGCAAGCCTCCTTAGAGACACACCAAAGTGGAAGAAGGTGCTCTCCTCAGATGAAACCAAAATCGAACTTTTTGGCAACAATGCCCAGCGATATGTTTGGCGTAAAGGTAACACAGCTCATAACCCTGAACACACCATCCCCACTGTCAAACATGGTGGTGGCAACATCATGGTTTGAGCCTGCTTTTCTTCAGCAGGGACAGGGAAGATGGCTAAAATTGAAGGGAAAATGGATGGAGCCAAATACAGGGCCATTCTTGAAGAAAACCTGTTAGAGTCTGCAAAAGACCTGAGACTGGGACGGAGATTAGTTAAGTAAATAAGGCAGCACACTGCAGCGCTAGAACATACAAACTTGAAAAACGAAATTTGAACTGCATTACTGCACTAGAAATATGAAAAATGAGAGCGTTTAGCGCATAAAAATGGCCAATTTTATGTGTACCTGGTAGCCCCTTTACGGCATCTCTCTTATACCAGGTCCTACACTTGCCTTACCTCGCTGAGAATAAATGTCTCCATCTGAATGGGTACATGTGAAACCTCTTCCTAGACTAAAATTCTCTCTCTCTGTGGAGGGGTATTGGACCTGCTGTAATTAAAACACCTGTGGCTAGGAGGCGGAGTGCACGATCAGAAGGCTAGAGAATACATTTCAAAAACCTGACCGGCACATCCAAACATAGACTCAGTGTGAACAGGTGCTGAACCTAGAGTCGCCAACTCGTATATAGTTAAGTAAATAAGGCAGCACACTGCAGCGCTAGAACATACAAACTTGAAAAACGAAATTTTTTGAAATGGGACGGAGATTAGTCTTACAACAAGACAATGATCCCAAACATAAAGCAAAATCTACAATGGAATGGTTCACAAATAAACGTATCTAGGTGTTAGAATGGTCAAGTCAAAGATCAGACCTCAATCAAATTGAGAATCTGAGGAAAGAGCTGAAAACTGCTGATCAAACGATCTCCATCAAACCTCACTGAGGTCGAGCTGTTTGCCAAGGAAGAATGGGCAAGAATTTCAGTCTCTCGATGTACAAAACTGATAGAGACATACCCCAAGTGACTTGCTGCTGTAATCGCAGCAAAAGGTGGCGCAACAAAGTATTAAGTTAAAGGGGCCGAATAATATTGCACGCCCAACTTTTCAGTTTTTGAATTTCCCAAAAAATTTAAAATAACCAATAAATTTCGTTCAACTTTACAATTGTGTTCCATTTTTGGTGAAGAATCAACAACAATTTACATTTGGTATCTTTATATTTGAAGCATGATATGTGGGGAAATGTTGAGAAGTTCCAGGGGGCCTAATACCTTCGTAAGGCACTGTACTTTATCTTTATCCACAACCAGAGATTAAAAGGAGTGGAAGGGGTTATGGTTGTGGATTGTTAAAGGGGTTGTCTCATTTTAAAGGGGTTATTCGTATTCGTATGTCTCTATCAGTTTTGTACATCGAGAGACTGAAATTATTACCCATTCTTCCTTGGCAAACAGCTCGAGCTCAGTGAGGTTTGATGGAGATCGTTCGTGAACAGCAGTTTTCAGCTCTTTCCACAGATTCTCGATTGGATTGAGGTCTGGATTTTGACTTGGCCATTCTAACATCTGGATACGTTTATTTGTGAACCACTCCATTGTAGATTTTGCTTTATGTTTGGGATTATTGTCTTGTTGGAAGACAAATCTCCGTCCCAGTCTCAGGTCTTTTGCAGACTCTAACAGGTTTTCTTCAAGAATGGTCCTGTGTTTGGCTCCATCCATTTTCTCATCAATTTTAACCATCTTCCCTGTCCCTGCTGAAGAAAAGCAGGCTCAAACCATGATGCTGCCACCACCATGTTTAACAGTGGGGATTGTGTATTCAGGGTGATGAGCTGTGTTGCCTTTACGTCAAACATATCGTTTGGCATTGTTGCCAAAAAGATTGATTTTGGTTTCATCTGACCAGAGCACCTCCTTCCACATGTTTGGTGTGTCTCCCAGGTGCCTTGTTGCAAATTTTAAACAACACTGTTTATGGATAACTTTGAGAAATGGCTTTCTTCCTGCCACTCTTCCATAAAGGCCAGATTTGTGCAGTGTACGACTGATTGTTGTCCTATGGACATGCTGTCCCACCTCAGCTGTAGATCTCTGCAGATCATCCAGAGTGATCATGGGCCTCTTGGCTGCATCTCTGATCAGTCTTCTCCTTGTTTGAGATGAAAGTTTAGAGGGACGGCCGGGTCTTGGTACATTTGCAGTGGTATGATACTCCTTCCATTTCAATATGATCGCTTGCACAGTGCTCCTTGGGATGTTTAAAGTTTTGGAAATTATTTTGTATCCAAATCTGGCTTTAAACTTCTCCACAACAGTATCACGGACTTGGTCTTCATGATGCTCTCTGTGCTTCAAACAGAACCCTGAGACTATCACAGAGCAGGTGCATTTATATGGAGACTTGATTACACACAGGTGGATTATATTTATCATCATTAGGCATTCAGGACAACATTGGATCATTCAGAGATCCACAATGAACTTCTGGAGTGAGTTTGCTGCACTGAAAGTAAAGGGGCCGAATAATATTGCACGCCCTACTTTTCAGTTTTTGAATTTCCACAAAAATTTAAAATAACCAATAAATTTTGTTCAACTTCACAATTATGTTCCACTTGTTGATTCTTCACCAAAAATTTACATTTGGTATCTTTATGTTTGAGGCATGATATGTGGGAAAAGGTTGAAAAGTTCCAGGGGGCCAAATACTTTCGCAAGGCACTGTATATAAAACTATTATTTCTGCTTCCTTGGTACAGTTATTCCTTCTTTTAGCCTTTATTCTCTTCTGGTATTTTGTGCAGAAGTTATTAAAGACATTACTTTTTTTTTAATTTTATTATTTATTATTATAGCGCCATTTATTCCATGGCACTTTTCATGTGAAAAGGGGTATACATAATAAAAAACAAGTACAATAATCTTAAAGAATACAAGTCACGACTGGTACAGGAGGAAGGAGGACCCTGCACGCGAGGGCTCACAAATCTGTCACCATTTTTGTCCCATATGAGATAAGGCCACCACCTTTCCACCCTGATATACAGCATTATAATATGATGTAAATATTCTCTCATTTCAGTCTGCAAGACAAAGAAAAATATCTTTATAATACTCACCCACTGGGCAATCAGGTCAAATGGGCGTCGCTGTCTGATGCTGTCATCCTTCTTACTTTGTGTGGATGATGTGTCCTACGTCATCCACACAGTCTTTCCGGCATCATGGTCCTGTGCAGACTTCTTTGCCCTGTCAAGTGCAGAGCTAAGTACTGCAGTGCGTATGTGCAAGGAAAGAGCCCGGGAGCACGTGCACTGCAGTACTTTGCTCTGCACTTGTCAGGGCAGGATATTATGCTTGCACAGGAGTGCAATGCCAGGGACACTGTGTGGATGACGTAAGACACATCATCCATAGGAAGCACAGAAAGAGGGTGGCATCGCAAGAAGATGGGAGGTGCTGACCAAGACAGCGAAGCCCATCGGACCCAACAGCCCCATAGGGGAGTATAATAAAATATGTTTTTCTTGTCTTGCAGGCCACATTAGGGTCATATATACAGCATATTAGAATGCTTTATATCAGGGATGAAAGGTACTGGTCTTATCTCACATGGGATAAACCTGGTGACAGGTTCCCTTTAAATCTGAGTATAATGCAGTTTAGCTTTGCATTACACAGTCTTATTATAATTGATAAATGGGTTTTTAATAATCCCTCATTACTATAGTCACATGAAACATTGGAAAAATGGAAAAACACAAGAATCTGAAGAGCATACGGACAGAGAAATGTCTCAAAGGTGACCTTCATAATGACAGAATTTAAGGCACCAGCGCACTACTAAGGCCGGCCTCACACTAGCGAGTTTTACGGACGTAAGAGCGCAGAAACTACGTCCGTAAAACTCGCGTAACATACGGCACAATTATTCTCTATGCCCCTACTCCTATCTGCCCTATTTTACTGATCAGTATTATACGGCTTTCTACGGCCGTAGAAAATCGCAGCATGCTGCGTTTGTCACCGTATTGCGCAAATAAAACGTCAATGAAAGTCTATGGAAGCCCCAAAAATACGGATTACACACGGACCAGCAGTGTGACTTGCGAGAAATACGCAGCGCTGTTAGAGAGAAAAGCCGGTAATTCAGTGCGGTGTACAGTAAAATCACACTGACAGCTTACAGTAGAATAGGTAGAATAAATGTGTACACATAGAATAGATATATATATATATATGTCAGTGAGACATATATATATATATGTCAGTGAGACATTCTAACGCATCGGGTATTCTAGAATATGCATGTCCCCGTAGTATATGGACAATGATGATTCCAGAATTCGCGGCAGACTGTGCCCGTCGCTGATTGGTCGAGGCAACCTTTATGACATCATCGTCGCCATGGCAACCATTATAACATCTACGTCGATACTGTGCCCGTCGATACTGTGCCCGTTGCTGATTGGTCGAGGCCTGCCGGCCTCGACCAATCAGAGACGCGGGATGTCTGCGTCCTTTATGACATCATCGTCGCTGTGCCGGTTGCGTCAGAGACGCGGGATTTCTACGTCGATGCTGTGCCCGTCGCCATTGGTCGAGGCCGCCTTTATGACATCATCGTCGCCATGGCAACCATTATGACATCTACGTCGATACTGTGCCCGTCGCTGATTGGTCGACAACCAGCAGAGGGCGCCCTCATATGAACTCGAGCCTGGGAGCTTTCTAGGAAAGTTCCCACGATCTATGAACAGCCAGCAGAGGGCGCCTCACCGCAAATGAAGCTAAATATTGGTCATTGACCTACTTTACCTTCATTCGCTGGGGTTTTGCAGCAAGGAGCTGCGCTGCATTAGCAGAACTCCTTGCTGCAAAATATTTTAACCCTCAGTGATTGGATTGAGCGTAGAATAAATTATTCCAACAACCTTTGTTTTTATTTCATTAAAATAATTTTTATTACTGTGTGTGTGTTTTTTTTTAACCCTTTACTAGTATTGGATTAATAATGGATAGGTGTCATAATTGACGCCTCTCCATTATTAATTTGGCTTACTGTCACCTTACAATAGCAAGGTGACATTAACCCTTCATTACCCCATATCCCACCGCTACACGGGAATGGGAAGAGAGTGGCCAAGTGCCAGAATAGGCACATCTTCCAGATGTGCCTTTTCTGGGGTGGCTGGGGCAGATGTTTTTAGCCAGGGGGGGGCCAATAACCATGGACCCTCTCCAGGCTATTAATATCTGCCCTCAGTCACTGGCTTTACTACTCTGGCGGAGAAAATTGTGCGGGAGCCCACGCCAATTTTTCCCGCCATTTAACCCTTTTATTTAATAGCTAGAACGGCCAAATTTTGCATATACACACTACTAACATTAGTAGTGTGGAATATGCAAAACAAATGGTGATATGAGATGGTTTACTGTATGTAAACCATGTCTCATATCATGTCGGGTTTAGGAAGGAGATAGCAAAAGCCGGTAATTGAATTACCGGCTTTAAAGCTAACTAGCGCTGTATGAAGTAATAATATATATACATATATGTGTCTAATGACACACATATATATATATATATATATATATATAGACAGTATATATGTTTGTTTGTTTTTTTGACACATGGATCCCTTGTATAGCCGTATGTCGGTTTTGCAAGCCTGCGAGAAAAACACGCAGTGCGGATGCCATACGGATTACATACGGAGGATGCCGTGCGCAAAAAACGCTGACACACCCTGCCTACGGAGGAGCTACAGACCACTATTTTGGGGACTTTTCAGCGTATTACGGCCGTAAAAAACGGACCGTATTTTCATACGCTGAGTGTGAAGCCGGCCTAACACTGTATGTCGAATAAAGAGGGGTGCAGAAGAGTGGTAATGTAATGACAATGAAGAAAAAAAAGGGGAAAGGAACCACTCTAAAACACTGCACACCACAATAAGTATTGAAATATATAAAAAGGCAAACTTTATTGATGCAAAGATAAAAACATTAAAAACAAGTGAAACACACCGAGAATCCCCACAATGATCCGTCAAAGTCACAGTAGCCAGACAGGGGCATATACCCTACAAGTGATACAAAGGTGATATGTCACTTGACCTAAACAATATGTATATCTAAATAGTAAGTCAATATAATGAACATACACTGGGTACAATGCATAAGGGTAGCCCTGTATAGCTGCGCCTCCTAGATGAACACAAGCTTCCCCGAGTAAAGAACATACAGTGGGGCAAAAAAGTATTTAGTCAGTCAGCAATAGTGCAAGTTCCACCACTTAAAAAGATGAGAGGCGTCTGTAATTTACATCATAGGTAGACCTCAACTATGGGAGACAAACTGAGAAAAAAAAATCCAGAAAATCACATTGTCTGTTTTTTTAACATTTTATTTGCATATTATGGTGGAAAATAAGTATTTGGTCAGAAACAAAATTTCATCTCAATACTTTGTAATATATCCTTTGTTGGCAATGACAGAGGTTAAACGTTTTCTGTAAGTCTTCACAAGGTTGCCACACACTGTTGTTGGTATGTTGGCCCATTCCTCCATGCAGATCTCCTCTAGAGCAGTGATGTTTTTGGCTTTTCGCTTGGCAACACGGACTTTCAACTCCCTCCAAAGGTTTTCTATAGGGTTGAGATCTGGAGACTGGCTAGGCCACTCCAGGACCTTGAAATGGTTCTTACGAAGCCACTCCTTCGTTGCCCTGGCGGTGTGCTTTGGATCATTGTCATGTTGAAAGACCCAGCTACGTTTCATCTTCAATGCCCTTGCTGATGGAAGGAGGTTTGCACTCAAAATCTCATGATACATGGCCCCATTCATTCTTTCATGTACCCGGATCAGTCGTCCTGGCCCCTTTGCAGAGAAACAGCCCCAAAGCATGATGTTTCCACCACCATGCTTTACAGTAGGTATGGTGTTTGATGGATGCAAACTCAGTATTCTTTTTCCTCCAAACACGACAAGTTGTGTTTCTACCAAACAGTTCCAGTTTGGTTTCATCAGACCATAGGACATTCTCCCAAAACTCCTCTGGATCATCCAAATGCTCTCTAGCAAACTTCAGACGGGCCTGGACATGTACTGGCTTAAACAGTGGGACATATCTGGCACTGCAGGATCTGAGTCCATGGTGGCACAGTGTGTTACTTATGGTATTCCTTGTTACATTGGTCCCAGCTCTCTGCAGTTCATTCACTAGGTCCCCCCGCGTGGTTCTGGGATTTTTGCTCACCGTCCTTGTGATCATTCTGACCCCACGGGGTGGGATTTTGCGTGGAGCCCCAGATCGAGGGAGATTATCAGTGGTCTTGTATGTCTTCCATTTTCTAATTATTGCTCCCACTGTTGATTTCTTCACTCCAAGCTGGTTGGCTATTGCAGATTCAGTCTTCCCAGCCTGGTGCAGGGCTACAATTTTGTTTCTGGTGTCCTTTGACAGCTCTTTGGTCTTCACCATATTGGAGTTTGGAGTCAGACTGTTTGAGGGTGTGCACAGGTGTCTTTTTATACTGATAACAAGTTTAAACAGGTGCCATTACTACAGGTAATGAGTGGAGGAAAGAGGAGACTCTAAAAGAAGAAGTTACAGGTCTGTGAGAGCCAGAAATCTTGATTGTTTGTTTCTGACCAAATACTTATTTTCCACCATAATATGAAAAAAAATTGATAAAAAAACAGACAATGTGATTTTCTGGATTTTTTTTTCTCAGTTTGTCTCCCATAGTTGAGGTCTACCTATGATGTAAATTACAGACGCCTCTCATCTTTTTAAGTGGTGGAACTTGCACTATTGCTGACTGACTAAATACTTTTTTGCCCCACTGTATGTAATAGTCATGAATGCCAGGGTAAGAACATAGACCCTATTAAAAGCATAGGTGAAGATGAAGAAAATTGTCGTCAATACCTATATTTCAGCAAAAAAGTACAATCGCCAAGTAGGGCAACGCCAGACAAAGGTCAAAAAACAGGGTCAAAGAAGACAGGCGGATGCGTCAAGAGCTCTATATATGGGGCTGCAATGGCCATATACCCGAAATGTGCATGAAGATCCCAGGTCCAGCCATATGGAGCTGTCAGAGCAAAACCGCCAGGAAGATAATGTGTAAGGAGGCAGGGATCAGTGCGGGGAAGGACCCCACGCGTATCGCCGTTACAGGGACGGCTTCGTCAGGGGAAGGGTGCTGAACAAACCATCAATATCAGTTTAAATACCTTGTAGCTGTAACAGGAATTGGGCAAGGAACGCCGGAGACCGGAAGCGGAAGTGACGCACGATGAGGGCGGAAGGACATGAACGGCAGATGTCTCTGCCAATACTGCACAATGCGCATGCGCCCGAAGTCTAAAGTGCAGCTCATTGTGCATAATGAAACAAGGATCCACGGAAGGGGAACGTGTATACCAATCAACGCGGTACATGAAGAGAATGTCCAATACTGACAAAGAGCTGTTTAAGTGGGCACCATCACATGTTGTATTATGATAACTAGTCAGGGATCACTACCATGCATGTAAAAAGTACCACAGAAACCAAACAAAGACAAGTACATGCATATATTCGTAGGATCAACCATGAAACGGCAAAGTGCTAATCACAAAAATTCAAATTTTATTTGACACATCAAAGAAAAAACAGACAGAACACACTATTAAAAACATTTAAAACTTGTTCCACATTGAACAATTAGTTAGATCCAAATGGCATATAATGGATAACAATCAGTACATATCATGACAAAAAGTGCCCGGCTGTGAAATATATTTACATACAAAAAAGTCCATAGTTTATAATACCTATTTATCTATTTTTCAATGCACTAGGTTATAATGGAAACCAATCAGAGTGGACTCTGGTAGTCCATAGGGCATAGGCCGCACCTCACAGTATGATGATAACAATACACAACCATATAATGCTAGAACCAAGTGCCCTCATATATATGCATATTCCTGTTTGTGTGGGTCCACCGGGTCCAGCTATCATGCCCGGACTGTAACAGTGCACTTAGGACCATGATGACGGTAGTGGACTTGGAGACGGTATAGGGTGGAGTATGACCAACTCGTTATTCGGGCAGTGCACCTCTTGTTTGTCTGTTACCCTTAGGGTGTAAGGGAGTATTCATGCGCTTATATGTGCTCTGGGACACCCTCTACATTAGACTCTATGGGGATGCCCACACAAACAGGAATATGCATATATATGAGGGCACTTGGTTCTAGCATTATATGGTTGTGTATTGTTATCATCATACTGTGAGGTGCGGCCTATGCCCTATGGACTACCAGAGTCTACTCTGATTGGTTTCCATTATAACCTAGTACATTGAAAAATAGATAAATAGGTATTATAAACTATGGACTTTTTTGTATGTAAATATATTTCACAGCCGGGCACTTTTTGTCATGATATGTACTGATTGTTATCCATTATATGCCATTTGGATCTAACTGATTGTTCAATGTGGAACAAGTTTTAAATGTTTTTAATAGTGTGTTCTGTCTGTTTTTTCTTTGATGTGTCAAATAAAATTTGAATTTTTGTGATTAGCACTTTGCCGTCTCGTGGTTGATCCTACGAATATACTGTATGCATGTACTTGTCTTTGTTTGGTTTATGAAGAGAATGTCCCCCACTAATGGCCACTATAAGGAAGCCTAATAAAATATACAGGGGACAGAATGACAACAGCCACACATAGACAAACATAAATGGGCACAAAAGGGATATGACATACAGACAAACAATAGGGAAAACCAGGACAATGAACAATAAGATCTGCAAATGAAAAAAGCTGTAAAATAAAACAGCTGGAGTAAGGAACAGACAAAAACCACCATACCCACTGAAAAATGCATTTATTGATTGAAAACAAGGCCAAAAGGCTGAAGGACAAAGATATGCATGAAAGGAGAGACATTGCTTGTGATATAAATATATATATCTGATGAAATAAATAGGACATATCTCACAATCAAGCCCGATTCCTAATTGCAGATAATGCTGACCAAAGTGTGAACATGGTTTGAGGGAGATTCGACCAAGTATATATGGATAATTGTAATGTGAAATATGCTGACAAAGCAAAACAATAAAGGGATACGAGTCCAAGGGATAATTTCAAGAGACCTGCATACCGAACCGATAGTACAAAGCTGAGACATGCAGGTACTACCCTATAGAGACAAGGCTGTAGAAGATAGACAATGCAAGAGACAAATAATTATGGGCCATAGGTATAATGGATCAGTGGGCACTTATAACAGAAGCGCCTAAAGGTACCGTCACACTAGACGATATCGCTAGCGATCCGTGACGTTGCAGCGTCCTCGCTAGCGATATCGTCCAGTGTGACAGGCAGCAGCGATCAGGCCCCTGCTGTGCTGTCGCTGGTCGGGGAAGAAAGTCCAGAACTTTATTTTGTCGCTGGACTCCCCGTAGACATCGCTGAATCGGCGTGTGTGACACCGATTCAGCGATGTCTTCGCTGGTAACCAGGGTAAACATCGGGTAACTAAGCGCAGAGCCGCGCTTAGTAACCCGATGTTTACCCTGGTTACCATCCTAAAAGTAAAAAAAAAAAAACACTACATACTTACCTATAGCCGTCTGTCCTCCAGCGCTGTGCTCTGCACTCCTCCTGCACTGGCTGTGAGCGTCGGTCAGCCGGAAAGCAGAGCGGTGACGTCACTGCTCTGCTTTCCGGCCGCTGTGCTCACACAGACAGTACAGGAGGAGTGCAGAGCACAGCGCTGGAGGACAGACGGCTGTAGGAAAGTATGTAGTGTTTGTTTTTTTTTACTTTTAGGATGGTAACCAGGGTAAACATCGGGTTACTAAGCGCGGCCCTGCGCTTAGTTACCCGATGTTTACCCTGGTTACCGGCATTGTTGGTCGCTGGAGAGCAGTCTGTGTGACAGCTCTCCAGCGACCAAACAGCGACGCTGCAGCGATCCGGATCGTTGTCGGTATCGCTGCAGCGTCGCTAAGTGTGACGGTACCTTTAGGAAATGTAAAGAGGCCTTATCACAATGTAGTGGTTGTAAAACGCCAGCCACCTTCGAGAATTCAAACGATAAAGCTAGATAGGATTGATGCACTTACAAGAAGACAGTTGTAAAATACTTATAGCGCACATAAGTCCATGATACACCGAGTCGGGCAAAAATATATCTCCTTGCTGATAAGACTCTACATAGAGTAGGTATACGCAGTCCGGCTGGGGTCCCATCCGCAATGTGCACACGTAAGTGTTTGATATATATCTTCAAAATTCTTCATCATAGTTGGTCCTCTCTCCGAATTGGCAAAGATTGATGTTGAAGCATATATGTAAAAACCAGATAATGCTTGAGTCCCTGTTTCGAGAATGCTGCATATTGTCCAAAAGGCATATAAATGACCAAGCCATGTTGGACCAACCTGGAAGAGGACATACAAAACATATGGTAACAGGGTTGTTCAGCCTAAGAAGCCTGTAAAAAGAAGGTCCTCATTGATACCTAGAGGTGCAGCAGAGTGTAGTGAAAAGATCCAACGGGCTTCAGTTTGTAAAAGTTTTCGTTCGAGAAATTCCCCTCTGCCCGAACTTCTGACATGTTCCAAACCCACAATCTTGGTGCCTGTATGTCTGCCTGCATGGTGTGATAAAAAATGAGATGCCACTGTAGTGAGAAGTTTCCCCCTGCGAGCATCGGCCGACGCAGTATTGATGGTGGAGAGATGTTTCTGAATGCGTCGGCGCAGCTCTTGGGATGTTTGTCCCACATATATAAGTGGGCATGGGCAGATAATTGCATAGATGACATTGGTAGTCTTACAGTTAATGTAAGATTTTAGCCCATGCTTAATGCCGTCAGCAGGGTTACAAAAACAATCTCTAACTGGATGCATATATTGGCAGATGTTACAATCTCCGCACGGGAAGGAGCCCCTCAATGTAATGCCACGATTTAATCTTGTAGTGGGCCTAGTGTAATGGCTCCTTGTGAGAATATCTCTCAGGTTCGGTGCCCTCCTAGTGGTGATCAGCGGCCGTTCGCTGACAATTTGCGATGCTGCTAAATCCGTAGTAAGAATGTCCCAGTGTTTCTGTAAGATGTCTCTTACCTTGGACCAATGGGTGTTGTATCCAGTAATGAAACGGATGAAGCCGTCGCTGTAACGGCGATACGCGTGGGGTCCTTCCCCGCACTGATCCCTGCCTCCTTACACATTATCTTCCTGGCGGTTTTGCTCTGACAGCTCCATATGGCTCGACCTGGGATCTTCATGCACATTTCGGGTATATGGCCATTGCAGCCCCATATGTAGAGCTCTTGACGCATCCGCCTGTCTTCTTTGACCCTGTTTTTTGACCTTTGTCTGGCGTTGCCCTATTTGGCGATTGTACTTTTTTGCTGACATATAGGTATTGACGACAATTTTCTTCATCTTCACCTATGCTTTTAATAGGGTCTATGTTCTTACCCTGGCGTTCATGACTATTATATATGTTCTTTACTCGGGGAAGCTTGTGTTCATCTAGGAGGCGCAGCTATACAGGGCTACCCTTATGCATTGTACCCAGTGTATGTTCATTATATTGACTTACTATTTAGATATACATATTGTTTAGGTCAAGTGATATATCACCTTTGTATCACTTGTAGGGTATATGCCCCTGTTTGGCTACTGTGACTTTGACGGATCATTGTGGGGATTCTCGGTGTGTTTCACTTGTTTTTAATGTTTTTATCTTTGCATCAATAAAGTTTGCCTTTTTATATATTTCAATACTTATTGTGGTGTGCAGTGTTTTAGAGTGGTTCCTTTCCCCTTTTTTTCCTTCATTGTCAAAGGTGACCTTCAGCACAGCAACCAAAAATACAAGAAGACAAGGTAAAGCTAAAGATAGTCTCCTGCAAATATGTTGACTCTTAGAAAAAGTCATTAATTCAGCAAATTCTTCCTACTTAATCAACTACATCCTTACTTACTATATCTTGCATTTAGGTAACTGAATCATCTGCTAATGCTGGTTAAGTCTGAAGTGTATACTCTAGCATGACAACATGTATGAAAACTTGTGCAAAAATGGTCTTATGCTGTCCATGTGGGTGAAGTGATAGCTTGGACCAGGAAAGTCACAGGTACATGAGACATTATCACTGCAGTATTTCCCGACCTGCATCAAATGCTTAAAGGATCTGTGGCAGTGATGCTAAAAAGGGGTGTGCAACGCTCGGTGAGAGTAATCTGGCTTCTACATTTTTTTTAAATTTCTCCATAGACAGGCGCACCATACAGTACATTTACGGTAATAGTGGCTTTACTTTGTCTTATTCAAACTCTTGTGAAATCTTCTGAAGGCTAGGTTATCACCGTGTTTATGCCCAGTATTAGAAACATTTTATTCTACTGTGATGCATCTGTTTCTTTTAAAGAGGACATTATTACTGCCTTTTTTTTTTTCAAAATGTATACTTTGCAAACATTTACCTAAAGGTTTGGCTACTTATGCTAATACTATTAAATATACTTTCCTCAGCATTGAAATAGCAACACCAAAAAGGAAAAGTCGTGAAGCTATGGAAATCTTAGGATTGATAGACATGTTAATGATATGCAAATTATGAAAAAAATGGACACAAAATCTTTAAAACATCTCAGTTTATTCAGCATCGAGTATAAGCGCTCTCATCTGTAAAGAGCACAGGGCACCAGGGGCGAATATGCCAATCATGGTGTTCTGTGGCAAATGCCAAGCATCCTGCAGTGTTGGGCTGTGAGCACAACCCCCATCTGTAGACGTCGGGCACTCAGACCATCCTCATGGAGTCGGTTTCTAACCGTTTGTGCAGACACTGTTATGAACAGGTAATTCAGAACCACAATGGACATTGAAGTTCAGAGCACACAAAGTGACCTGACAAATACCAAAAACAAAGGACGAGCTCTGAGACGTGGGAACTCTGCTGACCGCAATCCCTAATCCTAACACACCACACTAGAGGTAGCCGTGGATTGCGCCTAACGCTCCCTATGCAACTCGGCACAGCCTGAGAAACTAACTAGCCCTGAAGAAAGAAAAATAAGCCTACCTTGCCTCAGAGAAATTCCCCAAAGGAAAAGGCAGCCCCCCACATATAATGACTGTGAGTAAGATGAAAATACAAACACAGAGATGAAATAGATTTAGCAAAGTGAGGCCCGACTTACTGAATAGACCGAGGATAGGAAAGATAGCTTTGCGGTCAACACAAAAACCTACAAACAACCACGTAGAGGGGCAAAAAGACCCTCCGCACCGACTAACGGTACGGAGGTGCTACCTCTGCGTCTCAGAGCTTCCAGCAAGCAAGAAAAACCAATATAGCAAGCTGGACAGAAAAAATAGCAAACAAAAATAACACAAGCAGAACTTAGCTTATGCAGGATAGACAGGCCACAGGAACGATCCAGGAGGAAGCAAGACCAATACTAGAACATTGACTGGAGGCCAGGATCAAAGCACCAGGTGGAGTTAAATAGAGCAGCACCTAACGACTTAACCTCATCACCTAAGGAAACTCAGAAGCCACAGTACCACTCTCATCCACAAAAGGGAGCTTGGCCACAGAATTCACAACAGTACCCCCCCCTTGAGGAGGGGTCACCGAACCCTCACCAGAGCCCCCAGGCCGACCAGGATGAGCCACATGAAAGGCACGAACCAGATCGGCAGCATGGACATCAGAGGCAAAGACCCAGGAATTATCTTCCTGACCATAACCTTTCCACTTAACCAGATACTGGAGTTTCCGTCTCGAAACACGAGAATCCAAAATCTTCTCCACTATATACTCCAATTCCCCTTCAACCAAAACCGGAGCAGGAGGATCAATAGATGGAACCACAGGTGCCACGTATCTCCGCAACAATGACCTATGGAACACGTTATGGATGGAAAAAGAAGCTGGAAGAGTCAAACGAAAAGACACAGGATTAAGAACCTCAGAAATCCTATATGGACCAATGAAACGAGGCTTAAATTTAGGAGAGGAAACCTTCATAGGAATATAACGAGATGACAACCAAACCAAATCTCCAACACGAAGTCGGGGACCCACACAGCGCCTGCGGTTAGCGAAACGTTGAGCCTTCTCCTGGGACAAAGTCAGATTGTCCACTACATGAGTCCAAATCTGCTGCAACCTATCCACCACAGTATCCACACTAGGACAGTCCGAAGACTCAACCTGCCCTGAAGAGAAACGAGGGTGGAACCCAGAATTGCAGAAAAACGGCGAAACCAAAGTAGCCGAGCTGGCCCGATTATTAAGGGCGAACTCAGCCAAAGGCAAAAAGGACACCCAATCATCCTGATCAGCAGAAACAAAACATCTCAGATATGTTTCCAAGGTCTGATTGGTTCGTTCAGTCTGGCCATTTGTCTGAGGATGGAAAGCCGAGGAAAAAGACAAATCAATGCCCATCCTAGCACAAAAGGCTCGCCAAAACCTCGAAACAAACTGGGAACCTCTGTCAGAAACGATGTTCTTTGGAATGCCATGTAAACGAACCACATGCTGGAAAAACAACGGCACCAAATCAGAGGAGGAAGGCAATTTAGACAAGGGCACCAAATGCACCATCTTAGAGAAGCGATCACAAACCACCCAAATGACCGACATTCTTTGAGAGGCGGGGAGATCCGAAATAAAATCCATAGAGATATGTGTCCAAGGCCTCTTCGTGACCGGCAAGGGCAAAAGCAACCCACTGGCACGAGAACAGCAGGGCTTAGCCCGAGCACAAATCCCACAGGACTGCACAAAAGAACGCACATCCCACGACAGAGACGGCCACCAAAAGGATCTAGCCACCAAATCTCTGGTACCAAAGATTCCAGGATGACCAGCCAACACCGAACAATGAACCTCAGAGATAACTTTATTCGTCCACCTATCAGGGACAAACAGTTTCTCCGCTGGGCAACGGTCAGGTCTATTAGCCTGAAATTTTTGCAGCACCCGCCGCAAATCAGGGGAGATGGCAGACAAAATTACCCCCTCTTTGAGAATACCCGCCGGCTCAGGCAAACCCGGAGAATCGGGCACAAAACTCCTAGACAGGGCATCCGCCTTCACATTTTTAGAGCCCGGAAGGTACGAAACCACAAAGTCAAAACGGGAGAAAAACAGCGACCAACGAGCCTGTCTAGGATTCAACCGTTTGGCAGACTCGAGATAAGTCAAGTTTTTGTGATCAGTCAAGACCACCACGCGATGCTTAGCTCCTTCAAGCCAATGACGCCACTCCTCAAATGCCCACTTCATGGCTAGCAACTCTCGATTGCCAACATCATAATTTCGCTCAGCAGGTGAAAATTTCCTGGAAAAGAAGGCGCATGGTTTCATCACCGAGCAATCAGAACTTCTCTGCGACAAAACAGCCCCTGCTCCAATTTCGGAAGCATCAACCTCGACCTGGAACGGAAGCGAAACATCTGGTTGGCACAACACAGGGGCAGAAGAAAAACGACGCTTCAACTCCTGAAAAGCTTCCACAGCAGCAGAAGACCAATTGACCACATCAGCACCCTTCTTGGTTAAATCAGTCAACGGTTTCGCAATGCTAGAAAAATTAGCGATGAAGCGACGATAAAAATTAGCAAAGCCCAGGAACTTCTGCAGACTCTTTAGAGATGTTGGCTGAGTCCAATCATAAATGGCCTAAACTTTAACAGGGTCCATCTCGATAGTAGAAGGAGAAAAAATGAACCCCAAAAATGAAATCTTCTGAACACCAAAGAGACACTTTGACCCCTTCACAAACAAAGAATTAGCACGCAGGACCTGGAACACCATTCTGACCTGCTTCACATGAGACTCCCAATCATCCGAGAAGACCAAAATATCATCCAAGTATACAATCAGGAATTTATCCAGGTACTCTCGGAAGATGTCATGCATAAAGGACTGAAACACTGATGGAGCATTAGAAAGTCCGAATGGCATAACCACGTACTCAAAATGGCCTTCGGGCGTATTAAATGCTGTTTTCCATTCATCGCCCCGTTTAATACGCAAGATTATACGCACCACGAAGATCTATCTTGGTGAACCAACTAGCCCCCTTAATCCGAGCAAACAAATCAGACAGCAGCGGCAAGGGGTACTGAAATTTGACCGTAATTTTATTTAGAAGGCGGTAATCAATACAAGGTCTCAGCGAACCATCCTTCTTGGCCACAAAAAAGAACCCCGCTCCCAATGGCGACGATGACGGGCAAATATGACCCTTCTCCAAAGACTCCTTCACGTAACTCCGCATAGCGGCGTGCTCAGGTACAGATAAATTAAACAGTCAACCCTTAGGAAACTTACTACCAGGAATCAAATCGATAGCACAATCACAATCCCTATGCGGAGGTAGGGCATTGGACTTGGGCTCATCGAATACATCCCGGTAATCAGACAAGAACTCTGGGACCTCAGAAGGGGTGGATGATGAGATAGACAGAAATGGAACATCACCATGTACCCCCTGACAACCCCAGCTGGACACAGACATTGATTTCCAATCTAATACTGGGTTATGGACTTGTAGCCATGGCAACCCCAACACGACCACATCATGCAGATTATGCAACACCAGAAAGCGAATATCCTCCTGGTGCGCAGGAGCCATGCACATGGTCAGCTGGGTCCAATACTGAGGCTTATTCTTGGCCAAAGGCGTAGCATCAATTCCTCTCAATGGAATAGGACACTGCAAGGGCTCCAAGACAAACCCACAGCGCCCAGCAAACTCCAAGTCCATCATATTTAGGGCAGCGCCTGAATCCACAAATGCCATAACAGAATAGGATGACAAAGAGCAAATCAGAGTAACGGACAATAGAAATTTAGACTGTACCGTACCAATGGTGGCAGACCTAGCGAACCGCTTAGTGCGCTTAGGACAATCGGAGATAGCATGAGTGGAATCACCACAGTAGAAACACAGCCCATTCTGACGTCTGTGTTCCTGCCTTTCAGCTCTGGTCAAAGTCCTATCGCACTGCATAGGCTCAGGTTCATACTCAGATAATACCGCCAAATGGTGCACAGATTTACGCTCGCGCAAGCGTTGTCCAATCTGAATGGCCAAAGACATAGACTCATTCAGACCAGCAGGCATAGGAAATCCCACCATGACATCCTTAAGGGCTTCAGAGAGACCCTTTCTGAAAATAGCTGCCAGCGCACATTCATTCCATTGAGTGAGCACGGACCACTTTCTAAACTTCTGACAATAAATCTCTATCTCATCCTGACCCTGACACAGAGCCAGCAAATTTTTCTCTGCTTGATCCACTGAATTTGGTTCGTCGTACAGCAATCCGAGCGCCAGAAAAAACGCATCAATATTACATAATGCAGGATCTCCAGGCGCAAGGGAAAATGCCCAGTCTTGAGGGTCGCCACGTAATAAAGAAATAATGATCTTAACTTGTTGAACTGGGTCACCAGAGGAGCGGGGTTTCAAAGCCAGAAATAATTTACAATTATTTTTAAAATTCAAAAACTTAGCTCTATCTCCAGAAAATAACTCAGGAATAGGAATTTTAGGTTCTAACATAGGATTCTGAACCACTAAATCTTGAATATTCTGTACATTTATAGCGAGATTATCCATCAAAGAGAACAGACCTTGAATGTCCATGTCCACACCTGTGTTCTGAACCACCCTGATGTAAAGGGGAAAAGAAAGACAGAACACAGTGCAAAGAAAAAAAAATGGTCTCAGAACTTCTCTTTTCCCTCTATTGAGAAGCATTGGTACTTTGGGCCTCCAGTACTGTTATGAACAGGTTATTCAGAACCACAATGGACATTGAAGTTCAGAGCACACAAAGTGACCTGACAAATACCAAAAGCAAAGGACGAGCTCTGAGACGTGGGAACTCTGCTGACCGCAATCCCTAATCCTAACACACCACACTAGAGGTAGCCGTGGATTGCGCCTAACGCTCCCTATGCAACTCGGCACAGCCTGAGAAACTAACTAGCCCTGAAGAAAGAAAAATAAGCCTACCTTGCCTCAGAGAAATTCCCCAAAGGAAAAGGCAGCCCCCCACATATAATGACTGTGAGTAAGATGAAAATACAAACACAGAGATGAAATAGATTTAGCAAAGTGAGGCCCGACTTACTGAATAGACCGAGGATAGGAAAGATACCTTTGCGGTCAACACAAAAACCTACAAACAACCACGCAGAGGGGCAAAAAGACCCTCCGCACCGACTAACGGTATGGAGGTGCTCCCTCTGCGTCTCAGAGCTTCCAGCAAGCAAGAAAAACCAATATAGCAAGCTGGACAGAAAAAATAGCAAACAAAAATAACACAAGCAGAACTTAGCTTATGCAGGATAGACAGGCCACAGGAACGATCCAGGAGGAAGCAAGACCAATACTAGAACATTGACTGGAGGCCAGGATCAAAGCACCAGGTGGAGTTAAATAGAGCAGCACCTAACGACTTAACCTCATCACCTGAGGGAGCTTGGCCACAGAATTCACAACAAGACACATGCACATTTGTGGCCTGCTGGAGGTCATTTTGCAGGGCTCTGGCAGTGCTCCTCCTGTTCCTCCTTGCACAAAGGCTGAGGTAGCGGTCCTGCTGCTGGGTTGTTGCCCTTCTACGCCCCCCTCCACGTCTCCTGGTGTACTGGCCTGTCTCCTGGTAGCGCCTCCAGCCTCTGGACACTATGCTGACAGACACAGCAAACCTTCTTGCCACAGCTCGGATTGATGTGCCATCCTGGATGAGCTGCACTACCTGAGCCACTTGTGTGGGTTGTAGAGTCTGTCTCATGCTACCATGAGTGTGAAAGCACAACCAATATTCAAAAGTGACCAAAACATCAGCCACAAAGCATTGGTACTGAGATGTAGTCTGTGGTCCCCACCTGTAGAACCACTCTTTTATTGAGTGTGTCTTAATAATTGCCAATAATTTCCATCTGTTGTCTTTTCCATTTGCACAACAGCATGTGAAATTGATTGTCAATCAGTGTTGCTTCCTAAGTGCACAGTTTGATTTCACAGAAATTTAATTTACTTGGGAGTTATATTCTGTTGTTTAAGTGTTCCCTTTTTTTTTTGAGCAATGTATATAATGCACAATAAAAAGGATATTTTTTTGTGACATAATTACTCACTTTTGCACTGTTTTTTGTTTTGTTAGTGTTTTTTTTCCATTAAAGGGAACCTATTTTTCTCCAAAATTGTATATGAGGTAAGCCTACCGTCATCAGGGGCTTATCTACAGCATTCTGTAATGCTGCAGATAAGCCCCCGATGTATCCTGAAAGATGAGAAAAAGAGGTTAGATTATACTCACCTAGGGGCAGTCCCGCTGCCGTCCGGGTCCGATGGGCGTTGCGGTCCGGGTCTGGGGCCTCCTATCTTCATTCGATGACGGCAGAGCAAAGTACTGCAGTGCGCAGGCACTGGGGCTCTCTGACCTTTCCCAGCGCCTGCGCAGTGCAGTACTTTGCTCTGCCCTCAACAGGGCAGACAAAGTACGCCTGCACCGGAGCTGACTTAGAGATGATCTGCAAAGAGGAGTGGACCAAAATACCTCCTGACATGTGCACAAACCTCATTATCAACTACAAAAAAATGTCTGACTGCTGTTCTTGCCAACAAGGGTTTTGCCACCAAGTATTAAGTCTTGTTTGCCAGAGGAATCAAATACTTATTTCTCACTGCAAAATGCAAATAAATTTGTATAATTTATACAATGTGATTTTCTGGATTTTATTTTTGATATTCTATCTCCCAATGTTAAAGTTAACCTACCCTTAAAATTATAGACTGTTCATGTCTTTCTCAGTTGGCAAACTTATAAATTCAGCAAGGGATCAAATACTTATTTCCCCCACTGAACATTAACCTATAGTTTATGAATAAGTACGTGGAGGGGATGTTTACTCCACAGTTACCATATAGTAACCAGCAGAGGGCGTAAACCTATGTAAGCTCCAGGCAGCTCTTGACAACACCATGAGTTATGGCCCAGACAGAGCTCCAACCTGCAAGAGGGAAAGTGGAGATCACGAGAATGATGTGTAACGTGGCATGGGTCGGTAGCCATGGGCGAGGTACTACACACCCTGACCTCGGACCCCAGCAGCTTATACAGCTTGTCCTGGGTCACTTTCTGATGCCATGGCAGGGACTTTGCTAGGGTCCTAAAAGATCAGGGTCCCAAGCCCCCGAGTACGTGTTTCCCCATACAACCTCCCCACCACTTAAAAGAAAATATATACATATATAATTATAGTATACCAATGTTGCTAACCTAAAATACACAATGCAAAGATCAATAGTATAAAAATTACTACTACACAAGGCTAACCGTATTACAAAGATTACAGTTACAGTATATACTGTATAGGGACTTACATATGATGTTCTTTCTGATGAAGTTGTTTACTTTTCTGTTCTTTTTCTTTCTGGTCCAAACCACCATAAAAACTTGCCTGCTCCTCCAGCATGACTCAACACTTCAAATATTATGTCTTTACTATGATTACCCCTCCACCAATTAATGGTACAAGCAATGTGTGCCAGATAGAAGGGGCCTTTAAAAATAACAGCTTCTCATAGAAAGTAGTAAAGCCCCCAATGTGCTGCCTAGCAAGTAATGAATGTTAGATATGCTCTATTAAATGTTATAACATCCAAAGTGTCCCCTCCAAGCAAAAGATACCCTTGAATATCTCCTTCAAGTAACAATGCCCAACTCCCCAAAAGTAATAATCTCCACTAAAAAGCTACAATCACAACTAATAATGCACCCATTTAAAATGTCTTGAATGCCCCCTCAGGCCCCCTATATACTGTGTGATAGTCCAACAGCTCCCTACACACTGCACGATGGCCCTAAAGCTCCCTATGCATTATATGATGGTTCGCACAGCTCCCTATGCACTGTATTATGGTCCCCACAGCTCCCTATGCACTGCATGATAGTGCCCAGAGCTCCCTATACACTGTATGATGGTCCCCAAACCTCTCTATGCACTGCATGATGGTCCCCACAGCTTCCAATGCATTGTAAGATGGTTTCCACAGCTCCCTATGCACTGTATTATGGTCCCCACAGCTCCCTATACACTGTATGATGGTCCTCAGTGCTTCCTATACACTGTATGATGGCCGCCATTGCTTCCTATACACTGTAAGGCTAGTTTCACATTTGCGTTAGAATCTGCAGCGTTTAATCCGCATCTGCAAGTACAGGAAAAAGCGCATATAAACATGTACAAACGCGGCGTTTTTTTTAGACATTGGAGCTTTTGGCCGTGGCGTGACTTTTAAGAACTCTGATATGGGCCGCCATGTGTATGGCAAAAAGTTTAATTTTCCATGGCCACGACCGCTCCCCAACACTCATGGTCTACCAATGCCATTTGTTATCGTTGTTGATGATGCCTTTCAGATGTGTAAAAATCTACTGAAGCCATATTCCAGTTGGGACTTGAACCACACTAAAAGGATTTTTAACTACAGACTGACCGGGGCCCGAAGAACAGTAGAGTGTACCTTTGGGATTCTATTCTCAAAATGGCACATTCTTGCATCAGCCATTAATCTAAAAATGGAGACAGTCGACGAGGTGGTCAAAGCCTGTGTGGTTCTGCACAATTACATAATGGCTAAGGAACGGCCCAACATTGAACTGGATGAAGCAGTTGCACGCCCACTGCCCGATTACCAGCATCACCCGCTGCGGTCAACAGCTTAAGTTGGCCACATGCGGGACCAATTTGCTGCCTTTTTTTATTCGGATATTCGGCGTGTGTCATGGCAGGACAATGTTGTGTAAATATCCTGTTGGGATTTTATCTGTACAAAGTTATTTTCTTAAATGTTACTAATATTTCTCGTTAATAAACTTTATTTTTTGTTGTCTTGACCGTGTCTCCTATGTATGTCCTCTACAAACCAAGGTTGTCCTCACACTAGCAGTATGTGGTCACTATTTTACATCAGTATTTGAAATCTAAAACCAGGAGTGGGTGATAAAAGCTGAGGTGCTGGATCTGTTATTATTATAATTTTCCTCTAATTGTTCCAATCCTTCTTTTGGCTTACAAATACTGATATAAAATACTGACCACATACTGTTATTGTGACGGCAGCCATGTTGTTTTAGTGGTAAGGTTGTTGACGTCATTGCGTCCTGATTCTGTTCTGCAGTATCCATTGGACACAGACTGAAGAGACAATGACTGTCATACAAAACAGATCTATACTCATCAAGTCAGGTGTCAGAAATAATAAATTCATGATGCACATATAACTGCCTCATGAATTCACTATTTCTGACACATGTCCAGGTGAGCATAGATATGCCGTGTATGACCGCCATCGTCCCTTCAGTTTGTGTGAAATAGATTACGTACCCAGAAGAGAAAATGGAGGTTATACAAGGCAGTTCTCTACTCACCAGGTCAGGTGTCCTAACTAATGAGTTTTTGGACACCTAACCTGTTGAGTATAGTTCTGCATTGTATTTCCGCCATTTTCTCTTCAGTCTGCAACACTAGTCACAGACTAAGCAGAAGGAAGAGATTATGGAGATAATACAAGTATTAATTTTTTGGCCCACCTCATATCTGTATACTAAAGACACACAAAGCTGCAGTCTTTTACTTGCTAACTACTGGAGCTATGATGTGGCCAAAAATTAAGTGTTCGGCGCACGGTGTGTGTTGACGGCGGCAAAATACACAATTAAACCACACATAATTGGGGGCTAAAAATAATATTATTTATTTTGTTATACACAAACTTTTTATTTAACTGCGCCTGCTTGGGGTAGAGTGATGGAAACGGGGGGTGTGAAGCAGTGAGGCCTGGCTAACAGTGGAC
Organism: Ranitomeya imitator; assembly: GCF_032444005.1. Lineage (NCBI taxonomy): Eukaryota > Metazoa > Chordata > Amphibia > Anura > Dendrobatidae > Ranitomeya > Ranitomeya imitator. The sequence continues at coordinate 464,640,083 of NC_091284.1, forward strand.
GACGCAGGGGTGGCAGGAGAAGGGGCAATGAAACTTCTGGGGTCTGGTAGTTCGGGGATAGGGCTTGACACATGAGAGGCCTGAGATGCACTGGAAGGGTGAGACAAACCTGACATTACAGACACACTGGGAGGTGAGGGGGGATGAATACTAAGAGTACGCTGTTTTTTATTTTTTCTCCCTTTCTGAGATCGCTGGGTTCTGGTAAGCCTCGGTGGGCTCATATATCGTGGCATGATCGTGCTTGATGACCTGTCAGGTTCCGGCTGCACTGTGCCAGAGTCCATAGTGCTCGTAGAGAGTGCAGCCATGCCAGAGTCCATAGTGCTCATAGAGAGTGCAGCCATGCCAGAGTCCATAGTGCTCGTAGAGCGTGCAGCCATGCCATAGTCCATAGTGCTCGTAGAGCGTGCAACCATACCAGAGTCCATAGTGCTCGTAGAGCGTACAGCCTTGCCAGAGTCCATATTGCTCGTAGAGCGGAAGGCCATGCCAGAGTCCATAGCGCTTGTAGAGCGGAAGGCCATGCCTGGGTCCTGCTGCATCGTGGTGGTGGCGGTTAGGAAGGCCATGCCAGGGTCCTGCTGCATCGTGGTGGTGGCGGTACGGAAGGCCATGCCAGGGTCCTGCTGCATCGTGGTGGTGGCGGTACGGAAGGCCATGCCAGGGTCCTGCTGCATTGTGGTGGTGGCAGTACGGAAGGCCATGCCAGGGTCCTGCTGCATCGTGGTGGTGGCGGTACGGAAGGCCATGCCAGGGTCCTGCTGCATCGTGGTGTCAGTGGAGGAGGTCCAAGCAGGAGCAGCGGTTGTCATGGTGGTGGCAGTGGGCTGTCCAACAGCACTCGGCATGGTGGTGGTGCTGTACTGGTGTCCGGCAGTGCTAGGTATAGAGGTGGCCGTGCAGTGGTATGCAGCAGAGGTCGGCATTGATGTTAATCGTGACAGTGAAGGCACAGGTGGATATGCCGCCACTGTCTGCTGAAAATACCGACTCTGCTGCATAGTCTGCACGTAAGTAGCATTGCAGGCCTGCATGACACTAAGCTGGAGATCAAGAGTAAGGTGTTCCGACATGCCCTGCTCAATTTGGTTAAAAAAATGATGTGCTGGCCTCTGGAGGTCAGCTTTTACTTCGTCAAGGCTTTTGGTGACCTCCTGGATACGTGTATTCATGTGGCTAAGGGAAATATCCATTCGGTCACCCAAAGCCTTGAGTCCTTCGTAAAAAACTGAGCTCAAGTGCAAAAACTCGGGCATGAGGGTCCTGTCCGATGCCCTCTGCCGCTGCTGGGAGGAGCCCCAAAAAAGGGGTAGAGGACTGGGAAAGGGGAAGACCTGATAGACCAGCTTCCTGGTCTCCAGTTTGTGTGGCAGGCACACTTGCTGCAGCGCTGCTGGATGGCTAGGACGGGTCCGTGGCTGTCTGATGAAGGACCACTCCAGAACCTGGGCCAACAGTTCTGCTCCATGTGCTGTGAAAAAAGAGAAAAAAAATTAATAACAAAAATCAACCAGATGCCAATTCCAGTGGAATAGAAACATACAGATTATGGCAATACAGCACAACCTAATTCATGGGAGAAATACTTATGTTCTCTGGGCAAGGACCGGTCTTAAAAATGCTAGAACGCGATGGTATTTGTACTTTCGGATCCTTGCTCCTGAACCACTGGGAACACGGCTCTCTTGACGCAGGTCCTTGTTGAAGCGGTCCTTCATCGAACACCAATGTGTTTTGACTTTGAGCACTGTTGAAAAAACAAAAAATTATGGTTAGACAATGTACGTTTGGCCGTGCTCACACAAATGTGTGTGATGAGAGAAACTCCTGAGAGTTTCTCTCATCACACACATTTGTGTGAGCACGGCCAAGGTCTCTGCTGCTTCACACTGCATTCTAATACTTACAAAATGCATTTCGGACCCGAGTAGGGGCATTGTACCAGCCATCCCACATCGCTTTGGCCACCTCATTCCATAGGCGCCGGATCGTCACGTTGTCCGAGTGCTGTGGAACCCGAGTGTCCCACATTGGGACTCGCTCCTGGAAGAGGGAGATAAGGAGGTCATTTTCTATCAGGTCTTCATCCCGTTCTGGAACCTTAAAATTAAATACAGACATTAATGTTGGATACATTAAAATAAGGAAAAGAAAGAAAACAGAGGCTGAGAAATGGCATGAATAAGGAATGTCAAGATACAAAAGGAATCCAGAAGAAAAATGTAAAGAAATAGGAATGTAAAGAAATGAAGATTCAAGAATACTAAAGTGAGGATCCAGTAAACAGTCAGCCAGGTATACTTACACGCTGCCGCCTTGACACTCGATCGTGACACCGCTGCTCCTGCCCAGCCTCTGCCGCAGTAGAAGTGTCCTAAAAAAATGAAAAACAAAAATTGTGATATGTGTAGATGTGACAGTGAATACTTACCAACCTGAGGAGGTGAGTACTCACTTCACTGACATGTTCGGCTTCAGAAGGCCCAGGACGTTGTTCCTCATCAGAAGAAGAAGACATTCTGATGCATGCAGAAAGAAAGAAATGGCAGAAATTAGGACATGTAGAGACAGAAAATAGAAAATAAAGGCATTGGCTAGGATATACTCACATTGTTCTGAGTGTAGATTCCTTCCTGTGTCTGGTCTGCTGTGTCTGGAAAGCTTCTCTGTCTGCTGCGTAGTGAACTGCAACTGTCCACTCCCTCCCTTTATCACCTTGTATGTGGGGGGTGACTTATCAGTGTCTAGACATGTTTTTCTCTGGTGCAACGCATGCGTTCACGAACGCAAGCAAACGCATGTGCTTGTGAACGCATGCGTTCACATAGCCAGCAATGCGTTTTTTTGGCGCATTCCTTACGCAGTCGACTGCATACGTTTCTAGGTGGCAAATTGACACCTCTAAAATTACATGTGTTTACCGCGCCAACCCGCAGACGACGAAACAACACATGCGTCGTCAAACGTGGGAAAAAGCAACCGATCCCAGATGCATGCGTCCCTAATGTTAAATATAGGAATACACAATGCATGTGGATATTTGCGGAAGAAACGCTGCGGACACAACCGCAAATGTGAAACCGGCCTAAGATAGTCCCTACAGCCTCCTATATATTGTATCATGGTCCCCACAGCTCCTTATATCAAGTGTGACGGCACCCACTGCGCCCTATCACCAGTATGATGAACCCTACAACTTCCTATATACTGTATAATGGTTATATATATAGCATTATGACCCCCATAGGCCCTTATATATAGCATGATGGCATTGACTGCCATATATATATATTTATATATATATATATATATTGTGGAAGGTCGGCTCACTTAGCTGCTCCTCGAGGTAGACACAGGCACACGTGCGGTTAAAGTCTCTGAGTGGTTTATTCCATCATAAACCAAAAACACAAACTGGTAACAGAAAAACAGCCTGTCTGGCAAAAATGAAAATAAAAATGTTCATATACAGTCCGGCCCAGTCCCTCTGGGGCAACACATATGGCAGCTCTTGCGGGAGTGCTTCCTGCCTCCACACACAGAAAAAACAAACTAGCCGGACATTTATTTCCCCAGCCACACCCTTGAGGTGGAGATATGGTGAGTAGGCATCCCGCCCATCTCATACCTACTCACCTAAAAACCCACCCATAACATGGCTGCTTAGCTAGCTTAACCAGATCAGCACATAGCCTGCTGAAAAGAAACATGGGTTTCTAGACCATGGAGGGAAGCAATCTCTGTGACACATATCTCCCCTCACATACAGCATACAGTGCCAGTGACCCTGTCACAATATACAGTACAGACCAAAAGTTTGGACACACCTTCTCATTTGAAGATTTTTCTGCATTTTCATGACTGTGAAAATTGTACATTCACACTGAAGGCATCAAAACTATGAATTAACACATGTGGAATTATATACTTAACAAAAAAGTGTGAAACTACTGAAATTATGTCTTATATTCTAGGTTCTTCAAAGTAGCCACCTTTTGCTTTGATGACTGCTTTTCACACTCTTGGCATTTTCTTGATGAGCTTCAAGAGGTAGTCATTGGGAATGGTCTTCCAACAATCTCCCAGAGTTCCCAGAGATGCTTAGCACTTGTTGGCCCTTTTGCCTTCACTCTGCGGTCCAGCTCACCCCAAACAATCTCGATTGGGTTCAGGTCTGGCGTAGCACCCCATCACTCTCCTTCTTGGTCAAATAGCCCTTACACAGCCTGGAGGTGTGTTTGGGGTCATTGTCCTGTTGAAAAATAAATGATGGTCCAACTAAAAGAAAACCGGATAGAATAGCATGCCGCTGCAAGATGCTGTGGTAGCCATGCTGGTTCAGTATGCCTTCAATTTTGAATAAATCCCCAACAGTGTCACCAGCAAAGCACCCCCACACCATCACACCTCCTCCTCCATGCTTCACGGTGGGAACCAGGCATGTAGAGTCCATCCGTTCACCTTTTCTGCGTTGCACAAAGACATGGTGGTTGGAACCAAAGATCTCAAGTTTTTACTCATCAGACCAAAGCACAGATTTCCACTGGATTAATGTCCATTCCTTGTGTTCTTTAGCCTAAACAAGTCTCTTCTGCTTGTTACCTGTCCTTAGCAGTGGTTTCCTAGCAGCTATTTTACCATGAAGGCCTGTTGCACAAAGTCTCCTCTTAACAGTTGTTGAAGAGATGTGTCTGCTGCTAGATCTCTGTGTGGCATTGACCTGGTTTCTAATCTGAGCTGCTGTTAACCTGCGATTTCTGAGGCTGGTGACTCGGACAAACTTATCCTCAGAAGCAGAGGTGACTCTTGGTCTTCCTCTCCTGGGGTGGTCCTCATGTAAGCCAGTTTCTTTGTAGCGCTTGATGGTTTTTGCCACTGCACATGGGGACACTTTCAAAGTTTTCCCAATTTTACGGACTGACTGACCTTAATTTCTTAAAGTAATGATGGCCACTCGTTTTTCTTTACTTAGCTGCCTTTTTCTTGGCATAATACAAATTCTAAGAGTCTATTCAGTAGGACTATCAGCTGTGTATCAACCAGACTTCTGCACAACACAACTGATGGTCCCAACCATATTTATAAGGCAAGAAATCCCACTTATTAAACCTGACAGGGCACACCTGTGAAGTGAAAACCATTCCTGGTGACTACCTCTTGAAGCTCATCAAGAGAATGCCAAGAGTGTGCAAAGCAGTCATCAAAGCAAAAGGTGGCTACTTTGAATAACCTAGAATATAAGACATAATTTCAGTTGTTTCACACTTTTTTGCTAAGTGTTTAATGCCACATGTGTTAATTCATAGTTTTGATGCCTTCAGTGTGAAAGTACAATTTTCATAGTCATGAAAATGCAGAAAAATCTTCAAATGAGAAGGTGTGTCCAAACTTTTGGTCTGTACTGTATATATATATATATATATATATATATACATATAAATATATATATATATATGTATGTATATATATATATATATACACACAGTACAGACCAAAAGTTTGGACACACCTTCTCATTTGAAGATATATACACACACACTACAGTTCAAAAGTTTAGGGTCACTTAGAAATTTCCTTATTTTTGAAAGAAAAGCACAGTTTTTTCCAATGACGCTAACATTAAATGATTCAGAAATACACTCTATGCATTGTTAATGTGGTAAATGACTATTCTAGCTGCAAACGTCTGGTTTGTAATGCAATATCTTCATAGGTTTATAGAGGCCCATTTCCAACAATCATCACTCCAGTGTTCTTATGGTACTTTGTGTTTGCTAACTGTGTAAGAAGGCTAATGGATGGTTAAAATACCCTTGGCAACCCTTGTGCAAGTATATTAGCACAGCTGAAAGCAGTTTGGCTGATCAGAGAACATATAAATCTGACCTTCCATTGAGCTAGTTGAGAATCTGCAGCATTACATTTGTTGATTCCATTAAACTCTCAAAATTGCCAGAAAAAAAGAACTTTCATGTAAAACTCGACAGTCTATTCTTGTTCTTAGAAATGAAGGCTATTCCATGTGAGAAATTGCCAAGAAACTGAAGATTTCCTTCAACGGTGTGTACTACTCCTTCAAAGGAGAGCACAAACAGGCTCTAACCAGAAAAGAAAGAGAAGTGGGAGGCCCAGCTGCACAACTGAGCAACAAGACAAGTACATTAGAGTCTGTAGTTTGAGAAATCGACGCCTCACAGGTCCTCAGCTGGCAGCTTCATTAAATAGTACACGCAAAACACCAGTGTCAACGTCTACAGTGAAGAGGCGACTCTGGGATGCTGGCCTTCATTGCAGTGTGGCAAAGAAAAAGCCATATCTGAGACTGGCTAATCAAAGGAAAAGATTAATATGGGCAAAAGAACACAGACATTGGACAGAGAAAGATTGGAAAAAAATGTTATGGACAGAGGAATCCAAGTTTGAGGTTTTGGATCACACAGAGGAACATTTGTGAGACGCAGAACAACTGAAAAGATGCTGGAAGAGTGCCTGATGTAATCTGTCAAACATGGTGGAGGTAATGTGATGGTCTGGGGTTGCTGTGGTGCTGGTTAAGTGGGAGATTTGTACAAGGTAAAAGGGATTTTGAATAAGGAAGGCTATCACTCCATTTTGCAACGCCATGCAAATACCCTGTGGACAACACATGATTGGAGCCAATTTCATCCTACAACATGACAATGACCCAAAGCACACCTCCAAGTTATGCCCGAACTATTTAGGGAAGAAGCAGGCAGCTGGTATTCTACCTGTAATGGAGTGGTCAGCGCAGTCACCAGATCTCAACCCCATTGAGCTGTTGTGGGAGCAGCTTGACCGTATGGTATGCAAAAAGTGCCCATCAAGCCAAACCAACTTGTGGGAGGGGCTTCTGGAAGCATGGGGTGAAATTTCTCCAGATTACCTCAGCAAATTAACTGCTAGAATGCCAAAGGTCTGCAATGCTGTAATTTCTGCAAAAGGGGTGGAGCCGCATATTCATTACTGTAATGAGCGGTAACGGTGACCGCTCAGTACAGGAAGAAGCAGTAGCGCCGGGGAACCAGGGACTACACCGCCCTCCCATGCGCCCAAACGGTGGTTCCCCCCACACATGGGGTATCAGCGTACTCAGGACAAATTGGACAACAACTTTTGGGGTCCAATTTCTCCTGTTACCCTTGGGAAAATACAAAACTGGGGGCTAAAAAATAATTTTTGTGGGAAAAAAATTTTGTTTTATTTTTATGGCTCTACATTATAAACTTCTGCGAAGCCCTTGGTGGGTCAAAGTGCTCACCACACCTCTAGATAAGTTCCTTAGGGGGTCTACTTTCCAAAATGGTGTCACTTGTGGGGGTTTCAATGTTTAGGCACATCAGTGGCTCTCCAAATGCAACATGGCGTCCCATCTCAATTCCTGTCAATTTTGCATTGAAAAGTCAAATGGCGCTCCTTCCCTTCCGAGCACTCCCATGTGCCCAAACAGTGGTTTACCCCCACATATGGGGTATCAGCGTACTCAGGACAAATTGTACAACAACTTTTGGGGTCCAATTTCTTCTCTTACCCTTGGGAAAATAAAAAATTGGGGGCAAAAAGATAGATTTTGTGAAAAAATATGATTTTTTATTTTTACGGTTCTGCATTATAAACTTCTGTGACGCACTTGGTGGGTCAAAGTGCTCACCACACCTCTAGATAAGTTCCTTAGGGGGTCTACTTTCCAAAATGGTGTCACTTGTGGGGGATTTCAATCTTTAGGCACATCAGTGGCTCTCCAAACGCAACATGGCGTCTGTTATGATCAGGTGACCTTGGAGCAGCATGAAAACTTTGACTTTGACTTTTGGGTTCCCTCCAGTGGTTGTACGTGGGAATGCAGTTGTCTCTGAGTCGCAGTCCTGGCCAGGTTTATCTGCTGATTGCAGTTCTGACTGGGATATTTAGGTGTGCAGGATTCATTAGTCCTTGCCAGTTGTCAATGTTTCTTGTGAAGTGTTGGATCACTTTCTGGCTTCTGCTGCTTAGCTGCCAATTCAGCAAAGATAAGTGTCTGTTTCTTTTTCTGTGGCACACATGCAGTGTGCTTATATTCTGTGCTATTCATTTGTTTTTCTCTTGTCCAGCTTAGACTGTGTCAGTGTTTTCTCAGTCTTGTTGGATTCTCTGGAGTTGCAGATATACGCTCCACATCTTTAGTTAGATGGTGGAGTTTTTTTATTTTCTGCTGTAGATATTTTTGGAAGGATTTTTAATACTGACCGCTTAGTATCCTGTCCTATCCTTTCCTATACAGCTAGTGTGGCCTCATTTGCTAATTCCTGTTTCCTGCCTGCGTGTGTCTTTTCCTCTACTACTCACAGTCAATATTTGTGGGGGGCTGCCTATCCTTTGGGGTTCTGCTCTGAGGCAAGGTAGAATTACTATTTCCATCTATAGGGGTATTTAGTCCTCCGGCTGTGTCGAGGTGTCTAGGTTTTGTTAGACACACCCCACGGCTACTTCTAGTTGCGGTGTTAAGATCAGGGTTTGCGGTCAGTATAGTTACCACCTACTCCAGTGAAAGTTTTCATGCTGCTCCAAGGTCACCTGATCATAACAGTGGTCAGAATTATAAAAATTGGCCTGGTCATTGACGTGCAAACCACCCTTGGGGGTAAAGTGGTTAAACAAACGAACAGGAAGTAAGACAGACAAAAACAGCAAACTCCATCTTAACAAAGGGCAAAATTATTCACAAGGTGACTTGGAAAGCACGGAATACTGACAGGGAGTCGCTGAATGTGCGGTCAGTTATGTATGATGAGATCCAGGATAGGGCCAAGTCTGTGATGCCAAGGGATGAGAGGGTCTGTAGTAATAGGGAATGGTCCACTGTGTCAAAGGCAGGGGACAGGTCCAGGAGGAGGAGGATAGAGAAGTGTCGCTTGCTCTTGGCAGTTAATAGGTCATTGGTGACCTTAGTTAGGGCAGTTTCAGTGGAGTGGTGTGACCGGAAGCCTGATTGTAAGCGGTCAAAAAGGGAGCAGGAAGATAGATGGGAGGACAGTTCAAGATGGACGTGTTGTTCCAGTAGTTTTGAGCCATAGGGGAGAAGTGATATAGGGCGATAGCTAGATACAGAGGATGGGTCAAAAGAGGGCTTTTTGAGGATAGGTGTGATTGAGGCATGTTTAAAGCTTGAGGGGAATACACCAGTTGTTAGTGATAGGTTGAAGAGATGGGTTAGAGTTGGGATGAAGACTGTGGCGAGGTTTGGGATGAAGTGGGAAGGGATTGGGTCAAGTGCACAGGTAGTGAGATGTGATCTTGAGAGTAGAGTGGAGAGTCGATCTTCTGTAATGGTGGAGAAGTTGGTTTTGGAGGTGGAGGGCTGGGTAGTTGGAAGGAAGGGCTCTGGGGGTTGTCGACTAAAACTGTCTCTGAGGTTCTCAATCTTCTGCTTGAAAAATGAGGCAAAGTCTTCAGCTGAGATGAGTGGGGAGGGAGGAGGTGCTGGGGGACGGAGGAGAGAGTTGAAGGTATTGAATAACTGTTTAGGGTTGTGAGACAGGGATGATATGAGAGATGAGAAGTAGGTTTGTTTAGCTGTGGCGAGTGTGGTCTTGAAAGTAGTGAGGGACTGTTTGAATGCGATAAAGTGCTCGTTGGAGTGGGATCTTTTCCATATCCGCTCTGCAGCCCTGGAAGCTCTCCTCAGTTCTTCGGTCAGGCTGGTGTGCAGGGCTGTCTGTTGATTTTGCGAGCTTTGGTATGTGTGAGAGGGGCAAGAGATTCCAAAGCTGCAGCTATTGTGGTGTTATATAGAGCGGCAGCGTCATCCGCATTGTGTAGGGAACTTACAGTATGTCTGTGAGAGGGAGGAGGGATTCAGAGAGTGAATGTAGATCAAGATGTTTAAGATTTCTGCGAGGGTGTGCAAGTTTGTGGGGTGGGGATTGTAGACAAGCAGTGGAGAGGGAAGAGAATGTGAGTAGATTGTGGTCAGAAAGAGGAAGAGGTGAGTTAGAGAGGTTAGATAGGGAGCAGAGGTGGGTGAAGATGAGGTCCAATGTGTGACCATCTTTGTGAGTGGCTGCAGAAGACCATTGAGTGAGGCCGAAGGAGGAAGTGAGAGATAGAAGTTTAGTGGCAGCTGAGAGGGAAGTGTCAATGGGTATGTTGAAGTCGTCCTTGATGATATGGGGCAAGTGTCTGTGTGGGGCCATAATCAATGTTTGTGCAGTACTATATGGGGCAAGTGTCTGTGTGGAGCATCTTATGGAGCCATAATCAATGTTTGTGCAGCATTATATGGGGCAAATAAATTTATGGAGCATCTTACGGGGCCATAAACTTTGTGCAGCAGTATATGGGGCAAATATCTTTATGGAGCATCTTGTGGGGCCATAATCAGCATTTGTGCAGCATTATATTGGGCAAATGTGTCTATGGAGCATCTTATGGGGCCATTATTAACCTTTATGCAGGATTATATGGAGCATATATTAATATGGAGCATCTTATGGGACCATCATAAACTTTATGGAGCATTAAATAGGGCTCCTGATTCAATATGGATATTCAAAAACACTTAACCCTGCTGTTCTGTTCGCATTTGCTATACACTTGTACTGTTCCCGGGTCAATATGACCCGACCTATTAATTCTTGATTTTTAGCTACTCTAAGTGTTTTATTTGAATACTTTTTTCATTATTATACTGTATGTGAGCATGGTTGATCATAAACAAATTAAAAATTTAAACTTAATAATTTTATTTTTTTTCATAAAAAGGTTACACAGGCTTTTTACAATTATCTTTGATTGTTGGCATTCTGCACACAAATAACAAAGAAGCTTTACATTACTATTACTAAAACATGAAATTTAACTTTTTGAAAACAATATTTATAAATCAACAAATGAAAAATCATAAAAACTTCAACCTTTTTAGAAAGAAAAACGAAAAACTGAACATGTTCATTTGTTTTTGCACTGAACACAATAATAAGACACATGTCCTTTACACAGATATTTTGAACATCCAGCACATGTCAGATTAGTCTTATTGTCACAGGAAGATGGACAGAAGCTACATCTCTTCCTTTTTTTGCTGGTAGATGTGCTGGTGGAGGCCGTGGATGTGGAGTCTTTTGAGCATGCTGGACACTTTTTACAATGGCTGTTGCTCCTTCACTTCTGGGGGTCACTTTTCTGCTCTCAATATATGGCCTAACCACGAATTTGTCCAATTCCTCAAGAAATAATCTTCTTTTATGCAGCTTATTCCGGTTCCAAATCGGGGTCGATTTCTCTCCATAAGACAAATGCATTGTATGCAGAAACGTCCAGTATGTTATAAAATAAAATCATTGGCCACCGATTGGTTTTGCGTTTGCATGTATATGTTGATACTGCTAGGTCTAAAGTATCAACTGCTCCCTTTGTGGCATTATAATCCAAAATAATGTCAGGCTTTCTGTCTTCTCTATCACTTACGGCATTGTCATGGTGCATTGTGCTCATTAGAATTACCTAGGTTTGGAAAAGAAAAGAATAGTTGTAAAGATATGTATTCACAGCATCAGTCAATAGACATTTTAGAAACATTTTTATCCAAGTTTTGAAAAAAAAAAAAGAATACCTGTAAAGATGTATATTCACAGCTCAGTGCTCTCTCTCTCACAGATTCCAGTGCCTCTTTCACAGGACTTAGCTTCAGGGTGTAAAGGTACCGTCACATTAAGCGACGCTGCAGCGATATAGGCAACGATGCCGATCGCTGCAGCGTCGCTGTTTCGTCGCTGGAGAGCTGTCACACAGACAGCTCTCCAGCGACCAACGATGCCGAAGTCCCCTGCCGCGCTTAGTAACCCGATGTTTACCCTGGTTACCATTGTAAATGTAAAAAAAAAAAAAACAGTACATACTTACATTCCGGTGTCTGTCCCCCGGCGTCAGCTTCCCTGCACTGTGTCAGCGCCGGCCGGCCGTAAAGCAGAGCGGTGACGTCACCGCTGTGCTTTACGGCCGGCCGGCGCTCACAGTCAGTGCAGGAAGCTGACGGCAAGGGGACACACACAGGAATGTAAGTATGTACTGTTTGTTTTTTTTTACATTTACAATGGTAACCAGGGTAAACATCGGGTTACCAAACCCGATGTTTACCCTGGTTACAAGTGAAGACATCGCTGAATCAGCGTCACACACGCCGATTCAGCGATGTCTGCGGGAGATCCAGTGACGAAATAAAGTTCTGGCCTTTCTGCTCCGACCAACGATGTCACAGCAGGATCCAGATCGCTGCTGCGTGTCAAACACAACGATATCACTATCCAGGATGCTGCAACGTCGCGGATCGCTAGCGAATCTAGCGATATCATTGTTAAGTTGTTCAGTGTGAAGGTACCTTAAGTCAAATGACTGGTGTCCAATTTATAAGACAACAGTGTCTTCTCTCACAAAGTGAAAATGCATTTGACTAAATAAATACTTGATTACTGATGACAGTGAAACCCCCAGCCTTTGAATGATAGACAACCAGTCTCCTCTCTCACAAACAGCAAATGGATAAAACTAGATAATTACTTGTTTACTGATAAGAACAGTGAAACCACCACCATTTTGAGATGAAGTACCCATAAAAAAACATAACTTTTGCAGTCAGAAATAATCAGAGACCTGTAGAACAGTATAAAATGCTATCGGGTCATATTGACCCGAACAGTACAAGTGTAACAATCAGCATGTAGCAAAAAGTAAACAAAAACAAAATATATATATATATATATAGAGAGAGAGAGAGAGAGAGAGAGAGCTCCACAAATGAGGAGAAGTCAAGATACCACTAGTTTCAAATCCTCATAAAAAAAATCTACAGGGTCTCAAAAATCATTTCTGGTCATATTGACCCGAACAGTACAGCAGGGTTAACCTACTGATGTCTCAATTAATTTTACTTTTACTGGTATCTATTTTTACTTTTGACATTTACCGGTAGCTGCTGCATTTCCTACCCTAGGCTTATACTCGAGTCATTAAGTTTTCCCAGTTTTTTGTGGCAAAATTAGGATGGGCTCATACTCCGGTTGTCTTATACTCGAGTATATACGGTATTTCAAATAAAAATCTGTTTTTCGAGCCTTGTCAATGTCTGGACTAGATTTTCAATTCATTTGGCAACTCATCTGATTAATAAAAGTATGAGTTTTCATGGAAAACACAAAATTGTCTAGGTGACCCTAAACTTTTGAACGGTAGTGTGTGTGTGTGTGTGTGTGTGTGTATATATATATTATATATATATATATATATATATATATATAGTGTATGATGGTGTGGGGGATGTACGAGGGCTAGTCTGTGCCCCACTCTCCCTTCTTCCCATGTTTCCCTATGTTCCTGTAAAATCTGACATGCCTCATATGTCTTATAATGTCATTATAATGTGTAATGTAATATATATATTCCTGTATTGTGCAGATGTAGGTAAAGCATAGGATATAGATTTAGCCCTCTAGGGGGGCACAATAGGAGTTAGATAGACCAGGAGCACGGGCATGGAGCCCAATGTGGGACAGAGTGACACGGGAAGCGTGCCGCTGGCCTAATGACTAATCCCGATTGATTTAAAGGTGAAATAGTGCTTGTTGCACTTAAATGGGAAACGGAACGGTTCCCCGTCCCTACAGGCAGAAAAGACCTGTAATACTGAGGTCGGGTGCAGTTGTTGCAGCTAAATGGAAAATGGGAATGATCAGCATCCCTGTGGGCAGTGGAGCCCTGCAGCACCGGAGTCGGGTGCAGTGTGGCCGGTACGAGCCACGGTTGAACGTTGAATATGGTTTTTTCCCTATCCCAGTTCTTTTGCGCACGTTGCACTTCCCCTGCTGGATTGCAGGACTTTAACTCTGCGGGGTTACAGGCCTTTGGACTGAAAATGGACTGCATGTGACTGCTGCACAGGACTGTATTAAAAAAATTTGATATGTTTAACTCCTTCACCCCCGGAGCTTTTTCCGTTTTTTCATTTTCGTTTTTCACTCCCCTCATTCCCAGAGCCATAACTTTTTTATTTTTCCATCAATATGGCCATGTGAGGGCTTATTTTTTGCGGGACGAGATGTACTTTTGAACGATACCATTGGTTTTACCATGCCATGTAACAGAAAACGGGAATAAAATTCCAAGTGTGATGAAATTGCAAAAAAAGTGCAATCTCACACTTGTTTTTTGTTTGGCTTTTTTGCTAGGTTCACCAAATGCTAAAACTAACCTGCCATTATGATTCTCCAGGTCAGTACGAGTTCATAGACACCTAACATGACTAGGTTATTTTTTATCTAAGTGGTGAAAAAAAATTCCAAAGTTTGCTAAAAAAAAAAATGCTCGATTTTCCGATACCCGTAGCGTCTCCAATTTTCGTGATTTGGGGACAGGTGAGGGCTTATTTTTTGCGTGCCGAGCTGGCGTTTTTAATTATACCATTTTGGTGTACATACGATCTTTTGATCGCCAGTTATTGCATTTTAATGCAATGTCGCGGCGACCAAAAAAAAGTAATTTTGGCGTTTTGATTTTTTTTCTCGCTACGTCATTTAGCGGTCAGGTTAATCCTTTGTTTTTATTGATAGATCGGGCGATTCTGAACGCGGCGATACCAAATATGTATATGTTTGATTTTTTTTAAATTGTTTTATTTTGATTGGGGCGAAAGGGGGGTGATTTGAACTTTTTTATATTTTTTATTTTTTTTATATTTTTAAACACTTTTTTTTTAAAATTTTGGCATGCTTCAATAACCCCATAGGAGTTTAGAAGCATGCACTACACGATCGCCTCTGCTACATAGAGGTGAAGTACAGATCATCTCTATGTAGCAGAAATGCAGGTGTACTTTGAACGCCGACCACAGGGTGGCGCTCAAAGCAATTGGCCATCAACAACCATAGAGGTCTCAAGGAGACCTCTGGTTGTTATGGCAATGCACCGCTGACCCCTGATCATGTGACGGGGGTCAGCGGTGCGAGCATTTCCGGCCACACGGCCGGGAGCGCTAGTTAAATGCCGCTGTCAGCGCTTGACGGCGACATTTAACTAGTTAATGGGCATGGGCGGATCGCGATTCCGCTCGCGCTCATTGCGCGCACATGTCAGCTGTACAAAACAGCTGACATGTCGCGGCTTTGAGGTGGGCTCACCGCCGGAGCCCACCTCAAAGCAAGGGATCTGCCAGCTGACGTACTATTCCGTCAGCTGGCAGAAAGGGGTTAACTCACATTTTATTTGTAGGAAAGCGCAGCACACGTGTTTAAAGGGCCATACTCCATGCAAAGGATGGAGAGAGAAGACCCCCCAAGAGACTGAGAACCTGTTAAGCCGGTTAGAACAATTTAACCCCTTTACCCCCAAGGGTGGTTTGCACGTCAATGACCAGGCCAATTTTTACAATTCTGACCACTGTCCCTTTATGAGGTTATAACTCCGAAACGCTTCAACGGATCCTGGTGATTCTGACATTGTTTTCTCGTGACATATTGTACTTCATGATAGTGGTAAAATTTCTTTGATAGTACCTGCGTTTATTTGTGAAAAAAACGGAAATTTGGCGAAAATTTTGAAAATTTTGCAATTTTCAAACTTTGAATTTTTATGCAATTAAATCACATATGTCACACAAAATACTTAATAAGTAACATTTCCCACATGTCTCCTTTACATCAGCATAATTTTGGAACCAATTTTTTTTTTGTTAGGGAGTTATAAGGGTTAAAAGTTGACCAGCAATTTCTCATTTTTACAACACCATTTTTTTTTAGGGACCACGTCTCATTTGAAGTCATTTTGAGGGGTCTATATGATAGAAAATGCCCAAGTGTGACACCATTCTAAAAACTGCACCCCTCAAGGTGCTCAAAACCACATTCAAGAAGTTTATTAAACCTTCAGGTGTTTAATAGGAATTTTTGGAATGTTTAAATAAAAATGAACATTTAACTTTTTTACACAAAAAATTTACTTCAGCTCCAATTTGTTTTATTTTACCAAGGGTAACAGGAGAAAATGGACCCCAAAAGTTGTTGTCCAATTTGTCCTGAGTACGCTGATACCCCATATGTGGCAGTAAACCACTGTTTGGGCGCATGGGAGAGCTCGGAAGGGAAGGAGCGCCGTTTGACTTTTCAATGCAAAATTGACAGGAATTGAGATGGGACGCCATGTTGCGTTTGGAGAGCCACTGATGTGCCTAAACATTGAAACCCCCCACAAGTGACACCATTTTGGAAAGTAGACCCCCTAAGGAACTTATCTGGATGTGTGGTGAGCACTTTGACCCACCAAGTGCTTCACAGAAGTTTATAATGCAGAACCGTAAAAATAAAAAATCATATTTTTTCACAAAAATTATATTTTTGCCCCCAATTTTTTATTTTTCCAAGGGTAAGAGAAGAAATTGGACCTCAAAAGTTGTTGTCCAATTTGTCCTGAGTACGCTGATACCCCATATGTGGCAGTAAACCATTGTTTGGGCGCATGGGAGAGCTCGGAAGGGAAGGAGCGCCGTTTGACTTTTCAATGCAAAATTGACAGGAATTGAGATGGGACGCCATGTTGCGTTTGGAGAGCCACTGATGTGCCTAAACATTGAAACCCCCCACAAGTGACACCATTTTGGAAAGTAGACCCCCTAAGGAACTTATCTGGATGTGTGGTGAGCACTTTGACCCACCAAGGGCTTCACAGAAGTTTATAATGCAGAGCCATAAAAATAAAACAAAATTTTTTTCCCACAAAAATTATTTTTTAGCCCCCAGTTTTGTATTTTCCCTAGGGTAACAGGAGAAATTGGACCCCAAAAGTTGTTGTCAATTTGTCCTGAGTACGCTGATACCCCATATGTGGGGGGGAACCACCGTTTGGGCGCATGGGAGAGCTCGGAAGGGAAGGAGCGCCATTTGGAATGCAGACTTAGATGGAATGGTCTGCAGGCGTCACATTGCGTTTGCAGAGCCCCTAATGTACCTAAACAGTAGAAACCCCCCCACAAGTGACACCATTTTGGAAAGTAGACCCCCTAAGGAACTCATCTTGATGTGTTGTGAGAGCTTTGAACCCCCAAGTATTTCACTACAGTTTATAACGCAGAGCCATGCAAATAAAAAATATTTTTTTTTCCACAAAAATTATATTTTAGCCCCCAGTTTTGTATTTTTCCAAGGTTAGCAGGAGAAATTGGACCCTAAATGTTGTTGTCCAATTTGTCCTGAGTACGCTGATACCCGATATGTGGGGGGGAACCACCGTTTGGGCGCATGGGAGGGCTCGGAAGGGAAGGAGCATCATTTGGAATGCAGACTTAGATGGATTGGTCTGCAGGCGTCACATTGCGTTTGCAGAGCCCCTAATGTACCTAAACAGTAGAAACCCCCCACAAGTGACCCCATATTGGAAACTAGACCCCTCAATGAACTTATCTAGATGTGTTGTGAGAACTTTGAACCCCCAAGTGTTTCACTACAGTTTATAACGCAGAGCCGTGAAAATAAAAAATCTTTTTGTTTTCCCACAAAAATTATTTTTTAGCCCCCAGTTTTGTATTTTCCCAAGGGTAACAGGAGAAATTGGTCCACAAAAGTTGTTGTCCAATTTGTCCTGAGTACGCTGATACCCCATATGTGAGGGTAAACCCCTGTTTGGGCACACAGGAGAGCTCGGAAGGGAAGGAGCACTGTTTTACTTTTTCAACGCAGAATTGGCTGGAATTGAGATCGGACGCCATGTCGTGTTTGGAGAGCCCCTGATGTGCCGAAACAGTGGAAACCCCCCAATTATAACTGAAACCCTAATCTAAACACACCCTTAACCCTAATTCCAACGGTAACCCTAACCACACCTCTAACCCTGACACACCCCTAACCCTAATCCCAACCCTATTCCCAACTGTAAATGTAATCTAAACCCTAACCCTAACTTTAGCCCCAACCCTAACTGTAGCCCCAACCCTAACCCTAACCCTAGCCCTAACCCTAGCCCTAACCCTAGCCCTAACCCTAACCCTAGCCCTAACCCTAGCCCTAACCCTAGCCCTAGCCCTAACCCTAGCCCTAACCCTAACCCTAACCCTAGCCCTAACCCTAGCCCTAACCCTAGCCCTAGCCCTAACCCTAGCCCTAACCCTAGCCCTAACCCTAGCCCTAACCCTAACCCTAGCCCTAGCCCTAACCCTAGCCCTAACCCTAGCCCTAGCCCTAACCCTAGCCCTAACCCTAGCCCTAACCCTAGCCCTAGCCCTAACCCTAGCCCTAACCCTAGCCCTAACCCTAGCCCTAATGGGAAAATGGAAATAAATACATTTTTTTTTATTTTTCCCTAACTAAGGGGGTGATGAAGGGGGGTTTGATTTACTTTTATAGCGAGTTTTTTAGCGGATTTTTATGATTGGCAGCCGTCACACACTGAAAGACCCTTTTTATTGCAAAAAATATTTTTTGCAATACCACATTTTGAGAGCTATAATTTTTCCATATTTTGGTCCACAGAGTCATGTGAGGTCTTGTTTTTTGCGGGACGAGTTGTCGTTTTTATTGAAAACATTTTTGGGCACGTGACATTTTTTGATCGCTTTTTATTCCGATTTTTGTGAGGAAGAATGACCAAAAGCCAGCTATTCATGAATTTCTATTGGGGGAGGCGTTTATACCGTTCCGCGTTTGGTAAAATTGATAAATCAGTTTTATTCTTCGGGTCAGTACGATTACAGCGATACCTCATTTATATCATTTTTTTATGGTTTGGCGCTTTTATACGATAAAAACTATTTTACAGAAAAAATAATTATTTTTGCATCGCTTTATTCTCAGGACTATAACTTTTTTATTTTTTTGCTGATGATGCTGTATGGCGGCTCGTTTTTTGCGGGACAATATGACGCTTTCAGCGGTACCATGGTTATTTATATCTGTCCTTTTGATCGCGTGTTATTCCACTTTTTGTTCGGCAGTATGATAATAAAGCGTTGTTTTTTGCCTCGTTTTTTTTTTTTTTTCTTACGGTGTTTACTGAAGGGGTTAACTAGTGGGACAGTTTTATAGGTCGGGTCGTTACGGACGCGGCGATACTAAATATGTGTACTTTTATTGTTTTTTTTTTATTTAGATGAAGAAATGTATTTATGGGAATAATTTTTTTTTTTTTTTTCATTATTTTGGAATATTTTTTTTTATTTTTTTTACACATTTGGAAAATTTTTTTTTTACTTTTTTACTTTGTCCCAGGGGGGGACATCACAGATCAGTGATCTGACAGTTTGCACAGCACTCTGTCAGATCACTGATCTGACATGCAGCGCTGCAGCCTTCACAGTGCCTGCTCTGAGCAGGCTCTGTGAAGCCACCTCCCTCCCTGCAGGACCCGGATCCGCGGCCATCTTGGATCCGGGGCTGGAGGGAGCAGGGAGGGAGGTGAGACCCTCGCAGCAACGCGATCACATCGCGTTGCTCCGGGGGTCTCAGGGAAGCCCGCAGGGAGCCCCCTCCCTTCGCGGTGCTTCCCTGCACCGCCGGCACATCGCGATCATCTTTGATCGCGGTGTGCCAGGGGTTAATGTGCCGGGGGCGGTCCGTGACCGCTCCTGGCACATAGTGCCGGATGTCAGCTGCGATAAGCAGCTGACACCCGGCCGCGCTCCCCCCGTGAGCGCGGACGATCGGCTATGACGTACTATCCCGTCCAGGGTCAGATAAGCCCAGGGCACCTCGACGGGATAGTACGTCTAAGGTCACAGAGGGGTTAATATACACTGTAGTTGCTGGAACTGAGTATGTGCTCGGGCCCCAAAAATAAAAGGGACAGGAGCCATTTGGACTTGTGGTGCTAGCTAGAGGATTGTAACCAGGCACCTGATTAAAGCTGCTAAAAAAAAAATGGACTCTTATGTAGAGCCAAAAGACTTTCTCCAGATGTACAAAGTTTTATAAAGGACAGATATGAGTTTCATATTACCGTATATCCTTCGTTTTTTTTTAACTGTGAAATTCTCATTTACCTGTTTGCATCCCTTCGTGGAAAATTCCACTGTTAACCCCTTAGCGACCGCCGATACGCCTTTTAACGGCGGCCGCTAAGGGTACTTAAACCACAGCGCCGTTAATTAACGGTGCTGTGGAAAAAGTGAATAGCGCACCCCAGAGTCGGATTTTCTCTGGGGTCTCGGCTGCCGGGGGTAGCCAAGACCCCAGAGAACATGATTCGGGGGGGTTTTACCGACCCCACATTTGCGATCGCCGGTAATTAACCGTTTACCGGCGATCGCAAAAAAAAAAAAAAAAAAAAAGCGATCTCTTTTTAATTTCTCTGTCCTCCGATGTGATCGCACATCAGAGGACAGAGAAAGGGGGTCCCAGATAGCCCCCCGATCAGATAGCCCCCCGATACTCACCTATCTCCCCCGGTGCTCCTCGGTGGGCGCCGCCATCTTCAAAATGGCAGGAGAATCTTTGGGGTCTCGGCTGCCGGGGGTAGCCGAGACCCCAAAGAGCATGATCGGGGTCGGTTTTACCGACCCCTGTTTTGCGATCGCCGGTAATTAACTGTTTACCGGCGACCGCAAAAAAAAAAAAAAAGTCAAAGTGTAATTCTCTGTCCTCTGATGTGATCGCACATCAGAGGACAGAGAAATAGGGGGATTCGGGGACCCTGCCATACTCACCTGTGTCCCTGGGTCCTCCTGCTGCTCCTCCTGGCCGCCGGCAAAAGAAAATGGCGGGCGCATGCGCAGTGCGCCCGCCATCTGTCTCCATCTGCCGGCAAGCAGGAGAACAGCAGTTGGGGCTAAAATTAGGGTTAGGGTTAGGGCTAGGGTTAGGGCTAAGGCTAGAGTTATGGCTAGGGTTAGGGTTAGGGTTGGGGCTAAATTCAGGGTCCGACATACCGACGCACTATGTCCTGGGGAGGAGGGGGCGGAGTTACGGCCACACATGTGCGGTCAGAAATGGCGGACGCGACATACAAAAAAACGTTACATTGAACGTTTTTTGTGCCGACGGTCCGCCAAAACACAACTGATCCAGTGCACGACGGACGCGACGTGTGGCCATCCGTCACGATCCGTCGGCAATACAAGTCTATGGGCAAAAAACGCATCCTGCGGGCACATTTGGAGGATCCGTTTTTTGTCCAAAACGACAGATTGCGACGGATGCCAAACGACGCAAGTGTGAAAGTAGCTTTAGGGTTAGGGTTGGGGCTAAAGTTAGGGCTAGGGTTGGGGCTAAAGTTAGGGTTAGATGTGGGATTAGGGTTAGGGTTTGGATTAGAGTTGGTATTAGGGTTAGGGTTGGCATTAGGGTTACGCTTGGGATTAGGGTTAAGTTTGGGATTAGGGTTAAGGTTAGGGTTGTTATTAGGGGTGTATTGGGATTAGGGTTAGGTTTGAGGTTAGGGTTGAGATTAGGATTAGGGTTGTGTTGGATTTAGGGTTTTGATTAGGGTTATGGTTAGGGTTGACATTAGGGTTGTTTTGGGGTAAGGGTTGTGATTATCGTTAGGGTTAGTGATTAGGATTATGGATTGGGTTGGGATTAGGGTTAGGGGTGTGTTGGGGTTAGGGTTGGAGCTAGAATTAAGGGGTTTCCACTGTTTAGTTACATCAGGGGGTCTCCAAACACGACAGCCAATTTTGCGCTCAAAAAAACAAATGGTGCTCCCTCCCTTCTGAGCTCTGCCGTGCGCCCAAACAGTGGGTTACCCCCACATATGGGGCATCAGCGTACTCGGGATAAATTGGACAACAACTTTTGGGGTCCAATTTCTCCTGTTACGCTTGTGAAAATAAAAACTTGGGGGCTACAATATCTTTTTTGTGGAAAAAAAAATATTTTTTTATTTTCACGACTCTGCATTCTAAACTTCTGTGAAGCACTTGGGCATTCAAAGTTCTCACCACACATCTAGATAAGTTCCTAGGGGGGGGTCTAGTTTCCAAAATGGGGTCACTTGTGGGGGGTTACTACTGTTTAGGTACATCAGGGGTCTGCAAACGCAACATAACGCCCACAGACCATTCTATCTAAGTCTGCATTCCAAAACGGCGCTCCTTCCCTTCCGAGCTCTGCCGTGCGCCCAAACAGTGGTTTACCCCCACATATGGGGCATCAGCATACTCGGGATAAATTGGACAACAACTTTTGGGGTCCAATTTCTCCTGTTACCCTTGTGAAAATAAAAACTTGGGGGCTACAAAATCTTTTTTGTGGAAAAAAAATATTTTTTATTTTCACGACTCTGCATTCTAAACTTTTGTGAAGCACTTGGGCATTCAAAGTTCTCAACACACATCTAGATAAGTTCCATGGGGGGTCTAGTTTCCAAAATGGGGTCACTTGTGGGGGGTTTCCACTGTTTAGGCACATCAGGGGCTCTCCAAACGCGACATGGCGTCCAATCTCAATTCCAGACAATTCTACATTGAAAAAGTAAAACGGCACTCCTTCTCTTCCAAGCTCTGCAATGCGCCAAAACAGTGGTTTACCCCCACATATTGGGTATCGACGTACTCAGGAGAAATTGCACTACAACTTTTGTGGTCTAATTTCTCCTGTTATCCTTGTGAAAATAAAAATTTGAGGTCAAAAAGATCATTTTTGTAGAAAAAATGCGATTTTTTTATTTTCACGGCTCAACGTTATAAACTTCTGTGAAGCACATGGGGGTTCAAAGTGCTCACCACACATCTAGATAAGTTCCTTAAGGGGTCTAGTTTCCAAAATAGTGTCACTTGTGGGGGGTTTCCACTGTTTAGGCACATCAGGGGCTCTCCAAACGCGACATGGCGTCCGATGTTGTGAATTCTGTGGCAGAGCTCCCTCCTGTGGTCACAAGTGGTACTTCGGCTGATTCTCTCTGTAAGCTTCCGTTGGTGGAGGGAAGTCTTACTGCGGCTTCTGAGTTTCCTCCCTCAGGTGATGTGGTGAGGTCGTTACGTGCTGCTCTACTTAACTCCACCTAGTGCTTTGATCCTGGCTTCCTGTCAATGTTCCAGTATTGGACTTGTTTTCCTCCTGGATCGTTCCTGTGGCCTGCTGCTCTGCATAGCTAAGTTTTCCTTTGCTATTTTGTTTGGTTTTCTTCTGTCCAGCTTATCTATTTATTTGCTGGAAGCTCTGGGACGCAGAGGGTGTACCTCCGTGCCGTTAGTTCGGTACGGAGGGTCTTTTTGCCCCCTTTGCGTGGTTTTTAGGGTTTTGTGTTGACCACAAAGTTACCTTTCCTATCCTCGCTCTGTTCAGAAAGTCGGGCCTCACTTTGCTAAATCTATTTCATCTCTACGTTTGTCTTTTCATCTTACTCACAGTCATTATATGTGGGGGGCTGCCTTTTCCTTTGGGGTGTTTCTCTGAGGCAAGGTAGGCTTATTTTCTGTCTTCAGGCTAGCTAGTTTCTCAGGCTGTGCCGAGTTGCATAGGTAGCGTTAGGCGCAATCCACGGCTGCCTCTAGTGTTGTTGGATAGGATTAGGGATTGCGGTCAACAGAGTTCCCACGTATCAGAGCTCGTTCTATGTTTTTGGATTATTGTCAGATCACTCTATGTGCTCTGACCTCTATGTTCACTGTGGTACTGAGTTGCCTAATCATAACAGTACAGGAAGCCAAAGTACTAATGATTCTCAATAGAGGGAAAAAAGAAGTTCTGAGACCATTTTTTTTTATCTGCACTGTGTTTTGCCTTTTTTTTCCCCTAGACATTTGGGTGGTTCAGGACACAGGTGTAGCAATGGACATTAGAAATCTGTCTTCATGTGTGGATCAGCTCTCGGCAAGAGTACAAAAGATTCAAGACACTATTGATCAGAAATCTATGTTAGAACCAAGAATTCCTATTCCTGATTTGTTTTTTGGTGATAGAACTAAGTTTCTGAGTTTCAAAAATAATTGTAAACTATTTCTGGCCTTGAAACCTCGCTCCTCTGGTGATCCAGTTCAACAGGTTTTGATCATTATTTCTTTTTTGCGTGGCGACCCTCAGGACTGGGCATTTTCTCTTGCGCCAGGGGATCCTGCATTAAGTAATATCGATGCGTTTTTCCTGGCGCTCGGATTGCTGTACGATGAGCCTAATTCTGTGGATCAGGCAGAAAAAAATTTGCTGGCTCTTTGTCAGGGTCAGGATGAGATAGAGTTATATTGTCAGAAATTTAGAAAGTGGTCCGTGCTCACTCAATGGAATGAATCTGCGCTGGCAGCTATGTTCAGAAAGGGTCTCTCTGAAGCCCTTAAGGATGTCAGGGTGGGATTTCCTATGCCTGCTGGTTTGAATGAGTCTATGTCTTTGGCCATTCAGATTGGTCGACGCTTGCGTGAGCGTAAATCTGTGCACCATTTGGCGGTATTACCTGAGCTTAAACCTGAGCCTATGCAGTGCGATAGGACTTTGACCAGAGTTGAACGGCAAGAACACAGACGTCTGAATGGGCTGTGTTTCTACTGTGGTGATTCCACTCATGCTATCTCTGATTGTCCTAAGCGCACTAAGCGGTTCGCTAGGTCTGCCACCATTGGTACAGTACAGTCAAAATTTCTTCTGTCCGTTACCTTGATCTGCTCTTTGTCATCGTATTCTGTCATGGCATTTGTGGATTCAGGCGCTGCCCTGAATTTGATGGACTTGGAGTATGCTAAGCATTGTGGGTTTTTCTTGGAGCCCTTGCAGTGTCCTATTCCATTGAGAGGAATTGATGCTACGCCTTTGGCCAAGAATAAGCCTCAGTACTGGACCCAGCTGACCATGTGCATGGCTCCTGCACATCAGGAGGTTATTCGCTTTCTGGTGTTGCATAATCTGCATGATGTGGTCGTGTTGGGGTTGCCATGGCTACAAATCCATAATCCAGTATTAGATTGGAAATCCATGTCGGTGTCCAGCTGGGGTTGTCAGGGGGTACATGGTGATGTTCCATTTCTGTCAATTTCGTCATCCACCCCTTCTGAGGTTCCAGAGTTCTTGTCTGATTACCGGGATGTATTTGATGAGCCCAAGTCCGATGCCCTACCTCCGCATAGGGATTGTGATTGTGCTATCAATTTGATTCCTGGTAGTAAGTTCCCAAAAGGCCGATTGTTTAATTTATCTGTGCCTGAGCACGCCGCTATGCGCAGTTATGTGAAGGAGTCCCTGGAGAAGGGGCATATTCGTCCGTCATCGTCGCCATTAGGAGCAGGGTTCTTTTTTGTAGCCAAGAAGGATGGTTCGCTGAGACCTTGTATAGATTACCGCCTTCTAAATAAGATCACGGTTAAATTTCAGTACCCCTTGCCGTTGTTATCTGATTTGTTTGCTCGGATTAAGGGGGCTAGTTGGTTCACCAAGATAGATCTTCGTGGTGCGTATAATCTTGTGCGAATTAAGCGAGGCGATGAATGGAAAACTGCATTTAATACGCCCGAGGGTCATTTTGAGTATCTAGTAATGCCATTCGGACTTGCCAATGCTCCATCAGTGTTTCAGTCCTTTATGCATGACATCTTCCGAGAGTACCTGGATAAATTCCTGATTGTGTACTTGGATGACATTTTGATCTTCTCGGATGATTGGGAGTCTCATGTGAAGCAGGTCAGAACGGTTTTTCAGGTCCTGCGTGCTAATTCTTTGTTTGTGAAGGGATCAAAGTGTCTCTTTGGTGTGCAGAAGGTTTCATTTTTGGGGTTCATCTTTTCCCCTTCTACTATCGAGATGGATCCTGTTAAGGTCCAAGCCATCCATTATTGGACTCAGCCGACATCTCTGAAAAGTCTGCAAAAGTTCCTGGGCTTTGCTAATTTTTATCGTCGCTTCATCTGCAATTTTTCTAGTATTGCTAAACCATTGACCGATTTGACCAAGAAGGGTGCTGATGTGGTCAATTGGTCTTCTGCTGCTGTGGAAGCTTTTCAAGAGTTGAAGCGTCGTTTTTCTTCTGCCCCTGTGTTGTGTCAACCAGATGTTTCGCTTCCGTTCCAGGTCGAGGTTGATGCTTCTGAGATTGGAGCAGGGGCTGTTTTGTCGCAGAGAGGTTCTGATTGCTCAGTGATGAAACCGTTCGCCTTCTTTTCCAGGAAGTTTTCGCCTGCTGAGCGAAATTATGATGTGGGCAACCGAGAGTTGCTGGCCATGAAGTGGGCATTCGAGGAGTGGCGTCATTGGCTTGAAGGAGCTAAGCATCGCGTGGTGGTCTTGACTGATCATAAGAACTTGACTTATCTCGAGTCCGCCAAGCGGTTGAATCCTAGACAAGCTCGTTGGTCGTTGTTTTTTGCCCGTTTTGACTTTGTGATCTCATACCTTCCGGGCTCTAAAAATGTGAAGGCGGATGCTCTGTCTAGGAGTTTTGTGCCCGACTCTCCGGGTGTATCTGAGCCGGCGGGTATCCTCAAAGAGGGAGTAATTGTGTCTGCCATCTCCCCTGATTTGCGGCGAGTGCTGCAAAAATTTCAGGCTAATAAACCTGATCGTTGTCCAGCGGAGAAACTGTTTGTCCCTGATAGGTGGACGAATAAAGTTATCTCTGAGGTTCATTGTTCGGTCTTGGCTGGTCATCCTGGAATCTTTGGTACCAGAGAGTTAGTGGCTAGATCCTTTTGGTGGCCATCTCTGTCGCGGGATGTGCGTACTTTTGTGCAGTCCTGTGGGATTTGTGCTCGGGCTAAGCCCTGCTGTTCTCGTGCCAGTGGGTTGCTTTTGCCCTTGCCAGTCCCGAAGAGGCCTTGGACACATATCTCTATGGATTTTATTTCAGATCTTCCCGTTTCTCAAAAGATGTCAGTCATTTGGGTGGTCTGTGATCGCTTTTCTAAGATGGTCCATTTGGTACCCTTGTCTAAATTGCCTTCCTCCTCTGATTTGGTGCCATTGTTCTTCCAGCATGTGGTTCGTTTACATGGCATTCCAGAGAATATCGTTTCTGACAGAGGTTCCCAGTTTGTTTCGAGGTTTTGGCGAGCCTTTTGTGGTAGGATGGGCATTGACTTGTCTTTTTCCTCGGCTTTCCATCCTCAGACTAATGGCCAGACCGAACGAACCAATCAGACCTTGGAAACATATCTGAGATGTTTTGTTTCTGCTGATCAGGATGACTGGGTGTCCTTTTTGCCTTTGGCTGAGTTCGCCCTTAATAATCGGGCTAGCTCGGCTACCTTGGTTTCGCCATTTTTCTGCAACTCTGGGTTCCATCCTCGTTTCTCGTCAGGACAGGTTGAGTCTTCGGACTGTCCTGGTGTGGATACTGTGGTGGACAGGTTGCAGCAGATTTGGACTCAGGTAGTGGACAATTTGACCTTGTCCCAGGAGAAGGCTCAACGTTTTGCTAATCGCAGACGCTGTGTGGGTCCCCGACTTCGTGTTGGGGATCTGGTTTGGTTATGTTCTCGTCATATTCCTATGAAGGTTTCCTCTCCTAAGTTTAAACCTCGTTTCATTGGTCCGTATAGGATTTCTGAGGTTCTTAATCCTGTGTCTTTTCGTCTGACCCTTCCAGATTCTTTTTCCATACATAACGTATTCCATAGGTCATTGTTGCGGAGATACGTGGCACCTATGGTTCCTTCTGTTGACCCTCCTGCCCCGGTTTTGGTGGAGGGGGAGTTGGAGTATATTGTGGAGAAGATTTTGGATTCTCGTGTTTCAAGACGGAAACTCCAGTATCTGGTTAAGTGGAAGGGTTATGCTCAGGAAGATAATTCCTGGGTCTTTGCCTCTGATGTCCATGCTCCCGATCTTGTTCGTGCCTTTCATGTGGCTCATCCTGGTCGGCCTGGGGGCTCTGGTGAGGGTTCGGTGACCCCTCCTCAATGGGGGGGTACTGTTGTGAATTCTGTGGCAGAGCTCCCTCCTGTGGTCACAAGTGGTACTTCGGCTGATTCTCTCTGTAAGCTTCCGTTGGTGAAGGGAAGTGGTACTGCGGCTTCTGAGTTTCCTCCCTCAGGTGATGTGGTGAGGTTGTTAGGTGCTGCTCTACTTAACTCCACCTAGTGCTTTGATCCTGGCTTCCTGTCAATGTTCCAGTATTGGACTTGTTTTCCTCCTGGATCGTTCCTGTGGCCTGCTGCTCTGCATAGCTAAGTTTTCCTTTGCTATTTTGTTTGCTTTTCTTCTGTCCAGCTTATCTATTTGTTTGCTGGAAGCTCTGGGACGCAGAGGGTGTACCTCCGTGCCGTTAGTTCGGTACGGAGGGTCTTTTTGCCCCCTTTGCGTGGTTTTTAGGGTTTTGTGTTGACCGCAAAGTTACCTTTCCTATCCTCGCTCTGTTCAGAAAGTCGGGCCTCACTTTGCTAAATCTATTTCATCTCTACGTTTGTCTTTTCATCTTACTCACAGTCATTATATGTGGGGGGCTGCCTTTTCCTTTGGGGTGTTTCTCTGAGGCAAGGTAGGCTTATTTTCTGTCTTCAGGCTAGCTAGTTTCTCAGGCTGTGCCGAGTTGCATAGGTAGCGTTAGGCGCAATCCACGGCTGCCTCTAGTGTTGTTGGATAGGATTAGGGATTGCGGTCAACAGAGTTCCCACGTCTCAGAGCTCGTTCACTGTATGTGCTCTGACCTCTATGTTCACTGTGGTACTGAGTTGCCTAATCATAACAGTCCGATCTCAATTCCAGACAATTCTACATTGAAAAAGTAAAACTGCACTCCTTCTCTTCCAAGCTCTGCGGTGTGCCCAAACAGTGGTTTACCCCCACATATTGGGTATCAACGTACTCAGGAGAAATTGCACTACAACTTTTGTGGTCTAATTTCTCCTGTTACCCTTGTGAAAATAAGAATTTCTGGGCGAAAACATCATTTTTGTGTAAACAAATGCGATTTTTTATTTTCACGGCTCTACGTTATAAACTTCTGTGAAGCTCTTGGGGGTTCAAAGTGCTCACCACACATCTAGATAAGTTCCTTAAGGGGTCTAGTTTACAAAATGGTGTCACTTGTGGGGGGTTTCCACTGTTTAGGCACATCAGGGGCTCTCTAAACGTGACATGGCGTCCGATCTCAATTCCAGCCAATTCTGCATTGAAAAAGTCAAACGGCGCTCCTTCACTTCCAAGTTCTGCGGTGCGCCCAAACAGTGGTTTACCTGCACATATGGGGTATTGGCGTATTCAGGAGAAATTGCATAACAAAATTTATGGTTACATTTCTGTTTTTACACTTGTGAAAATAAAAAAAATGGTTCAGAATTAAAATGTTTGCAAAAAAAGTTAAATGTTCATTTTTTCCTTCCACATTGTTTCAGTTCCTCTGAAGCACGTAAAGGGTTAATAAACTTCTTGAATGTGGTTTTGAGAACCTTGAGGGGTGTAGTTTTAGAATGGTGTCACACTTGGTTATTTTCTATCATATAGACCCCTGAAAATGACTTCAAATGTGATGTGGTCCCTAAAAAAAAAAGGTGTTGTAAAAATGAGAAATTGCTGGTCAACTTTTAACCCTTATAACTCCCTAACAAAAAAAAATGTTGTTTCCAAAATTGTGCTGATGTAAAGTAGACATGTGGGAAATGTTATTTATTAACTATTTTTTGTGACATATCTCTCTGATTTAGGGCATAAAAATACAAAGTTTGAAAATTGCAAAATTTTAAAATTTTTCGCCATATTTCCGTTTTTTTCATAAATAATCGCAAGTAATATCGAAGAAATGTTACCACTAACATGAAGTACAATATGTCACGAAAAAACATTCTCAGAATCAGCGGGATCCGTTGAAGCGTTCCAGAGTTATAACCTCATAAATTGACAGTGGTCAGAATTGCAAAAATTAGCCTGGTCATTAAGTACCAAATTGGCTCTGTCACTAAGGGGTTAAGCTAAAGTGGTACTCTGCCAGCACTGTATGGTCCATGTTTAAAGGAGGGAGATGTCTTGGGGGTGTATGAGGGCTAGTCTGTGCCCCACTCTCCCTGCCCATGTTTCCCTGTGCTCCTGTGAAAGCTGATATGCCTCATGTGTCTTATGTTATTATAATGTGCAATGTTATATATACAGTATATATATTCCTGTATTGTGTAGATGTAGGGAAAGCGTAGGATATAGATTTAGCCCACTGGGGGGCACAATAGGAATTAGATAGACCAATAGGATCTAGTTAGTTAGGAGGGGCCAACTTAGAGTAGTTTTGGGGAGCTTCCTGGGTTCAGGTAGTAGGGGCTGGGAGCTTGGACAGGACAGTTGAGTCCCGCAATGTTCAAGGGCATGAGCCCAGTTGCCCAGGGCCTACAGGAATACAGGGCAGGAACAGGAACAGGAACACAGGAAACAGGAACACATGGGCTACTTGCACAGTGAACAAGTCTGTATGATCATGTTCACACACCACCAAGAAACCTGAAGACACAAAAGAGAATAGTAAAACCAAAAACACTCAGTTTGAAAATTTTTTCAAAATTTTTACTATTCTCTTTTGTGTCTTCAGGAATACAGGGCAGCATCAAAATGGTAGCAGCTAATTTTGTGGTAACTACCTCAAGCGTTCATTGTGAAACGGATGGGGAACTCCTGAAGCGAGTTAGTCTGGCTTGTCAAGAAACTGCAGTACCGAAGGTGACAATACGACCATGCGATATTCATGGAGAAGTGAGGGACAGTACAGGGAACGGAATGTTTATGTTCTGCAGGGAACCTTGTGCTGTTTCTGTGACTGAACTGGACAACTGAGTGAAGTTGTTTTGTTGAAACTGGATTTGGACTCTGCCTGTCATTACGTGGTGCTTAAAGGAAAGGAGCCCCAGCAGACTGAGATGGACCCTGATGTACAAGTAAGTGGACCATCAAGTGCACCACATAAAGGACAATGTCTTTTTTGACGGAGGGCTAGGGTGTGCTAGTACTGCCACCAGCCACGACTACCCCCCTGGCCTCAGTTACAATGGCACTCACAACCCCATATATAGTATTATGGCACCCGCAACCCTATATACAGTGGGGCAAAAAAGTATTTAGTCAGTCAGCAATAGTGCAAGTTCCAGCACTTAAAAAGATGAGAGGCGTCTGTAATTTATATCACAGGTAGACCTCAACTATGGGAGACAAACTGAGAAAAAAAAATCCAGAAAATCACATTGTCTGTTTTTTTATCATTTTTTTTGCATTTTATGGTGGAAAATAAGTATTTGGTCAGAAACAAACAATCAAGATTTCTGGCTCTCACAGACCTGTAACTTCTTCTTTAAGAGTCTCCTCTTTCCTCCACTCATTACCTGTAGTAATGGCACCTGTTTAAACTTGTTATCAGTATAAAAAGACACCTGTGCACACCCTCAATCAGTCTGACTCCAAACTCCACTATGGTGCAGACCAAAGAGCTGTCAAAGGACACCAGAAACAAAATTGTAGCCCTGCACCAGGCTGGGAAGACTGAATCTGCAATAGCCAACCAGCTTGGAGTGAAGAAATCAACAGTGGGAGCAATAATTAGAAAATGGAAGACATACAAGACCACTGATAATCTCCCTCGATCTGGGGCTCCACGCAAAATCCCACCCCGTGGGGTCAGAATGATCACAAGAACGGTGAGCAAAAATCCCAGAACCACGCGGGGGGACCTAGTGAATGAACTGCAGAGAGCTGGGACCAATGTAACAAGGCCTACCATAAGTAACACACTACGCCACCATGGACTCAGATCCTGCAGTGCCAGACGTGTCCCACTGCTTAAGCCAGTACATGTCCGGGCCCGTCTGAAGTTTGCTAGAGAGCATTTGGATGATCCAGAGGAGTTTTGGGAGAATGTCCTATGGTCTGATGAAACCAAACTGGAACTGTTTGGTAGAAACACAACTTGTCGTGTTTGGAGGAAAAAGAATACTGAGTTGCATCCATCAAACACCATACCTACTGTAAAGCATGGTGGTGGAAACATCATCCTTTGGGGCTGTTTCACTGCAAAGGGGCCAGGACGACTGATCCGGGTACATGAAAGAATGAATGGGGCCATGTATCGTGAGATTTTGAGTGCAAACCTCCTTCCATCAGCAAGGGCATTGAAGATGAAACGTGGCTGGGTCATTCAACATGACAATGATCCAAAGCACACCGCCAGGGCAACAAAGGAGTGGCTTCGTAAGAAGCATTTCAAGGTCCTGGAGTGGCCTAGCCAGTCTCCAGATCTCAACCCTATAGAAAACCTTTGGAGGGAGTTGAAAGTCCGTGTTGCCAAGCGAAAAGCCAAAAACTTCACTGCTCTAGAGGAGATCTGCAGGGAGGAATGGGCCAACATACCAACAACAGTGTGTGGCAACCTTGTGAAGACTTACAGAAAACGTTTGACCTCTGTCATTGCCAACAAAGGATATATTACAAAGTATTGAGATGAAATTTTGACTCATCAGTATTCTGACCAAATACTTATTTTCCACCATTATATGCAAATAAAATGTTAAAAAAACAGACAACGTGATTTTCTGGATTTTTTTTTCTCAGTTTGTCTCCCATAGTTGAGGTCTACCTATGATGTAAATTACAGACGCCTCTCATCTTTTTAAGTGGTGTAACTTGCACTATTGCTGACTGACTAAATACTTTTTTGCCCCACTGTATATAGTATGATGGCACCCCCTGCCCCATATATATAAATATATAAACAGGAAAGTGGAGCAGCACAATAAGTGCATAAAGAGTCCGGGTGCAGAGAAGGCTCCCACTGGCAAATACCAAACCTTGAAAGTAGAAATCCAAAAAACAGGAGCAGCACAGAATTGTTTGCGAAAAGCTGTTTTATTTAGCCCATGATGGCGACGTTTTGGTCCAAAGAAGTGAACATTTTTCAAGCAGTGAACAAGTGCAAATGGTTGGATATTTAAAGGATATATATGATTGCAATATTTAAAAATAATAAAAGGAAGAGCATAACCCTTCATTACAAAGAATATACTTGGGAGAAACTAGAAGATATTAAGAAGAGGAAATGGAACAGGGATGCTGAGGATTATCGCCTGGGAAACATTTATAATTGGCAGAAGGGAGATTCAAGAGCTATCAGAGGCACTTATAAAACCAAACATGACAGCTAATGGGGGGTGTTCTTGCCTATTTGGGTATACCCGTTGCTTCCTTTCTCATCCATTATCATGGGGATCCTTCTATCATTGAATCTGTTTGATTAATGGGGCAATTAACATTTGCTATGTACTGTGAATACCTTGTTTTGCACTCCTGTTATATGTCCCACTAATCTGCGCATTATTTACATGCTTGTGATTAAAATAGCGCTATATTCTCTATGCTTGCCATTGCGCGTGCGCAAAATAATGTCTTTTGACATGCACACTTCATTTATCTTCTTGCCTGTAACCAACATGGCGCTGGGACTTTCGAAATTGCTACCACGCATGCGCAAGAGAGAGCTTTCACTTTGCATGTGAATTATCTATTCCTGACATGCGCATTCAAGATTACAGGACGCCGACATACGCGTTTGTTACCATGTGTTATGGGGTAAGTCTTGAAGCTGATTCATGACTGATTGTAATGATGTGCACCTGCATACTTATTGTCAATTAGCTCTATGATGTACACTGTACGAGACTTTTTATATTCACATTATTGCACTGCACTCTATGAGACTTATATTTGTCTGTATAACACTCAGCACTTTTTGTATATTCTTTGTAATGAAGGGTTATGCTCTTCCTTTTATTATTAATATTAAATATTGCAATCATGTATATCCTTTAAATAGACAACCATTTGGACTTGTTCACTGCTTGAAAAAGGTTCACTTCTTTGGACCGAAACGTCGCCATCATGGGCTGAATAAAACAACTCTTTTTCCACAAACAAAGGTGTGCTTCTCCTGTTTTCCTGTTTTTTTGTATTTGTGTATATATATGTATATATATATATATATATATATATATATATATATACACATACACACACACACACACACACACACACATATACATACACAACACAGTACAGACCAAAAGTTTGGACACACCTACTCATTTAAAGATTTTTCTGTATTTTCATGACTATGAAAATTGTACATTCACACTGAAGGCATCAAAACTATGAATTAATACATGTGGAATTATATACTTAACAAAAAATTGTGAAACAGCTGAAAATATGTCTTATATTCTAGGTTCTAGGTTTTTGCACACTCTTGGAATTCTCTTGATGAGCTTCAAGAGGAGTTCCCAGAGATGCTTAGCACTTGTTGGCCCTTTTGCCTTCACTCTGCAGTCCAGCTCACCCCAAACCATCTCGACTGGGTTCAGGTCTGGTGACTGTGGAGGCCATGTCATCTAGCGTAGCACCCCATCACTTTCCTTCTTGGTCAAATAGCCCTTACACAGCCTGGAGGTGTGTTTGGGGTCATTGTCCTGTTGAAAAATAAATGATGGTCTAACTAAACGCAAACTAGATGGAATAGCATGCCGCTGCAAGATGCTGTGATAACCATGCTGATTCAGCATGCCTTCAATTTTGAATAAATCCCCAACAGTGTCACCAGCAAAGCACGATCACACCTCCTCCTCCATGGTGGGAACCAGGCACGTAGAGTCCATCCATTCACCTTTTCTGTGTCACACAAAGACACGGTGGTTGGAACCAAAGATCTCAAATTTGAACTCATCAGACCACATCAGATCTTTTGGAACTCCTAAAGTGAACCCGCAGAACCACGACAACGATCAAGG
Organism: Ranitomeya imitator; assembly: GCF_032444005.1. Classification (NCBI taxonomy): domain Eukaryota; kingdom Metazoa; phylum Chordata; class Amphibia; order Anura; family Dendrobatidae; genus Ranitomeya; species Ranitomeya imitator. The sequence goes on from NC_091284.1 coordinate 464,674,713, forward strand.
GTGAACTGGCCTGGTGGACCACCCCCAATTCAGGGAGTGTTAGGGGCAGGCCCGAAGGAGACTATTGCCGCAGAAGCTGATACCCGGGGACAGGAAGTAGGAGCGGAAAAGACGCAGAACTGGCTATAACGGAGACACAGGACAGACTGGCAATGACTAAGAATAGGCAGGATATGGCGTACGCCCAGGACAGACTGGATATGGCGGAAACACAGGACAGGCATGGTATGGTGGAAACACAGGACAGGCAGGTTATGGCAGAAACACAGGAGAGGCAGGGTATGGTAGAAACACAGGACAGGCAGCGTATGGCGGAAACACGGGACACGCGGGGTATGGTGGAAACGCAGGACAGGGAGGGTATGGCGGAAACACAGGACAGGCGGGGTTTGGTGGAAACACAGGACAGGCAGGGTATGACGGACGCACAGGACAGAGCAAGGTATGGCGGATGTACAGGACAGAGCAAGGTATGGCGGATGCAGAGGACAGAGCAAGGTACAGAGGGACCTGGGTCAAATGAGGACAAATGACAATCAGACATGGAGCAGAGGAAGGAGTTACCTTAAATAGACTGAGTACTGCAGAACTTCTGGGTCAGGATCCTCCACAATCATAAAGTGGAGGAACGGAGCGTCTGCAGACCAGAGAGAGGAAGTGCGCGTGCGCAGTGAGAGGTGCGCCCAACGAGAGCCAGGTACCGGCGGCGATTCAGGAGAAGAGACTGGAAGGCGTGCGCACACCACTGTAGCGCACCGGGACTGGTGAGTATGTCGGTGCGCAGAGTGAGTGGCAGGAGCGGCGGCAGGTGGCGCCGTGACAGTACTCCTCCCCTTACACCCCCTCCTTCTAAGACCGGAAAGAAATTTGGCCAAAATCTGGGGAGCCTGTATATTTTCATGGGGCTCCCTAGAGCTCTCCTCAGGACCAAAACCCTTCCAAATCGACCAAAAAGAAAGTCTTACCTCTAGACTTTTTCATGGCAAGAATATCTTTAACTTCAAAGACATCTTGAGCGGAAATTGGCAGGGGTGATTGACCAAGAGAAGCATGGAATTGATTGAAAATGACAGGTTTCAAAAGGGAGACATGAAAAGAATTGGGAATGCGAAGAGAAGGAGGTAGTTTCAGTTTTTAGACAACATCGTTGATACGAGCCAAAACCTCAAATGGACCAATATACCGTGGACCTAATTTATACGAAGGAATCGTAAGATGGATGAACCGAGACGACAACCACACTTTATCTCCAGGCTGGTATAACGGAGGGTCCAGGCGTCTTTTGTCGGCATGTCTCTTAATCCTGTTCTGTGCCTGTTCTAACGTGACTTTGGTCTCCTGCCAAATCCTGGAGAACTCCTCGGACAGAAGATCGGCCGCCGGCACACCCGAGGCAGGAAGTATTGGCAGAGGGACACCAGGATGTTGCCCATAAACGATGAAGAAGGGTGATTTGGTAGAAGAGTCATTAATGTGGTTATTGTACGCAAACTCGGCCCAAGGAAGTAAATCAGACCAATCATTGTGATGGACATTAGAAAAATGACGGAGATAGGTCATTAGAATCTGGTTTGTGAGCTCTGCTTGTCCATTAGTTTGAGGATGGTACGCTGAGGAGAAATCCAAAGTTACATTCATCAGTTTGCAAAGAGCTCGTCAGAACCGAGAGGTAAATTGAACGCCTCTATCAGAAACTATGTGAAGAGGAAAGCTGTGAATCCGAAAAATATGAACAATGAAGATTCTTGCCAATTCAGGAGTGGAAGGTAATCCAGGCAAAGACAAAATGAGCCATCTTGAAAATTGATCCACTACTACAAAAATGACCGTATGACCAGAAGACCGAGGCAGATCAGTAATAAAATCCATAGCAATGTGTTGCCAGGGGACCGAGGGAACAGGCAGCAGATGCAGAAGACCAGAGGGAGAATGTCTAGGAACCTTGTTCTTTGCACAGGAAGGACAGGATACCAAAAAACTTCAGACATCTTGTAGAAGGGATGGACACCAGTAATAGTGCGAGATAAGAGAGAGTGTTTTCTTGAATCCCACATGGCCTGCCAGCTTCGAGGCCTGACCCCAACGTAAAACTCGTCTCCTCTTGTTCTCCTGCACAAAGGTTTTACCCGGAGGTAAGGAAGTCATGCTGATAGTAGCTACAGGAATGATCTTGCTGGGATCCACGATGTGTGAAGGTTCCTCCACAATGTCGGTTACGAGAAAGGATCTGGACAAGGCATCAGCTTTGCAGTTCTTATTACCAGGACGAAAATGTAGCTCAAAGTCAAAACGGGCAAAGAATAAAGACCACCTGGCTTGGCGAGGATTAAATCTTTGCACAGAGCGGATATATTCCAGATTTTAGTGGTCAGTGTAGATTTTGATAGGATGAACGGCTCCCTCCAACAAATACCGCCACTCCTCTAACACCAATTTAATGGCCAATAGTTTCTTGTCGCCAATGGCGTAATTCCTCTCCGAGATGGAAAACATCTTGGAAAAGAAACCGCAAGCAGCCAATTGTCCGGAAGAAGATCTCTGGGAAAGAACTGCATCAGCACCTATGGCAGAGGCATCTACCTCGAGAACGAAAGGCTTGTTGATCTCTGGACAACGAAGCACGGGAGCCGAGGCAAAGGCTTGTTTCAAGGAGTGAAAAGCGTCTTCAGCTTCAGAGGACCAAACGTAAGGGTTGGACCGTTTGTGAGTCAAGGCGGAAACAGAAGCAGCCAGAGTGGAGAAATGTGGGGTAAACTGCCAGTAGTAGTTAGCGAAGCAAAGGAAGCGCTGAATTGCCTTAATCCCCTAAGGAGGTGGCCAATCAAGCACAGCAGACACTTTATCTGGATCTATTCGCAAGCCAGAGTCAGAAATAATATAACCAAGAAACGGTAACGAATATTGCTCAAAGATGCACTTCTCAAGTTTGGCATAAAGATGGTTGTCCCTAAGACGAGACAAGACTTGGCGGACGTCTCTTCTGTGGGAAGCAAGATCAAAGGAAAACACAAGAATGTCATCCAAGTATACCACCACACAGGAGTAGAGTAGATCCCGGAAAACATCATTGACAAACTCCTGGAACACTGCAGGAGCGTTACACAAACTGAAGGGCATAACTAAATACTCATAATGGCCATCTCGGGTGTTAAAGGCAGTCTTCCACTCTCCTGAACGAATACGGATTAGGTTGTATGCTCCGTGAAGATCTAATTTTGTGAAGATATGAGCTCCCCTAAGGCGGTCAAACAACTCCAGAATAAGAGGTAGCGGATACGTGTTCTTAATCTTGAGATTAAGACCTCGGTAGTCAATACATGGATGGAAGGAGCAATCCTTCTTCTTGAAAAAGAAAAAACCTGCACCTACTGGAGAGGAGGACTTGCGAATAAAGCCTCTAGCTAAATTCTCCCGGACATATTCAGGCATAGCTTGCATCTCGGTGGGAGACATTGGGGTAAATTCGGCTTCTGGGCAGAGTAGAACCCGGAATAAGATCGATTGGGCAGTCTTATGGACGATGCGATGGTAAGATCTCTGCTTCTTTTTTATTGAAGACATCCTGAAAGGACCAATAGCTGGAAGGTAGATTGATGACTCCGGATTTGGACGAGAAGAATTCCTCGGCAGAACTGGCCGCAGACAGTTGCTCTGGCAAAACAGTCCCCAATGCAAAATATCACCAGACCGCTAGTCAAGATAAGGTTCGTGAGTCCTCAACCAAGGAAGTCCAAGTGGAATTGTGTGGGACAACGAAGGCAGCACATAAAAGACTGTCTTCTCCTGATGCAAGATTCCTATTTGACGTTCCGGTTCTTTGGTCAGCATAGTAACAGACTCCCGCAAGGGCTGACTGTCGACTGACGCAATCTGCCGAAGAGTCTCCAGGGATCTGACCAGAATCCGTAGTCTCCTAACTGCCTCGAGTTGGATGAAATTCCCGGCCACCCCAGAATCTATATAAGCTAAATCAGAAAAAAGTTTAGAACCCAGATGCAAAAGAACAGAAAGAGTCAGAGGAGGAGAGGATTCAGGAACGCCAAGGGAGACCTCTCTTACCTGTCCTAGGTGGAGGCATTTCCCGGCCTCAAAGGACAGGAACGCAGAAGATGAGCAGCACTGCCACAATAGAAACAGAGACCTAGAGCCAGTCTCTCCTTTCGGCGCTGTTCCGCCTGTTTGAGACGATCCACCTGCATGGGCTCTGGGACAGAAACAGAAGAAGTTGTCACAGGACGCGGACGGGAAGGACTCAGAGTAGCCGAAGGAAGACGAGGAACTCTCCTCTCCCTAGCGGATTCTCGGGTACGTTCTTGGAAACGTAAGTCTATGCGGGTTGCCAGGGATATAAGATCTTCCAAGGAAGTCGGAGTATCACAACCTGCCAATTCATCCTTAATTCGAGACGAGAGCCCTCGCCAAAAGGCTCCCATCAATGCCTCATTGTTCCATCCTAATTCAGACGAAAGTGTGCGAAACCGAATGGCATATTGACCCACAGAAAGAGACCCCTGGTAAAGGTAAAAAAAGAGACTCGGTGGTAGAGGCCAAATGACCCTGTTCGTCAAATACTATATGAAAAGAATCTAAAAAGATGGATAGTTGAGAGACAAGAGGGTCATCTCGCTCCTAGAGGGGGTTTACCCAAGCTAAAGCCTCTCCCTCTAAGTGGGAAATCACAAAGGCCACCTTTGCTTGGACAGTAGGGTACTGCATAGGGAGCAACTCAAAATGGAGTTGGCACTGGTTCAGAAACCCTCTACATAATTTAGGATCACCACTGTAGTGAGGTGGTTTAGCAAGGCGAGGCGGTGGGTGAGGGGCCGAGGACTGAGAGGAAACAGGAGCAGGAGACTGGAGAGCATGAAGACGATCATCCACGGATGCCATGAAATTAAGGGTGTAGGCTTGAGTGTCACGCTGCTGAGAAAGCTCCTGTTGGAGAACTGCCAGCTGCGGAGCACTCCTAGGGTCGGAGGCCTGCAGAGACGAGAGACGAGACTCCATGGATTTCAAGAAGGACATGATCCTAGAGTGTTCTCCCGGAGGAACAGTAGTTCCTTTTGGGTAGGAGTTGGGGTACCAGCGGGGTCCATGGCCTGATTGTACTGTCTGTATTTTGAATAAATCCCCAACAGTGTCACCAGCAAAGCACCATCACACCTCCTCCTCCATGCTCCACGGTGGGAACCTGGCATGTAGAGTCCATCCATTCACCTTTTCTGTGTCGCACAAAGACACGGTGGTTGGAACCAAAGATCTCAAATTTGGACTCATCAGACCACATGTCAGATCTTTTTGAACTCCTAAAGTGAACCCGCAGAATCATGACAACGATCCTCCCAAGGGTGAGCTGGCCTGGTGGACCACCCCCAATACAGGGAATGTTAGGGGTAGGCCCGAGGGAGACTATTGCCGCAGAAGCTGATACCCGGGGACAGGAAGTAGGAGTGGAAAAGACGCAGAACTGGCTATAATGGAGACACAGGACAGACTGGCAATGACTAAGAATAGGCAGGATATGGCGGACGCCCAGGACAGACTGGATATGGCGGAAACACAGGACAGGCAGGTTATTGCGAATGCCAAGGACGGACTGGTTAGGGCGGAAACACAGGACAGGCGGGGTATGGTGGAAACACAGGACAGGCAGGGTATGGCAGAAACACAGGACAGGCGGGATATGGTGGAAACACAGGACAGGCAGGGTATGACGGACGCACAGGACAGAGCAAAGTATGGCGGACGCACAGGACAGAGCAAGGTATGGCGGATGCACAGGACAGAGCAAGGTACAGAGGAACCTGGGTCAAATGAGGACAAATGACAATCTGGCATAGAGCAGAGGAAGGAGTTAGCTTAAATAGATCGAGTGCTGCAGAACTTCCGGGTCAAGATCCTCCAGAATCATAGAGTGGAGGAGCAAAGCGTCTGCAGACCAGAGAGAGGAAGTGAGCGTGCGCAGTGAGAGGCACGCATGCGCACCCGACGAGAGCCAGGGACCGGCGGCGAGTCAGGAGAAGAGACGGGAAGGCACACGCACATCGCTGAAGCGCGCAGGGACGGGTGAGTATGTCCGTGTGCAGATTGAGCGGCAGGCGCGGCGGCAGGTGGCGCCGTGACACCAAAGCACACATTTCCACTGGTCTAATGTCCATTCCTTGTGTTATTTAGCCCAAACACGTCTCTTCTGCTTGTTGCCTGTCCTTAGCAGTGGTTTCCTAGCAGCTATTTTACCATGAGGGCCTCCTGCACAAAGTCTCCTCTTAACAGTTGTTGTAGAGATGTGTCTGCTGCTAGAACTCTGTGTGGCATTGACCTGGTCTCTAATCTGAGCTGCTGTTAATCTGCTATTTCTGAGGCTGGTGACTCAGATAAACTTATCCTCAGAAGCAGAGGTGACTCTTGCTCTTCCTTTCCTGGGGCAGTCCTCATGTGAGCCAGTTTCTTTGTAGCGCTTGATGGTTTTTGCCACTGCACTTGGGGACACTTTCAAAGTTTTCCCAATTTTTTGGACTGACTGACCTTCATTTCTTAAAGTAATGATGGCCACTCATTTTTCTTTACTTACAGTGGGGCAAAAAAGTATTTAGTCAGTCAGCAATAGTGCAAGTTCCAGCACTTAAAAAGATGAGAGGCGTCTGTAATTTACATCATAGGTAGACCTCAACTATGGGAGACAAACTGAGAAAAAAAAATCCAGAAAATCACATTGTCTGTTTTTTTATCATTTTTTTTGCATATTATGGTGGAAAATAAGTATTTGGTCAGAAACAAACAATCAAGATTTCTGGCTCTCACAGACCTGTAACTTCTTTAAGAGTCTCCTCTTTCCTCCACTCATTACCTGCAGTAATGGCACCTGTTTAAACTTGTTATCAGTATAAAAAGACACCTGTGCACACCCTCAAACAGTCTGACTCCAAACTTCACTATGGTGAAGACCAAAGAGCTGTCAAAGGACACCAGAAACAAAATTGTAGCCCTGCACCAGGCTGGGAAGACTGAATCTGCAATAGCCAACCAGCTTGGAGTGAAGAAATCAACAGTGGGAGCAATAATTAGAAAATGGAAGACATACAAGACCACTGATAATCTCCCTCGATCTGGGGCTCCACGCAAAATCCCACCCCGTGGGGTCAGAATGATCACAAGAACGGTGAGCAAAAATCCCAGAACCACGCGGGGGGACCTAGTGAATGAACTGCAGAGAGCTGGGACCAATGTAACAAGGCCTACCATAAGTAACACACTACGCCACCATGGACTCAGATCCTGCAGTGCCAGATGTGTCCCACTGCTTAAGCCAGTACATGTCCGGGCCTGTCTGAAGTTTGCTAGAGAGCATTTGGATGATCCAGAGGAGTTTTGGGAGAATGTCCTATGGTCTGATGAAACCAAACTGGAACTGTTTGGTAGAAACACAACTTGTCGTGTTTGGAGGAAAAAGAATACTGAGTTGCATCCATCAAACACCATACCTACTGTAAAGCATGGTGGTGGAAACATCATGCTTTGGGGCTGTTTCTCTGCAAAGGGGCCAGGACGACTGATCCGGGTACATGAAAGAATGAATGGGGCCATGTATCGTGAGATTTTGAGTGCAAACCTCCTTCCATCAGCAAGGGCATTGAAGATGAAATGTGGCTGGGTCTTTCAACATGACAATGATCCAAAGCACACCGCCAGGGCAACGAAGGAGTGGCTTCGTAAGAAGCATTTCAAGGTCCTGGAGTCAGGGCCGCCATCAGGGCATTACAGCCCTTACTGTTGTATGGGGCCCGGAGATCAGGAGGACAGAGGAGGGCCCGGAAATGCTGGCTGCTCTGGCCCCGCCCCCTTTGCTTCAGCTGAGCAGCTCACCGAGAACCAGAGGCAAGGGGGCCAGTCACCGTCACTCATCACTTATTAACAGTAAGGCTTCTTTACTTTTCACAACTGTGTGCACGGTGCAGCATCTCCCATCTGTGTTCTTCCTCCTGCTCCTCCTCCCGGCTCGTCCTGTCTGGCACCTGCTAGATGCCTTCTTGTCCCTGCACTGCACACACTTCCAGCCTGTGCAGGACAGCGTCTGCACACTCGTGGCTGGAGGGAAGCTGTGCAGGACCTCAATCACCTGCTGAACAGGAGGTAAAGAAGGGCCTGAATGTGTCCGATTGTTTAGGAGAGTAAAGAGGGGAGGCAGGGGCTGCAGTCAGAGACTAGAAGCAGTGATTTACTGACTGTGACCCCGGAGCTTTGTGCTCTCTGGTTGGTGTAGGATTCTCAGCCACACACAGCACCGACCAGAGAGCTCAGAGCTGGGGAACACTGGCACTAATCACTAGCTGTATTCTCTGACAGGCTGCCTCATGTCATTGATACTGAGCCCTGAGCCCATTCCCCAGTGAAGACTTTATTCACATAAACTGTACCTGTTGCATTTAACACACAGGTACAATGCACACATAATACATACATGTATAGTATATCACCAGGGCATTACTGACATGAGGGAGCATCGCCGCAGGAGCACGGCCAGGTAAGAGGAAAGATTTTTTTATTTTTATTGAAAGCGGCAAGCCCGGGGCAGAATGGGAGACACAGGGGGGGAACAATGGAGACACAGGGGGAAGTATGGAGATATGGGGAAGTATGGAGACACAGGGGGAAGAATGGAGACGCGGGAAAATATGGAGACACGGGGGGAAACAACGGAAACACAGGGGGAAGTATGGAGACACGGGGAAGTATGGCGACACGGGGAAGTATGGAGACACAGGGGGAAGTATGGAGACACGGGGAAGTATGGCGACACGGGGAAGTATGGAGACACAGGGGGAAGTATGGAGACACAGGGGGAAGTATGGAGACACAGGGGGAAGTATGGAGACACGGGGAAGTATGGCGACACGGGGAAGTATGGAGACACAGGGGGAAGAATGGAGACACAGGGGGAAGTATGGAGACACAGGGGGAAGTATGGAGACACGGGGAAGTATGGAGACACGGAGAAGTATGGAGACACAGGGGGAAGAATGGAGACACAGGGGGAAGTATGGAGACACAGGGGGAAGTATGGAGACACAGGGGGAAGTATGGAGACACGGGGAAGTATGGAGACACGGAGAAGTATGGAGACACAGGGGGAAGAATGGAGACACGGGGAAGTATGGAGACACGGGGAAGTATGGCGACATGGGGAAGTATGGAGACACAGGGGGAAGTATGGAGACACAGGGGGAAGTATGGAGACACAGGGGGAAGTATGGAGACACGGGGAAGTATGGAGACACAGAGAAGTATGGAGACACAGGGGGAAGAATGGAGACACGGGGAAGTATGGAGACACGGGGAAGTATGGCGACACGGGGAAGTATGGAGACACAGGGGGAAGTATGGAGACACAAGGGGAAGTATGGAGACACAGGGGGAAGTATGGAGACACGGGGAAGTATGGCGACACGGGGAAGTATGGAGACACAGGGGGAAGAATGGAGACACGGGGAAGTATGGAGACACGGGGAAGTATGGAGACACGGGGAAGTATGGAGACACGGGGAAGTATGGAGACACGGGGAAGTATGGAGACACGGAGAAGTATGGAGACACAGGGGGAAGTATGGAGACACGGGGAAGTATGGCGACACGGGGAAGTATGGAGACACAGGGGGAAGAATGGAGACACGGGGAAATATGGAGACACGGGGGGTGAACAACGGAAACACAGGGGGAAGTATGGAGACACGGGGAAGTATGGAGACACGGGGAAGTATGGAGACACGGGGAAGTATGGCGACACGGGGAAGTATGGAGACACGGGGAAGTATGGAGACAGGGGGAAGAATGGAGACACGGGGAAATATGGAGACACGGGGAAATATGGAGACACAGGGGGGAACAACGGAGACACAGGGGGAAGTATGGAGATATGGGGAAGTATGGAGACACAGGGGGAAGAATGGAGACGCGGGAAAATATGGAGACACGGGGGGGGAAACAACGGAAACACAGGGGGAAGTATGGAGACACGGGGAAGTATGGCGACACGGGGAAGTATGGAGACACAGGGGGAAGTATGGAGACACGGGGAAGTATGGCGACACGGGGAAGTATGGAGACACAGGGGGAAGTATGGAGACACAGGGGGAAGTATGGCGACACGGGGAAGTATGGAGACAGGGGGAAGAATGGAGACACGGGGAAGTATGGAGACACGGGGAAGTATGGAGACACAGGGGGAAGTATGGAGACACAGGGGGAAGTATGGAGACACGGGGAAGTATGGAGACACGGGGAAGTATGGCGACACGGGGAAGTATGGAGACACAGGGGGAAGAATGGAGACACGGGGAAATATGGAGACACGGGGGGTGAACAACGGAAACACAGGGGGAAGTATGGAGACACAGGGGGAAGTATGGAGACACGGGGAAGTATGGAGACACGGGGAAGTATGGAGACACGGGGAAGTATGGAGACACGGGGAAGTATGGCGACACGGGGAAGTATGGAGACAGGGGGAAGAATGGAGACACGGGGAAATATGGAGACACGGGGAAATATGGAGACACAGGGGGGAACAACGGAGACACAGGGGGAAGTATGGAGATATGGGGAAGTATGGAGACACAGGGGGAAGAATGGAGACGCGGGAAAATATGGAGACACGGGGGGGAAACAACGGAAACACAGGGGGAAGTATGGAGACACGGGGAAGTATGGCGACACGGGGAAGTATGGAGACACAGGGGGAAGTATGGAGACACGGGGAAGTATGGCGACACGGGGAAGTATGGAGACACAGGGGGAAGTATGGAGACACAGGGGGAAGTATGGAGACACGGGGAAGTATGGCGACACGGGGAAGTATGGAGACAGGGGGAAGAATGGAGACACGGGGAAGTATGGAGACACGGGGAAGTATGGAGACACAGGGGGAAGTATGGAGACACAGGGGGAAGTATGGAGACACAGGGGGAAGTATGGAGACACGGGGAAGTATGGCGACACGGGGAAGTATGGAGACACAGGGGGAAGAATGGAGACACGGGGAAATATGGAGACACGGGGGGTGAACAACGGAAACACAGGGGGAAGTATGGAGACACAGGGGGAAGTATGGAGACACGGGGAAGTATGGAGACACGGGGAAGTATGGAGACACGGGGAAGTATGGCGACACGGGGAAGTATGGAGACACGGGGAAGTATGGAGACAGGGGGAAGAATGGAGACACGGGGAAATATGGAGACACGGGGAAATATGGAGACACGGGGGGGAACAACGGAGACACAGGGGGAAGTATGGCGAGACGGTGGAAGTATGGAGACACTGGGGAAGTATGGAGACACAGGGGGAAGTATGGAGACACAGGGGGAAGTATGGAGACACAGGGGGAATTATGGAGACACAGGGGGAAGTATGGAGACACAGGGGGAAGTATGGAGACATAGGGGGAAGTATGGAGACATAGGGGGAAGTATGGAGACACAGGGGGAAGTATGGAGACAGGGGGAAGTATGGAGACACAGGGGGATGTATGGAGACACGGGGGAAGTATGGAGACACGGGGAAGTATGGAGACACAGGGGGAAGTATGGAGACACGGGGAAGTATGGAGACACGGAAGTATGGAGACACAGGGGAAGTATGGAAACACGGGGAAGTATGGAGACACGGGGAAGTATGGAGGCACAGGGGGCAGAATGGAGACACAGAAGTATGGGGACACAGGGAAGTATGGAGACATGGGGGAAGAATGGAGACAGGGAAGTATGCAGACACAGAGAAGTATGGAGACACAGGGGGAAGAATGGAGACACGGGAAGTATGAAGACACAGGAGGAAGTATGGAGACACGGGGCAGGATGCGAGACATGGTAGGATGGGAGACACGGGGGCAGGATGGGAAACACAGGGGGCAGGATGGGAGACACGGGGGCAGGATGGGAGACATGGGGCAGGTTGGGGGGCAGGATGGGAGACACGGGGCAGGATGGAGACAGATGGGGCAGGTTGGAGACATGGGGCAGGATGGAGACAGATGTGGCAGGATCATGGGGCAGGATGGAAACAAATGGGGCAGGATCATGGGGCATGCTCATGAGGCAGGATGGGGCATATCCAAGGGGCAGGATGGAGACAGATGGGGCAGGATGGAGACACATGGTGCAGGATCATGGGGCAGGATGGAGACACATGGGGCAGGATCATGGGGCAGGATGGAGACACATGGTGCAGGATCATGGGCAGGATGGATATAATAAAGACAGATGGGGCAGGATCATGGGACAGATAGGGCAGGATCATGGGACAAATGGGGCAGGATCATGGGACAGATGGGGCAGGATCACGGGACAGATGGGGCAGGATCACGGGACAGTTGGGGTAGGATCGGACATCACATGGGGGCAGAATGGATACTCATGAGGGCAGGATTGGAGAACATATGGCTGGAGCCAGGAATGAGATACATGGGGGTCACAATTGGGGATATTATTACCATAAGGGCTAATTGAGGGATATTATTATTGCAATGATGTATTTATTTTATTTTTTAAGGATACTGCTTTAAATGCGGGAGGCGGTACTGTTACTGTGCAGAGCGACACTATATTGCCTTTTTTCTTTATCTGGTGTAGTTTAGAAGTTGAGAAAAAATTAAGTAATGTGTTCTACAAGTGGTGCTCTAGCTAACTGTGTTATTTCCTGGCTGGAAGTGATGGCGGTCTGTGGTGGATGAAGATGAAAAGAAAAGATGAAGGACTTCACCTAGTGACGTCACTGTATTACCTTTAAACTGATACTATATATAGAGCTCCTGTGTATAATGTCATTGATCACAGTATAACCCAGGGGTCAGGAACCTTTTTGGCTAAGAGAGCCGTAAACGCCACATATTTTGAAATATAATTCCGCGAGAGCCGTACAATATGTTTAAAGGGCCATTGACAGATCAATCGCTCCAATGTTCACTTAGTACAGCAAGGAATGCTCCTCCCTGCTGTATAAAGCCACAACTGGACTGAAACAATGGTAATTAGCAGTAAAAAATTAAATAAATAACTTACATTGTGAGCTTGCGATGCATGACATCAGTCCAGCAGTCTGGCTTCTTCTTTTTCCTGCGCATGACTGGAAGCTGGCATTCTTCCCACCTGATGTTGAGAGAATGCCAGCTTTGAGGCATTCGCAGAAGAAAGAAGCTGGAATGTTGGACATGTCACACAACGCATTGTCAGTTATGTCAATTGTCTATTTTATTATTTTACAGCGAATTATTGTTTAGGTCCAGCGGTGGCTTAGTGCAGCAGTGAGGAACACTCCTTTGTGTACTAAGTGACCGCTGGAGCAATTGTATCTGTCAGTGGCCCTTTTAAAAGTGTTGGTCTTACAGAAAATGAACAAAAAAGAGAGGCTCAGACCCATAGGGAACTAAAGCATTTACTACTTAAAGTGGTACATACAAGCAGGCACACCCAGTGTAATAAATAATTGAACTTTATTAAATAGTCTCACTGTACATAAAGTGCACACATTGACTTGTATTTAATTTTAAAGAACAACAAATCTCCGAACTCTTTTTTTTATAACATAATAACGTTTTAATGCTGTTGCTAACCAACGATGAATAGAATACTTCCTACCATTAATGTGACTTCTGGTGCTGCATGGATTTGCTGATGGCTTTGTAATCTGGTTCATACGTGGTGAGGTTTAGCTTCATGCAGGCGTTGAGACTTCCATCCGTTAAACGTGAACGTATGTTAGTCTTGATGTGCTTTAGATGTGAGAAAGACTGCTCGCATGCATAGGTAGAGCCAAACATTGTCAGTACAGCAATACCCACACGCTGCAGTGTTTGGTATGTGACAGGAAGTGCATTCCAAGTTTTGACAATCAGCTGGTCTGCATGTTGGAGTTGTTTCATTTCTCTCCACTTGTGTTTGCTTGCCAACTCTGCTTGCTGTCGTGCAAGTTTTTCCAAATCTTCATTAAGTGATTTAAACTTATTCACCCACATGTCTGAAGCCTTCAGGTCAGCAGCTTGTAGCTCAAAATCTCTGATGGAGACACCAGGGATATAACTCAGGTCAGTGCTGTCCAGTGCACACTCATGTGGATGAGTGATGAACTTAAAAAGACGAGTGTGCTCACGAAATTCTCCAAAGCGCGCTTTGAATGATTGCAGGAGATTGGATGTAAAGCCTGCTAGCTGCTGAATATCAAGATGTTGTGCAGGGTCATTTGCTGTGCATGCATCTTTAAACTCTCCCAGTTTTTCAAAGTGTATTAAACGACCTGTTTCAATGTCTGCGATAAACAGTTCCAGCTTATTTTCAAATGCAAACACAGCTTGTTGAAGCGATAAAACTGTATTACCAACGCCTTGCATTTTCACATTGAGCTGGTTCAGATGTTCAGTCATATCTACAAGATAGAAGAACTTCAGGAGCCACTCAGTGTTGGACAACTCAGGATGGTCAACGTTTTTCATTTCAAGAAAAGTTCGTATTTCACTCAGACAAGCTGCGAAACGGCTGAGCACCTTCCCTCTTGACAGCCAGCGCACGTTGCTGTGCAGAAGCAGACCAGGATAATTATTCCCAACTTCATCCAGGAGTGTTTTAAACTGGCGATCATTTAAAGCACGGGCAACAATAAAGTTGACCACCTGAATGACAAGTGACATCACCTCACCAAGCTGCTCACCAAACATCTGAGCACAAAGTGCCTCCTGATGTAGGATGCAGTGAAAACTAAGGATAGGTCTTTTTTCATGTTCACGAAGAAGCGCTACAAATCCTTTGTTTTTTCCTACCATGCTTGGAGCACCATCAGTACACACTGAAATAAGTTTATGCATTGGTAGATTTTTTTCTTTAGTGAACTCAGTGAATGACTTGAACAAATCATCCCCTCTTGTTGTCCCTTTCAGAGGCAAAACAGCAAGACTTTCCTCATGTAACGTGTCACCGACAGCATACCTTGCAATGATGCTGAACTGAGATATATGGCTTACGTCAGTTGATTCATCCAAAGCAAGAGAAAAGAACAGAGCTGTATTTATGTCCTTCACTTGGGATGCCTCAATCTGATTTGCCATCATGATGGCACGGTCATGAACTGTTCTTGCTGACAGAGGCATGTCTTTTATCCGTTTGATAATCTTGGCTTTATCCGGAAAATCATCAAAAAGTTAATTGGCAACATCAAGCATAAATGTTTTGGCATACTCCCCATCTGTGAATGGTTTTCCGTTTCTGACAATTGCCAAAGCACCAACAAAGCTAGCCGAATTTAAGTCACCTTGTTGGGTCCAAACTCGAAGTTGCTGCTGACTAGCTTGCACTTTGCACAGCAGCTCTTGACAGGCTTTCTTCCTGCTGTCCCCTGCAGGATATTTCGATGCAAATGAAGCATGGCGTGTGTCAAAGTGGCGCTTTATATTTGACCGCTTCATGGATGCAATTTTATCATTGCATATAAGACAAACTGGTGAACCTGCTCTCTCCACAAAGGCAAATTCGTCTGTCCACTCCTGCTGAAAAGTACGATACTCCTCATCCTTCTTTCTTTTAGCCATCTTCTTCAATAAAGGGCAGTACTGTGGGGTGAAAAGAAGGCTCTGAGTCATTATTTCTTTAATTTGTGGATTTGTCTGCAAGCAGGGCCAACTCCAGGTTTCTTTTGGTCCTTGTGCTATAGAACTTTAGTAGACCTTTAGAAGAGCTGTCTTCTTTTCGTCACGGATTAGTCGGGTGCACAGTGGTCTATACAGCACAGCCCGCACAGTGGTCTATACAGCACAGGCCGCACAGCGGTACATCCAGCACAGCCCGCACAGTGGTCTATACAGCACAGCCCGCACAGTGGTCTATCCAGCACAGCCCGCACAGTGGTCTATACAGCACAGCCGGATGGTTAGACCACTGTGCGGGCTGTGCGGTATATACATACCACTGTGCGGGCTGTAAAATAAAGAGGAGAAATCACGCTGCAGCCGATCACAGCTATGGGCCCCAGGGGCCCGAGCTCCTGCTGCACTGTGCCCCCGTACCTGTCCCTGGTGGTCGATGTAGTAGAAGTACTCCTTGGTTTAGGGGTCGGGGTTCTGGCCCTGGACATAATGAAGGCTCCTGCGGGGGCCCCTGAGGGCCGGGGACGGAGCCGCAGCGCGTGACAGGACATGGCTAGGACGGCCGCGGGTCACTATGGAAACAGGTGCTGCCGCTTCCGGGCACCGCCGGAAACATGGGAACTGAAGAAAGCATCCGCACGCGATGCTTGTGTAGTGGGCATGTCAGGGGCGTGGCGGCGGATACAGAGAGCCACCCCCTGCTATGGATGGGAGGAGCCGCTCTGCAGCGTCACTGAGCCTGCGCACTGCTGCTTATCTATAGATAGAAGTAAGTGACGGAAGTGTGCGGGAGCAGGAGGCGGACATAGTGCGGTGACCAGGGGCGTCTGACTTGCCGGCCCCGGGCCCCCTGTCTGCGAGCCAGATACGGCCATCAAAAGAGCCATATCTGGCTCGCGAGCCATAGGTTCCCGACCCCTGGTATAACCTGTACAATATATACAGTTCTCGTGTGTATAATGTCACTGTTGATCACTGTATTACCTGTACACTAATACTGTATACAGACCTCCTGTGTATAATGTAATCTGGATCACTGTATTACCCGTACACTATACATTGTATACAGCGCTGCTGTGTATAATGTCACTGGTGAACACTGTATTACCTGTACACTGACCCTATATACAGAGCTCCTGTGTATAATGTCACCGATAATCACTGTATTACCTCTACACAGACATTGCATACTAAGTACAGATCTACTGTGTATAATAACACGTATGGTGAGATTAGTATTGTGTTTTTTTTAATTAATGATCAGTATTGTAGTGTTCAGTCACTATGTGGTGGTAATATGTTGTCCGGCCATGGTGCGGCGGTATTTGTTTCTTGCTTGTGCTATTTGGTCACTATGTGGTGGTAATATGTGATCTGGACATGGCGTGTCGGTATTTTTTCCTTGTATGTAGTATTATAGGTCTCTATGTGGTGGTAATATGGTGTCTGATCATGGTGAGGTAGTATTTGTCCCTTGTATGTGATATTATTGGTCATTTTAAGAATTGAAAAATAAATAAAAATATACCTAGATTGTATTGCTTATTTTAACAAATGATTAATAGGTTGCAGTAGAGTAGGGCCCGACCAAAAGAGTCTACCTTGTCGTGGTGGCGGCTTAAAAAATTGTTTGGCAAAACAAAAGCTGCCGGCTATATGTGTGATCTGGTGATGGGAACTGTTAATGTGTGATTGGTGAGAAGTGGAGTTTTTCCAAAAGAGTGGTGGGGCTGTGGCCAGTTTGAGGGGTGGAGGTGGGGCTGGGGTGGAGCCTGGGCGGAGTCTCGGGGGGGCCCTGAAAATTTTGCCAGTATGGGGCCTCAAAATTCCTAGTGGCAGCCCTGCCTGGAGTTGCCTAGCCAGTCTCCAGATCTCAACCCTATAGAAAACCTTTGGAGGGAGTTGAAAGTCCGTGTTGCTCTAGAGGAGATCTGCATGGAGGAATGGGCCAACATACCAACAACAGTGTGTGGCAACCTTGTGAAGACTTACAGAAAACGTTTGACCTCTGTCATTGCCAACAAAGGATATATTACAAAGTATTGAGATGAAATTTTGTTTCTGACCAAATACTTATTTTCCACCATGATATGCAAATAAAATGTTAAAAAAACAGACAATGTGATTTTCTGGATTTTTTTTTCTCAGTTTGTCTCCCATAGTTGAGGTCTACCTATGATGTAAATTACAGACGCCTCTCATCTTTTTAAGTGGTGTAACTTGCACTATTGCTGACTGACTAAATACTTTTTTGCCCCACTGTAGCTGCTTTTTTCTTTCCATAATACAAATTCTTACAATCTTTTCAGTAGGACTATCAGCTGTGTATCCACCAGACTTCTGCACAATGCAACTGATGGTCCCAACCCCATTTATAAGGCAAGAAATCCCTCTTATTAAACCTGACAGGGCACACCTGTGAAGTGAAAACCATTCCCGGTGACTACCTCTTGAAGCTCATCAAGAGAATTCCAAGAGTGTGCAAAGCAGTCATCAAAGCAAAAGGTGGCTACTTTGAAGAACCTAGAATCTACTATATAATTGTCTAAGGGTCACTTCCATCTTTCTGTCTGTCCTTCTGTCTGTCTGTCACGGATATTCATTGGTCGCGGCCCCTGTCTGTCATGGAAATCCAAGTTGCTGATTGGTCACGGCAAAACAGCCATGACCAATCAGCGACGGGCACAGTCCGGAAGAAAATGGCCGCTCCTTACTCCCCGCAGTCAGTGCCCAGCGCCCGCATACTCCCCTCCAGTCACCACTCACACAGGGTTAATGCCGGCGGTAACGGACCGCGTTATGCCGCGGGTAACACACTCCGTTACCGCTGCTATTAACCCTGTGTGTCCCCAACTTTTTACTGTTGATGCTGCCTATGCGGCATCAATAGTAAAAAAAATGTAATGTTAAAAATAATAAAAAAAAACAAAACCTGCTATTCTCACCCTCCGTCGTCGCGTCCTCTCCTCGGCAGTGCAAGCGGTAGGTTCCGGGGCCAAGGATGGTATGCGAGAAGGACCTTCCATGACGTCACGGTCATGTGACCGCGACATCATCACAGGTCCTGCGTTCATCCAACCCTGGGACCGGAAGCTGCCGCGTGCACTGCACACAGGCGACAGGACTACAAAGGCTCCCTCGGAAGGTGAGTATATGTTTATTTTTATTTTAACTCTTTTTTAACCTGTTACATATGTGTCTGGGCAATATACTACGTGGCTGGGCAATATACTACGTGACTGGGCAGTATACTACGCGGCTGTGCTGTATACTACATGGCTCTGTGCTGTATACTACATCACTGTGCAATATATTACGTGACTGTGCAATATACTACTTGGCTGGGCAATATACTACATGGCTGGGCAATATACTACGTGGCTGGGCAATATACTATGTGGCTGGGCAATATACTACGTGGATCTGTGCTGTATACTACGTGACTGGGCAATATATCCTACGTGACTGGGCAACATACTACGTAGCTGTGCAAAATACTACGTGGCTGGGCAATATACTACGTGGTTGGGCAATATACTACGTGGCTGGGCAATATACTACATGGGCTGTGCAATATACTACATGGACGTGCATATTCTAGAATACCCGATGCGTTAGAATCGGGCCACCATCTAGTATAAGACATATTTTCAGTTGTTTCACACTGTTTTGTTAAGTATATAATTCCACATGTTCATTCATAGTTTTGATGCCTTCAGTGTGAATGTACAATTTTCATAGTCATGAATAGGGTTGAGCAAAACGGATCGGACAAATTCAAAAAATCGCCGACTTTCGGCAAAGTCGGGTTTCATGAATCCCGTCACGATCCTAGAGTGGGATCGGCCATGAGGTCGGCTGATCTTCGCGCCAAAGTCGCGTTTCGTATGACACGTTCAGCGCCATTTTTCAACCAATGAAGGAGGACGCAGAGTGTGGGCAGCGTGATGACATAGGTCTCGGTCCCCACCATCTTAGAGAAGGGCATGACAGTGATTGGTTTGCTTTCTGCGGCGTCACAGGGGCTATAAAGGGGCGTGCACGCCGACCGCCATCTTACTTCTGCCGATCGTAGCATAGGGAGAGGTTGCCACAGCTTAATCAGAAGAAGGGATATAGATAGGGAGGGAAGATTAAGCCCCGAAACTGCTTGTGCTGTAGCGATTTCCACTGTCCAACACCACCATTTGCAGGGACAGTGGAGGCTATATTTTTGTGCATCAGCTCTGTAGCTTATTAGGCTGCCTTATAAGGCTCCCTGATAGCTGCATTGCTGTTTGGACGCTGCTGTGCAAACCAACTGCTTTTTTAAAAGCAAAAATCCTGTTGCTCCTTTCTGCACAGTTATCTTGTTTATGTGTCCACACTTTTGTGTGCAGCAGTCCTTTTTATTGCTGCCATACTTTTCCGGAGATCATTGTAGGGAGATTGAAATTGTACTACAGTCCTTGTATTTTTTTATATATCTTCCAGCCACTTTCTGCCACTTAGATTGCGTTGTTTTATACACTGGGCCTGAGTTTTGGGTCAGTCTCCCCCAAAAAAAGGGAGTTTCAAATTCTCACAAAGTGGATCTACTGCAGTCCTGTTAGTTTGGTGTATGTCAGCCAGCCACTTTCTGCTACTTACATTGCGTTGTTTTATACACTGGGCCTGAGATTTGGGTCAGTCTCCCCCCCCCCAAAAAAAAAGGGAGATTCAAATTCTCAACAAGTTTATATACACCTTCTACCTTGTTTTACAGTACCATATAACGGTTGTTATTTTGGTTAGATTTTCCAAAAAATGAGGAAGTCTCGTGGAAGAGGCCGTGGGCGGTGGTTGCCAGCTGGTACTGATGGTGGTGGTGGTGGTGGTGCATCTGGTGGTAGTGGCAAAAGCACAATAGCACCTAGGGCTGGAGGTGTTGAAACAGCGTCATCGTCTGGCTACACAAGGCCTCGAAGGCTCCCTTTTTTTCGTAGAAAAACGGCTTTTAAAGCCGGAGCAGCAGGAAAAAGTTTTGGCTTTCATTGCTTACTCAGCCTCTAGCTCTTTTGCCTCCTCTTCAGAAAGTTCCAAATATAAAAGCAGAGAGTCGTCGACTGTAAGCTCCCGGTCAGGAACAAGACGTTTCCTTGTGTCCTTCACCCAAGCCAAAAGTGAAGGATGCGTCAGGTGACACTACAGGTTACTCCATGGAGCTCTTTACACATACTGTGCCTGGGTTAGATAGGGAAATTGTTAACTGCCCATTACAAGATGAATTGGACATGGAATGCACTGATGCACAGCCACAGCTAGATTATAATGCTGTTCCATTGACTCAGATCATTACATTGCCCTTGCAGTGTACTGAGCCAGAATCTGACCCTGATGAGACTATGGTGCCCCGTCCCGAACGCTTTAGCACCTTACACGATGACACAGAGGAAGGTGCACATGACATTGAAGAGGAGGTGATAGATGACCCAGTTGTTGACTCAGATTGGCAGCCATTGGGGGAAGAGGGTGCCGCTGCCAGTAGCTCTGAAGTGGAGGAGGATGATCCGCAGCAGCTATCTACATTGCAACAGCTGTCATCTGGCAGGCCCGAATCAGGCCAAATACAAAAACAGTTTTAGGACAGCGTGGCCATCCGGTGAAAGTAGCACAGCGTGCAATGCCTGAAAAGGTATTCCATAGTAGGAAGAGTGCAGTGTGCCAATTTTTTAACCAAGATTCGAATGATCAGTCAAAAGTTATCTGTAAGAAATGCTCAAAGACCTTTAGCAGAGGGAAGAATCTTCAAAATTTAAATACAACGTGCATGCTTAGACATTTAACCAGCATGCACTTGCAAGCCTGGACTAACTACCAAATGTCCCGTACCATTGGTGTACCTGATCAGAATGAAGGTAGTCAGCAACGCTACATTGCTTCCCTCACTGTAAGCCCACCGGTTAGGACACCACCAGCAGCAAATGTGGAGGTATCGTCGCAAGGCCAAAGCAGTCAGGGAATCACAAGGTTATTGGTAGGAAACACTGTATGTAGGACAACATCGAGAATACCAGGGCTGTGGAGTCGGTAAGCCACAGTTGTTGCGACTCCGACTCCTGGATTTTATCAGGTTCCGACTCCGACTCCGACTCCTTCATAAATGGCCAATTCGTAACAATAAATTTACTGTTGTCAAATATTAACATCGTGCTTATTCAGTTTCTCACCATCATATAAGTAATCAGACTACTTAGAGCAAAAACTATATTTATTAGAATGCAATTAGAATATAGCAAATAACTTTTATAAACTTTTCTAAACTCTTGTAAGTAAATATGCAATAAACACTGTTATGCAGTTAATAAGAAGAAATCTATAAATTTGTCCTCAGAAAAAGTATTGCCTCTGTCAGATCCTCCTTCATGGATGCCCTCAAATCTGATCTAATTATTTTGAAAGCAGAGAACAACCTCTCTACACTAACTTGGGTTGGTGGCAAAGCAGTAACCACTCGGGCAACATCTCTGACAATGTCAGGATACAGAGGAATCGCTTGTTGCACTGTTATTTTTGATGAACGGTCAAATTTCTCAATTTCTTTTAGTGCACATGAAAAATTCTTCTGAAATGTACTGGCTGTGTTCTTTGATGGGGATGACTCTTCTATGCGGGAACGCTTTGCAACGGTCCTTGTGATCCAAATATTTTTCTAAATTAAATTCTTTATCAGTTGATGAGGGTGAAGATGTGGCAGGACGACCATATTCTTCTTGTTCCTCCTGACTGTTCTGCAACCCTTTCATCCTTACTGCTATTTCAAACAGAGCTTCCTTTCCTTTAGTTAGCGGTTGATCATCTAGAAGAATCCGATGCATTGGGTCTACATAAACAGCTGCCAAAAGAATGTTATTTTGTAATAGTAGCTCCTCTCTCTGTTTCATTGATGTAGCAATGCCACTTGCAAGCTGTGAGTAGCAGCTGTGAGATGCTTGGAAGGCGAACACCAAACATCTAGTCTAGAGGAGGAGCTTTACTACTAAGAATTTGCAACACATTTTCACTTTCAGTTTCATGCATTGTAAGTAGGGGGGTTGGGGCAGCATGAGGTTAACCAAGTATAAGATTAGATAAGGGCAGTGGAGAACAGTGACACACAAGAAGTAAGAAATGTCTCTATCTCCAGCAGAACTGCATATCACTGTTGTTCATAGTTTGATAGAACATATATATTTGAGTAACATTTATAAAATTCATATGAAAGTTCAATTATGAAATATTAATACAACCAAAACTAACTCCGACTCCGACTCCACAGCCCTGGAGAATACCATCACCGACCCTCTCTCAATCCGCCATGTCCACCATCACCACCACCGCTAGCTTCACCCTATGCACCTCTCCAGTCCAGCTCACCCTACAAGAGACTCTCGTTAGGAAAAGAAAGTGCTCATCCTCTCTCAGGGTTTGAACGCCCACATTGCTAGACTAATCTCGTTAGAGATGATGCTCTACCGGTTGGTTGAAAGCAAAGCTTTCAAAGCCCTGATGGCCTACGCAGTACCACGCTATGACCTACCCAGTCGACACTTTTTTTGCGAGAAAAGCCATCCCAGCCCTCCACCAGCATGTCAAAGACCGCATTGTCCATGCACTGAGGCAATCAGTCAGTAGAAAGGTGCACCTCACAACAAATGCATGGACCAGTAGGCATGGCCAGGGACGTGACATGTCCATCAAGGCACACTGGGTTAATGTGGTGGATGCAGAGTCCACAGGGGACAGCCATAGTGGGACAGTTCTGCCTAGCCCACGGTCTAGGAAACAGTTGGCTGTAGGAGTTCGCCACCCCTCCTCCTCCAGAAGCAAAAGCTCATCCACAGAGCGCAGTCACACGACCACTCCATCCGCACCTGCCAGTGTTGCACACGAGGTGTCCCATTATCGAACAGCTAGTGGTAAGCGTCAGCAGGCTGTGTTAGAAATGAAGTGTTTGGGCGACAACAGACACACCGCAGAAGTACTGGCCGAGTACTTGCAGCAACAAACTCAGTCATGGCTGGGCAGTGTACATCTTGAGGCAGGCAAGGTAGTCAGTGATAACGGAAGGAATTTTATGGCTGCCATAGCCCTTTCAGAACTGAAACACATACCTTGCCTGGCTCACACCTTGAACCTGGTGGTGCAGTGCTTCCTCAAAAATTATCCGGAGTTACCAGCCCTGTTCCTGAAGGTGCAAAGACTTTGCTCGCACATCCGCCTGTCGCCTGTACACTCCAGCCATATGCTGAACCATCAGCGATCGCTGAATCTTCCCCAGCACCGCCTAATAATCGATGTTGCAACAAGGTGGAACTCCACACTGCACATGGTTCAGAGTCTGTGCGAACAGAGGCGTGCTGTAATTAATTTGTGGGAGGATACACATACACGGGCAGGCAGTTGGATGGCAGACATGGAGTTGTCTGGTATGCAGTGGTCGAAGCTCCAAGACCTCTGTCAAGTCCTTCAGTGTTTTGAGGAATGCACACGGCTGGAAAGTGCAGACGACACTATCATAAGCATGAGCATCCCACTAATGCGTCTGCTGATGCAAAGTTTGACGCACATTAAGGAGCTGGCGTCTGCAGCCGAGGAGGAGGGAAGCCTTGATCACAGTCAGCCATTGTCTGCTCAGGGAACTCTCCTGGACGAGGTGGCGGATGAAGAGGAGGAGGAGGAGGATGATGGGGATAAATATTTATGGGAGGAGAATGCTTCTCAGGGGGCAATAGAAACTGGTGGCGTTGCAAGGTCAGGTACAGGGTTTTTGCGGGACACAAGTGATGTTGATTTGCAAGAAAGTGCTCCTCAACCCAGCACAAGCAGTGAATTGACACCTGGAACATTGGCCCACATGGCTCAGTATGCCTTGCGTATCGTAAAAAGGGACCCCTGCATTATCAAAATGATGACCGATGACGATTACTGGTTGGCCTGCCTCCTGGATCCACGATATAAAGGGAAATTACAAAATAACATGCCACATGAGAACCTTGAGCAAATATTGGCTACCAAACAAGCAACTCTTGTAGACTGTTTGGTTCAGGCATTCCCAGCACACAGCGGCAGTGATGGTTCTCACACGAGCCGTAGGGGGCAACATGGCAGAGGTGTTAGAGGTGCACAAATCTGAAGTGGCGTTGGACAGAGGGGCGTTGGACAGAGGGGTTTTCTGACCAGGTTGTGGAGTGATTTCGCAATGACCGCTGACACGACAGGTAGTACTGCATCGATTTAAATTGACAGGAGAAAGCATTTGTCCAGTATGGTTACCAACTACTTTTCCTCCCTTATCGATGTTCTCCCTCACAGGTCATTCCCCTTTGATTACTGGGCATCTAAAATAGACACTTGGCCTGAATTGGCAGAATATGCATTACAGGAGCTCGCTTGCCCTGCTTCTAGTGTGCTATCAGAAAGAGTCTTCAGTGCTGCTGGTTCAATACTGACCGAAAAAAGGACACGTCTGGCTACCCAGAATGTTGATGATCTAACCTTCATTAAAATGAACCAGTCATGGATTTCAAATTATTTTGCCCCACCTTCTCCTGCTGACATGTAGCTTGCCTGAAAAATGTCTTGCTTTTGGCCTCCTCTTACTGACTTCTCTAATTCCTCCATTTGCAGCTGCTGAATGTCCACCATAGGCCATTTTTATACCTCCCTAAATGGGCTGACTCCCCCCCACAGGGCCATGGTCACCACCTGGCGCAAGCACCCGTGCGAGTGCCGTTTGCCTGGACAGGTGGGTGTGCCCACTCTTGGGCGACGGCACTGGCACAGGGTCCCTCATAATACAATGAAGTGTCTCTGACGGTGGTGGTGCACAACAAACGTCAGACACACCGTCGTAATATGAGGGGCCCTGTGCCAGTACCGCCGCCCACGAGAGGGTGTTCCCCCCAGCTCGAACAGTGCTCTACCACTTGCAATACTTACCTCTCCCTGCTCCACCACTGTGTAGTCTGTGCTGTTAAATCCTTCAATGGCACTGCCAATACAAATTTGTTGAAATGATAGATGATAGTAAAAATATACAGGGGCCTGGCCTACATTTAGACCAGTTAATACTTTGCGCCTACTACCACTGTCTGCTACTCAGCAGAGGAGCCCACCCCAGTACCTAGCTATGCTGCCTGTTTAGTCCTGTTACCAATTTTGAACTGCTTTTAGCCTACTTTTGTATTTTGGGCCTACTACCTGTGTCTGCGCCACTCATTACAAGTGTCCTCCACTTAACAAAGCTATGACGCCTGTTTAGTCCTGTTACCAATTTTGAACTGCTTTTAGCCTACTTTTGTATTTTGGGCCTATTATCTGTGTCTGCGCCACTCATTACAATTGTTCTCCACTTAACAAAGCTATGCCGCCTGTTTAGTCCTGTTACCAATTTTGAACTGCTTTTAGCCTACTTTTGTATTTTGGGCCTATTATCTGTGTCTGCGCCACTCATTACAATTGTTCTCCACTTAACAAAGCTATGCCGCCTGTTTAGTCCTGTTACCAATTTTTAACTGCATTTAGCCAACTTTTTTATTTTGGGCCTACTAACTGTGTCTGCGCCACTCATTTCTGTTGTCCTCCATTGAACAAAGCAATGCCGCCTGTTTAGTCCTGTTACCAATTTTGAACTGCTTTTAGCCTACTTTTTTATTTTGATCCTATATCTGTGTTTCCTCCTCATCCTGCCCATTGCCCAGGCACTGCTAGATGAGTCTGCTGGTACATTCACCCAGACCACTACATTCCCCTTGCACTCTACACAGCCAGAATCTGACCCTGCTGAAAGTCAGGTTCCCCTTCCCGCATACTATACCACCTTACACGGGGACAAAGAGGAAGGTGCAGATGAAAATGCAGGTTCCTTCATCAAGTGGGGGGGCATACTCGTTGGCACTGGCACAGGGCCCCTCATAGTACTGTCTCTGGCAGTGGGAGGCGCCACCCGCCGTCAAACACACCACCGTACTTTGAGGGGCCCTGTGCCAGTGCCAACTAGAGGGCCCCCCTGCTTGCTCAGGATCACAGCACTTGCAAAGTTGAAATACTTACCTCTCCCTGCTCCACCGCCGTGACGTATTCCGCGTTTCCTTGGCCCACGAAAATCTTGAGCCAGCCCTACCGCCCCATAACTTTAGTCAAATGACTCCGTTTTCAATGCCTAACTATTATTATAAAGTAAATTAAGATTGACAATCTTAAGAAATAAGAATTGATGTTTTTGGCATTAAAATGGGCACTGTAGGTGTTTTCCTGTCCTCCACTCACTGCCGACTTTGATTCCCCATTGACTTGCATTGGGTTTCGGTTTGGCCCCCGACTTTTCGCAATAATCGGCCGATTTCACCCGACCCGACTTTTGAAACCCGACTCGATCCTAAGAAAGTAAAAGTCACTCAACTCTAGTCATGAAAATACATACAGTGGGGCAAAAAAGTATTTAGTCAGTCAGCAATAGTGCAAGTTCCACCACTTAAAAAGATGAGAGGCGTCTGTAATTTACATCATAGGTAGACCTCAACTATGGGAGACAAACTGAGAAAAAAAAATCCAGAAAATCACATTGTCTGTTTTTTTAACATTTTATTTGCATATTATGGTGGAAAATAAGTATTTGGTCAGAAACAAAATTTCATCTCAATACTTTGTAATATATCCTTTGTTGGCAATGACAGAGGTCAAACGTTTTCTGTAAGTCTTCACAAGGTTGCCACACACTGTTGTTGGTATGTTGGCCCATTCCTCCATGCAGATCTCCTCTAGAGCAGTGATGTTTTTGGCTTTTCACTTGGCAACACGGACTTTCAACTCCCTCCAAAGGTTTTCTATAGGGTTGAGATCTGGAGACTGGCTAGGCCACTCCAGGACCTTGAAATGCTTCTTACGAAGCCACTCCTTCGTTGCCCTGGCGGTGTGCTTTGGATCATTGTCATGTTGAAAGACCCAGCCACATTTCATCTTCAATGCCCTTGCTGATGGAAGGAGGTTTGCACTCAAAATATCACGATACACGGCCCCATTCATTCTTTCATGTACCCGGATCAGTCGTCCTGGCCCCTTTGCAGAGAAACAGCCCCAAAACATGATGTTTTCACCACCATGCTTTACAGTAGGTATGGTGTTTGATGGATGCAACTCAGTATTCTTTTTCCTCCAAACACGACAAGTTGTGTTTCTACCAAACAGTTCCAGTTTGGTTTCATCAGACCATAGGACATTCTCCCAAAACTCCTCTGGATCATCCAAATGCTCTCTAGCAAACTTCAGATGGGCCCGGACATGTACTGGCTTAAGCAGTGGGACACGTCTGGCACTGCAGGATCTGAGTCCATGGTGGCGTAGTGTGTTACTTATGGTAGGCCTTGTTACATTGGTCCCAGCTCTCTGCAGTTCATTCACTAGGTCCCCCCGCGTGGTTCTGGGATTTTTGCTCACCGTTCTTGTGATCATTCTGAGCCCACGGGGTGGGATTTTGCGTGGAGCCCCAGATCGAGGGAGATTATCAGTGGTCTTGTATGTCTTCCATTTTTTAATTATTGCTCCCACTGTTGATTTCTTCACTCCAAGCTGGTTGGCTATTGCAGATTCAGTCTTCCCAGCCTGGTGCAGGGCTACAATTTTGTTTCTGGTGTCCTTTGACAGCTCTTTGGTCTTCACCATAGTGGAGTTTGGAGTCAGACTGTTTGAGGGTGTGCACAGGTGTCTTTTTATACTGATAACAAGTTTAAACAGGTGCCATTACTACAGGTAATGAGTGGAGGAAAGAGGAGACTCTTAAAGAAGAAGTTACAGGTCTGTGAGAGCCAGAAATCTTGATTGTTTGTTTCTGACCAAATACTTATTTTCCACCATAAAATGCAAAAAAAATGATAAAAAAACAGACAATGTGATTTTCTGGATTTTTTTTTCTCAGTTTGTCTCCCATAGTTGAGGTCTACCTATGATGTAAATTACAGACGCCTCTCATCTTTTTAAGTGGTGGAACTTGCACTATTGCTGACTGACTAAATACTTTTTTGCCCCACTGTATATACTGTAGTATGATGGTCCACAACCTCATATATAGAGTATGATGGTCCCACAGCCCAAAATGTATAGTATTATAGCCCCTACAGCCCCATACATATAGTATGATGACCCCCACAGCCCCTTATCTATAGTATGATAATCCAGACAGCCCCATATCTATGGTATTATGGCATGTGACAGGGTCACTGCCACTGTATGTGAGGGGAGATATGCATTATGGAGATTGCTTTCTTCCGTGATCTGCAAAGTTTTTCTGTAGCATGCTGTTAAAGGAGTTAATCAGCCATGTTAAGGGACGGGTTTATAGGTGAGTATCTCCACCTGAAGGGTGTGGCTGGGATGTTAAATGTACAGCCACTGGGTTTTTTGTCTGTATTTTGGTTTGGAGAGGAGAGACTATGGTTTATGCTATGGTTTATGCTGTTCCATAATAAATCAGCAGGTGATTTACCACAAGAAGCATACCGGTGTTTACTTCTGCAAGCAGCCGAGTGAGTCAACCCCTCATAGGTCCCACTGCCCCTTATTTATAGTGTGATGGCTGCACAGCCCCTTATCTATAGTATGATGTCTCACACAACAGGATAATATAAAAAAATAATAAAGATTATACTCACCTATTCCCGGCACCACAGCCTCCATTTCCTCTTAAATGGCAGGTTTGTATGATGCAATGATGAGTAAAAGGTTCAGGGCAGAAGACCCAGATCTTTGACGCTAGCGATGACCCTGGGCAATGGCAATATCAGTGTCTTCCTGCTACCATCTCTCTGGCCTTTTTCCATCATAATCGAACTGCACAATTCACTCTCCATCCCCCAACAAACTAATGGCTCTGGCCTCCTTGATGTCACTTGCTTCTTTTCACTGCTCTGCCTCCTCCCATTTTTCCTCATCATACTTCAATGGGCTGGTTTCTCCTATCACTTCACCCTCTTTGGGTGGGCATCTCTCACTGTAAGCTGACATCTCGATTGGGACATTCCCTTCTGGAGGCAGAACCTATGGAGGGCTCGACAGTTCTTTGCGCCCTTTTATGTCCTATATGCCCACGATAGGCGGGTCTTCTTCTCATGCTGCACCACTAATCGCTAGTGGCTCAGTGCCATTTTAAACCAGATCATGATTGCCAACTTTCATGTAACTCGAGTTTTCCATTCATTCCTTCGTTCTTTCTGTTGAGAGACTCAATCCTGCTGACTACGCCAAATGTAACGTGGCGTGAGGTGGTAGCCATGGGTGAGGTACTGGTGCTTCATGCACCAACACCCTATATGAAAATGGGGGTCCTGGCTGGGTGTGTGGAATTTAGCTATGGGGGTACATGATCGTATGATGCCATTGACTTTGGCTGGCCAGGACCAGGATGTTGTACAGTTCAATGAGGGAGACCACCACTTAAAAATAAACTTCCCTTTACTGAACAATAATGCAGGGAGTATGTACAGTGGCTAGCAGGTGCAAAACTTCATGGATATTTCTCTTAGAACATACAGTATGACATTTTCATACACATTCCTTTCCTTGCCGAGCTCCCTCTGCTCTCTATGTCCATTAGCCTCACTCTTCAGTTTCACCACCACCAAGTACAGCACTTCGGGAACTTCACTAGTCTTCAAAAACAGCATTACTAACCAGTATGCAAAAGTACTATTGTTCATCCTGCCCTTATGAGAACTACTTGTGCCACTATGGCCATTACTTTAACGTCTCTGCTTTCCAATACCTTGGAACTACCACACGGGGCTTTCTCTCTTCGTACCGCTTTCCTTCTCAGTGATGCTCCATCATTTGACTGTAAGTTACCTCCATACAATGCTGCTAGGCTTCCTGCCCCAGACCTTGTCTCTGCAGAATCACTCACTCCTTCTAATAGTTTTCCTTGTATCCAGTCTGGATCACACTTTCCGTTGCTTCCGTCTCCTCTCACTTTAGGGACACCCAATTCAGAAGGCTCTCCTGACTAATCAGACCTAAAGTCTGCTCTAGCTACAAGCTAGGCCCTATCTCTACTCTACCTGGAAACTCTCCATTCTGCTCACACTAAGCTTCTTCTCTGGGCTAGTCCCAGCTATTATCCCTGTAGGTTACCTAGTGCTGGGCAGAACACAACCTATCACTATTAGTAAAGATTATTAATTATTTAAATGTCATAATGCATTGCAACAATATACATGTCTTCAAGGGGGAATTGGGCAACGTCTCCACCTTAATAAAAAGTGTGGGAATGGCTGTAGGATGCCATAACTCTTAACAAAAGCTGTATTTTTTTTCTTTTTTGCAGATTTTGGAATTTTCTGTTATATTTAAAGTAATCCAGTAAATGCAACACAATTCTAGTAACACAACTAAGAGCAAAACTGCTAGGGTTATCAATGATTTTTTACCATGGACCATTTTTCCATACTTTTATAGTGATTTAGTCATAGGATGTGAGTGACAGAAGACGTGTACCTGCACTAAAGAAACCCTAGTACACATCATCATTTTGACAACTTGAGATTAGCCCCTTTTCCATTTTCCTATGAGATGTATAATCAGGAAACTGCTGAATGAATATATGATGGATAGGTAGAAGTGCCTATTAACACAGGAGATTGGTGACTAAAGCTCTCTGCCTGTTATTATATCAACAAAAGGAAGGGCCATAGAAAACAATGATGATGCTGTTTTCATTTTCATCTCCTTCCTTCGAAAAATATGTTTTATGTAGTAATGGGATAATGAGCATGGTGCTATGAGTTTAACAAAGTTCCTCTGTTTAATTAACACACTTGCAATGAGAGAGAATTATACCACATTGAACTGATTACATGAAACAGAGGTCACCCAAATGAATCCATCAGCTGGAAGAATCCCAAATTCTTAATGGATCCCACATATCTATCAAATGAGTGATTGCCTAAAATAACAAAAGCGTCATGCTCAAGCTATTTGTTGTAGTGTTATTAGAGATAGAACATTGCACTAAACTAGCACATACAAAATCATACAATATGATATATTATTTATTTCAGGATTGAACCGTTAGTGATTAATGTCCTTTAGAAAATTGATATAAATGTTATTTGCTTTGGTAAAAATGCAGATTTACTAAGCGAAAGATTTATTCATCAAACCGCACCAGAATGCTGGTATATTTAGCATGTATCACATTTAATATTATTTCAGATACTATTTGTGCTGTACCCTACAAGGGGGATTGGCTTTGTGGAAACAAGTCTAATTAGACATTTTAATGTGTCCAAAAATTTTGGATCAAAGATTGGTACAGAAGTCGACCAACTAATAAGTAGTATGAAGTTAGACAGAAGTGTCTAAAACACCAACATGAGCTACGGTGATAAGTGGAGCACATTTTTAACTACTTCAAGTCTGGGCCCTTTGCCTCTGCTCCTGACCAGGCACACCAGGGGGTTTTCATTCATATCATTTAAAAACCCATAACAAATGTTTTCGTTCGGATATTCAAATAGTTTTTGTGCCTTATTTCATGATACATGGGGCTTCATATTTATGCCACTATCATAATGTTTTATTGATGATATCAAGCAATATTCATGGACAAATAATGAAAATAAGTGTCTGTTTTCCCATGTTTTATTTTTCTATGACCACACAGGACCACTAAAATACATTTAAAAATGTGATCCCCATTCTGTAACAAATATTTTTATATATTGGACACATTTTTGTTACAGGGGTTTTTGCTTATTTTTTTACCTGTTATTTCTTATTTACTATTAACATATTTTACCCATCATATCCCCCATAAGATCATATAAGACTTGGGGGGAGCATTTAAATACTGAAATACCTTAACCTTATCCTAGGGCTGGTATATTAGCCTCAGCAACAAGGGAAATTCAGTCTGTTGACTGCATAGAAGAGCTGTCTGGGTCTCTGATAACCGCTGTGTATGGAGGAGTAAGTGCCATTAGCGCTTCCTTTTATGGCATACCAAAAGTAAAATGGTATACTCTAGAGGTATGATTTAACCCTTTTACCCCCGAGGGTGGTTTGCACATTATTGACCGCGCCAATTTTTACAATTCTGACCAGTGTCCCTTTATGAGGTAATAACTCTGGAAAGCTTCCATGGATCCTGGTGATTCTGAGATTTTTTTCTCGTGACAAAATTTCTTGATATAACTTAAGTTGATATGTGAAAAAAATGGAAATTGGCGAACATTTTGGAATTTTCCAACTTTAATTTTTCATGCCCTTAAATCATAGAGGTATGTCACACAAAATACTTAATAAGTAACATTTCCCACATGTCTACTTTACATCACAATTTTGGAACCAAAATTTTTTTGTGTTAAGAAGTTATAAGGGTTAAAAGTTGAGCAGTGATTTCTAATTTTTACAACATCATTTTTTTGGGGGGGCCACATCACATTTGAAGTCACTTTGAGGGGTCTATATGATAGGAGATACCCAAAAGTGACACCATTCTAAAAACTGTACCCCTCAAGGTGCTCAAAACCACATTCAAGAAGTTTATTAACCTTTCAGGTGCTTCACAGGAATTTTTGGAATGTTTAAAAAAAATGAACATTTAAATTTTTCTCACAAAACATTTACTTCAGATCCAATTTTTGTTATTTTCACAAGGGTAACAGGACAAATTGTACAACAACTTTGGGGGTCCAATTATTCCTGAGTACGCCAATACCCCATATGTGGGGGGGTAAATCACTGTTTGGGTGCATGACGTAGCTCGGAAGGGAAGGAATTACATTTGACTTTTTCAATGCAAAATTAGCTGGAATTGAGATTGGACGCCATGTTGCATTTGGAGAGCCCCTGATGTACGTAAACAGTGTAAACCCCCACAAATGACAACAATTTGAAAACTATACCCCACCAAGCACTGGCGGACACAGATCGAAGAGGGCCCCTGTGCAAGAACAATGTAGGGACCCTTTCCAGCCCAAGAGCTCCTAAAAATGTAAACTTGCACCTGCTTTGGAGGTAGAAATGGGCCCCATTACCTCTTGGGCCCCTGTGCGGCTGCACAGGTTGCACCAATGATATGTCCGCCCCTGCCACCAAGGAACATATCTAGATGTGTGGTGAGCACTTTGAACCCCCAAGTGCTTCACAGAAGTTTATACCGTAGAGCCGTGAAAATAAAAAATCATATTTATTCCACAAAAATTATCTTTTCGCCCCCAATTTTTTATTTTACCCAGGGTAACAGGAAAAATTGAACCCCAAACATTGTTGAGCAATTTGTCCTGAATATGCTGATACCCAATATGTGGGGGTAAACCACTGTTTGGGCGCATGGCAGAGCTCGGAAGGAAAGGAGCACCATTTGACTTTTTCAATGCAAAATTGGCTGGAATTGAAATCAGACATGTAGCGCTTGGAGAGCCCCTGATGTGCCTAAACAGTTGAAACCCCCCATAAGTAACACGATTTTGGAAACTAGACCCCCCAAAGAACTTATCTAGATGTGTGGTGAGCACTTTGAACCCTCAAGTGCTTCATAGAAGTTTAAGACATTGAGCCGTGAAAATAGTAAAATCAAATTTTTTTCACAAAAATGTTACTTTAGCTCCAAATTTTGCATTTTCATAAGGGTAACAAGAGAAATGGCACCATACAATTTGTTGTGTAATTTCTCTTGAGTAAGCCAATACCCCATATGTAGAGGAATACTACTTACGAGGCAAAGTGCAAAGCTCAGAAGGCAAGGAGCACCAGATTTTACCGTTATGGTTTGCAGGAAGAGCCCATGAGGTGCAAGAACATAAAATCCCCCATAAGTGACCCCATTTTACCAACTACACCTCTCAATGAATTCATCTAGGGGTGCAGTGATCATATTGACACCATGGGTGTGTCACAGAATTTCATACCAAAGAGGCAGCAGGCCGCAGCTAATGGGACTATTACTCCCATCAGCCTACCCCTGCTGCCGCTAATAGCAGTGACAGCAGGAGCAACTGATGGGGGTATTCATCAGCCGCAGCCTGCATTTTAATTAATAAATTAAAAAAAAATGGCATGCGTTCCCCTGTATTTTCTATAACCAGCCAGGCAAAACTCACAGCTGGGGGCTGCAACCCTGAGCTGCAGTGGCGTAACTACAAAGGTATGGACCCCAGTGCGAACTTTCAAATGGGGCCCCCCATGCCAAAATATTTTCCCTATACATTTTGCACACTATAGTTTTGTTGCACTGTTGTATAGTCTGACCTAATACTGCCCTGTAATCGATGGGAAAAATTATTTTCTAACTTACATGTCCCTCTGCTAATTAGGGTTATGTCTTCGGAAGTGCAGACACTCTGGGCATTCATGTCCTACCTCGCTCTAATTCCAAGCGCACTCCCGGCGTTTGAAATCTGTGTGCTGTTTCTTCCTGGCATGATGCTGCAGCGCGTCATTACCGGTCCTGTACAGTGTGGGGGTGTATTGGGTGTACAGGTTGGCTCCGGAGCATGTGCACTGCACATTCTGACGCTGGTGAGTACACCCAATACTCCCACACAATGCACAGGACCGGAAATGACGCGGATGCGTGTCATACCAGGAAGAAACAGCACACAGATTTCAAACGTCGGGAGTGCACTTGGAATTAGAGCGAGGGAGGGCATGAATGTCCAGAGCTGGGCCCAGAGGTGTATCTAGGTTTTCTAGCACCCGGGGCAAGAATTCAGTTTGGCGCCCCCCCAAACACAAATGCAATTAATACTCTTAGGCAGGTGTCACACTTGCGAGAAACTCGCAGTAGACTCGTGCGAGTTTCTCCCATCAACACCCCGAACTGCCGCCAGTCACGCTCCTGTCCGAGTGCCAGCGGCAGTGCGGGGTGTTGATGTGAGAAACTCGTGCGAGTGTGGAGTCGTTCTGCTTCTTTTATTCATCTTGTCCAGACCCCATTATGAGTTTTTGCATCCACAGCTTGTCTCTGCAGACTTCCATCTTCTCCACTCTTTTGTAGAAAATCTCCACATGATGCCCTTAAAGATAGAATTGTCATTACTGTATAATGCTCCTGAATAAAAAAATGCCCCTCACTATATTGTCTGTGAAAAGGGACAGGGTTACCCCCTAATTATGCTGAAACTTATGGATGCCAAAAGAGGAACTCTCCCTACACCTCTATTGAAGTCCGATATTAACTATTATCGCCGAACTTGGCTATTAATAATTAATATCCACTTAATACGCCTCAAAGGTATCTTTTCCTTATGCTATATTCTAACTGAGACAAAACAGTTTAACAATACAGGGTATTTATTACACACACACTCACACAAGTCTGCAGTCTATAACATACAGATGTATTTATGAATAAATAGAAGAACGCAACAGCACTCACCAAGTCTGCAGTTTCAAGAGTCCTTTATTGAAACACCATGCAATACATCTTCACGGCACGGGGGAGTGAAAAAATGAGGGTAGGAGTGCGGCAGACGAGACGATGGCCGTTTCGCGCTATGAACAAGCGCTTCTACGGGTCCATGTCCAACAGGAAATGACGCCAGGATAAGTAGGTGAATTAACACGAACTCCACCTGCGTCATTATCCAATTGGACATAAGAAAAAGTGCAAAGTGTATTAAAAACGATTAAAAACAAATGCAAAGGCATATTACTGACATGGGCAAAGCAAATATACAATCCTGCAATCAAACTTTTATATGAAAGCAATAACGCCACAATAGAGGTTTTACACACAGCTGATAATCTATCATGCCTATCATAAGGGAGAGAATGTTGCGTCACAGAACACCTACAGGTGCGATATCAAGAAAAATGAATGGATGCGGCAATATGAGAACACAGAGGAAACCAAAACATAACACTGAGAGACCTCCCCATAAAGATGTATTACAGAAACACGGACATATCGATTCTGTCATTCAGACCAGCTGGACCAGTGGCTCTTGTCCGCATAATCCACTTCGCCTCTTGTCTCAAAAGTATTTTATGGAGATCGCCGCCCTGTATCGGCAGAGCTACTCTTTCTATGCCCGGAAAAGTTAAAACCTTGGCATTACCACCATGGCTCTCTCTTACATGGTCAATCAATCTCGGAACACCTTTCCCAGAGGTGACCGATTTAAAGTGTTCTCTGAACCGCACGTACAACCTGCGGATAGTCTTGCTAATATAGAACCTCCTGCAAGGGCAGAACACTGCATAAACTACGAACTCCGTCTTACACAAAATGAATTGCCGAACATGATGTGTCACAGGGCCAATATGCAATATCTGACCCAACAGATGAAACTGGCAGTACTGGCAATGACCACAACGGTGATTGCCCATCGGAACGGCCCGCTCTAACCACGTAGATCTATCTTCGGTGACCCAATTACGTACCAGTGTGTCTCTGATGCGTGTTCCCCGCCTGTTAGACACCATGGGCCCTCCTTTAGTCCTCCCGACCAGCTCCCTGTCCCTCTCTAATATATGCCAGTGCCTGCGGAGGGTAGATCTTATCTCTCTGTCTAAGGGGCTATACCGGAAACAAAAGGTAAACCGCTGCGCAGATGTATCCAGCGGCCCCTGTCGAAAATTTGCACGTCTGTATTCCAAAAACCTTCTGCAGTTAACTCTATTCTGCACTTTAATAGCTTTCACCCTAGTCATACTAAAAGGTCCTTACCTTATAGCCAGTTGTTGAGAACGCGGCGTGTGAATAACACTCAGGCAGGCTTCGAACGACAGTCAGGTGAGCTTTTTGGCAGGCTTCGTGAGACAGGATATCCTGATGGATTGTTAGAATCTGC
This sequence comes from Ranitomeya imitator, assembly GCF_032444005.1. Lineage (NCBI taxonomy): Eukaryota > Metazoa > Chordata > Amphibia > Anura > Dendrobatidae > Ranitomeya > Ranitomeya imitator. The sequence continues at coordinate 464,712,120 of NC_091284.1, forward strand.
ATTGGAACGTGTCGAGGCTCTGCCGCACGGTTCGAGAGAGATATTGCATATTGGCCCTGTGACACATCATGTTCGGCAATTCATTTCGTGTAAGACAGAGTTCGTAGTTTATGCAGTGTTCTGCCCTTGCAGGAGGTTCTATATTGGCAAGACTATCCGCAGGTTGTACGTGCGGTTCAGAGAACACTTTAAATCGGTCACCTCTGGGAAAGGTGTTCTGACATTGATTGACCAAGTAAGAGAGAGCCACGGTGGTAACCCCGAGGTTTTAACTTTTGCGGGCATCGAAAGAGTAGCCCTGCCGATACAGGGCGGCGATCTCCATAAAATACTTTTGAGACAAGAGCCACTGGTCCAGCTGGTCTGAACGACAGAATCGATATGTCCGTGTTTCTGTAATACATCTTTATGGGGAGGTCTCTCAGTGTTATGTTTTGGTTTCCTCTGTGTTCTCATATTGCCGCATCCATTCATTTTTCTTGATATCGCACCTGTAGGTGTTCTGTGACGCAACATTCTCTCCCTTATGATAGGCATGATAGATTATCAGCTGTGTGTAAAACCTTTATTGTGGCGTTATTGCTTTCATATAAAAGTTTGATTGCAGGATTGTATATTTGCTTTGCCCATGTCAGTAATATGCCTTTGCATTTGTTTTTAATCGTTTTTAATACACTTTGCACTTTTTCTTTTGTCCAATTGGATAATGACGCAGGTGGAGTTCGTGTTAATTCACCTACTTATCCTGGCGTCATTTCCTGTTGGACATGGACCCGTAGAAGCGCTTGTTCATAGTGCGAAACGGCCGTCGTCTCGTCTGCCGCACTCCTACCCTCCTTTTTTCACTCCCCCGTGCCGTGAAGATGTATCGCATGGTGTTTCAATGAAGGACTCTTGAAACTGCAGACTTGGTGAGTGCTGTTGCGTTCTTCTATTTATTCATGATTCTTCAGACTTTATTTCACGCAAGCACCTCCATTTTTCCCTCGGACTGCTACATACTCAGTACGTGTCACAGTTTATTATTAATCTCTGGATTCTGAGCTGTGCTGCTTTCTTTTCTTTTTTGTTGTACATATGTATTTATACCCAAGCTGGCTACTATAAATATATATATATATATATATATATATATATATATATATATATATATATATATATATACACACAAAACTCTAATACAGTAATATCACTACAGTATACAGTGATATCTCAACAATATTACACAGTAATAACCCACAATAACCAGGAATATCACAACAATATCACACAATCTAAAAACCCACAATTAACTGCCCGATTACCCAAATCACACATACAATATCAGCCCTCCCACCTATGGCTAGCTAACCCTAATAAATAGTACTGGGCCTATTAAGAAAATGGGATACAGAGTATACGTAAGCCATGTGGGTCCATCATCATTCCAGGCAATGCAAAAGCGGCAGAGCACATGTGTCTTGTGCCTTTTATGTCCAGCTAGAAGTATGTCCAGCCCCAGGTGTGTGAGGATGAGGTCACAAGTCTATTGTCCACTGGCAAAGTTACATTCCCTAAATCCTAAATGAAACCTGATATACCAGCTTGAGGATGGGGCTACTGAGCACATGTGGGGGAATTATATATCACCAAACACATGTCTATGTAAAGATATACATTTTGGAGCACTTCCCTTCTACAGTCTGCACAAAATATGACCCCACACTGTCCCTCTTATGTCTACATGCTCTTTAAACTGACTTCTCCTTTTCATACTGGGCCAGCTCTTCACACTGTCCTCTCATACTGTGTCCCCCCTATAGGGCTCTCTATTTATACTGTACTCTGTCATCACACTCCCCCTCTGTTATGATCTGGTGGTTTAGGAGCAACATGGGATGAGCTCTGAAGGAAGTGGTACCTGTACTGACCGCAGTCCCTAAGCTCAACACAACACTAGAAGTAGCCATGGGATGCTCCTGACACTCCCTAGGCACCTCGTCACAGCCTAAGATCTAACTACCCCTAAAGATAGAAACAGGAAAACTATCTTGCCTCAGAGAAAATCCCCAAAGGATAGATAGCCCCCCACAAGTAATGACTGTGAGTGGAGAGGGAAAAGACATACGCAGAATGAAACCAGGATGAGCACAGGAGGCCAGTCTAGCTAGATAGATAGGACAGGATGGAATACTGTGCGGTCAGTATAAAACACTACAAAAAAGCCACACAGAGTTTACAAAAATCTCCACACCTGACTAAAGGTGTGGAGGGTAAATCTGCTTCCCAGAGCTTCCAGCTTCACTGAATTAATTCATACTGACAAGCTGGACAAACATAGAAAGCACAGAACGGATAAGTCCACAACCTGTGGACAGAAAAGAGCAAGCAAGGACTTAGCTTTGCTGAACTGGTCAGGATAACAGGGAAATCCAAAGAGATGTGAATTCAACCAGGAACCATTGACAAGTGGCACAAACTGAAGGAAAGAGCCAGGCTAAATAGCCGAGCAGAATAGACAATCAGTGGAAGCAGCTGCTGACTGCTAAATCCAAGGAGCAGCCATTCCACTTAAAACCACTGGAGGGAGCCCAAGAGCAGAACTCACAAAAGTGCCACTTACAACCACGGAGGGAGCCCAAGAGCGGAATTCACAACAGTACCCCCACCTTGAGGAGGGGTCACCGAACCCTCACCAGAGCCCCCAGGCCGATCAGGACGAGCCAAGTGAAAAGCACGAACGAAATCGGCGTCATGGACATCGGAGGCAACAACCCAAGAATTATCCTCCTGGCCATAACCCTTCCACTTGACAAGATACTGAAGCCTCCGCCTCGAAAAACGAGAATCCAAAATTTTCTCAACCTCATATTCCAACTCTCCCTCAACCAACACCGGGGCAGGAGGATCAACTGAGGGAACAACAGGCACCACATATCTCCGCAACAAAGATCTATGGAAAACATTATGAATGGCAAAAGAAGCTGGAAGAGCCAAACGAAAAGACACCGGATTGATAATTTCAGAAATCTTATAAGGACCAATAAACCGAGGCTTAAACTTAGGGGAAGAAACCTTCATAGGAACATGACGAGAAGACAACCAAACCAAATCCCCCATACGAAGCCGGGGACCAACACACCGACGGCGGTTAGCAAAACGTTGAGCCCTTTCCTGAGACAACGTCAAATTGTCCACTACATGAGTCCAAATCTGCTGCAGCCTGTCCACCACAGAATCCATACCAGGACAAACAGAAGGCTCAACCTGCCCAGAAGAAAAATGAGGATGAAAACCAAAACTACAAAAGAAAGGTGAAACCAAAGTAGCCGAACTAGCCCGATTATTAAGGGCAAACTCGGCCAACGGCAAGAAAGACACCCAATCATCCTGATCAGCAGACACAAAGCATCTCAAATAGGTCTCCAAGGTCTGATTAGTTCGCTCAGTTTGGCCATTAGTCTGAGGATGAAACGCCAAAGAAAAAGACAAATCAATGCCCATCCTAGCACAAAAGGCCCGCCAAAACCCAGAGACAAACTGAGAACCTCTGTCAGACACAATATTCTCCGGAATGCCATGCAAACGAACCACATGCTGAAAAAACAATGGAACCAAATCTGAGGAGGAAGGCAACTTAGGCAAAGGTACCAGATGGACCATTTTGGAGAACCGGTCACAAACAACCCAGATAACAGACATCTTCTGGGAAACAGGAAGATCCGAAATAAAATCCATGGAAATATGCGTCCTCAGGGACCGGTAAAGGCAAAAGCAACCCACTAGCGCGGGAACAGCAAGGCTTGGCCCGGGCGCAAGTCCCACAGGACTGCACAAAAGCACACACATCGCGCGACAAGGAAGGCCACCAAAAGGACCTAGCAACAAAATCTCTGGTACCAAAAATCCCAGAATGACCAGCCAACACTGAACAATGAACCTCAGAAATCACCTAACTTGTCCATCCATCAGGAACAAACAGCTTCCCCACTGGACAGCGGTCAGGCCTATCAGCCTGAAATTCCCGAAGCACCCGCAGCAAATCAGGGGAGATGGCATAAAGAATCACCCCTTCCTTAAGAATGCCAACCGGCTCAAGGACTCCAGGATAATCAGGCGAAAAACTCCTAGAGAGGGCATCAGCTTTAATATTCTTAGATCCCGGAAGATACGAGACCACAAAATCAAAACGGGAGAAAAACAGGGACCATCGAGCCTGTCTAGGATTCAGCCGCTTGGCCGACTCGAGGTAAATCAGATTCTTATGATCAGTCAAGACCACAACGCGGTGCTTAGCTCCCTCAAGCCAATGTCGCCACTCCTCAAACGCCCACTTCATAGCCAACAACTCCCGATTGCCGACATCATAATTGCATTCCGCAGGTGAAAACTTTATGGGAAAAAAAGCACACGGTTTCATCAAAGAACCATCAGAATCCCTCTGAGACAAAACGGCCCCTGCCCCAATCTCAGGAGCGTCAACCTCAACCTGAAAAGGAAGAGAAACATCCGGCTGACGCAACACGGGGGCAGAAGTAAATCGGCGTTTAAGCTCCCGAAAGGCCTCAACAGCCGCAGAGGACCAATTCGTCACATCAGCGCCTTTCTTCGTCAAATCAGTAAGGGGCTTAACCACACTGGAAAAGTTGGCAATGAAACGGCGATAGAAATTAGCAAAGCCAAAAAATTTTTGAAGGCTCTTCACAGATGTGGGTTGAATCCAGTCATGAATAGCTTGGACCTTAACAGTATCCATTTCCATAGACGAGGGAGAAAAAATAAAACCCAAAAAAGAGACCTTCTGAACTCCGAATAGGCACTTAGACCCCTTCACAAATAAAGCATTATCACGAAGGATCTGGAATACCATCCTGACCTGCTTCACATGAGACTCCCAATCATCGGAAAAAATCAAAATATCATCCAAATATACAACCATGAATTTATCAAGATAATTGCGGAAAATATCATGCATGAAGGATTGGAACACAGATGGAGCATTAGAGAGCCCGAATGGTATCACAAGGTATTCAAAACGGCGTATTAAATGCAGTTTTCCATTCGTCACCCTGTTTAATACGAACAAGATTATATGCCCCTCGGAGGTCAATCTTAGTAAACCAACTAGCCCCCTTAATCTGAGCAAACAAATCAGAAAGCAAAGGCAAGGGGTATTGGAATTTGACTGTGTTCTTATTAAGAAGACGATAATCTATACAGGGTCTCAAGGAGCCATCCTTCTTAGCAACAAAAAAGAAACCCGCTCCCAATGGTGACGAAGACGGCCGAATATGCCCCTTCTCCAAAGATTCCTTAACATAGCTCGGCATGGCGGCATGCTCTGGCACAGACAGATTGAAAAGTCAGCCCTTAGGGAACTTTCAACCAGGAATCAAGTTAATAGCACAATCACAGTCCCTATGTGGAGGGAGGGAACTGGACTTGGGCTCATCAAATACATCCTGGAAATCCGACAAAAACTCAGGGACCTCAGAAGAGGAGGAAGAGGAAATTGACATCAAAGGAACGTCACTATGTACCCCTTGACAACTCCAACTAGTCACAGACATAGTTTTCCAATCCAGCACCGGATTATGTTCCTGTAACCATGGAAAACCCAGTACAACAACATCACGCAGGTTATGCAACACCAGAAAACGGCAATTTTCCTGATGTGCTGGAGCCATGTACATGGTCATCTGTGTCCAGTACTGAGGTTTATCCTTGGCCAATGGTGTAGCATCAATGCCCTTCAAAGGAATAGGGCTCTGCAAAGGCTGCAAGGAAAAACCACAGCGCCTGGCGAATTCTAAGTCCATTAAGTTCAGGGCAGCGCCTGAATCCACAAATGCCATGACAGAAAAGGACGACAATGAGCAAATCAGGGTCACAGATAAAAGAAATTTAGGCTGTACAGTGCTAATGGTAACAGACCTAGCGACCCTCCTAGTACGTTTAGGGCAATCAGAAATAACATGAGCAGAATCACCACAGTAAAAACACAGCCTATTCTGACGTCTGAATTCCTGCCGTTCTGTGTTATGACCTGGTGGTTAGGGCAATAATGGACCTGGTGGTTAAGAGCACACGGAATGACCTGATAGTTACTAATCATATAGGACGAGCTCTGAGACGTGGGAACTCTGCTGAACACAATCCCTAATCCTATCACACACACTAGAAATAGCCGTGGATTGCTCCTAACGCTCCCTATGCAACTCGTCACAGCCTAAGAAACTAGCTAGCCCTGAAGATAGAAAAATAAAGCCTACCTTGCCTCAGAGAAATTCCCCAAAGGAAAAGGCAGCCCCCCACATATAATGACTGTGAGTAAAGATGAAAATACAAACACAGAGATGAAATAGATTTAGCAAAGTGAGGCCCGACTTACTGAACAGACCGAGGATAGGAAAGGTTACTTTGCGGTCAGCACAAAAAACTACAAAAAGACCACGCAGAGGGCGCAAAAAGACCCTCTGCACCGAGTCACGGTGCGGAGGCGCTCCCTCTGCGTCCCAGAGCTTCCAGCAAGCAAGACAAAAATCAAAATAGCAAGCTGGACAGAAAAACAGCAAACAAGAGAAAAAAACAAGCAGGAACTTAGCTTCTGCTGGGAAGACATGTCACAAGAACGATCCAGGAGTGAACAAGACCAATACTGGAACATTGACAGGTGGCATGGAGCAATGTTCTAAGTGGAGTTAAACAGAGCAGCCAGCTAACGAATTAACCTCGTCACCTGTGGAAGGAAACTCAGAAGCCGCAGCCCCACTCACAACCACCAGAGGAAGCCCATGGACAGAACCAGCCGAAGTACCATTCACGACCACAGGAGGGAGCTTGACAACAGAATTCACAACAGTACCCTCCCTTGAGGAGGGGTCACCGAACCCTCACCAGAGCCCCCAGGCCGACCAGGACGAGCCAAATGAAAGGCACGAACCAGATCGGCAGCATGAACATCGGAGGCAAAGACCCAGGAATTATCTTCCTGACCATAACCCTTCCACTTGACCAGGTACTGGAGTTTCCGTCTCGAAATACGAGAATCCAAAATCTTCTCCACCACATACTCCAACTCCCCCTCAACCAACACCGGGGCAGGAGGATCAACGGATGGCACCACAGGCGCCACGTATCTCCGCAACAACGACCTACGGAATACATTATGGATGGCAAAAGAGGCTGGAAGGGTCAAACGAAACGACACAGGATTGAGAACCTCAGAAATCTTATACGGACCAATGAAACGAGGCTTAAACTTAGGAGAGGAAACCTTCATAGGAACATAACGAGACGACAACCAAACCAAATCCCCAACACGAAGTCGGGGACCCACACAGCGCCGGCGGTTAGCGAAACGTTGAGCCTTCTCCTGGGACAATGTCAAATTGTCCACTACATGAGTCCAAATCTGCTGCAACCTATCCACCACAGTATCTACACCAGGACAGTCCGAAGACTCAACCTGCCCTGAAGAGAAACGAGGATGGAAACCAGAATTGCAGAAAAACGGCGAAACCAAAGTAGCCGAGCTGGCCCGATTATTAAGGGCTAACTCAGTCAAAGGCAAAAAGGACACCCAATCATCCTGATCAGCAGAAACAAAGCATCTCAGGAATGTTTCCAAAGTCTGATTAGTTCGTTCGGTTTGGCCATTTGTCTGAGGATGGAAAGCCGAGGAAAAAGACAAATCAATGCCCATCCTAGCACAAAAGGCTCGCCAAAGCCTCGAAACAAACTGGGAACCTCTGTCCGAAACGATGTTCTCTGGAATGCCATGTAAACGAACCACATGCTGGAAAAACAATGGCACCAAATCAGAGGAGGAAGGCAATTTAGACAAGGGTACCAAATGGACCATCTTAGAGAAGCGATCACAAACCACCCAAATGACCGACATCTTTTGAGAGACAGGGAGATCCGAAATAAAATCCATAGAGATATGCGTCCAGGGCCTCTTTGGGACCGGCAAGGGCAAAAGCAACCCACTGGCACGAGAACAGCAGGGCTTAGCCCGAGCACAAGTCCCACAGGACTGCACAAAAGAACGCACATCCCGCGACAAAGACGGCCACCAAAAGGATCTAGCCACCAAATCTCTGGTACCAAAGATTCCAGGATGACCAGCCAACACCGAACAATGAACCTCAGAGATAACTCTACTAGTCCATTTATCAGGGACAAACAGTTTTTCCGCTGGGCAACGGTCAGGTCTATCAGCCTGAAATTTTTGCAGCACCCGCCGCAAATCAGGGGAGATGGCAGACAAAATCCCCCCCTCTTTGAGAATAACCGCCGGCTCAGGAACACCCGGAGAGTCGGGCACAAAACTCCTTGACAGGGCATCAGCCTTCACATTCTTAGAGCCTGGAAGGTACGAAACCACAAAATCAAAACAGGAGAAAAATAGCGACCAACGAGCCTGTCTAGGATTCAACCGTTTGGCAGACTCGAGATAAGTCAAATTCTTGTGATCCGTCAAGACCTCCACGCGATGCTTGGCTCCTTCAAGCCAATGACGCCACTCCTCGAATGCCCACTTCATGGCCAGCAACTCTCGATTGCCAACATCATAATTGCGGTCAGCAGGCGAAAACTTTCTAGAAAAGAAGGCACATGGTTTCATCACCGAGCCATCAGAACTTCTCTGCGAAAAAACAGCCCCTGCTCCAATCTCAGAAGCATCAACCTCGACCTGAAACGGGAGCGAAACATCTGGCTGGCACAACACAGGGGCAGAAGAAAAACGACGCTTCAACTCCTGAAAAGCCTCTACAGCCTTCGAGGACCAATTGACCACATCAGCACCCTTCTTGGTCAAATCAGTCAACGGTTTAGCAACACTAGAAAAATTACTAATGAAGCGACGATAAAAATTAGCAAAGCCCAGGAACTTTTGCAGACTCTTCACAGATGTCGGCTGAGTCCAATCATAAATGGCCTGGACTTTAACAGGGTCCATCTCGATAGTAGAAGGGGAAAAAATGAAACCCAAAAATGAAACCTTCTGAACTCCAAAGAGACACTTTGACCCCTTCACAAACAAAGAATTCGCACGAAGGACCTGGAACACCATTCTGACCTGCTTCACGTGAGACTCCCAATCATCCGAGAAGACCAAAATATCATCCAAATATACAATCAGGAATTTATCCAGGTACTCTCGGAAGATGTCATGCATAAAGGACTGAAATACTGATGGAGCATTGGAAAGCCCGAATGGCATAACCAGGTACTCAAAATGACCCTCGGGCGTATTAAATGCTGTTTTCCATTCATCGCCCTGTTTAATACGCACAAGATTATACGCACCACGAAGATCTATCTTGGTGAACCAACTAGCCCCCTTAATCCGAGCAAAAAAATCAGACAGCAGCGGCAAAGGGTACTGAAATTTGACTGTGATCTTATTAAGAAGGCGGTAATCAATACAAAGTCTCAAAGAACCATCCTTCTTGGCCACAAAAAAGAACCCTGCTCCCAATGGTGACGACGACGGGCGAATATGACCCTTCTCCAAGGATTCCTTTACATAACTCTGCATAGCGGCGTGCTCTGGCACAGATAAATTGAACAGTCGGCCCTTAGGAAACTTACTACCAGGAATCAAATTGATAGCACAATCGCAATCCCTATAAGGAGGTAGGGCACTGGATTTGGGCTCATCAAATACATCCCGGTAATCCGACAAAAACTCCGGGACTTCAGAAGGGGTGGATGACGAAATAGACAAAAATGGAACATCACCATGTACCCCCTGACAACCCCAGCTGGACACAGACATAGATTTCCAATCCAATACTGGATTATGGACCTGTAGCCATGGCAACCCCAAAACGACCATATCATGCAGATTATGCAACACCAAAAAGCGAATATCCTCCTGATGTGCAGGAGCCATGCACATGGTCAATTGGGTCCAGTACTGAGGCTTATTCTTGGCCAAAGGCGTAGCATCAATTCCTCTCAATGGAATAGGATGCTGCAAGGGCTCCAAGAAAAAACCACAGCGCCTAGCAAACTCCAAGTCCATCAAATTCAGGGCAGCGCCTGAATCCACAAATGCCATAACTGAATAGGATGACAAAGAGCAAATCAGAGTAACGGACAAAAGAAATTTCGACTGTAACGTACCAATGGTGGCAGACCTAGCGAAACGCTTAGTGCGCTTAGGACAATCGGAGATAGCATGAGTGGAATCACCACAGTAAAAACACAGCCCATTCCGACGTCTGTGTTCTTGCTGTTCAGCTCTGGTCAAAGTCCTATCACATTGCATAGGCTCAGGTCTATGCTCAGATAATACCGCTAAGTGGTGCACAGCTTTACGCTCGCGCAAGCGTCGATCGATCTGAATGGCCAAAGACATAGACTCATTCAGACCAGCAGGCATGGGAAATCCCACCATGACATCCTTAAGGGCTTCAGAGAGACCTTTTCTTAAAATTGCTGCCAGGGCACATTCATTCCACTGAGTGAGTACAGACCACTTCCTAAACTTCTGATAATATAGCTCTACCTCATCCTGACCGTGACACAGAGCCAGCAAGATTTTCTCTGCCTGATCCACTGAATTAGGTTCATCATAAAGCAATCCGAGCGCCAGAAAAAACGCATCAACATCACGCAATGCCGGATCTCCTGGCGCAAGGGAAAATGCCCAGTCTTGAGGGTCGCCACGTAACAAAGAAATAATAATTTTCACTTGTTGAACAGGGTCTAGAAATAGCCGTGCATTGCTCCTAACGCTCCCTATGCAACTCGTCACAGCCTAAGAAACTAGCTAGCCCTGAAGATAGAAAAATAAAGCCTACCTTGCCTCAGAGAAAGTACCCAAAGGAAAAGGCAGCCCCCCACATATAATGACTGTGAGTAAAGATGAAAATTACAAACACAGAGATGAAATAGATTTAGCAAAGTGAGGCCCGACTTACTGAACAGACTGATGATAGGAAAGGCAACTTTGCGGTCAGCACAAAAAACTACAAAAAGACCACGCAGAGGGCGCAAAAAGACCCTCCGCACCGACTCACGGTGCGGAGGCGCTCCCTCTGCGTCCCAGAGCTTCCAGCAAGCAAGACAAAAATCAAAATAGCAAGCTGGACAGAAAAACAGCAAACAAGAGAAAAAAACAAGAAGGAACTTAGCTTCTGCTGGGAAGACATGTCACAAGAACGATCCAGGAGTGAACAAGACCAATACTGGAACATTGACAGGTGGCATGGAGCAATGATCTAAGTGGAGTTAAATAGAGCAGCCAGCTAACGAATTAACCTCGTCACCTGTGGAAGGAAACTCAGAAGCCGCAGCCCCACTCACAACCACCAGAGGAAGCCCATGGACAGAACCAGCCGAAGTACCATTCACGACCACAGGAGGGAGCTTGACAACAGAATTCACAACAGTTCTGTTCTAGTCAAAATCCTATCACATTGCATAGGTTCAGGACTCTGCTCAGAGGACACTGCCATATGGTGCATAGCTTTGCGCTTGCGCAGACGCTGATCAATCTGAATGGCTAGAGACATAGATTCGCTCAAACCAGTAGGCGTAGAGAAGCCCACCATAACATCTTTAAGGGCTTCAGAAAGACCTTTTCTGAAAATAGCAGCCAGAGCATCCTCATTCCATTTAGTGAGCACAGACCATTTCCTAAATTTCTGGCAGTATAATTCTGCCGCTTCCTGACCTTGACACAGGGCCAACAGGGTTTTTTCTGCATGATCCACAGAATTAGGTTCGTCATACAATAATCCGAGCGCTTGAAAAAATGCGTCTACATTCGGCAATGCCAGATTCCCTGATTCAAGGGAGAATGCCCAGTCCTGAGGGTCACCACGCAGCAAGGATATGATGATTTTAACTTGCTGAATGGGATCACCAGAAGAACGGGGTTTCAAAGCAAAAAAACAATTTGCAGTTATTTTTAAAGTTCAAAAACTTGGATCTGTCCCCAAAAAACAAATCAGGAATAGGAATTCTAGGCTCCAAAGCCGGAGTCTGGACAACATAATCTTGGATACTCTTGTACTCTTGCAGCAAGTTGATCCACACGAGAAAACAAACCCTGAACATCCATGCCAGAGCATAAATCTTGAACCACCCAGAGATCAAGAGGAAAAAAAAAAGACAAAATAGAGCACAGAAAAAAAAATGGCTCAGAATTTTTTCCTTCTTTTGAGATGCATTTAATTCATTTTTGGCCACTTGTACTGTTATGATCTGGTGGTTTAGGAGCAACATGGGACGAGCTCTGAAGGAAGTGGCACCTGTACTGACCGCAGTCCCTAAGCTCAACACAACACTAGAAGTAGCCGTGGGATGCTCCTGACACTCCCTAGGCACCTCGTCACAGCCTAAGATCTAACTACCCCTAAAGATAGAAACAGGAAAACTATCTTGCCTCAGAGAAAATCCCCAAAGGATAGATAGCCCCCCACAAGTAATGACTGTGAGTGGAGAGGGAAAAGACATACACAGAATGAAACCAGGATGAGCACAGGAGGCCAGTCTAGATAGATAGGACAGGATGGAATACTGTGCAGTCAGTATAAAACACTACAAAAAAATCCACACAGAGTTTACAAAAATCTCCACACCTGACTAAAGGTGTGGAGGGTAAATCTGCTTCCCAGAGCTTCCAGCTTCACTGAATTAATTCATACTGACAAGCTGGACAAACATAGAAAGCACAGAACGGATAAGTCCACAACCTGTGGACAGAAAAGAGCAAGCAAGGACTTAGCTTTGCTTAACTGGTCAGGATAACAGGGAAATCCAAAGAGATGTGAATCCAACCAGGAACCATTGACAAGTGGCACAAACTGAAGGAAAGAGCCAGGCTAAATAGCCGAGCAGAATAGACAATCAGTGGAATCAGCTGCTGACTGCTAAATCCAAGGAGCAGCCATTCCACTTAAAACCACCGGAGGGAGCCCAAGAGCAGAACTCACAAAAGTGCCACTTACAACCACCGGAGGGAGCCCAAGAGCGAAATTCACAACACCTTCCTTGGTATACTGTCCCCTCCTGGCTGTACCCTTACACTGTCCCCCCATGCTACGCCCCCTGTACTCAGTTTCTATTCTGTGCCAACTCACTTTTGTCTCTCCATTCTGTCTCCTCTCACTATTTCCCTTCCTCCTTATACTGTCTTCTCTCACATCCCCCTGTTCACCATACTGCCTCCTAATATATTTACCCCTTCACTTTCTATACTGCCTGCTCACACATACCTCCACTGTGTCTGCACACATCCTATCACCCTCACTCCCCTTACTCTGTCCACATACATTTTTCACATCGCTGCTCACATACTGTGTCCGCATACATTCCCCCGTTCGCTCCCTATACTGTCTGCACCCATCCCCATTCACTGTACTGTGTCTGCACCCATCCCCCATACTCTTTCCTCATACATGCCCCCCATTCTCCTGTACTGTTTCCTCATACATGCCCTGCATCTCCCCCTTTGCTCCTCAAATTTGTGTTCTCAAATCTCCCCCCACACATTAAATCCCCCCATTTCCCACACAGCCTCTCATCATCTTCCCCTTCCCCACACAGACCCTCATCATCCTCCCATTCCCCATACAACCCCTCATCATCCCCCCTATTCTCCACACAGCACTTCATCATCATCTTCCCTATGCAGCCCCACTCAAGAAACATCAACCCATTTCCAAAATACATCCTCAGAGCACTCACACCGAGTCCTGCATCCTTATTCCCATTTGTACAAGGGTCCATGGTTCAGTCCCTCAGTCCTCTCCTCACACGGCTTCATAGTGCAGCCTTTTGGTTTTCTCCTTACACGGCTCCATGATGCAGCCCCTCAGTCCTCTCACAGCTCAATGGTGCAGCCCCTCGGTGTGTAGCCCCTTAGTCCTCTCACAGCTCCATGGTGCAGCCCCTCGGTGTGCATCCCTTCAGTCCACTCACAGCTCTATGGTGCAGCCCCTCAGTGTGCATCCCCTCAGTCCTCTCACAACTCCATGGTACAGCCCCTCAGTCCTCTCACAGCTTCATGGTGCAGCCTGCCACATTAGGCAGCCCGACTGCGCTCCCCTGTCGGCTGCACCCGGGGCGGGCCCCTAATCACTCCCGGCCCCGTCGCAGCTGTGACCCCTTCGACTCAGTAGTTACGCCCCTGCTCAGCTGTCAGCTTTAGCAAGGCTGTTTATCAAGAATAGAGGAGTCACCATGCTGTTTTTTTAAATTATTTAAATAAATAATTTTAAAAAACGGCTTGGGGTCTCCCCCCTTTTTGACAACCAGCCTTGCTAAATCTCATAGCTGGGGGCTGGTATTCTCAGGCTGGTAAAAGGCCATGGATATTGACCCCCAACCTAAAAATAACAGCCCGTATCCACCCAGAAAAGGCACATCTATTAGATGTGCCAATTCTGGTGCTTTGCCTGGCTCTTCCCCCTTGCCCTGTAGCGGTGGCAAGTTGGGTTCATATTTATGGGGGTGATGTCACCTTTGTATTGTCAGGTGACATCAAGCCCCCGGCTTAGTAATGGAAAGGCGTCTATAAGACACCTATCCATATTTTTATTAGACCATATTATAAAAAAAAATCGCTTATCAGAGGCATGCTCAACTGACGCGTTTCAAACTGTGTTCTTATTCATAGTATGGCATAGTTCTCCCGCGCTAAGCATTGTTTAAATAATGAACTGATAGTATGTGATGTGGACAGATCAAAAGTTTTTTTAAATATACAGTGGGGAAAAAAAGTATTTAGTCAGCCACCAATTGCGCAAGTTCTCCCACTTAAAAAGGTGAAAGAGGCCTGTAATTGACATCGCAGGTAGACTACAACTATGAGAGTTAAAATGAGTAAACAAATTCAGAAAATCACCTTGTCTGATTTGGAAAGATTTATTTTGAAAATTATGGTGGAAAATAAGTATTTGGTCACCTAAAAACATGCAAGATTTCTGGATCTCACAGTCCTGTAACTTCTCCTTTAAGAGACTCCTCTGTCCTCCACTCATTACTTCCAATTATGGCAAAACGTGCGTCAGGGATATCAGCACCTAACCCTCACATGTGGATACTATAGGTAAAACCCCTTTGATATAACCGAATCTCATTTTATGTGTATGACTATTGGTGCTCCCTATACATATGCTATTCTTCTCTGACTAGTGGTCACTATTATTATTGATTTATTATGGACCAAATGGAGATGGGCATGGATCTTAATATTTTATGAGCACAGAGTGTATAGTCAGGATTGTTATTGGTACTAGCACCTGATATATAAAATCTGATAATTTTGAGAGATCTCCCATCCACATATTTTCTTCTATGTAGGGTTTGGCACTGTCTTTTTTTCATCTTGTTTCTACATTATTCATCTTTATTAATTTTCATGATATGTGTATTTATCAATTGGTATTTTTGACAAAAAAAAATCTTTAATAAAGTGAGTTATGTTTTATTGGACTGTGTAGGTCTCTCTTTTCCTCTTGGTATATTGCTATTTATGAGAGCATCCTATAGATTTGACTCAGAGTACCACTCGGTGTTGGGTTTACTATAGTGTATTTTCTGTTCTTTGGATTATGTTTTCATTATAGGAATAAAAAAAAAGCTTATAGTCACCTAATACAGGCTCCCTGTAGCTATCTCCTCTTATATCTTGAAAAGCAGTGGGCGCTGGATAGCATGATGCAGTGATGTCATTGTGCCGCCCCTCTGCAGGCGCTGTCTCCAACAGGGCATTGGCTAGAAGTAGTCTACATTCTGGTGGAATTAGGAGCGGAGCAGGAAGCTGACTATATCTCTACTGCTTCTGTCACGGGCAGCACTCACATTAATTGTATGTGTCTCATAGGGAGGCAAGAGAGCGCCCGAGGTGGGTGCCTACCCTTCTAACCTCTTTTCCTGGCCGTGCTGCATACATGGCAATTGAGAAGACACACATGGTAATAACCAATATGTACCTTCTCTATGAGGATCTAAGGGGGTACCAGGAGTAGTTGTGCCCACTCGCCCATGTTTTTACATCCCTGACAAGCTGGTATATTCAATACGTTAACCTTTGAACTGTATAATGCTGTTATCTTGTATATGACTGTTAAATGTTATGTGCACTGTATGATTGCTAATGCCATGTATTTACAGTGGGGCAAAAAAGTATTTAGTCAGTCAGCAATAGTGCAAGTTCCACCACTTAAAAAGATGAGAGGCGTCTGTAATTTACATCATAGGTAGACCTCAACTATGGGAGACATACTGAGAAAAAAAAAATCCAGAAAATCACATTGTCTGTTTTTTAAACATTTTATTTGCATATTATGGTGGAAAATAAGTATTTGGTCAGAAACAAAATTTCATCTCAATACTTTGTAATATATCCTTTGTTGGCAATGACAGAGGTCAAACGTTTTCTGTAAGTCTTCACAAGGTTGCCACACACTGTTGTTGGTATGTTGGCCCATTCCTCCATGCAGATCTCCTCTAGAGCAGTGATGTTTTTGGCTTTTCGCTTGGCAACACGGACTTTCAACTCCCTCCAAAGGTTTTCTATAGGGTTGAGATCTGGAGACTGGCTAGGCCACTCCAGGACCTTGATATGCTTCTTACGAAGCCACTCCTTCGTTGCCCTGGCGGTGTGCTTTGGATCATTGTCATGTTGAAAGACCCAGCCACGTTTCATCTTCAATGCCCTTGCTGATGGAAGGAGGTTTGCACTCAAAATCTCACGATACATGGCCCCATTCATTCTTTCATGTACCCGGATCAGTCGTCCTGGCCCCTTTGCAGAGAAACAGGCCCAAAGCATGATGTTTCCAACACCATGCTTTACAGTAGGTATGGTGTTTGATGGATGCAACTCAGTATTCTTTTTCCTCCAAACACGACAAGTTGTGTTTCTACCAAACAGTTCCAGTTTGGTTTCATCAGACCATAGGACATTCTCCCAAAACTCCTCTGGATCATCCAAATGCTCTCTAGCAAACTTCAGACGGGCCTGGACATGTACTGACTTAAGCAGTGGGACACGTCTGGCACTGCAGGATCTGAGTCCATGTTGGCATAGTGTGTTACTTATGGTAGGCCTTGTTACATTGGTCCCAGCTCTCTGCAGTTCATTCACTAGGTCCCCCCGCGTGGTTCTGGGATTTTTGCTCACCGTTCTTGTGATCATTCTGACCCCACGGGGTGGGATTTTGCATGGAGCCCCAGATCGAGGGAGATTATCAGTGGTCTTGTATGTCTTCCATTTTCTAATTATTGCTCCCACTGTTGATTTCTTCACTCCAAGTTGGATGGCTATTGCAGATTCAGTCTTCCCAGCCTGGTGCAGGGCTACAATTTTGTTTCTGGTGTCCTTTGACAGCTCTTTGGTCTTCACCATAGTGGAGTTAGGAGTCAGACTGTTTGAGGGTGTGCACAGGTGTCTTTTTATACTGATAACAAGTTTAAACAGGTGCCATTACTACAGGTAATGAGTGGAGGAAAGAGGAGACTCTTAAAGAAGAAGTTACAGGTCTGTGAGAGCCAGAAATCTTGATTGTTTGTTTCTGACCAAACACTTATTTTCCACCATAATATGCAAAAAAAATGATAAAAAAACAGACAATGTGATTTTCTGGATTTTTTTTTCTCAGTTTGGCTCCCATAGTTGAGGTCTACCTATGATGTAAATTACAGACGCCTCTCATCTTTTTAAGTGGTGGAACTTGCACTATTGCTGACTGACTAAATACTTTTTTGCCCCACTGTATGTTAGTGACTAGGGACAGTGCAGTATTCAGATTGGCCCACTAGAGGGAGGCACAATAGTATAAGACATCAGTAGATTAGGAACTAGTTAATTAGAAGGGGACAACTGTGTAAGGTGTAGAGAGCTTCCTGCATTTAGTCAGAAGGGCCTCAGAGCCCGTGCAGGGCAGTTGAGCCACGTAACATTCTTCAAGTAAAATAGACCAGCTTGTCCAGGGCCTAGGAGTTACGATTACTGGTGAAGCAGAGGAATACAGGGCAGCTTTGTCATAATGGCAGTCAGCTACTTAGGAAGACGCCTGCCTTTCTGGTGCGAAACGGACCGAGAACTCCTACAGTTAGTCAGACCAAATGCTGCGGTACTGGGGACAATGGTGTGACACGGAGGTATTCCTAAAGAAGAGAGGGACAGCGTAGGGACAGAAAATATGTCTTCTGAAGTATTTTTTGCTGTACCTGAATATGAACTGGATGAGCTGAGAAAGGAACTAAGTAAAATCGTTTTTTTAAGTTGGAACTTGACTCTCTCCCTCTTTTTTTGGAATCTCAAGAAAGAACCCCACAGCGAATCAGAGAGGATCCAGATGGACAAGAAAACGAACAAAAACGTACGCTACCACTGGGACATTGTGTGTAAGTGATGGAGGGCCAGATTGCACTGAAGCAGCTACCATTGAACGCCACGACTACAGCCCTGCCCCTGGCCCCTGTTACAAGGACTTTGGATGTAGACAATTTGTCCCTGACAGCCAGAGGAAGTGAGCTCTGCTGCTCACTCTCTTTCTCTAGATGTATGTTATACTTTTGGAGGTTGGGAGAATGAGGTGGCCACTGATTGCACTTAAAGTCACATTTTTACAAGAACTCTGGTAGAGACAATTCCGACACTGATGAAATAGAGCTGACACCAAAGAGGAGTATACTGTAAATGTAGTTATTTTAAAAGGTGGAACATGCGGACTGAGAGGGGGTTGTCCGAGTAGTGGACAACCAATTTTAATTGGGTGTGATTCATTCACACAACACTTCCAGAGTCACCAACATTTAAACTGGTATGGGCTAGCTATATTGTGTTTTGAGGTCTTGGGTAATAAGCCTAGAGCCTGTTGGCTGTATAAGTTTTGTTAGTGCCTAGACAGTCTAGGAATTTGTCCTGCTGATGTACTTGCTTTGCCATGTATGAAAAACTAAAGCTGTTTGCAGCAAAGGATCCTTACTAAAAACTATACTGGTGCCATTCATGAATTAAACTCCCGGAGCGCCTGGTCTACTCCCGCACTCACTCTCTCCTAGATCCATCATAGTCTGGCTTCTGCCCCCTACAGAAACTGCACTCATCAAACCGTATTGGTGACTACTCTCTGTTTATTCTTCTCCACCTCTCTGCAGCTTTTGACACTAGAACTTTTGTGGAAAACAAAGCAGTCACCAACATAATTATCTTCCCAATAGGGTATAAATCATTGATTAGAAAAATGGGACTGAATTAGGACTATATTGAACAAACTGCATAGACATAAGTCAAACTAATCGACAGAACTGCAGTCAAAAGTCCAAATATATGAAAAAATAGAAAAAACTTTATTAAAGGTAATAACAGGTAAATAGATAACAGATATGAACAATCCCCTGTGCCACCCATAGCACGTACAGAAATAGGGCAGGGCTGCGTACCTTATAGTGCAAACTAAATACACGGAATGACCATACATGAAATACACAAATATATATATAAGAGTAGGGGGCCAGTTCATATGTCTGCGTATATAGGTCTATACTCAAAGCACATGTAAGCAGTAAGAACAGACCCACAAATGATATACATACCGGTCAGCCGTAAAGAGTAATGATGTGGAATATGCAGGCACCCCACCCCCGTCCAACCCGACGCGCTTTTCGGCAAATGTCTTTTTCAAGGGGTATGTGGATACAGTACTGGGTCCATTATATATACTAACAATTGAATAGGGCTAAAATCAATTGTGTCCGCCTCCCAGAGTCACCCAATTACCAATACTCGGCTCACATGGACGCCTAACACCGGAAACACACGGGCCCATGTGTTCCAGATGAGGAGACACCGCGATGCACAACACCAGAAATGAGGCTCCGAGGGCATAATGCAGACAAACGCTGGCTGGACATGCTCAGTTGGTACCGTGCGGCCATATTATTGAAGGCCATAGCTAGATAACACTGCGTGGCCATCTTGGTGAAGCACAGCCATATTAATGGAGGCCATAGTGAACTAGCACCATACGGCCATCTTGGTGTGGCTTAACATGCGCATATCATGCCGCACACCCATCTTATTAAAGGGAACCTGTCACCCCAGTTTTTCAGTACGAGATAAAAATACTGTTAAATAGGGCCTGAGCTGTGCTTTACTATAGTGTATTTTGTGTACCCTGATTCCACCCCTAAGCTGCCGAAATAACTTACCAAAGTCGCCGTTTTCGCCTGTCAATCAGGCTGGTCAGGTCAGATGGGCGTGGCGACATCGCTGTATCTTCCCCCAGATCTTGCATGTATTTCCGTTGGTGGCGTAGTGGTTTGCGCACGCCCATCTTCTGAATCCACTGGGCAGGAGAAGAAAAAACGCGCGATTGGCGCTATTTCCCTGGTGATCTGTGGGGGCGGCCGAGTTCGCATCTCAACTTCAGGAAAATGGCCGTCGCGATCTCCATCTGCGCACGCGCGGCATCCCGCGGCCATTTTCCTGAAGCCCCGGGCAGCAGAGGACTCCATATGCGCACGTGCGGCCTCAGGAAGATGGCCGCCCCCACAGATCACCAGGGAAATAGCGCCGATCGCGCGTTTTTCCTTCTCCTGCCCAGTGGATTCAGAAGATGGGCATGCGCAAACCACTACGCCACCAACGGAAATACATGCAAGATCTGGAGGAAGATACAGCGATGTCGCCACGCCCATCTGACCTGACCAGCCTGATTGACAGGCGAAAACGGAGACTTTGGTAAGTTATTTCGGCAGCTTAGGGGTGGAATCAGGGTACACAAAATACACTATAGTAACGCACAGATCAGGCCCTATTTAACAGCATTTTTATCTCGTACTGAAAAACCGGGGTGACAGGTTCCCTTTAAAGGCCAAATTAGTACTACACAGCCATTTAAAAGTAATTCGGCCATTGTCAAACAGCACAGTGCAAACATATTAAAGGGGCACATCCATCCGTTCCATGCGAATAATAAAACAGCCACAACAAAAGTAGAAGAGTGTAAAAACTAACACATGTGGCCGAATAAACAGGGAATGGATGAGGATGTGTCCATACCCATATATATGCCCCAACATAAGAAGAATAGGGATAAAAAACACACATAAAAATTAAAGAACAGAAACACCGTGATACAAAAAACGTGACATGTTCGCAAGTAAGAAGGAATGCAATACCAACAAAAAATCAAGGAGGACATTATCAAGGTACAAAATTATCGTATTAGCCACAGAATATAAATATGTAATATGGCATAATAACTATCACCCCAGACAAATAAATATCAAAAAAATAAAGAATCCATATAGAGCAGGATATAGCATCCATGGTCCATAGAGGATATCACATCACATAGGGTCCCAATGTTAAACTTCAGCCAAAATGACCAAATAATTATATAGTCTGTCAGGTAACAGACTAATAAATATAAAGACATAATAAAGTATAATGTCCATAGTCCATAGAAGGTGTAGCCCAATAAGGGGTCCCAGTATTGTACTTCAGCCTAAATGGCCAGATGTTGATAGTAGTATTGTCTGCGGGGATCTTGACAATGGTCACAGAAATTAATGTCCTAAGGATATTTATCAAAACAGTCACCCATCCTCACGTGCCACAATCACTAGTACCAAAAGGAAATAATAAAACCAATTAAAACCACATAAAATAAATTACATGCGGGAGTGTACATGGAGATTGGAATTAGAGCAACCGGTGGATTACAAAAATGGGGCAAAGGAAATATTTTCGTTCAAACCCTCAGGCTGGACAGTCTGGAGACGCCATATCCATAGCGTCTCAAGCATCCCATGCTTTTTAGAGAGTTGGCCACCCTAATATTGATTTTCAAAGCATCTATACCCCTAACCCTAAGGAGAGATGCATTGCATCCATGGAAATCCTTAAAATGTCTAGGTAGGGTTTTGAGTATAGATCCATCCGTGTGGCCAGAGGCCGCCTGTATACCCAAAACATGCTCCCTGATAGGGACCTGTTATGACCTGGTGGTTAGGAGCACCCGGAACGACCTGATAGTTAAAACTCACAAAGGACAAGCTCTGGGATGTGGGAGCTCTGCTGACCGCAATCCCTAATCCTATCACACACACTAAAAATAGCCGTGGAGCGCTCCTGACGCTCCCTAGGCACCTCGTCACAGCCTAAGAGCTAGCTAGCCCTAGAGATAGAAAATAAAGCCTACCTTGCCTCAGAGAAATTCCCCAAAGGAAAAGGCAGCCCCCCACATATATTGACTGTGAGTAAAGATGAAAGTCACAAACGCAGAAATGAAACAGGTTTCAGCAAAGGGAGGCCAGACTTACTAAATAGACAGAGGATAGGAAAGGTAGCTTTGCGATCAGCACAAAAAACTACAAAAGACCACGCAGAGTGTGGAAAAAAGACCTCCGCACCAACTAACGGTGCGGAGATGCCACTCTGCATCCCAGAGCTTCCAGCTAGCAAGACAAAATCATGATAACCAGCTGGACAAGAAAACAATGAACGAATTAGATACTATCAGGAACTTAGCTTCTGCTGGAGTAGACAGGTCACCAGAAAGATCCAAGAGGGAACTGAACCAATGCAGAAACATTGACAGCTGGCATGGAGTAACGATCTAAGTGGAGTTAAATAGAGCAGCCAACCAAAGGATAAACCACGTCACCTGTGTAAGGAACCTCAGAAGCAGCAGCTCCACTCACAGCCACCAGAGGGAGCCCACGGACAGAACTCACCGAAGTACCATTCACGACCACAGGAGGGAGCTCGACAACAGAATTCACAACAGGGACCTTTAGTTGGCACGTAGTCAAGCCCACATATATAAGTCCACAGGGACATGTGGCGTAATAGACTACATATCGTGTAGTACATGTAATGTGTTGTCTGATGGAGTATATCTTTGTGCCCTTAGAATTAGAAAAAGAGCTACAACTTTCCACGTTTGGACAGGCGACACAATGGCCACACGGACTACACCTAGATCTTGGTGTAAACCTGTCCAGAAAAGTCAGGGGATGCTGGTTCACGTAATGACTACGGACCAAATGATCCTGGAGATTTCTGGCACGTCTGAATGTCATGGAGGGGTCGGGCCGGGAGAAACCTCCTCATGGTAGGGTCGACCATCAATATAGGCCATGCTTTCTCCAATACCTGGCGTATCTGAACGGATTGTGAGTTAAAGGTAGTAATAAACCTTGTTACACCATTACCGTTACCATTAAGGCGATCAGGAGCCCCATATATAACATTTTCACGTGAAGTATATTTGGCTCTCAAATATGCTTTTTTAATGGATCTACCACTATAACCTCGCTCCCTGAATCGAACCCATAACTCCTCAGCTCTTTTTTCAAAATCCACATTGGTGGAGCAAATTCGTCTGAGGCGGAGGAATTGCCCCACCGGAATAGACCTTATCATGTGCCTCGGATGACCCGAGGTAGCATTTAAAAGGGTATTGGATGATGTTGTTTTACAAAAAATATCCGTATTTAAAGTACCCTTAGAGTCTCTCTTTATCGTGATGTCCAAAAAATCAATAGATTCAGTATGGAATATAAATGACAGATGGATATTATGGTCATTACCGTTCAGGAGAGATATAAACTGCTCAAGGTCGACGGATGTGCCCTGCCAGATGAAGAAGATGTCATCAATATACCGTGTCCATAACAGGACACGGTCAATTGATCCCTGTTCATCTGACAGGAAGAGGTCCCTTTCCCACAGCCCCAGAAAGAGACCGACATAGGAGGGTGCAAAGGCCGCTCCCATGGCGGTCCCCTGGAGCTGTAGGTAGAAGGACCCCTTAAATACAAAAAAATTGTGGGTGAGGGTGAACTCGAGAAGCTCCAGCAGAAGTGATCTCATACCAATGGAAAGTGACAAAGTTTCCAAAAAGAATCTTACAGCATGGATACCATCTTTGTGCCTAATATTGGTATACAGAGATTCAACATCTGCTGAAACTAATAGAGAATCACCCTCTAAACACAATCCGTCGACCCTACGCAGAAGATCCCCAGTGTCCTTAAGGAAGGACGGAAGACTAGTTACAAGAGGCTGGAGGAGGAAATCTATCCACCTGTTGACATGTTCCAGCAGGTTACCCCTACCAGAAATTATAGGTCTGTCGAGTGGGGACTGGAGGCCTTTATGTATTTTTGGGAGTAAATATAATGTTGGTATAGTTGGTTCTTTAACCATTAGGGCTGATGCCAGATCTTTGGTGATAACGTCGTCCCGTAAGGCCCGCTGGACAATAGAGTCCAATTGTGCAGTGAAGGCTGAGAGGGGGGTTATACGTAAGTTTTTTTTTATAGCAGACGTTATTGTCCAACTGTCTGAATACCTCCCTCTCATATATGTCCACGGGCCACAGGACGACGTTACCTCCCCTGTCTGCTGGTTTTATAACCACATCAGGAAGATTTTTAAGAAATTGCAGTCTATTTCTTTCAGCCCTAGATAAATTGTCTCCTCTAGATGATTTTTGAATATTGACAAGATCCTCCGTCACCACCCGGACAAACATATCTATGTTGGTACAAGACGATAATGGGGGGAACCTGCTGGAGCAGGAGCGGATAGATGGAGGAATCTTACCTCCCTCGTGCTCATGTTCCACCGCCAGTTCTTCCAAAATTCTCAACGTATTCTGTTCTTCCTCTGTTGGGAATAATAGATGTAATTCATTATTGAAATGATATCTCCTGAACAGTAACGACCGAGCGAAAAGATAAAGATCTTTTATAGTAGAAAATAAATCAAAATTGGACATTGGAGAAAAAGAGACCCCTCTCCAATAGTCGCATTTGCCGAAACGCGCGTCGGGGTGGATGGGGGTGGGGTGCCTGCATATTCCACATCATTACTCTTTACGGTTGACCGGTATGTATATCATTTGTGGGTCTGTTCTTACTGCCTACATGTGCTTTGAGTATAGACCTATACAGTCATGGCCAAAAGTATTCACACCCCTGCAATTCTGTCAGATAATACTCAGTTTCTTCCTGAAAATGATTGCAATCACAAATTCTTTGGTATTATTATCTTCATTTAATTTGTCTTAAATGAAAAAGCACAAAAGAGAATGAAGCAAAAAGCAAAACATTTCACACAAAACTCCAAAAATGGGCCAGACAAAAGTATTGGCACCCTCAGCCTAATACTTGGTTGCACAACCTTTAGCCAAAATAACTGCGACCAACCGCTTCTGGTAACCATCAATGAGTTTCTTACAATGCTCTGCTGGAATTTTAGACCATTCTTCTTTGGCAAACTGCTCCAGGTCCCTGATATTTGAATGGTGCCTTCTCCAAACTGCCATTTTTAGATCTCTCCACAGGTGTTCTATGGGATTCAGGTCTGGACTCATTGCTGGCCACCTTAGAAGTCTCCAGTGCTTTCTCTCAAACCATTTTTTAGTGCTTTTTGAATTGTGTATTGGGTCATTGTCCTGCTGGAAGACCCATGACCTCTGAGGGAGACCCAGCTTTCTCACACTGGGCCCTATATTATGCTGAAAAATTTGTTGGTAGTCTTCAGACTTCATAATGCCATGTACACGGTCAAGCAGTCCAGTGCCAGAGGCAGCAAAGCAACCCCAAAACATCAGGGAACCTCCCACATGTTTGACTGTAGGGACCGTGTTCTTTTCTTTGAATGCCTCTTTTTTTCTCCTGTAAACTCTATGTTGATGCTTTTGCCCAAAAAGCTCTACTTTTGTCTCATCTGACCAGAGAACATTCTTCCAAAACGTTTTAGGCCTTTTCAGGTAAGATTTGGCAAACTCCAGCCTGGCTTTTTTATGTCTCGGGGTAAGAAGTGGGGTCTTCCTGGGTCTCCTACCATACAGTCCCTTTTCATTCAGACGCCGATGGATAGTACGGGTTGACACTGTTGTACCCTTGGACTGCAGGGCAGCTTGAACTTGTTTGGATGTTAGTCGAGGTTCTTTATCCAACATCCGCACAATCTTGCATTGAAATCTCTTGTCAATTTTTCTTTTCCGTCCACATCTAGGGAGGTTAGCCACAGTGCCATGGGCTTTAAACTTCTTGATGACACTGCGCACGGTAGACACAGGAGCATTTAGGTCTTTGGAGATGGACTTGTAGCCTTGAGATTGCTCATGCTTCCACACAATTTGGTTTCTCAAGTCCTCAGACAGTTCTTTGGTCTTCTTTCTTTTCTCCATGCTCAATGTGGAACACACAAGGACACAGGACAGAGGTTGAGTCAACTTTAATCCATGTCAACTGGCTGCAAGTGTGATTTAGTTATTGCCAACACCTGTTGGGTGCCACAGGTAAGTTACACGTGCTGTTAATTACACAAATTAGAGAAGCATCACATGATTTTTCAAAGGGTGCCAATACCTTTGTCCACCCCCTTTTTTATGTTTGGTGTGAAATTATATCCAATTTGGCCTTAGGACAATTCTTTTTGTGTTTTTTTCATTTAAGACAAATTAAATGAAGATAATAACAACAAGGAATTTGTGTTTGCAATCATTTTCAGGAAGAAACTTAGTATTATCTGTCAGAATTGCAGGGGTGTGAATACTTTTGGCCATGACTGTATATGCAGACATATGAACTGGCCCCCTACTCTTATATATATATTTGTGTATTCCATGTATGGTCATTCTGTGTATTTCGTTTGCACTATAAGGTACCCACCCCTGCCCTATTTCTGTACGTGCTATGGGTGGCACAGGGATTGTTCCTATCTGTTATCTATTTACCTGTTATTATCTTTAATAAAGTTTTTTCTATTTTTTCATATATTTGGACTTTTGACTGCAGTTCTGTTGATTAGTTTAGTTATTGACACTGTTGACCACCATCTCCTACTCTCTATGCTCCAATTAATTGGCATAAAGGACACTGCTCTCTCCTAGTTCTCTTCCTTTCTTTCTGACTGCTCCTTCAGTGGATTATTCGCTGGCTCCACTTCTCCTTTTCCTCTCACTGTTGGGGTCCCTAAGGGTTCAGTTATTGGCCCTCTTTTCTTCTCTTTCTACACGACCCCAATTGGACAGACCATCAGCAAATTTGGCTTTCAGTACCATCTTCATGCTGATGACACAACTATACTCATCATCCCCTGACCTTACGCCTGCTGTACTACAGAACACCAGTGACTGTCTGTCCACAGTCTCCAACATCATGTCCGCTCTCTATCTGAAACTCAACGTTTCCAAAACTGAACTTCTTCTGCTCCCGCCATCTACTAACCTGCCTAAACTGACATCTTCCTCACCATGTGTGGCACCACAATAATGCCCAGGCTGGGTGTTATGTTTGACACCAATGTTTCCTTCACCTCCCATGTACAATATCTTGCCCATGCTCGCTGTTTACACCTAAAGAACATCTCTAGAATCCACCCCTTTCTCTCCATGGAAACAACAAAAACCCTCACTGTTGCCCTGATCCACTCTTGCCTAGACTACTGTAATGTTCTATTAATTAGCCTCCCCCTCACTTGACTTTCCCCTCTTCAGTCCATCCTTACTGCAGCAGTCAGGGTTGTCTATCTGGCTAATTGGTATTTGGATGCCTCCGCTCTGTCAGTCATTGCACTGGCTGCCCATAAATTATAGGATTCAATTTGAACTGCTTTTTCTCACCCACAAAGCTCTCTACAGTGCGGCACCCCCCTACATTTCCTGCCTCATTTCTGTTTATCGACCTAACCGCTTGTCACACTCCGCAACAACTTTTGACTAACATCCGCACTAATCCGTACCTCCGACTTCCAGCTCCAAGACTTCTCATGAGTTGCATCAATCCTCTGAAATGCTCTACCCTAAGGAGTCAGGACTAACCACAACTTATACAGGTTTAGACACTTCCTGAAATCATATCTGTTTAGAGCGGTTTATCTCATTCCATCAAACTTCACTTATATACATATATATATATATATATATATTCATATATATATATATATATATTCGTCAGTTGGGACTTCCGGTCACTGTCCCCGAATCCCGTAAGGTACGGCGGCAGTGTCACTTCGCAGGCGCAGTTCGTGGTAACAGCCGTAATTTGTGATAACAGCCACGTTGTTACTATGCATGCGCGGGAATAGTGGTGACGTGAATGTCACTTGCGCAGGCACAGTTCGTGGCCACAAAAGCCACGAACTTCACCTGCACAAGTGACATTCACGTTACCGCTATTCCTGTGCACGCGCAGTAACAGCCACAACTGCACGCCACTGTAATCACCTGACCACTGCAGCCCATTGTAGGCTCCAGCAGTCCTTTGACAGATGAACAGTGATGTCATACCTTCTGGTTGTCCTGAGGAAGAAGTTTAACTTTGAAATGTGTTGACAATTAAACCACTTGAATTTCTCCTAGTCCCCTGGCTCCATCGACCGACGATTCCCCATATCAATATTGGTAATCCCGGCAGCGCAGAAAAACCTAATTTCTTTTATATTTATTCATCATAGCAGCTGGCCCAGTGCAGATCAATATAGCAGCCTATGCTGGATCCACAGGAACAGGGGAGTATACCTCAGTTTGTTTTTAACCTATTCATAGCGGCCTTGCACAGGTTTTAGTAAGTATGAATAACCCCAATAAGCTTAAAATCTTCTGTGTTGCAGTGAAAGGTCTTTTTATATCAACTATCTTACCCAAGCAGTTGTCAACTGAGTTAAATAGACCAGGAGTTTAATTTGTTAAAGCATAATTAAATTGATTGTGTTTTCAAAATGATAAAAATCTCAATGAAATGAAAGACTTCTGAAATAAATTAAAATTATTCTTTCATTTGTTAATAAAATACAAAATGCCTCTCATACTGTACATATATAGAAATATTTTTAAATGCTATAAGGGTGTGTTTCCATGGTCAGGGAACGCTGCGTGTTTGACATGCAGTGTCCAGATGTTACAGCGTAGTTGAGGGGATTTAATGAAATCCCGTCTCTACTATGCGTTAAAAGACGCTTGCGGCAGACCCGCATAAATGGACAGGCGGCGCGTCTTTTCAGCACGCAGCATGTCTGTTTACAATGCGGCGACGCTCCGTCGCCGCACCGTAAATTTACCATACACCATCATTAGATGCGGTAAAACCGCATAACCGCAAAAACTGACATATTGTACTTCATGATAGTGGTAAAATTTATTTGATATACCGGTAATAATACCCTTTTTGTGCTACCACATTAATACTGCCCTCTCCACACTAATAATACCTTCTTTGTACATCCACATGATAAAAGTTACCCCTCTGTACCTCCACATGGCAAAAAGTGTTCCCACACTGTGAAAGTGCTCCCTCTGTGTCTACATATGACAACAGTAAACCTCTGTTTCTCCACTTAGTAACAAAGCCCCTATCTGTGTATCCACATGGCAATAGTTTCCATTGTGCCATCTCAAATTCATAGTGCCCTTTTTAGACCTCTTAATGTTGATAGTGCTGCAATTATGCCTCCACACAGTAACAGTGTCCCCATAGAGTAAATAGTGCCCTCACATGGTAAAGGTGCCCCCTCTGTGCTTCCACACAATAATACTACTCCCACATCTATGTGCGCATAGGACAATAGTAAACCTTTGTGTTTCCAAACGATCATGGTGACCCCTTTGTGTCTCCACATGTTAATAGTGCCAACTCTGTGCTTTCACAAGGTAATAGTGCCGTCTTTGTACCCACACACAGTAAGGCTATGTGCACACGATGCGGATTTGCTGCGGATCCGCAGCGGATTTTTCCGCACAGAAACGCTTCAGATCCGCACTGTGATGTACAGTACAATGTATTCAATGGGATAAAAAAAAAAGCTGTGCAGATGGTGCGGAAAAATCAGTGCGGAATTGCTGCAGATTTCAAAGAAGTGCATGTCACTTCTTTTGTGGGAGGCACTTTACAGGAGGATGGACCCAGAGAGAATGACGCGGTTACAAGTTGAATAACCGATGTGATGGTGACCAGCAGAAGGCAGATGAGTATCACTGGTTTACCTACGCATGTGACCATATATTATGTTGCCAGAAATGCCTCAAGTTTGAGGGTTTATGTATGGTTATAGGATCACTGCGTTTTTTGAGCTAATCTGATTATACCGCATGGTAGGGGTATGTACAGTGGGGCAAAAAAGTATTTAGTCAGTCAGCAATAGTGCAAGTTCCACCACTTAAAAAGATGAGAGGCGTCTGTAATTTACATCATAGGTAGACCTCAACTATGGGAGACAAACTGAGAAAAAAAAATCCAGAAAATCACATTGTCTGTTTTTTTAACATTTTATTTGCATATTATGGTGGAAAATAAGTATTTGGTCAGAAACAAAATTTCATCTCAATACTTTGTAATATATCCTTTGTTGGCAATGACAAAGGTCAAACGTTTTCTGTTAGTCTTCACAAGGTTGCCACACACTGTTGTTGGTATGTTGGCCCATTCCTCCATGCAGATCTCCTCTAGAGCAGTGATGTTTTTGGCTTTTCGCTTGGCAACACGGACTTTCAACTACCTCCAAAGGTTTTCTATAGGGTTGAGATCTGGAGACTGGCTAGGCCACTCCAGGACCTTGAAATGCTTCTTACGAAGCCACTCCTTCGTTGCCCTGGCGGTGTGCTTTGGATCATTGTCATGTTGAAAGACCCAGCCACGTTTCATCTTCAATGCCCTTGCTGATGGAAGGAGGTTTGCACTCAAAATCTCACGATACATGGCCCCATTCATTCTTTCATGTACCCGGATCAGTCGTCCTGGCCCCTTTGCAGAGAAACAGCCCCAAAGCATGATGTTTCCACCACCATGCTTTACAGTAGGTATGGTGTTTGATGGATGCAACTCAGTATTCTTTTTCCTCCAAACACGACAAGTTGTGTTTCTACCAAACAGTTCCAGTTTGGTTTCATCAGACCATAGGACATTCTCCCAAAACTCCTCTGGATCATCCAAATGCTCTCTAGCAAACTTCAGACGGGCCCAGACATGTACTGGCTTAAGCAGTGGGACACGTCTGGCACTGCAGGATCTGAGTCCATGGTGGCGTAGTGTGTTACTTATGGTAGGCCTTGTTACATTGGTCCCAGCTCTCTGCAGTTCATTCACTAGGTCCCCCCGCGTGGTTCTGGGATTTTTGCTCACCGTTCTTGTGATCATTCTGACCCCACGGGGTGGGATTTTGCGTGGAGCCCCAGATCGAGGGAGATTATCAGTGGTCTTGTATGTCTTCCATTTTCTAATTATTGCTCCCACTGTTGATTTCTTCACTCCAAGCTGGTTGGCTATTGCAGATTCAGTCTTCCCAGCCTGGTGCAGGGCTACAATTTTGTTTCTGGTGTCCTTTGACAGCTCTTTGGTCTTCACCATAGTGGAGTTTGGAGTCAGACTGTTTGAGGGTGTGCACAGGTGTCTTTTTATACTGATAACAAGTTTAAACAGGTGCCATTACTACAGGTAATGAGTGGAGGAAAGAGGAGACTCTTAAAGAAGAAGTTACAGGTCTGTGAGAGCCAGAAATCTTGATTGTTTGTTTCTGACCAAATACTTATTTTCCACCATAATATGCAAAAAAAATGATAAAAAAACAGACAATGTGAGTTTCTTGATTTTTTTTTCTCAATTTGTCTCCCATAGTTGAGGTCTACCTATGATGTAAATTACAGACGCCTCTCATCTTTTTAAGTGGTGGAACTTGCACTATTGCTGACTGACTAAATACTTTTTTGCCCCACTGTATATACTGCAGTAGCAGTTACCTGGAGGCTTTAAGTTAAGATATAGTCTGCTGGGGCAACACCCTGCCATATTATATAGCTCGGATCGAGAGCCGTGAGATCTTGAGGTTACGGATTCACAGTTCCTGACCGAGCTCTGCCTAAGACACTAGCGGATCTACCCCTATACTAGTTTGTATCTTGGTGTGCGGTTATACGCTTATGCGTTTTTATATATGTCTGTATGTGGTTCGTATGCACTCTGCACTTTTGTTAGCACTATATGTTTGTACCTTTTTTATTGGTAAATATTAAAAGTTATATTTTAGTTATATTTAGGAACTTGCTTGATTCGGCATTTTGTGCGGATCTGCAGCATTTCTGCACCCCAACATGATAAAAATCCGCAGTGGCAAAAACCGCAGAAAATCCGCATCAATTCCGCATAAAAACCGCACAAAATTCGCATAAAAACCGTGGCAAATCTGCGGATTCTGCCAGGAGATGCGGATTTTGAGCAGAAAATTTGGCACCTCTTTTCCTACGTGTGCACATAGCCTAAGTGCCCCTTTTGTCCTCCCAGATGGTAATAGAGCTCCCTTTGCGCCTCCAGATGTTAATAGTGCCCCCTCATGGTAATAGTGCCTTCTTTATACCCCTACATGGTAACAGTGCCACCCTATCTGCCTTCTTATGGTAAGAGT
The DNA here is from genome assembly GCF_032444005.1 of Ranitomeya imitator. Taxonomy (NCBI): domain Eukaryota; kingdom Metazoa; phylum Chordata; class Amphibia; order Anura; family Dendrobatidae; genus Ranitomeya; species Ranitomeya imitator. Next base: position 464,744,494 of record NC_091284.1, read on the forward strand.
GCACCCCCTTAGCTTTTCATGGTGGTAGTGTCATCTATGTACCTCAATGTGTTAACAGAGTCTTTACAGGGGAAAAAGTGCCTACCTATGTGCATCCTTATGGTGATAGTGCCATCGTTGTACCTCTATATATCAGTGCACAGTAATACTACCAACCTCTGTGCCTCAACCCAGTAATAGTAACCCCAAATGTAATAGGGCCTATCTGTGACCCACAATGTAATAATGCCCCCTGTATGCCTCACCATTAGGCTAGGGTCACATTGCGTTTTAGTGTGAGCGCTAACGGACAGCGTTGCACGGCGATATTAACGCCATTCAACGCGCCCGTTAGCGCTCCCATAGCCCGCAATGTAACCAGCGCATTGCTAGCGCGTGCCCTTTTCGGCACGCGCTAGCGATGTGCCGGTCTTTTGCAGCGCGCCTCGGACGCTGCTTGCAGCGTCCGCGGTGCGCCCGAGGTCCGTTCCCCCGCTCTCGCAGATCGGGGATCTGCGAGAGCGGGGACGTTAACGCGACCCCGAAATGCGGCCCCTTAAAAACATTGCGTTAGCGCAATCCGCTAGCGCTAGCGCTAAACGGATTGCCCTAACGCAATGTGACCCTAGCCTTAGGCTGCCATCATACTAGCAGTATTTGGTCAGTATTTTACATCAGTATTTGTAAGCCAAAACCAGGAGTGGATCAATTAGAGGAAAAGTATAATAGAAACATGTCACCACTTCTGTATATATCACCCACTCCTGGTTTTGACTTACAAATACTGATGTAAAATACTGACCAAATACTGATAGTGTGACGGCAGCCTTAGGCCTCTTTCACACTTCTGTCTTTTCAGACCTGTCACAATCTGTCGTTTTTTGAGTATGCAGTATCCTGCATTTTCCCATAGACTTGTATTAGCGACGGATTGTGACGGATGGCCATCACACAGGAATCCAGTAACTGATCCAGATTTTCCCTTCTGAGCATGCCCAGAAGGATTTTCAAGTCCGGGAAAAAGTCTCTCTCTCTCGTCATTTCACTGCATGTTGACGGAAAACAAAAAGGCAAGTGTGAAAGTAGCCTTAAGGTACCTTCACACATAACGATTTCGTTAACGATATCGTTGCTTTTTGTGACGTAGCAACGATATCGTTAACTAAATCGTTATGCGTGACAGCAACCAACGATCAGGCCCCTGCTGGGAGATCATTGGTCGCTGGGAATGATCAGGACCTTTTTTTTGGTCGCTGATCACCCGCTGTCATCGCTGAATCGGCGTGTGTGACGCCGATCCAGCGATGTGTTCACTGGTAACCAGGGTAAATATCGGGTTACTAAGCGCAGGGCCGCGCTTAGTAACCCGATATTTACCCTGGTTACCATTGTAAAAGTTAAAAAAAAAAAAAAACAGTACATACTCACATTCCTGTCACGTCCCCCGGCATCAGCTTCCCGCACTGTGTCAGCGCCGGCCGGCCGTAAAGCAGAGCACAGCGGTGACGTCACCGCTCTGCTTTACGGCTGGCGCTTACACAGTGCAGAAGCTGACGCTTGGGGACGTGACAGGAATGTGAGTATGTAGTGTTTTTTTTTTTTTTTACTTTTACAATGGTAACCAGGGTAAACATCGGGCTACTAAGCGCGGCCCTGCACTTAGTAACCCGATGTTTACCCTGGTTACCCGGGGACTTCGGCATCGTTGGTCGCTGGAGAGCTGTGACAGCTGTGACAGCTCTCCAGCGACCACACATCGACTTACCAACGATCACGGCCAGGTCGTATCGCTGGTCGTGATTGTTGGTAAATCGTTTAGTGTAACGGTACCTTTAGGCTGGAGTCATAACAGCGTATAGCATCAGATGAAAGAGAATTGAATGTGATATGCTAATGACCCTTACTAGACTCCTGAAGTCTGTATTGGAGTCTACATAGGGGCAGCAGCAGAGTAGGTAGGACACGGTGGACAGATGAATGCTCTCCACTATCCCCCTTCCCCAAACCACCTACATTGCACACTGGCTGCAGGGTCAGCATCTCTTGCAGAATGACGAAGGGTGTGCAAAGACATCGCCGACATGTGGAAACACCCTGCATCTCATAACAGCGACATTCCGATTTCTCCCAAATTTGCTCCACTGGCTGCTATTTTAACAACTAATAAAAAAAATACCCAGAATAAAATTACTAAAAATCAGCACTGTTAAAACCAGGCATAGAACATACTCCAAAATGCGATTACAAACAAAAAAGGAAGGAGTACCAAACTACCCATAGATTAGTATCAAAATATTTCTTAAATAGAAAGTCCGACACAAATGCTTATATGTAAACAGGACTGGGATTTGGATCACTATATACTGTATAATGCAAAACTCACAGCAAGATAGGCATGTTTGGGGTTACTAAAAAACACATTAATACCACAACTATGGCCCAATATAAACAACCAGATTTTAGAACGATATGCATCAAAATCAAAATTATATAGTGTCTCATCCTAATAAATCCTTGCAGAAGGTCGGACTACGCAGCCCCAACACGCGTTTCGTGTGGGTTTCCTCAGGGGGCTGCTATTTTAAAAACTAGTTCTAGGAAACCTGACGGAAACGGCCTGAATCCCATCCCTGCATGATAGGCAACAAGATGGCGGCTTAGAAGACGAGGCTCAAGTTGGTTTCTTATTCGTCAGTTTCTTATTCGGCAATTTTTTCCTTTCTGTTTTTAACAATAAAAAATAAGCATCACAATAATAACAAACAATGCGGCGAGGTGCCCTGATGTGAGTACACTTAAAGGGAACCTGTCACCTCAAATTGGCGGGATATTTAAATGAGTTTTTACAGGTCCGATGGGCGGCGTTTCATCTTCATTTCGCCACCCCATCTATCCCTGTTGTCCACAATATGTTAGTGAATTAGAGTACTTGTGCGCCATAGTTGGTACGTGCGCAATGCAATCTTCGGTCGCGCACGTGCAGTATGCTTTGCCCAACTGCGGGCAAAGGCGAAAAGCATTACTGCGCATGCGCCCGCGCACTATGTCCTGCAACACAGCAAAATACTGTCATTTACGGCCGTAATACGCAGAAAAGTCCCCAAAATAGTGGTCCGTATCTCCTCCGTAGGTAGGGTGTGTCAGCTTATTTTGCGCATGGCATCCTCCGTATGTAATCCGTATGGCTTGCAAAACCGACATACAATAGTTCCATGTGCTCCCAAAAACATAAAAACATATGTACTGTTATATATATGTATATACAGTGGGGCAAAAAAGTATTTAGTCAGTCAGCAATAGTGCAAGTTCCACCACTTAAAAAGATGAGAGGCGTCTGTAATTTACATCATAGGTAGACCTCAACTATGGAAGACAAACTGAGAAAAAAAAATCCAGAAAATCACATTGTCTGTTTTTTTAACAATTTATTTGCATATTATGGTGGAAAATAAGTATTTGGTCAGAAACAAACAATCAAGATTTCTGGCTCTCACAGACCTGTAACTTCTTCTTTAAGAGTCTCCTCTTTCCTCCACTCATTACCTGTAGTAATGGCACCTGTTTAAACTTGTTATCAGTATAAAAAGACACCTGTGCACACCCTCAAACAGTCTGACTCCAAACTCCACTATGGTGAAGACCAAAGAGCTGTCAAAGGACACCAGAAACAAAATTGTAATCCTACACCAGGCTGGGAAGACTGAATCTGCAATAGCCAACCAGCTTGGAGTGAATAAATCAACAGTGGGAGCAATAATTAGAAAATGGAAGACATACAAGACCACTGATAATCTCCCTCGATCTGGGGCTCCACGCAAAATCCCACCCCGTGGGTTCAGAATGATCACAAGAACGGTGAGCAAAAATCCCAGAACCACGCGGGGGGACCTAGTGAATGAACTGCAGAGAGCTGGGACCAATGTAACAAGGCCTACCATAAGTAACACACTACGCCACCATGGACTCAGATCCTGCAGTGCCAGACGTGTCCCACTGCTTAAGCCAGTACATGTCCGGGCCCGTCTGAAGTTTGCTAGAGAGCATTTGGATGATCCAGAGGAGTTTTGGGAGAATGTCCTATGGTCTGATGAAACCAAACTGGAACTGTTTGGTAGAAACACAACTTGTCGTGTTTGGAGGAAAAAGAATACTGAGTTGCATCCATCAAACACCATACCTACTGTAAAGCATGGTGGTGGAAACATCATGCTTTGGGGCTGTTTCTCTGCAAAGGGGCCAGGACGACTGATCCGGGTACATGAAAGAATGAATGGGGCCATGTATCGTGAGATTTTGAGTGCAAACCTCCTTCCATCAGCAAGGGCATTGAAGATGAAACGTGGCTGGGTCTTTCAACATGACAGTGATCCAAAGCACACCGCCAGGGCAACGAAGGAGTGGCTTCGTAAGAAGCATTTCAAGGTCCTGGAGTGGCCTAGCCAGTCTCCAGATCACAACCCTATAGAAAACCTTTGGAGGGAGTTGAAAGTCCGTGTTGCCAAGCGAAAAGCCAAAAACATCACTGCTCTAGAGGAGATCTGCATGGAGTAATGGGCCAACATACCAACAACAGTGTGTGGCAACCTTGTGAAGACTTACAGAAAACGTTTGACCTCTGTCATTGCCAACAAAGGATATATTACAAAGTATTGAGATGAAATTTTGTTTCTGACCAAATACTTATTTTCCACCATAATATGCAAATAAATTGTTAAAAAAACAGACAATGTGATTTTCTGGATTTTTTTTTCTCAGTTTGTCTCCCATAGTTGAGGTCTACCTATGATGTAAATTACAGACGCCTCTCATCTTTTTAAGTGGTGGAACTTGCACTATTGCTGACTGACTAAATACTTTTTTGCCCCACTGTATATATATATATATATATATGTGTGTGTGTGTGTATATTTCATCCAGCGAGGGATAGCTTTAACCCCTTAGCGACCGCCGATACGCCTTTTAACGGCGGCCGCTAAGGGTACTTAAACCACAGCGCCGTTAATTAACGGCGCTGTGGAAAAGGTAGATAGCGCCCCCCAGAGTTGGACTTTCTCCGGGGTCTCGGCTGCCGGGGTAGCCGAGACCCCAAAGAACATGATTCGGGGTTTTTTTTACCGACCCCGCATTTGCGATCGCCGGTAATTAACCGTTTACCGGCGATCGCAAAAAAAAACAAAAAACACAATCTCTTTTTAATTTCTCTGTCCTCCGATGTGATCGCACATCAGAGGACAGAGAAAAGGGGTCCCAGATAGCCCCCCGATACTCACCTATCTCCCCCGATGCTCCTCGTGGCTCCCGGTGGGCGCCGCCATCTTTAAAATGGCGGGCGCATGCGCAGTGCACCCGCCGGCCGGCACCGGGAGAATCTTTGGGGTCTCGGCTGCCGGGGGTAGCCGAGACCCCAAAGAACATGATCGGGGTCGGTTTTACCGGCCCCTGTTTTGCGATCGCCAGTAATTAACTGTTTACCGGCGACCGCAAAAAAAAAAAAATCAAAGTGTAATTCTCTGTCCTCTGATGTGATCGCACATCAGAGGACAGAGAAATAGGGGGATTCTGGGACCCTATTATACTTACCGATGTCCCTGGATCCTCCTGCTGCTCCTCCTGGCTGCCGGGGAAAAGAAAATGGCGGGCGCATGCGCAGTGCGCCCACCATCTATCGCCATCTACCGGCCGACAGGAGAAGAGCAGTTGGGGCTAAAATCAGGGTTAGGGTTAGGTCTAGGGTTAGGGCTAGGGTTAGAGCTAGGGTTAAGGCTAGGGTTAGGGCTAGAGTTAGGGCTAGGGTTAGGGCTAGGGTTAGGGTTGGGGCTAAATTTAGGGTTAGGGTTGGGGCTAAATTCAGGGTTAGGGTTCTTTCACACTTACGTCGGTACGGGGTCCGTTGCAATGCGTCGGCCCGACACACCGACGCACGTTGTGAAAATTGTGCACAACGTGGGCAGCGGATGTAGTTTTTCAACGCATCCACTGCCCAATCTATGTCCTGGGGAGGAGGGGGCAGAGTTACGGCCACGCATGCGCGGTCAGAAATGGCGGACGCGATGTACAAAAAAACGTTACATTGAACGTTTTTTGTGCCGACGGTCCGCCAAAACACAACTGATCCAGTGCACGACGGACGCGACGTGTGGCCATCCGTCACGATCCGTCGGCAATACAAGTCTATGGGCAAAAAAATGCATCCTGCGGGCACATTTGGAGGATCCGTTTTTTGTCCAAAACGACGGATGCCAAACGACGCAAGTGTGAAAGTAGCCTTAGGGCTAGGGTTAGGGTTGGGGCTAAAGTTAGGGCTAGGGTTGGGGCTAAAGTTAGGGTTAGATTTGGGGTTAGGATTAGAGTTGGTATTAGGGTTAGGGTTGACATTAGGGTTACGCTTGGGATTAGGGTTAGGTTTGGGATTAGGGTTAAGGTTAGGGTTGTGATTAGGGGTGTATTGGGATTAGGGTTAGGTTTGAGGTTAGGGTTGAGATTAGGATTAGGGGTGTGTTGGATTTAGGGTTTTGATTAGGGTTATGGTTAGGGTTGACATTAGGGTTGTTTTGGGGTAAGGGTTGTGATTATCGTTAGGGTTAGTGATTAGGATTATGGATCAGGTTGGGATTAGGGTTAGGGGTGTGTTGGGGTTACGGTTGGAGCTAGAATTGGGGGGATTCCACTGTTTAGGTACATCAGGGGGTCTCCAAACACGACAGCCAATTTTGCGCTCAAAAAGTCAAATGGTGCTCCCTCCCTTCTGAGCTCTGCCGTGCGCCCAAACAGTGGTTTACCCCCACATATGGCACATCAGTGTACTCGGGATAAATTGGACAACAACTATTGCAGCCCAATTTCTCCTGTTACCCTTGTGAAAATAAAAACTTGGGGGCTACAATATCTTTTTTGTGGAAAAAAAAATATTTTTTATTTTCACGACTCTGCATTCTAAACTTCTGTGAAGCACTTGGGCATTCAAAGTTCTCACCACACATCTAGATAAGTTCCTTGGGGGGTCTAGTTTCCAAAATGGGGTCACTTGTGGGGGGTTTCCACTGTTTAGGCACATCAGGGGCTCTCCAAACGCGACATGGCGTCCAATCTCAATTCCAGACAATTCTACATTGAAAAAGTAAAACGGCACTCCTTCTCTTCCAAGCTCTGCGGTGCGCCCAAACAGTGGTTTACCCCCACATATTGGGTATCGACGTACTCAGGAGAAACGGCACTACAACTTTTGTGGTCTAATTTCTCCTGTTACCCTTGTGAAAATAAAAATTTTGGGGCAAAAAGATCATTTTTGTAGAAAAAATGCGATTTTTTTATTTTCACGGCTCAACGTTATAAACTTCTGTGAAGCACATGGAGGTTCAAAGTGCTCACCACACATCTAGATACGTTCCTTAAGGGGTCTAGTTTCCAAAATGGTGTCACTTGTGGGGGGTTTCCACTGTTTAGGCACATCAGGGGCTCTCTAAACGTGACATGGCGTCCGATCTCAATTCCAGCCAATTCTGCATTGAAAAAGTCAAACGGCGCTCCTTCACTTCCAAGTTCTGTGGTGCACCCAAACAGTGGTTTACCCCCACATATGGGGTATTGGCGTATTCAGGAGAAATTGCATAACAAAATTTATGGTTATGCAAAACGAGAAGGTGGGAAGGCAACTAGACATTCATAAGGCACTTCTCAGCTTCTTAAGCCGTAAGATTTTAATATGGGATCGCTACGGCATATAATCCAAGATCGCAGCTTAGTGGGTGGTGCTCAACTATAAGAGATATCGTCTTGATTCCAACAAAAAGAAAATGAAAGTGGCACTCACCCCGATGCTGCTGTCAAATGTAGTCCTTTATTCAAATATATACATGAACAGACAAGAGTTGAGAAGGCGGCTGGTAGTGAGCAGGGTGCGGGAGGGAGACGGGGACGACGGCCGTTTCGCGCGTGTGCGCTTCTACGGGTCCATGTTTATGGTTACATTTCTGTTTTTACACTTGTGAAAATAAAAAAAAGGTTCTGAATTAAAATGTTTGCAAAAAAAAGTTAAATGTTCATTTTTTCCTTCCACATTGTTTCAGTTCCTGTGAAGCACGTAAAGGGTTAATAAACGTCTTGAATGTGGTTTTGAGAACCTTGAGGGGTGTAGTTTTTAAAATGGTGTCACACTTGGTTATTTTCTATCATATAGACCCCTCAAAATGACTTCAAATGTGATGTGGACCCTAAAAAAAAAAGGTATTGTAAAAATGAGAAATTGCTGGTCAACTTTTAACCCTTATAAAACTCCCTAGCAAAAAAAAATTTTGTTTCCAAAATTGTGCTGATGTAAAGTAGACATGTGGGAAATGTTATTTATTAACTATTTTTTGTGACATATCTCTCTGATTTAAGGGCATAATAATACAAAATTTGAAAATTGTAAAAATTTTCGCCATATTTCCGTTTTTTTCATAATCGCAAGTAATATCGAAGAAATGTTATCACTAACATGAAGTACAATATGTCACGAAAAAATATTCTCAGAATCAGCGGGATCCGTTGAAGCGTTCCAGAGTTATAACCTCATAAAGTGACAGTGGTCAGAATTGCAAAAATTGGCTCGGTCATTAAGTACCAAATTGGCTCTGTCACTAAGGGGTTAAAGCCGGTAATTCTATTGCCGGCTTTTGCTTTCTCCTTCCTAAACCCGACATGATATGAAACATGGTTTACATACAGTAAGCCATCTCATATCCCCATTTTTCCAGGAAAGTTCCCAGGCTCGAAGTCATATGAGGACAACCAGCAGAGGGCGCCTCACCGCGAATGAAGGTAACTATAGGTCATTGACCTACATTACCTTCATTCCCCGGGGTTTACAGGCACGAGCACAGCTGCATTATAGCAGAGCTCCTGCCTGTAAAATATTTTTACCCCTTCAGATGGATTTACATCGTGGGATGTTACAGATCAACGGAAGGTATGTATATTGTTGGTTTATTATTTTTTCTTTGTTACAGAGCGAGGGTCTTCAGGTGGATTTTGAGAGCAATAAAATATTCCAACAACCTGTTTTTATTTCATTAAAATACTTTTTAATAATGTGTGTTTTTTTTAACCCTTTCATACAATTGGATTAATAATGGATAGGTGTCAGAATTGACGCCTCTCCATTATTAATCTGGCTTAATGTCACCTTAAAATAGCAAGGTGACATTAACCCTTCATTACCCCATATCCCACCCCTACACAGGAATGGGAAGAGAGTGGCCAAGTGCCAGAATAGGCGCATCTTCCAGATGTGCCTTTTCTGGGGTGGCTGGGGGCAGATGTTTTTAGCCGGGGGGGGGGGGGCAATAACCATGGACCCTCTCCAGGCTATTAATATCTGCCCTCAGTCACTGGCTTTACTACTCTGGCGGAGAAAATTGCGCGGGAGCCCACGCCAATTTTTTTCCGCCATTTAACCCTTTAATAGCTAGAGCGCCCAAATTTTACACATACACACTACTAACATTAGTAGTGTGGAATATGCAAAAAAAAGGGGGATATGACATGGTTTACTGTATGTAAACCATGTCTCATATCATGTCGGGTTAAGGAAGGAGATAGCAAAAGCCGGCAATTAATTTATCGGCTTTAAAGCTATCTCGCGCTGGATGAAATATTAATATATATACAGTTAGGGCCAGAAATATTTGGACAGTGACACAAGTTTTGTTATTTTAGCTGTTTACAAAAACATGTTCAGAAATACAATTATATATATAATATGGGCTGAAAGTGCACACTCCCAGCTGCAATATGATAGTTTCCACATCCAAATCGGCGAAAGGGTTTAGGAATCATAGCTCTGTAATGCATAGCGTCCTCTTTTTCAAGGGACCAAAAGTAATTGGACAATGGACTCTAAGGGCTGCAATTAACTCTGAAGGCCTCTCCCTCGTTAACCTGTAATCAATGAAGTAGTTAAAAGGTCAGGGGTGGATTCCAAGTGTGTGGTTTTGCATTTGGAAGCTGTTGCTGTGAGCAGACAACATGCGGTCAAAGGAACTCTCAATTGAGGTGAAGCAGAACATCCTGAGGCTGAAAAAAAAGAAAAAATCCATCAGAGAGATAGCAGACATGCTTGGAGTAGCAAAATCAACAGTTGGGTACATTCTGAGAAAAAAGGAATTGACTGGTGAGCTTGGGAACACAAAAAGGCCTGGGCGTCCACGGATGACAACAGTGGTGGATGATCGCCGCATACTTAATTTGGTGAAGAAGAACCCGTTCACAACATCAACTGAAGTCCAGAACACTCTCAGTGAAGTAGGTGTATCTGTCTCTAAGTCAACAGTAAAGAGAAGACTCCATGACAGTAAATACAAAGGGTTCACATCTAGATGCAAACCATTCATCAATACCAAAAATAGACAGACCAGAGTTAAATTTGCAGAAAAACACCTCAAGAAGCCAGCTCAGTTCTGGAAAAGTATTCTATGGACAGATGAGACAAAGATCAACCTGTACCAGAATGATGGGAAGAAAACAGTTTGGAGAAGAAAGGGAACGGCACATGATCCAAGGCACACCACATCCTCTGTAAAACATGGTGGAGGCAACATGATGGCATGGGCATGCATGGCTTTCAATGGCACTGGGTCACTTGTGTTTATTGATGACATAAGAGCAGACAAGAGTAGCCGGATGAATTCTGAAGTGTACCGGGATATACTTTCAGCCCAGATTCAGCCAAATGCTGCAAAGTTGATTGGACGGCGCTTCATAGTACAGATGGACAATGACCCCAAGCATACAGCCAAAGCTACCCAGGAGTTCATGAGTGCCAAAAAGTGGAACATTCTGCAATGGCCAAGTCAATCTCCAGATCTAAACCCAATTGAGCATGCATTTCACTTGCTCAAATGCAGACTTAAGACGGAAAGACCCACAAACAAGCAAGACCTGAAGGCTGCGGCTGTAAAGGCCTGGCAAAGCATTAAGGAGGAAACCCAGCGTTTGGTGATGTCCATGGGTTCCAGACTTAAGGCAGTGATTGCCTCCAAAGGATTTGCAACAAAATATTGAAAATAAAAATATTTTGTTTGGGTTATGTTTATTTGTCCAATTACTTTTGACCTCCTAAAATGTGGAGTGTTTGTAAAGAAATGTGTACAATTCCTACATTTTCTATCAGATATTTTTGTTCAACCCTTCAAATTAAACGTTACAATCTGCACTTGAATTCTGTTGTAGAGGTTTCATTTCAAATCCAATGTGGTCGCATGCAGAGCCCAACTCGCGAAAATTGTGTCACTGTCCAAATATTTCTGGCCCTAACTGTACATATATGTGTCTCAATGACATATATATATATATATATATATATATATATATATATACACCTATTCTATGTGTACACATTTATTCTACCTATTCTACTGTAAGCTGTCAGTGTGATTTTACTGTACACCGCACTGAATTACCCGCTTTTCTCTCTAACACCGCTGCGTATTTCTCGCAAGTCACACTGCTGGTCCGTGTGTAATCCGTATTTTTCTCGCCCCCATAGACTTTCATTGGCGGATTTTTTTCGCAATACGGTGACCAACGCAGCATGCTGCGATTTTCTACGGCCGTAGAAGACCGTATAATACGGATCAGTAAAATACGGCAGATAGGAGCAGGGGCATAGAGAAGCATTGTACCGTATGCAATCCGTATTTTCAGCACCTCTCTTACGTCCGTAAAACACGCTAGTGTGAGGCCGGCCTAAGAATACACATCTGTGACAGGCTGGAGGGACCTGGATTTAATGCAGGGTGTTGTGAATTCTGTGGCAGAGCTCCCTCCTGTGGTCACAAGTGGTACTTCGGCTGATTCTCTCTGTGAGCTTCCGTTGGTGGAGGAGAGTGGTACTGCGGCTTCTGAGTTTCCTTCCTCAGGTGATGTGGTGAAGTCGTTAGGTGCTGCTCTATTTAACTCCACCTAGTGCTTTGATCCTGGCCTCCAGTCAATGTTCTAGTATTGGACCTGTTTCCTCCTGGATCGTTCCTGTGGCCTGCTGCTCTGCATAGCTAAGTTCTGCTTTTGCTATTTTTGCTGTTTTTTCTGTCCAGCTTGCTTATTTTTTTCTTGCTTGCTGGAAGCTCTGGGATGCAGAGGGTGTACCTCCGTGCCGTTAGTTTGGTACGGAGGGTCTTTTTGCCCCCTTTGCGTGGTTTTTTGTAGGGTTTTGTGTTGACCGCAAAGTTACCTTTCCTATCCTCGCTCTGTTCAGAAAGTCGGGCCTCACTTTGCTAAATCTATTTCATCTCTACGTTTGTCTTTTAATCTTAACTCACAGTCATTATATGTGAGGGCTGCCTTTTCCTTTGGGGTATTTCTCTGAGGCAAGGTAGGCTTATTTTCTATCTTCAGGCTAGCTAGTTTCTCAGGCTGTGCCGAGTTGCATAGGGAGCGTTAGGCGCAATCCACGGCTGCCTCTAGTGTGGTTGGAGAGGATTAGGGATTGCGGTCAGCAGAGTTCCCACATCTCAGAGCTCGTTCTATGTTTTTGGGTTATTGTCAGGTCACTGTATGTGCTCTGACTTCTATGTCCATTGTGGTACTGAATTACCTTATCATAACAGTACCGGAGGCCCAAAGTACTAATGATTCTCAATAGAGGGAAAAAAGAAGTTCTGAGACCATTTTTTTTCTTGAATGTGCAGGTCAGGTTTTTGAAATGTATTCTCTAGCCTTCTGATCGTGCACTCCGCCTTCTAGCCACAGGTGTTTTAATTACAGCAGGTCCAATACCCCTCCATAGAGAGAGAGAATTTTAGTCTAGGAAGAGGTTTCACATGTACCCATTCAGATGGAGACGTTTATTCTCAGCGAGGTAAGGCAAGCGTAGGACCTGATATAAGAGAGATGCCGTAAAGTGGCTACCAGGTACACATAAAATTGGCCATTTTTATGCGCTAAACGCTCTCATTTTTCATATTTCTAGTGCAGTAATGCAGTTCAAATTTCGTATTTCAAGTTTGTATGTTCTAGCGCTGCAGTGTGCTGCCTTATTTATTTAACTATATACGAGTTGGCGACTCTAGGTTCAGCACCTGTTCACACTTAGTCTATGTTTGGATGTGCAGGTCAGGTTTTTGAAATGTATTCTCTAGCCTTCTGATCGTGCACTCCGCCTTCTAGCCACAGGTGTTTTAATTACAGCAGGTCCAATACCCCTCCATAGAGAGAGAGAATTTTAGTCTAGGAAAAGGTTTCACATGTACCCATTCAGATGGAGACGTTTATTCTCAGCGAGGTAAGGCAAGCGTAGGACCTGGTATAAGAGAGATGCCGTAAAGTGGCTACCAGGGCGGCACGGTGGCGCAGTGGTTAGCACAGCAGCCTTGCAGCGCTGGAGTCCTGGGTTCGAACCCCACCAAGGACAACATCTGCAAAGAGTTTGTATGTTCTCTCCGTGTTTGCATGGGTTTCCTCCGGGCACTCCGGTTTCCTCCCACATTCTAAAGACATACTGATAGGGAATTTAGATTGTGAGCCCCATCGGGGACAGTGATGATAATGTGTGCAAAAAAAAAAAAAAGTAAAGCGCTGCGGAATATGTTAGCGCTATATAAAAATAAAGATTATTTATTTATTTTTATTTACCAGGTACACATAAAATTGGCCATTTTTATGCGCTAAACGCTCTCATTTTTCATATTTCTAGTGCAGTAATGCAGTTCAAATTTCGTATTTCAAGTTTGTATGTTCTAGCGCTGCAGTGTGCTGCCTTATTTATTTAACTATATACGAGTTGGCGACTCTAGGTTCAGCACCTGTTCACACTTAGTCTATGTTTGGATGTGCAGGTCAGGTTTTTGAAATGTATTCTCTAGCCTTCTGATGGTGCACTCCGCCTTCTAGCCACAGGTGTTTTAATTACAGCAGGTCCAATACCCCTCCATAGAGAGAGAGAATTTTAGTCTAGGAAGAGGTTTCACATGTACCCATTCAGATGGAGACGTTTATTCTCAGCGAGGTAAGGCAAGCGTAGGACCTGGTATAAGAGAGATGCCGTAAAGTGGCTACCAGGTACACATAAAACTGGCCATTTTTATGCGCTAAACGCTCTCATTTTTCATATTTCTAGTGCAGTAATGCAGTTCAAATTTCGTATTTCAAGTTTGTATGTTCTAGCGCTGCAGTGTGCTGCCTTATTTATTTAACTGTATGTGCTCTGACTTCTATGTCCATTGTGGTACTGAATTACCTTATCATAACAGTACTGGAGGCCCAAAGTACTAATGATTCTCAATAGAGGGAAAAAAGAAGTTCTGAGACCATTTTTTTTTCTCTGCACTGTGTTTTGCCTTTTTTTTCCCCTAGACATTTGGGTGGTTCAGGACACAGGTGTAGCAATGGACATTAAAGGTCTGTCTTCATGTGTGGATCAGCTCACGGCAAGAGTACAAAATATTCAAGACTTTGTGGTTCAGAATTCTATGTTAGAACCAAGAATTCCTATTCCTGATTTGTTTTTTGGAGATAGAACTAAATTTCTGAGTTTCAAAAATAATTGTAAACTATTTCTGGCTTTGAAACCTCGCTCCTCTGGTGACCCAGTTTAACAAGTTAGGATCATTATTTCTTTTTTACGTGGCGACCCTCAGGACTGGGCATTTTCTCTTGCGTCAGGAGATCCTGCATTAAGTAATATCTATGCGTTTTTCCTGGCGCTCGGATTGCTGTACGATGAACCTAATTCAGTGGATCAGGCAGAGAAAAATTTGCTGGCTCTGTGTCAGGGTCAGGATGAGATAGAGGTATATTGTCAGAAATTTAGAAAGTGGTCCGTACTCACTCAATGGAATGAAGGTGCGCTTGCAGCTATTTTCAGAAAGGGTCTCTCTGAAGCCCTTAAGGATGTCATGGTGGGATTTCCTATGCCTGCTGGTCTGAATGAGTCTATGTCTTTGGCCATTCAGATCGGTCGACGCTTGCGTGAGCGTAAATCTGTGCACCATTTGGCGGTATTATCTGAGCATAAACCTGAGCCTATGCAGTGCGATAGGACTTTGACCAGAGTTGAACGGCAAGAACACAGACGTCTGAATGGGCTGTGTTTCTACTGTGGTGATTCCACTCATGCTATCTCTGATTGTCCTAAGCGCACTAGGCGGTTCGCTAGGTCTGCCACCATTGGTACGGTACAGTCAAAATTTCTTTTGTCCGTTACCTTGATCTGCTCTTTGTCATCTTATTCTGTCATGGCATTTGTGGATTCAGGCGCTGCCCTGAATTTGATGGACTTGGAATATGGTAGGCGTTGTGGGTTTTTCTTGGAGCCCTTGCAGTGTCCTATTCCATTGAGAGGAATTGATGCTACGCCTTTGGCCAAGAATAAGCCTCAGTACTGGACCCAGCTGACCATGTGCATGGCTCCTGCACATCAGGAGGTTATTCGCTTTCTGGTGTTGCATAATCTGCATGATGTGGTCGTGTTGGGGTTGCCATGGCTACAAGTCCATAATCCAGTATTGGATTGTAAATCCATGTCTGTGTCCAGCTGGGGTTGTCAGGGGGTACATGGTGATGTCCCATTTCTGTCTATTTCGTCATCCACCCCTTCTGAGGTTCCAGAGTTCTAGTCTGATTACCGGGATGTATTTGATGAGCCCAAGTCCGATACCCTACCTCCGCATAGGGATTGTGATTGTGCTATCGATTTGATTCCTGGTAGTAAATTCCCAAAAGGTCGACTGTTTAATTTATCTGTGCCTGAGCACGCCGCTATGCGGAGTTATGTGAAGGAGTCCTTGGAGAAGGGGCATATTCGCCCGTCATCGTCGCCATTAGGAGCAGGGCTCTTTTTTGTGGCCAAGAAGGATGGTTCGCTGAGACCTTGTATAGATTACCGCCTTCTAAATAAGATCACGGTTAAATTTCAGTACCCCTTGCCATTGTTATCTGATTTGTTTGCGCGGATTAAGGGGGCTAGTTGGTTCACCAAGATAGATCTTCGTGGTGCGTATAATCTTGTGCGTATTAAGCGAGGCGATGAATGGAAAACTGCATTTAATACGCCCGAGGGCCATTTTGAGTATCTAGTAATGCTATTCGGACTTGCCAATGCTCCATCAGTGTTTCAGTCCTTTATGCATGACATCTTCCGAGAGTACCTGGATAAATTCCTGATTGTGTACTTGGATGACATTTTGATCTTCTCGGATGATTGGGAGTCTCATGTGAAGCAGGTCAGAACGGTGTTTCAGGTCCTGCGTGCTAATTCTTTGTTTGTAAAGGGATCAAAGTGTCTCTTTGGTGTTCAGAAGGTTTCATTTTTGGGGTTCATCTTTTCCCCTTCTACTATCGAGATGGACCCTGTTAAGGTCCAAGTCATCCATGATTGGACTCAGCCGACATCTCTGAAAAGTCTGCAAAAGTTCCTGGGCTTTGCTAATTTTTATCGTCGCTTCATCTGCATTTTTTCTAGTATTGCTAAACCATTGACCGATTTGACCAAGAAGGGTGCTGATGTGGTCAATTGGTCTTCTGCTGCTGTGGAAGCTTTTCAAGAGTTGAAGCGTCGTTTTTCTTCTGCCCCTGTGTTGTGTCAACCAGATGTTTCGCTTCCATTCCAGGTCGAGGTTGATGCTTCTGAGATTGGAGCAGGGGCTGTTTTGTCGCAGAGAAGTTCTGATTGCTCGGTGATGAAACCATGCGCCTTCTTTTCCAGGAAGTTTTCGCCTGCTGAGCGAAATTATGATGTTGGCAATCGAGAGTTGCTGGCCATGAAGTGGGCATTCGAGGAGTGGCGTCATTGGCTTGAAGGAGCTAAGCATCGCGTGGTGGTCTTGACTGATCATAAGAACTTGACTTATCTCGAGTCTGCCAAGCGGTTGAATCCTAGACAGGCTCGTTGGTCGCTGTTTTTTGCCCGTTTTGACTTTGTGATTTCGTACCTTCCGGGCTCTAAAAATGTGAAGGCGGATGCTCTGTCTAGGAGTTTTGTGCCCGACTCTCCGGGTTTATCTGAGCCGGCGGGTATTCTCAAAGAGGGAGTAATTGTGTCTGCCATCTCCCCTGATTTGCGGCGGGTGCTGCAAAAATTTCAGGCTAATAAACCTGATCGTTGCCCAGCGGAGAAACTGTTTGTCCCTGATAGGTGGACGAATAAAGTTATCTCTGAGGTTCATTGTTCGGTGTTGGCTGGTCATCCTGGAATCTTTGGTACCAGAGAGTTAGTGGCTAGATCCTTTTGGTGGCCATCTCTGTCGCGGGATGTGCGTTCTTTTGTGCAGTCCTGTGGGATTTGTGCTCGGGCTAAGCCCTGCTGTTCTCGTGCCAGTGGGTTGCTTTTGCCCTTGCCAGTCCCAAAGAGGCCTTGGACACATATCTCTATGGATTTTATTTCAGATCTTCCTGTCTCTCAAAAGATGTCAGTCATTTGGGTGGTCTGTGATCGCTTCTCTAAGATGGTCCATTTGGTGCCCTTGTCTAAATTGCCTTCCTCCTCTGATTTGGTGCCGTTGTTCTTCCAGCATGTGGTTCGTTTACATGGCATTCCAGAGAATATCGTTTCTGACAGAGGTTCCCAGTTTGTTTCGAGGTTTTGGCGAGCCTTTTGTGCTAGGATGGGCATTGGCTTGTCTTTTTCCTCGGCTTTCCATCCTCAGACTAATGGCCAGACCGAACGAACCAATCAGACCTTGGAAACATATCTGAGATGCTTTGTTTCTGCTGATCAGGATGACTGGGTGTCCTTTTTGCCTTTGGCTGAGTTCGCCCTTAATAATCGGGCCAGCTCGGCTACCTTGGTTTCGCCGTTTTTCTGCAACTCTGGGTTCCATCCTCGTTTCTCTTCAGGGCAGGTTGAGTCTTCGGACTGTCCTGGTGTGGATACTGTGGTGGACAGGTTGCAGCAGATTTGGACTCATGTAGTGGACAATTTGACCTTGTCCCAGGAGAAGGCTCAACGTTTCGCTAATCGCAGACGCTGTGTGGGGATTTGGTTTGATTATCTTCTCGTCATATTCCTATGAAGGTTTCCTCTCCTAAGTTTAAACCTCGTTTCATTGGTCCGTATAGGATTTCTGAGGTTCTTAATCCTGTGTCTTTTCGTCTGACCCTTCCAGATTCTTTTTCCATACATAACGTATTCCATAGGTTATTGTTGCGGAGATACGTGGCACCTATGGTTCCATCTGTTGATCCTCCTGCCCCGGTTTTGGTGGAGGGGGAGTTGGAGTATATTGTGGAGAAGATTTTGGATTCTCGTGTTTCAAGACAGAAACTCCAGTATCTGGTTAAGTGGAAGGGTTATGCTCAGGAAGATAATTCCTGGGTCTTTGCCTCTGATGTCCATGCTCCCGATCTTGTTCGTGCCTTTCATATGGCTCATCCTGGTCGTCCTGGGGGCTCTGGTGAGGGTTCGGTGACCCCTCCTCAAGGGGGGGGTACTGTTGTGAATTCTGTGGCAGAGCTCCCTCCTGTGGTCACAAGTGGTACTTCGGCTGATTCTCTCTGTGAGCTTCCGTTGGTGGAGGAGAGTGGTACTGCGGCTTCTGAGTTTCCTTCCTCAGGTGATGTGGTGAAGTCGTTAGGTGCTGCTCTATTTAACTCCACCTAGTGCTTTGATCCTGGCCTCCAGTCAATGTTCTAGTATTGGACCTGTTTCCTCCTGGATCGTTCCTGTGGCCTGCTGCTCTGCATAGCTAAGTTCTGCTTTTGCTATTTTTTTCTGTCCAGCTTGCTTGTTTTTTTCTTGCTTGCTGGAAGCTCTGGGACGCAGAGGGTGTACCTCCGTGCCGTTAGTTCGGTACGGAGGGTCTTTTTGCCCCCTTTGCGTGGTTTTTTGTAGGGTTTTGTGTTGACCGCAAAGTTACCTTTCCTATCCTCGCTCTGTTCAGAAAGTCGGGACTCACTTTGCTAAATCTATTTCATCTCTACGTTTGTCTTTTAATCTTAACTCACAGTCATTATATGTGGGGGCTGCCTTTTCCTTTGGGGTATTTCTCTGAGGCAAGGTAGGCTTATTTTCTATCTTCAGGCTAGCTAGTTTCTCAGGCTGTGCCGAGTTGCATAGGGAGCGTTAGGCGCAATCCACGGCTGCCTCTAGTGTGGTTGGAGAGGATTAGGGATTGCGGTCAGCAGAGTTCCCACGTCTCAGAGCTCGTTCTATGTTTTTGGGTTATTGTCAGGTCACTGTATGTGCTCTGACTTCTATGTCCATTGTGGTACTGAATTACCTTATCATAACAGCAGGGCATCACTATCTGTGTATTCTTAGGCCGGTATCACACACACTACAGCGAGATACGGCCGAGTCTCGCAGGTTAAAACCAAGCTCTGGCACCGACACTCCAGAGCGGAGCCTGCAGCCGCACAGCAATACATGGAGACGCACGCTCTGCTCTGGAGTGCCGGTGCCAGAGCTTGGTTTTAACCTGCGAGACTCGGCCGTATCTCGCTGTAGTGTGACTCTGGCCTTAGTGTGAGATCAGTGGCCTAAAGTCATTTGACCCCTTAAAAACATCAGTTACTTATTCAAATCTGTGAAATGGGCTGTTTGCCCACTTTGATGCCAGTTCAGATGCCCAGGACCCATTTGGGCCAAGCTGGAGATACCTGGTTTTGATATGGGGCATCTTGTTCTATATATCTGCACTCTGATATCAGTGATCCCTTAAAAACATCAGTTACTTATTCAAATCTGTGAAAATGGGTTGTTTGCCCACTTTGATGCCAAATCTGACGCCTAGAACCGATTTGGGCCAGGCTGGAGGGACCTGGGTTTGATGCAGGGCATCACTAACTGTGTATTCATAGTGTAAGATCAGTGGCCCAAAGTCATTTAACCCCTTAAAAACACCAGTTACTTATTCAAATGGCCCAAATCGACTGTCTGCCCACTTTGATGCCAGTTCTGATGCCCAGAACGCATTTGCGCCAGGCTGAGACCAGGATTTGACGTGGGGTGCCCTGTTCTGTATGTCTGCAGTGTGAGATCAATGGCCCAAAGTCATTTATCCCTTTCATTAAACGCCCTTCGGTGCCCACTTTGATGCCAGTTCTGATTCCCAGAACTCATTTGGACCAGGCTGAAGAGACCTGTTTTTGATGTGGGGCTCCCTGTTCTGTATGTTATGCATTGTAATATCAGTGGCCCAAAGTCATTTCACCCCTTAAAAACAGTTACTTATTCAAATATGTGAAAATAGGCTGTTTGCCCACTTTGATGCCAATTCTGATGCCCAGAACCCATTTGGGCCAGGATAAAGGGATCTGGGTTTGTTGCGGGGCATCACTATCTGTGTATTCACAGTGTGAGATCAGTGGCCCAAAGTCATTTAACCCCCTTAAAAAGCCAGTTACTTACTCAAATGGCCAAAATCGACTGTTTTCCCACTTTGATGCCAGTTCTGATGCCCAGAACCCCTTTGGGCTAGGCTGTATGTACCTGGATTTGATGCAGGGCATCACTATCTGTGTATTAGTGTGAGATCAGTGGCCCAAAATGGGCCAGGCTGTAGCGACCTGGTTTTGATGTGGGTCGCCCTGTTCTATATGTCTGCAGAGTGATATCAGTGGCCCCAAGTCATTTAATCCTTTGACTAACACCCTTTGTTGCCCAGTTTGATGCCCATTTTTGTTCCAGTTTTATTATTTTTGTAGCGGGTTTTAAGTGTACTCACATATGGGCACCTCGCCGCATTGTATGTTATTATTGTGATGCTTATTTTTTTTGTTGTTAAACTTATAAAAAACAGAAAAGAAAAAATTGCTGCATAAGAAACTGAGGAATAAGAAACCAACTTCAGCCTCCTGCTTAGAAGGATGTCACGTTTGTCTGCAGCTGTTAGCACACACCGAGGAGGTAGTAATGTAATAGACAAGCCCTTTAAGGGCCTCCAAGCTCTATTTAAAAGAAGTCTGCTGCGATATCAACCAATCAGAAGTCAGCTTTCATGATACAAACAGCTCTAGAAAAAAAAAAAGCTGAACTGTGATTGGCTACTAGGGGTGTAAATCTGACCTACTTTATAGACCATCGTCCACGTGACCGCCCACCTCTGCGGGGGATTCTGAGCAATGTGAGAAGCTATGAGGGAAACTGCAGAAGTCGTCACCCAGCCTCCCCGCGCCTGATATCAGGGAACAATAGACTGCAGCCTAGCGCACAGTGTCTCTTTAAATGCGGCGTCATTCAATCAAAACAAGTCTCAGAGTCACGACAGAACGCTGCACAAGCAACCGAATGTCGCGACCCCCTACTAGCGCACAGAGGTTCATTACCACA
Source organism: Ranitomeya imitator (assembly GCF_032444005.1). NCBI lineage: Eukaryota > Metazoa > Chordata > Amphibia > Anura > Dendrobatidae > Ranitomeya > Ranitomeya imitator. The sequence goes on from NC_091284.1 coordinate 464,765,714, forward strand.
CGTCACAGCAAGACGACATACAAGACGACATACAGCGAGTACAAGACACAAACAACCCCGGGTCTTTCTTCTCCTCAGCGGTGGGCAGGACTACATTTCCCGTCATGCCTCGGGGCCGGCACGCACGCATGCGCAGAGAGGGGCGGCTTGAGTGGCAAGTTGTTTGTTACAGTGTAGCACCAGCTGCTTTTTGCACTCTGGACGGAGCCGCCGCTGTGCGAGTCCTCCTGAACTCCGGCAGCTCCCCCTCTCCCTGTGATCCCCCTCACTCTCCATTTACCGACCCTTTCTCACTTTCCCCTATCAGCTGCACTGGAAGGAGGGGGGACAAAGGAGGAAGGGTCTGCAATCAACACAAAAGGCAACAACAGTATTCCCTCTAGATGGTGTACAGATGAGAAGCAGGAAAAGATGGAACTGCATATCCTAGAGCACAGGCTGAAAGTAGCCAGCATAGCCAAGGAGAACATCCAGCTGTTTACCTATGGATTGGTCAAACTTGCCTTCCTGTCCTCCAAAACCAGGTAAGGGGCAGCATAAAGGGGGCTTGGGGGGCACAAAGCCCAGGATAGGATGGCTGTGCTGTCATTGGGATGCAGGGGGGCAGCAGAGAATGAATGGAACAGGTGTGGATTGTGCCCAGAAAACAGGTGTGGATGGATCTATGTATACGGTACACGGTGTATACCATCGGTGTATACGCAGGCGTCTGATTGGCCAGATGCGGTGTATTTCCTACCGTGCACGGTTGCCATCCTTCGCCCCGGTTCCCTCCGGATGGTTAGCTCTTACCCCAGGATGGCTATCTGCTCTATTTGCTTTCCTTTGTTATTTTTTTTCTTTTCCGGGCTTTACCTTGCAGTAAATTTTGTTTTTCAGGCCTGATTGTACATTACTGTCTCTTCTACTAGATGTTCGGATCCCACCTTGTGTCCATTGTTCTGCAATCGTATAACAACTTGGACAAACCCATTGGTAAAGTTTGTCTAGTAGGATCAATGGTCCATTTGAAACAATGGCTGGGGCTTTTAGCTAGGCTGCCACTCCCCCTTCTGTAGAGCTTTGCACAGATGTGCACACATATGGCTTGCTGCTTTTGTCTCCCCAGTGGTGGAGCTCTGCCATTGTTTGCCAAGTAATTTATTCCAGACCCTTGTTTACTTTCTTCCCCTCTGCTCTGGGTGGATGCAACTGTTAACTAATCATGGCCATTCCAAGGCTCAGCAGTGCCACACTCCCCCATTGGGGGGGATGAAGGGGTTAATGTAATTTATGTCATAATGGCTACTAAATCTTTTTGCTATTTCCAACGCCCCCAGGTCTCCTGGATCAATGAATGGCAATAATTATACTTCCATAAGTTGTTTATGAGCAAATAAGTAAATATCCCCATCAATTCCAGCCCCCAAAGACGGATGACATATTTTACTGTTCCTTTTTTTATTTTAATGCTGCCGTTTCCCTCGGTCAGTTGTTGCATGCTTGATGAAATGGATGTTTACAAGGAGTGGAGAAAGTAAATGTCTCTTCAATACTTGACACAAAGAGAAGCTCTGTTTGTGACCCAGGCCTGGCTTTTTCCATGGATCCAATACAAGGTGTTTGGGCATTCAGTGTAACCCAAACCCACCCCCCTGTTATTAAGCTTTCTGGGCCTTGTTGTTGTGAATTTTGCATTATTAGTCTTGCAGTTGCAGAATTAAGAAACGCATAGAGAGGAATCAATGAATGGTCTCATTTTCTACTCCGTAACTAAATACTGCAGGAATGGACTTCACAGCAGATTGTCTGTCCACTTAATGGTCATTGTTGTGCTGCGTAGACCCCTAATCTGATGCCAAACAGGTATTTTCTGAGGGTCACCAATAAAGGCCAGCGGTAAACCTCTCCTATAGGTGTGTGTCTGCAGTGTATCATGTAGTCTTTGTTTAGATGTCTTGCTTGATTCCTGTGCAGCTTTATGTTCTTTATCTTTGACACTTGTACATTCATATGGGTATGTGTGTCCATATAGAAAAACATTTCTCCATATAGTTGCTCATGGTAACCATGCAAAGGGTGGCCACATCTAAGGTATATTAGGCTATGTGCACACGTTGCCGATTTTGCTGCGGATCCGCCGCAGTTTTCCATGTGTTTACAGTACAATGTAAACCTATGGAAAACGCAATCTGCAGTGCCCATGTTGCGGAAAAAAAACGCGCGGAAACACTGCGGGTTACATTCCGCAGCATGTCAATTCTTTGTGCGGATTCTGCTGCGGTTTACACCTGCTCCATAATAGGAATCCGCAGGTGGAATCTGCACAAATTCCGCATAAAAACCGAGGTACGGTAATTCTGCAGGTAAAACGCAGTGCCTTTTACCTTTAGTATTTCTGAAATCCGCTGCGGAAAAATCCACAGCCCCCAAAAAATACGTGTGCACATAGCCTAAAAAATGCAATGTTAAAATTAGTAAGGCTGGTTACACACTTGCATTTGGCTGGTCTGCGTATGGCTGCGTACATGCTCCCTTAAATTCCGCCTACTTCCGCATGCATCCTGCGTACCTATCTCTAACACTGGGTACGCAGGGACATGCGGTGTATGCGGATGCGTCTGCATGTGGCATTTTGACGTGCCCGCCTACCGCACAGGAATGCAAAAAGTTGCTCCTCCCCTTTCCCTTCTCGCCCCTCCACTAGCCCCCTTTCCCCTCTCTCACACCTTCTTCCCTCTCCTCCCCCTCACACCTTCTTCACTCCAAGGAAAATTTTGGACAAGAAGTGAAAAATGATTCATATATCGTAGGAGACGGGAAAGAAGCCATAATAACGGCCTGTAACCTGGCTCCACTGGCAGTTCCCCACTGAAGATAAACATTTCTTTACATGTCAAAAATGTGGGTTTGGGATACAGTTGACAAATTGTCATCCAGTAGATGGGCACACTGGTCAAATGTTAGTTTGTGAGGGTGCTGGGGTTACTTGGAGTCTATACGATAAGTGGTGGCACTCTTTATTCACTGACACAGTTTAATCCGGCTCAATAGGTAGGAAAATAAATGTGGTACTCCGAGGATCTGTTTATACCAAGGATGGTCGGTCACAAGGGGGCATTCTTTGCGTCTGGAGGATATAGGGTTTTTCCACCAACATAGAAGAGGATTCTTTACTGTTAGGGCGGTGAGAATCTGGAATTGCTTGCCTGAGGAGGTGGTGATGGCGAACTCAGTCGAGGGGTTCAAGAGAGGCCTGGATGTCTTCCTGGAGCAGAACAATATTGTATCATACAATTATTAGGTTCTGTAGAAGGACGTAGATCTGGGGATTTATTATGATGGAATATAGGCTGAACTGGATGGACAAATGTCTTTTTACGGCCTTACTAACTATGTTACTATGTTACTCCCTGATGGTGGGAAAAAAGTGACATATTACAGTGTCAAAACTGACTCTGTATAATGCTACTAGTTTTTACTAGTTTTATGTGCAACTGTCAGAAGTAGTGATTTTTCTAGCTATGCAGGAAATCTTTAGTGACTCTATAGGCAGGGCCGTATTTAGAGTTTCTGCTGCCCTAGGCACTTTTAGTGCTGCCTCCCCCTTTGGTGAGTATGACACTATCGGCAGTGACTTTGCCATAAATCTCTGATGTGAAAGTCGCCTTTTGCAGCAGATTGGGCAGTTTTTCTGCATCTGCCATGTACCGGATCACTTACGGCAACACTGCGTTTGGCCTCATTCATTCCCTATGGGATTTGCGACACTTGCCGTGATCTGGCAAATGTGGTACCATACCTCCCAACTTTTGAAGAAGGGAAAGAGGTATAAAGTTTGCGGCGCGTGTAGTGCGCCGCGGCATATTTTAGGCCACACCTCTGACCACACCCATTTCACAACTAGTCACACCCATATCCACGTCCCAACCACACCCATTTAGCACTGCTGATCACACTGTTTCATATACAATAATTATAAACAAAAACAAATATGGCCACACAGTGCTCCATACTGTATAATGGCCACACATGATGCTCAATACTGTATAATGGAAATACATGATGCTCAATACTGTATAATGGAAATACATGATGCTCAATACTGTATAATGGCCACACATGATGCTCCATACTGTATGATGGCCACACATGATGCTCAATACTGTATAATGGAAATAGATGATGCTCTATACTGTATAATGGCCACACATGGTGCTCCATAGTGTATAATGGCCACACATGATGCTCCATACTGTATAATGGCCACACATGATGCTCAATACTGTATAATGGCCATTGGCCACACATGATGCTCCATACTGTATAATGACCCACATGATGTTCAATACTGTAATGGCCCCACATGATGCTCAATACTGTATAATGGCCACACATGATGCTCCATACTGTATAATGGCCCCACATGATGCTCCATACTGTATAATGACCCCCCCCCCCCGCATCCTGCCGCCCTAAGCACGTGACCTCAAGTGCCTAGTGGCAAATACGGCCCTGTCTATAGATCATACAGCAGTCAGTACTCTACATAATTCAACATAACTGACATTCACACTCCATCACTCATGACATGTCCCATTTGGAAGACACAATTCAGAAATTAAAGCAACCATACATATTAGACTATTGCTGGCCAAACCCGCTGATTTTGACAGGTTAATCAGACAACCTAATGTATATGGAGTGCAATGGCTGATGGGGGATGTCAATCATGCATGTCCAATTTTGGACTGTCGATTGCCGCATTGTTCTGCCATTGGTTGGCTGCCTGCCTATGTATCATCCAGTTGTGTTCTGATTAAATATGGGGGCGCTTGGCTAATAAGTGCTCATATGTATAGGAGAGTCTTGGATGGCTGTCAGCTAAAGCATAATTCGTCCAACAACCACCTAATTTGTATGGGGCCTTTGCTCTTGATTTACAGCTACATCCATTCTTCCCTCTACCTGAGAAATGTTTCTCGTACCATTAGCTGCAACACACCCCAAAGCATGATTGATCTACCCCCATTCTTAATGATTGGATTTTTTTCTCCACTCATACCTTTGATCATTGAGGCAAAAGAGTTCAATTTTAACTTCATTGATCCACAGGACTTGTTTCCAACATGCATCAGGTTTATGTTTAGACTAGATGGTGGCCAGATTCTAATGCATCGGGTATTCAAGAATATGCATGTCCACGTAGTATATTGCCCAGCCACTTAGTATATTGTCCAACCACGTAGTATATTGACCAGCCACGTAGTATATTGGCCAGCACAGAGCCACGTAGTATAGAGACTTAAAAAAAAACAAAAAACATATACTCACCTTCCGAAGGTCCGTTGAAGTCCTGCTATACTCACCCTCCGCCGCCTTTATCGTTCCTCGCCATGCTCCCGGGACCGCTCCATTGCAAGCGGCAGCTTGCGGTGCCAGGGCTGGTGTGAGGAGGACCTATGATGAAGTCGCGGTCACATGACCGTGACGTCACGTCAGGTCCTTGTCACACACCAGCCCTGGGACCGGACCGCAAGCTGCCGCTTGCAATGGAGCGGTCCCGGGAGCGTGGCGAGGAGCGATAAAGGCGGCGGAGGGTGAGTATAGCAGGTTTTTTGTTTTTTTAAAATTATTTTTAACATGACATTTTTACTATTGATGCTGCATAAGCAGCATCAATAGTAAATAGTTGGGGACACACAGGGTTAATAGCAACGGTAACGGAGTGCGTTACACCGCGGGCCGTTAACGCTGCCATTAACCCTGTGTGAGCGGTGAGTGGAGGGGATTACGGAGCAGGCGCCGGGCAGTGAGTGCAGGGGAGTAGGGGAGGAACTAATCTGACTGTGGCCGTCGCTGATTGGTCGTGGCAGCCATGACAGGCAGCTGCCGAGACCAATCAGCGAATGAATAACCGTGACAGAAGGACAGACAGACGGAAGTGACCCTTAGACAATTATGTATATAGATGTTCTTTTGCATAGATCTGACACTGGATTTTTATGTAGAAGAAGCATGAGAGGTTTTCTTCTGATGACTCTTCCATCAAAGCCATATTTGTGGAGGTGTATCTGTTCTATTGTTGAAAGTACCCCAATTCAAGAGTCTGCTAAATCTTTTTATAGGTCTTTTGCAGTTAAATAGAGGTACGTATCCCGTTGACATCAGGGTTTTTTTTTGTTTTGTTTTTTAGCTGGACAAAAAAGTTGTCTACAAATGTTATCTTTATTATCTGCAGATAATTTTATAGATGTCTAAATACCATATCCTCAATTTTATATCTGTTCTTGAGTTTCTTATTGCCACCAATAGCTCTGCTTTTAGTAAACTTTGTTGGAGTCTCGTATCTTTCTGTTTGAAGACTGTCCGATACCCACAAGTAGTGACTGCAGCTCCGAAAAAAAAAAAACGTCCTGGCCTTCTTCAACAAGTATGCATAACAACATTACGTCATCATTTGTCCATTTATATGTGTGTGTATATATAACTGTAAAGAAAAGCAGTGCGAGCAAAGCTGCAAGTCCGTCAACAAGAGACTTCCAGCTCTTTAACCATTTACCGGTACTCATAATGGGTATGTGTGCAATAATGTACAAAAAATAAAGGTATGATCTTATGTAACATTCCATAGGGAAGCAATACATATTGCCAGTTGTCATTATTTTTAGGAGATCTTTCTAGGATTTTTAAACTCCATACCTATGACTCTGTATTCTAAACCATAATGCAAAAATCAATTTATAAATATTTCTTCATTTCAGAGCTAAAGTTATATAAAGTCTACAATGTATACAGGCGAGTTTACCAGAGAATATCTGTCTGTATTTACTAAGGTGGTAGGGGTAGTAGTTGGTAAAGTACAAAAAAGTTTTTTTCTTTTTCCAAATGGTAACAATGATGAATAATACATTTTTATAGTTCTACTTGATGGATGTGTGGCACCCCAGGGTCCTGGTCTTCAGTGACATTGCTTTCCTCACGGGGAGAGTGATGTTACGCTTGGAAGTGATGACGGATATCTCTCTATCAGATAATCACTATGCACACAACATGTTCACACTCCAGGCCACAAGGGGGAGCTTTTGATACTATTCCTACGTGACTCCCCAATATATTTTGTGGTTTGGAGGGAAAGTGAGTCAGTTCCTGTCAGAGAGAAACAGAGGAGAGTTGCAGACCGACATAGATTGTCAGGAGGTCTGAAGGGGCCCTGTAGTCTGAAGTACTATAGCCCCTGGAGAAAGACATGCAGAAGGAAAGAACATCGTTCAGTGAGCGTGTAGGAGAGCGAAGCACAGGTGAGTGAAATCGGGGGATACCAGCTGCGTACGAGCTGCCTCCCTCTGAAGCGCAGATGACCAGTAGCCAGAACACCGATGTTGTAAGGGACTCTAAGACTTACAAGAGAGCGGCAGAACAGCTGAACTGCAAATTACCTGTCCGCCTCAATACCCAGGAGGCACAGTGACGCATAGACCCCAGGTCATGATAGAGATCCTGTAAAAAGGCTCGAGTCACCTGTCATACGGGTTTGTTTCCTATCCTGTATGGGGGACAGAGAAGAACTGTGAGGACCTTATCAGAAGCCATAGACAGTAAAGGACTACAACACCACCACGCTAGAGGAAGGCTTTTAACTCCACCTGGTAAAGGGGAACTCTACATTCGCTTCCAAGCCGGCCGGACCCTGCCTGTACTTGTGATCTAGTGCCCTGGACTGTGGTTGCCTGAAGCCTACATTAAACCAGGTAAAGAGACTGCAAACCTGTGTCCTTGTTCTTTACTACACCGTTCACCATCCTCATCTATACACAATCCCCTTTAAAGACTTTCCCCTTTTACATGGGCGCCCAGGGCCACGGACCGGGTCGCCGCCACCGTGACATCCCCCTGTGAGTACCGGACACGGTACCGGGTACCCCACGGCCCTGGCAGACGACTCATCTGTCTATTATTAATAGTGCATTTGATACATACGCAAGTACTTTCCTATATGGACACATTGCTGAAACCCCTTAGTGACGGAGCCAAATTTTTGAAATCTGACCAGTGTCACTTTATGTGGTAATAACTCTGGAAAGCTTCAACAAATCCCAGAGATTGAGATTGTTTTTTCGTTACACATTATACTTTATGATAATGGTAAACTTAGGTTGATATGCTTTGTGTTTATTTATAAATAATATCAGAAATTTCAGAAAAATGTTAAAAAATTAGCAATTTTTAAAACTGAATGATTATCCCTTTAATCCAGATAGTCATACCACAGCAAAACATTAATAAATAACATTTTCCATATGCCTACTTTACATCAGCACCATTTGTAAAATGTTATTTATTTTGCTAGCATTTTAGAAAGTTTTAAAATGTAGCAGTAATTTTTCATTTTTTCAAGGAAATTTACAAACTGTATTTTTTTTAGGGACCTATCCATGTTTGAAGTGACTTTAGAGGACCCATATATTGGGAAACCCCCAAAAGTTATACCATTTTAAAAACAGCACCCCCTGACATATTGAAAACTGCAGTCAGGTAGTTTATTAACCCTTCAGGTGATTTCAGGAATTAATGCAAAGTGGCATGACAGAAATGAAAATGTGCATTTTTACCACCTAAATGCCGCTAACTTCTGAACAGGTTACTACAGCCGTCAGACTCTAAGGCCGCTATTTGGTCATGAATTGCCACGGCAAACATCAGGACCGCTCAATCATGATCTGAGGGCACCAATTGGGATAAAGAGGAAGCCCCCACACTCTGTTAATCATTTATATGAAGTAACATAGTAACATAGTTAGTAAGGCCGAAAAAAGACATTTGTCCATCCAGTTCAGCCTATATTCCATCATAATAAATACCCAGATCTACGTCCTTCTACAGAACCTAATAATTGTATGATACAATATTGTTCTGCTCCAGGAAGACATCCAGGCCTCTCTTGAACCCCTCGACTGAGTTCGCCATCACCACCTCCTCAGGCAAGCAATTCCAGATTCTCACTGCCCTAACAGTAAAGAATCCTCTTCTATGTTGGTGGAAAAACCTTCTCTCCTCCAGACGCAAAGAATGCCCCCTTGTGCCCGTCACCTTCCTTGGTATAAACAGATCCTCAGCGAGATATTTGTATTGTCCCCTTATATACTTATACATGGTTATTAGATCGCCCCTCAGTCGTCTTTTTTCTAGACTAAATAATCCTAATTTCGCTAATCTATCTGGGTATTGTAGTTCTCCCATCCCCTTTATTAATTTTGTTGCCCTCCTTTGTACTCTCTCTAGTTCCATTATATCCTTCCTGAGCACCGGTGCCCAAAACTGGACACAGTACTCCATGTGCGGTCTAACTAGGGATTTGTACAGAGGCAGTATAATGCTCTCATCATGTGTATCCAGACCTCTTTTAATGCACCCCATGATCCTGTTTGCCTTGGCAGCTGCTGCCTGGCACTGGCTGCTCCAGGTAAGTTTATCATTAACTAGGATCCCCAAGTCCTTCTCCCTGTCAGATTTACCCAGTGGTTTCCCGTTCAGTGTGTAATGGTGATATTGATTCCCTCTTCCCATGTGTATAACCTTACATTTATCATTGTTAAACCTCATCTGCCACCTTTCAGCCCAAGTTTCCAACTTATCCAGATCCATCTGTAGCAGAATACTATCTTCTCTTGTATTAACTGCTTTACATAGTTTTGTATCATCTGCAAATATCGATATTTTACTGTGTAAACCTTCTACCAGATCATTAATGAATATGTTGAAGAGAACAGGTCCCAATACTGACCCCTGCGGTACCCCACTGGTCACAGCGACCCAGTTAGAGACTATACCATTTATAACCACCCTCTGCTTTCTATCACTAAGCCAGTTACTAACCCATTTACACACATTTTCCCCCAGACCAAGCATTCTCATTTTGTGTAGCAACCTCTTGTGCGGCACGGTATCAAACGCTTTGGAAAAATCGAGATATACCACGTCCAATGACTCACCGTGGTCCAGTCTATAGCTTACCTCTTCATAAAAACTGATTAGATTGGTTTGACAGGAGCGATTTCTCATAAACCCATGCTGATATGGAGTTAAACAGTTATTCTCATTGAGATAATCCAGAATAACATCCCTCAGAAACCCTTCAAATATTTTACCAACAATAGAGGTTAGACTTACTGGCCTATAATTTCCAGGTTCACTTTTAGAGCCCTTTTTGAATATTGGCACCACATTTGCTATGCGCCAGTCCTGCGGAACAGACCCTGTCGCTATAGAGTCACTAAAAATAAGAAATAATGGTTTATCTATTACATTACTTAGTTCTCTTAGTACTCGTGGGTGTATGCCATCCGGACCCGGAGATTTATCTATTTTAATCTTATTTAGCCGGTTTCGCACCTCTTCTTGGGTTAGATTGGTGACCCTTAATATAGGGTTTTCATTGTTTCTTGGGATTTCACCTAGCATTTCATTTTCCACCGTGAATACCGTGGAGAAGAAGGTGTTTAATATGTTAGCTTTTTCCTCGTCATCTACAACCATTCTTTCCTCACTATTTTTTAAGGGGCCTACATTTTCAGTTTTTATTCTTTTACTATTGATATAGTTGAAGAACAGTTTGGGATTAGTTTTACTCTCCTTAGCAATGTGCTTCTCTGTTTCCTTTTTGGCAGCTTTAATTAGTTTTTTAGATAAAGTATTTTTCTCCCTATAGTTTTTTAGAGCTTCAATGGTGCCATCCTGCTTTAGTAGTGCAAATGCTTTCTTTTTACTGTTAATTGCCTGTCTTACTTCTTTGTTTAGCCACATTGGGTTTTTCCTATTTCTAGTCCTTTTATTCCCACAAGGTATAAACCGCTTACACTGCCTATTTAGGATGTTCTTAAACATTTCCCATTTATTATCTGTATTATTAGTTCTGAGGATATTGTCCCAGTCTACCAGATTAAGGGCATCTCTAAGCTGGTCAAACTTTGCCTTCCTAAAGTTCAGTGTTTTTGTGACTCCCTGACAAGTCCCCCTAGTGAAAGACAGGTGAAACTGTACAATATTGTGGTCGCTATTTCCTAGATGCCCGACCACCTGCAGATTTGTTATTCTGTCAGGTCTATTAGATAGTATTAGGTCTAAAAGTGCTGCTCCTCTGGTTGGATTCTGCACCAATTGTGAAAGATAATTTTTCTTGGTTATTAGCAGAAACCTGTTGCCTTTATGGGTTTCACAGGTTTCTGTTTCCCAGTTAATATCCGGGTAGTTAAAGTCCCCCATAACCAGGACCTCATTATGGGTTGCAGCTTCATCTATCTGCTTTAGAAGTAGACTTTCCATGCTTTCTGTTATATTTGGGGGTTTGTAACAGACCCCAATGAGAATTTTGTTACCATTTTTCCCTCCATGAATTTCAACCCATATGGACTCGACATCCTCAGTCCCTTCGCTAATATCCTCCCTTAAAGTGGACTTTAGACAAGACTTTACATAGAGACAAACCCCTCCTCCTCTCCGATTTTTACGATCTTTTCTAAACAGACTGTAACCCTGTAAGTTAACTGCCCAGTCATAGCTTTCATCTAACCATGTCTCGGTTATTCCCACTATGTCAAAGTTACCTGTAGATATTTCTGCTTCTAGTTCTTCCATCTTGTTTGTCAGGCTTCTGGCGTTTGCGAGCATGCAGTTTAGAGGATTTTGTTTTGTTCCAATCTCCTCACTGTGGATTGTTTTAGAAATGTTCTTACCTCCCTTCTGAGTATGTTTTCCTGGGTCGTCTTTGTTCGAGTCTAATGTTTTTCTTCCCGTCCCCTCTTCTTCTAGTTTAACGCCCTCCTGATGAGTGTAGCGAGTCTTCTGGCGAATGTGTGTTTCCCAGGTTTGTTGAGGTGTAGTCCGTCTCTGGCGAGGAGTCCATCATACCAGTAATTCACACCGTGGTCCAGGAATCCAAATCCTTGTTGTCTGCACCATCGTCTTAGCCAGTTGTTTGCATCAAGGATCCTGTTCCATCTCCTGGTGCCATGCCCGTCTACTGGAAGGATAGAAGAAAAAACTACCTGTGCATCCAGTTCCTTTACTTTCTTCCCCAACTCTTCAAAGTCCTTGCAGATTGTCGGTAGGTCCTTCCTTGCCGTGTCATTGGTGCCAACATGTATCAGAAGAAATGGGTGGACGTCCTTGGAGCTGAAGAGCTTTGGTATCCTATCGGTCACATCCTTGATCATCGCACCTGGAAGGCAGCATACTTCTCTTGCAGTTCTGTCCGGTCTGCAGATGGCTGCTTCGGTGCCTCTCAGTAGTGAGTCTCCCACCACCACCACTCTTCGTTGCTTCTTGGCTGTACTTTTTGCTGTCACTTGTTGCTGTGTGCCCTTTTCTTTTTTGCTTGCTGGTATTGCTTCATTCTTAGGTGTGCCATCTTCATCCTCTACAAAGATTTGATATCGGTTCTTCAGTTGTGTGGTTGGTGATTTCTCCATGGTCTTCTTGCTTCTTTTGGTCACATGCTTCCACTCATCTGCTTTTGGAGGTTCTCTGACACTTTTTGCACCTTCTGTGACCAGTAGAGATGCTTCTGTTCTGTCTAGAAAGTCTTCATTCTCTTTGATGAGTTTCAAAGTTGCTATTCTTTCTTCCAGACCCCGCACCTTTTCTTCTAAAAGGGCCACTAGTCTACACTTCTGACAGGTTAAATTGGATTCTTCTTCTGGTCGATCTGTGAACATGTAGCACATGCTGCAGCTCACCATGTAGGTTGTCACATCTGCCATGTTGCTCCTAGATCCTGCTGACTTGCTGTGTGTTTTCCTTCTTGTGTAATCTACTCAGCCAAGCTCTCTTGCAATAATGTCCTACAGGCAAAAATTTGGGCGCGGTTTGGTGATGCTTTCGAAGCAGCTGGTCCCGGCTGTACCCAACGATCTTCTAGCTTAGGGAGACTTCGCTTCTCCCAGAAGGCACCTGGAATATGCAAATTAGCCTCCTGAAGCTTGAATCCCTGGTTTGGTGATGCTTTCGAAGCAGCTGGTCCCGGCTGTACCCAACGATCTTCTAGCTTAGGGAGACTTCGCTTCTCCCAGAAGGCACCTGGAATATGCAAATTAGCCTCCTGAAGCTTGAATCCCTGGTTTGGTGATGCTTTCGAAGCAGCTGGTCCCGGCTGTACCCAACGATCTTCTAGCTTAGGGAGACTTCGCTTCTCCCAGAAGGCACCTGGAATATGCAAATTAGCCTCCTGAAGCTTGAATCCCTGGTTTAGTTTAGTAGTTACTATTGACAGCAGCATGTAAGGGGTTAAATAGATATGTAGGATGCAAACACTGTTTGTGGCTGATGCAGCAAATTGTCAGCTATAGTGGACAGCCAACAGCTGCTGGATTGTCACCTGTATGGGGAGGCTATTCTCTAATATCTCAGGTCAGTTAAAAGACATATTGGCGGTCATTAAGGAGTTAAAGCCTAAAAAATATTGCTTACAAATTCTATTTCAATTGCACGTATTACTAAAAATTTTGATCAGCACATGCATAGTCACCACTGAAGTCTAGCTGTAGCTCCTTGCCACAGTCTGTTATAGGGACCCCCACCGACCATGTGCAGAGGTGTATCTAGGGTTTCTGGCACCCGGGGCAAGAATACATTTTGACAAACCTCCTCATACTGTCTCCTCACATCCCTCCTGTTCACCATACTGTCTCATATATTTACCCCCTCACTTTCTATACTGCCTGCTCACCTGACTCTTCATACTGTGTCTGCACACATCCCATCACCCTCACTCCCCGTACTCTGTCCACATACATTTTTCACATCGCTACTCATACTGTGTCCACATATATTCCCCCGTTCGCTCCTCATACTGTCTGCACCCATCCCCATACTGTTTCCTCAGATATGCCCCCCATTCTCCTGTACTGTTTCCTCATATATGCCCATTATTTTCCCCTACCCCACCCCATCATTGCTCTCTTCACCACCTCCATCTTTGCCTTCACCACCATCATTTTCTCTTCCCCCACCATCCCCATCATTGCCCTTTCCACCACCTCCATCATTTTCTCCCGCTCCAATATCATCAGTGTGCTTTCCACCACCACCATCCTTGTCCATCCTAGCACCTCCATCATTTCTTCACCCCTTCATTATTGCCCTTTCCAGCACCTCCATGATTTCCTCCTCCCCACCATCATTGCATTCTCCCCCCACCCCCATCATTGCCCATTCCACCACCTCCATCATTTCCCCCCCACCCCCATCATTGCCCATTCCACCTCCATTATTGCCCATTCCACCACATCCATCATTTCCTCCTCCCCCTACATCCCAATTATTGCACTCTCCCTGTCAGCCCCATCATTGCCCTCGCCTCTCCTCCCTGTACACACACACACACACACACAAAACCATTTACGTCTCTGCACATTCACTTGCAGTGCTACGCATGCACGCACAAACACACACACACACACACACACACATATTGTTTACAGTATAATGGCCACACCTAGTTACTCCTACACCCGCAGCTGAGCTCCGTACACCTTGCACACACGGCTCCGCTCCGTACACCACGTACACACGTGGCTCCACTCCATACACCTTGTACACATGCAGCTCTGCTCTGTACAGCTTGTACACATGCGGCTCTGCTCCGTACAGCTTGTACACACGTGGCTCTGCTCTGTACACCTTGTACACACACGGCTCCGCTTCATACACATCACAGACACACACGACTCCGCTCCATACACCTTGCACACACGGCTCCACTCCGTACACACCTAGCTCCGCTCCATACACCTTGCACACATGGCTTCCGCTCTGTACACCTCGTACACACACGGCTCTGCTACAGCCACATAAACCACTCCTGACCCCACACAAAAGCTTACCCTCGTCCAGCACCATGACAACCAGCAGAGTCCTGCACTACACGGAGGCCCTTGATCATGTGACTCCTGACTCCTCCCCTCCTGTGACCTCATCACAGGTTCTGTGCTGCACAGAGCAGCGGCAGCAACTGCTGTGGTGTGCGGCTCCCTGCGGTGGAGGGGCTCTGCTGTGGGGTAGTTACGCCGCTGGGATTGGACGCGCAGCACTTTCTCTGAGCCGGCTGTCAATTTGACAGCCGGCTCAGAGAACAGGACTATCTCAGTGTGGGGGCAGCAAAATGCCGCCGACGAGGAGCCTCCTTGGACCGCCGCATCATCAGGCGGCCCGCTGGCGCCCCCCTGTCGCCTGCGCCCGGGGCACATGCCCCGGCTGCCCCCCCCTGGATACGCCACTGACCGTGTGCTAGGCATTCCTGAACTTTTCTTGTGCCGCAGAGAGAGGTCCTTGTGCCTAAAAAAAACAAAAAAAAAAAACATTAAAACTGACTGTTACCAGCTTTCACCAGGGGTCAAAGTTCAGTGTGTCGCCTGGCCCTCTATCTAAATACCCTAGACTCTTGGGAGGCAGTCAATGGATTTTTCCATTGTTTGAAAACCTTTTAGGTACTCTACAATTTTTTTTGTTGTCTCTACCTCTCAGTGCTGAGTTATGTTAGTATTACAATGACGATACAATTTAAACACCTTAATTTGAGACCTTGCCAACAATAAAAGCCGAGGCGTTCACTGAGAGCTTGTAATATTGTTAATCCTGCCCTTTTCTCACTCTGTTGTGACATTTGTGAAAGACATTACAAATTTTTAAACGCCATTTATTAAAGTGTTAGGAGTATGTTAATTAATCATATGTGAACCTTTAAAAAATATCTTGGGAAATTCACTGTGTGGTTGTACAAGACCACTTTAAAGGATGGCTAGCTATAGATATAGAGATATATATTACGGTATATAATATTTTTTAAATGTGTCAAGTCGACCAGTTGTTGTGGTTAAAATTGTCCATGTTGATAAGTCTTAGATAGTTATATACATACTATAAGCAAGCGAGCATTCATTTAAATCTTATCAACGTGGACAGTTTTAACCACAAGAATTGGTCGACCAGAAACATTTAAAAATGACTTGTCAAAAGTGGCCAATTTTTTTTATCTTATTTTATACCCACTGCTTCACTTAGTATTCCTTTTTTTTATCCACCATAAGGATCCAGAGGTATGGGCACTTTAAAAAAAAAAAGTGGCTCACAGGATCCTCTGGGGTGTGTCTTTAAGCTGCTTTGCACAAGTACCCTCTAAGCCACACCCCCTTAGTAAGGACCATAAAAATTAGCACTAAATAAAAAGGCCCATATCTTTGGGAACCGTACAGTGCAGCATATATTTAACGTTCTCATATCTTAAACAGGTCCATTGATGTAGAAATTAAAATGTTGTCGGTTTTGGAACTTGGCTGGCGACACACTTTTTTTTTTTTTTTGTGTAAAGTTGTACTTTTTTTTTTTCAGCATTTTCATAAAAAACTGTAAGTTTGGTATCACTATAATTATACATACATATATTTGGAGAAGAATCATATTGCTTGGTCATTTTTATAGCACAATGAAAGCAGTAAAAACAAAACACAATTGCAGAACTTCGGGATTTTCATTTTTGCAATTATGCTGCATTTGGAATTTTTTTCTGCTTTCCATCACATTAAATGTTAAAATGAATGGTGTCATTTAAAGCTGCAGCTTGTTCCACAAAAACACAAGCCCTTATACGGCTATGTCAGCGTGGAAAAGGAAAAAAAAATAGGTGCGGCACTCAGAAAGGAAAAAACAAAAAAGGAAGGAATCAAGAAGACAACTAATCCAGACATGGCACTAAAACGAGTTACACAAGACATACACAAAAAACGTCTCTAATATTTCATAATGGTCAATGTGGCACTATATAGGCAAAACATTCCTGGAGGATTCCTAGAGTGCTTCTCTAGGATATACCTATGTAAGTGTTGCATTGTAATTGTACTGGTAGGCTGAGGGCTTGGCCTTCTAGAAGGAGCAATGTTGTCTTCTCCAGGATGCTTCTAGTCTTTTTGGATTTGAGGTGGGCGTTCGTTTTCTTTTTCGCGCCCACTGACTTAGGTTCCTTCCTTGTGTTGAAACACTGACAACTCTCAATCGCTGCTCCACTTATCATGTGAACTGCTTGGAGAGCAAGTGAGATAAGAAAGATCAATCCCCATTGTTCCTGTTGATGCCTAATAACAAATCTGTCCTGCACATTAACCATAAAGGTAAATACATTTATTATTTGAAAAAAAAAATCCTATAATTGATTTAACGTACACCTCTTTAACCATTATTATTCTGTATTTGACATATAATACATTGCAAGCTCCTCAGTGCTATTAGTCATTAACCAGATTGCTGATCTTCTTGTTGGCTCTGTCTCATCCCCTTCAGTCACAGCAGTATTGAAGGTTTGACTGGGCTTAAGGTTACAAGTCTGCAGTGACTCTGTGACAGCAGACTTGTGAATTCTCCGGCATCGGGAGTGGGTGATTGTGTTACCACAAGTATGCATAGTTACGGCCACAATCCGACTAGACATGTCCGGCCTCTCTCAATACACTTTCCATTGAGCTAGGCCGCGCAGGTCTAGTCTGCATGTGATCGAATGTATGCAAATCGCATATTTGTGGTCACTTTCCTGATACCGGCACAGGAGAATCAATTAAAGTGCTAGGTGGTTCTCTACATTGACACTGCATCAGACAGTTTACAATGTGTTGTAATATATGGAAACTGCAGAAGAAGCAAACATTTTACAGGAATACTTGTTTTTACGCAATACATGCATTATATTAACCTCTTCCCAACCTGTGACGCCACGTAGGCGTCATGAAAGTTGGTGCCAATCCGACCTGTGACGCCTATGTGGCGTCATGGAGGGATTGCGTCCCTGCAGATCGGGTGAAAAGGGTTAACTCCAATTTCACCCGATCTGCAGGGACAGGGGGAGTGGTACTTCAGCCCAGGGGGTGTGGCTTTGCCCTCTCCCCCCCCCCCCCCTGATTCTACGATCGCTCTGATTGGCTGTTTCACTTTCAACAGCCAATCAGAGCAATTTGTAATATTTCACCTATTAAAAGTGGTGAAATATTACAATCCAGCCATGGCCGATGCTGCAATATCATCGGCCATGGCTGGAAACCCTGACCTGCCCCCGGCCACCGCCACCGATCTCCTCCCCAGTCCTCCGTTCTGCCCTGTACTGTGGTCCGCTCCCCTCTGTCCTCCTGTCTGCTCCCCCGTGCTCCGATCCCACCCCCTCATACTTACCAAGCCTCCCGGTGTCCGTCTGTCTTCTCCATGGGTGCCGACATCTTTCAAAATGGCGGGCGCATGCGCAGTGCGCCCGCCGAATCTGCCGGCCGGCAGATTCCTTCCAGGTACATTTTGATCACTGTGATAGGTTTTATCACAGTGATCAAAATAAAAAAAAAATAGCAAATGAATCCCCCCTTTATCACCCCCATAGGTATGGACAATAATAAAATAAAGAAAATATATTTACTTTTATTTTTCCACTAGGGTTAGGGCTAGGATTAGAATTAGGGTTAGAACTAGGGTTAGGGATAGAATTAGGCTATGTGCACACGGTACGGATTTGGCTGCGGATCCGCAGCGGATTGGCCGCTGCGGATTCGTAGCAGTTTTCCATCAGGTCTACAGTACCATGTAAACCTTTGGAAAACCAAATCCACTGTGCCCATGGTGTGGAAAATACCACGTGGAAATGCTGCGTTGTATTTTCCGCAGCATGTCAATTCTTTGTGCGGATTCCGCAGCGGTTTACACCTGTTCCTCAATAGGAATCCGCAGGTGAAATCCGCACAAAAAACACTGGAAATCCACGGTAAATCCGCAGGTAAAACGCAGTGCCTTTTTAACAGCAGATTTTTCAAAAATGGTGCGGAAAAATCTCACACGAATCTGCAACGTGGGCACATAGCCTTAGGGTTATGGTTGGAATTAGGGCTAGGGTTGGAAATGGGGTTAAAATTAGGCTTGTGGTTAGGGTTAGGGGTGTGTTGTGGTTAGGGTTGGGATTAGGGTTAGAGGTGTGTTGGGGTTAGGGTTGTGGTTGGGGGTGTGTTGTGGTTAGGGTTGTGATTAGGGTTATGGCTAGAGTTGGGATTAGGGTTAAGGGTGTGTTGGGGTTAGTGTTGGAGTTAGAATTGAGGGGTTTCCACTGTTTAGGCACATCAGGGGTCTCCAAACGCAACATGGCGCCACCATTGATTCCAGCCAATCTTGCCTTCAAAAAGCCAAATGGTGCTCCCTCCCTTCCGAGCCCCGACGTGCACCTAAACAGTGGTTTACCCCCACATATGGGGTACCAGCATACTTAGGACAAACTGGGCAACAATTATTGGGGTCCAATTTCTCCTGTTACCCTTGCAAAAATTAAAAATTGCTTGCTAAAACATAATTTTTGAGGAATGAAAAATTATTTTTTATTTTCACGGCTTTGCGTTATAAACTTCTGTGAAGCACTTGGGGGCTCAAAGTGCTCACTACACATCTAGATAAGTTCCTTTGGGGGTCTAGTTTCCAAAATAGGGTCACTTGTGGGGGTTTCTACTGTTTAGGCACATCAGGGGCTCTGCAAATGCAACGTGACGCCTGCAGACCATTCCATCAAAGTCTGCATTTCAAAACGCCACTACTTCCCTTCCGAGCTCTGACGTGTGCCCAAACAATGTTTTACCCCCACATATGGGGTACCAACATACTCAAGACAAACTGGGCAACAACTATTGTGGTCCAATTTCTCCTGTTACCCTTGTGAAAATAAGAAATTGCTAAAACATCATTTTTGAGGAAAGAAAAATTATCTCTTATTTTCACGGCTCTGCCTTGTAAACTTCTTTGAAGCACTTGGGGGTTCAAAGTGCTCACCACATATCTATATTAGTTCCATGGTAGGTCTAGTTTCCAAAATGGGGTCACATGTGGGGGAGCTCCAATGTTTAGGCACACGGGCTCTCCAAACGCGAAATGGTGTCCGCTAACGATTGGAGCTAATTTTTCATTCAAAAGTCAAATGGCGCTCCTTCCCTTCCAAGCCCTGCCGTGTGCCCAAACAGTGGTTTACCCCCACATGTGAGGTATCAGTGTACTCAGGAGAAATTGCCAATAAATTTTAGGATCCATTTTATCCTGTTGCCCATGTGGAAATGAACAAATTGAGGCTAAAATACATTTTTTTGTGAAAAAAAGAAGTACTTTTTCATTTTTACGGATCAATTTGTGAAGCACCTGGGGATTCAAAGTGCTCACTATGCATCTAGATTAGCTCCTTAGGGGGTCTAGTTTCCAAAATGGGGTCACATGTGGGGGAGCTCCAATGTTTAGGCACACGGGCTCTCCAAACGCGAAATGGTGTCCGCTAACGATTGCAGCTAATTTTTCATTCAAAAGTCAAATGGCGCTCCTTCCCTTCCGAGCCTTGCCGTGTGCACAAACAGTGGTTTGTGACCACATATGAGGTATCAGTGTAGTCAGGAGAAATTGCACACATTTTAGGATCCATTTTATCCTGTTGCCCATGTGAAAATGAAAAAATTGAGGCTAAAATAATTTTTTTTGTGAAGAAGCACCTGAAGGGTTAATAAACTTCTTGAATGTGGTTTTGAGCACCTTGAGGGGTGCAGTTTTTAGAATGGTGTCACTTTTGGGTATTTTCAGCCATATAGACCCCTCAAACTGACTTCAAATGTGAGGTGGTCCCTAAAAAAAATGATTTTGTAAATTTTGTTGTAATGATAAATCGCTGGTCAAATTTTAACCCTTAACTTCCTAGCAAAAAAAAAATTTGTTTACAAAATTGTGCTGATGTAAAGTAGACATGTGGGAAATGTTATTTATTAACTATTTTGTGTCACATAACTTTCGTTTAACAGAATAAAAATTCAAAATTTTAAAATTGCGAAATTTTCAAAATTTTAGCCAAATTTCCATTTTTTTCACAAATAAACGCAAAAATTATCGACCTAAATTTAGCACTAGCATGAAGCACAATATGTCACGAAAAAACAGTCTCAGAACCGCTAGGATCCGTTGGAGCGTTCCTGAATTATTACCTCATAAAGGGACACTAGTCAGAATTGCAAAAAACGGCCAGGTCATTAAGGTCAAAATAGGCTGGGTCATGAAGGGGTTAAAGATGCAAAGGTACCAGTGGACATTATCTTTTCTTAAAGGCAATCTGTCAGCAGGTTTTTGCTATGTAATCTGAAGGCAGCAGGAAATTGAGGCTGAAACACAGAATTTAGGAATGTGTCACTTGTCAGATTGCCTGCTGTTGTTTAGGAACTGTGAAGGATTTATCACTAAGAGATTAACATTGGTGTAGCAACTAAGCACATCACTGTCTATGGACTTTGTACATGGAGAGCCTGGTGTGGGCAGGGTTAGCTTTCTCAGCTCTGCTTTGTGCTACATCTAAGAACTCTGATTGTTTGAGAGCTGCTGTACCCAGTAATATAAGGCTACGTTCACATTTACGTTGTTGGGCGCAGCGTTGGCGACGCATACCGCCGCATGCGACATTCACCCCTATCTTTAACATTGGGGGCGCATGGACATGCGCCGGTATGCGCTGTACTGTGTTTTACGACGCGTGCGTCATATAGACGCACAGACAGGGCGCAGAGGACGCTACTTGTAGCGTTCTCCCTGCGCCGAAATTCCTGCTCTGTGCGATCTTATGACAACGCGTGCGTCGCAAAACGCAGCGTTGTGCACTTATGTCGCCGACGCTGCGCCCAACAACGCAAATGTGAACGTTGCCTAAGTGATACATGTTGGATTCAGCTTCTCTTTGCCTACATCATGCTGCTCTCAGATGAGGTAGCCAAAAAGTGGTTACAGATTCCCTTTTAATGAAAGACAAGGTTTAGAATTCTGACTAGATTACTAGATTCCTCAGAGGAGTGAAAGCAGAAAGTGTAAAAATCAATACCTAAAGATGAAACTGGGACCTCTCCAGTTTTTGATGCCACTAAAGGTGCTCGGTGGGGAAGGTGTCCTCTTTGCTGTACCTCTTGTCCTGATACAGCTTCTTTTTTTGATGTGGTTGTCCTATCCTAAGTCTTTCAGTGTGACTTATCCTGGTAGTGCTGTCCTAGGTGAGAGAAAACGCTAACGGTTATATTCTACTCTACCGCATGCCATCATCAACTCCTGCCTACAATACTACAACATCCTCTTTGTGGCCTTGCATCCAACATCCTTGCGCCCATTCAGTCTATCCTCAGTTCTGATACAAATACATGGCTAGACACTGTTGGCTGGATCTCTGCGTTTTAAAGTAAATTAATAAGAAACTAGGTGCAACTGGTGTCTATAGCATTTTTAAAGGCCTTTAAAATGTAGACATTTATTTTCATCCAACACACAGAATGAGCAATGGACGGCACTAGAGAAGCACAAATCAATATGGACATACACTCCTTAAAGAACATCCGAAAAATACGCAGGTGGCACGAATATTCTGGGTATATGGTGCTCAGCACTGATAGGCAATCCAGAGTAAATACGATGAAACAAGAAAAGAAAACAGTGCGGCACTCACCCTTATTATTTGAAGCTGTGAAATCGTGCTCTTTATTGGAGAAAAATGTATAAAACATCCATTAGGACATCAGGTCAGCGAGAGGGTGCGGAGGTGGAGTGTGGACGACGGCCGTTTCGCACGGTATGTGCTTCAACTGGACCCGTTGAAGCACATACCATGCGAAACGGCCGTCGTCCACACTCCACCTCCGCACCCTCTCGCTGACCTGATGTCCTAATGGATGTTTTATACATTTTTCTCCAATAAAGAGCACGATTTCACAGCTTCAAATAATAAGGGTGAGTGCCGCACTGTTTTCTTTTCTTGTTTCATCGTATTTATTTTCATCTTCAAGCTCTATTCTGTAGAAAAGCTTTAACGGCCCAAAGAGGCCTATTTACCTGTCTCTTTTTTTTTTTTTTCAATAGAGTAACGTAGATACAAACTTGGCAAGGTTAGTGTAACCATTTGTATGGTTGCCATATCCTAATGTTGATTGACATGTTTAAAATGGCTGCTATTGTCTTGTTTGTGCTCATCTTTCAACCCTTCTAGCAATCCTGGTAATATAGTTGACTAGTGCGAAGGGGACTTTAAACATGTCTATACCTACAGGCTGCATAAACTTTGCCTCTTCAGAAGCTGTAGGAATAGTTTAGCTGTGTTTGAGTTGTGATGATCATCTTTCTATGGGTTCTGCATGTTAAAATATGACAATACCTTTGAATCATTAAACTGGAGAGTATTCATAGCTATGGTCACCATAGTAAATAGTTTGTAGAAAAAGAGATATAGAAGCTCGCCAAGCACTGTGGAGAGCTTTTTGGGTGAACACAAGCAGTTTGAATTGTATCCTGCAATTAATGGGCAGCCAGTGCAACGACTGGCGAGGAGCGGATGCGTCTGAGTACCGATTAGCCAGATGGACGACTCTGGCTGCTGCATTAAGGATGGACTGGAGAGAGGAAAGTCGACCGAGGGGGAGGCCAATTAATAGAGCATATTAGAGATGTAGCCCCAAACACCTCGAAATCCTCATCTGCCAAAGATGGTTGTTGATAAATGTGTATAAAGCTTCTTCACATCTCTCTGGAAACCTTAAATGATCCTCTTTTACTAGGATTCTGTTCCTCATTTGTACTTGAAGAAACCAGATCCACTATTTGATAGCCCTCTCAGCGTGTATTAACAGTTCTTTGAATTCTCATGTTATTTTTACATTTCTGTAACTTGTAACCAGATGACTTGGAATAAATGGATGATCCATACATCTGTTCCTGAATATTTGTGTTCACATTGGTTATAACGTTTCCCAAAAAGACGGAATCAATTTTTGAGGTGTGGAATTTAGTTCTAAGAAATAAAATAAATCGTGATGAGCGGGCGTGCTCCGATAACATCTTATCCGAGCATACTCTGATAACACCCGAGCGTTTGGGGCGTGCGCGATTAATATGTTCGATCCTCCGCATCTGCATGATTTGCCACTGTTACACAGCCCCAACACATGTGGGGATTGCCTAACAAACGAGCAATCCACGCATGTGTTGCGGCTGTCCAACAGCGGCAAATCATGCAGCTGCGGAGACTCGAACATATTAATTGAGCACCCTAAGATACTCTGATAACACCAGAGCATGCACAGATAAGACGATATCTGAGTCTTGGAAGTTAGGAACTGGAGGTTCTCTTCTTTGTGGTCAACGTGGACTAGAGCGCTGGAGTTGTGTATGTGTGTCCTCTGACATGGGCAGAACAAAGTAGTCATGTTCAAATCACAGAAAGAAAGAGGCCATAAATACCTGGCCACAATACCAATGATGGTGATATAAGGCTTAGGTAGTCATTTTACCTGAACGTCCTTATAGTGTCTCTATAGGGTCCAAGGGTGACAGAAAAAATGTTTTGACCATATCTAGTTGCTATATTGATACTTAATCAGTAGCCATTTTGTCCATGCCAGTACTACAATCACAATGACAAACCCACCTAGCTCTTTATTGTTATGACCCTAATGTAGACCATGTTAGGTGGCCAAATATTTTTTTTAGTGGGTCTGCTTCAAAAAATGCCTAAAATATGCTTGTTGTAAGACTTGTCACATTCATTTCTATTGTAAAACTTTGTTGCTGCTCATATGTTCAGTCTTTTGAGCTCTTCTTTTTCTTGTTTCAGATGTTTTATGCTATGTGAACTGATTTGTGGTGCGTTTTTGACATTTGCTACAATTTATTTTTTTTAACAAGTCCACTGAGTTTAGTGTATATTTTCCCCATAGAAGATCATCAGATATAGAAAATCCACATGTAAAAAAAAATGCATGAGATCAACACATTGTATTGTATCAAAGTTTTATCAAAGCCGTATACTAGGAAGTATCAAAAGCAAAGCAGCTTTATTTAAAAAATGACACACCAAAAAAAGACCAACTGCAGCGTCAAAAATGCAATAAAAACTTATGTAAAAAAAACTCCCTCAAAAATGCAATGAAAAACAAAACAGAAGTGATCTAATTTGCCTAATGGGTGTAGAAAATCTGCAACATCAAAAACTTACCAATTGCTCATCACAGGAACGTAGCCTTAGGTTTTGACAAAAAAATAGCCTAGTGGGGGAAAAAAAGTGCAAGCCCTCCTAGATAAAATTTACTCTAAACTATGCACAATCCAATCAGAAGGCTGCAAAAATGCTTTAGTGAAAAATTAAAGAATTCCTTTTAAAACTGCTTGAGGATACTAAAGGCTCCAAAAAGAAGTAGCATTTAGGGTATGTGCACACGTTGCTTATTTTGCTGCGGATCAGCAGTGGATTGGCCGCTGCGGATTCGCAGCAGTTTTCCTGTGTTTACAGTACCATGTAAACCTATGGAAAACCAAATCCACAGTGCACATGCTGCGGGGAAAAAACGTGCAGAAACGTAGCGTTGTTTATTCCGCAGCATGTCAATTCTTTGTGCGGATTCTGCAGCGGTTTACACCTGCTCCATAATAGGAATCCACAGGTGTAAAACCGCAGGTGGAAAATAAATCCGCGGTAATTCTCCAGGAAATCCGCAGTGCAGTTTACCTACGGATTTACCAAAATCAGTCTGGGAAAATCCGCAGAGTAATTCACAACGTGTGCACAGACCCTTTATGTAGAAGATTCCACTAGAAAACTCGTTGGTTTTGATCTCTTAGGACACGTTCAGTATTTGGTCAGTATTTTACCTCAGTATCTGTAAGCCAAAACCAGGAGTGGGTGATAAATACAGAAGAGGTGACATGTTTCTATTATACTTTTCCTCTGATTTGTTACAATCTGGATTTTAGCTTACAGATACTGAGGTAAAATACTGACCAAATACTGAATGTCTCAACGTGGCCTTAGGCTAAGTTCACGCTAGGGGTTTGTGAAGCTTTTTTTTTTTTTCTTTTTTTAATGCTCTTTTTTAATGCAAATTTTCAGCTGCTTTTTACAGTACCAGCAAAGTCAGTGAGATTTCGGAAATCTCTTGCACACACTTTTTTTTTTTTGTCATCGGGATTTTGTGCTTTGCATTTTTTTTTGCACAATGGAGCATGTCACTTCTTTTCATTTTTTTTTTTTTTACATGCCTTTCACCCTTTGAATAAATGAATTGGATAAACTCCCCAAAAACACAGGTATCAGGTTTTGCTGCATATTTTTGTGCCAAAGCCTAATGCTATAGAATAGGCCTTTTTTTAACACTAAGTTTATCAGCATGCACAAGAATCAAATCTAGCATGCCAAATCCGCAGCAAAAAAAAACAAAGAGAAAAACCAAGGGAAAACCTACCGTATATACTCGAATATAAACCGACCCCCCCTAATTTTGCAACAAAAAACTGGGAAAACTTAATGACTCGAGTATAAGCCTAGGGTGGGAAATGCAGCAGCTACCGGTAAATGTCAAAAATAAAAATAGATACCAATAAAAGTAAAATTAATTGAGACTTCAGGAGCCCTATATAATGCTCCATACAGTTGATTATGGCCCCATAAGATGCGCCATATTAAAATATGCCCGATATAATGCTCCATATAGTTCTTTATGGCCCCATAAGATGCTCCATATTAAAATATGCCCCATATAATGCTCCATGCAGTTCTTTATGGCCCCATAAGATGCTCCATATTAAAATATGCCCCATATAATGCTCCATGCAGTTCTTTATGGCCCCATAGTTGCCCCATATAATGCTCCATGCAGTTCATTATGGCCCCATAGATGCTCCATATAACAATGTGCCACATGTAATGCTGCTGCTGCACTAAAAAAAAAAAAAAGACATACTCACCTCTCGTCGCTGCCCGCTGCTCCTCAGCGTCCCGTCTCTCCACACTGACTGTTCAGGTAGAGGGCGGCGCGCACACTAGTACGTCTTCGCGCCCTGTGACCTGAACAGTCACTGCAGAGGACACGGAAGACTGAGCGCCGGTGGAACGTGGGAAGGTAAATATGAAATACTCACCTGCTCCCGGTGCTCCTGATGTGGTCCCTGCATGTCCCATGGTCTCCGGGCGCGGCAGCTTCTTCCTGTAGTGGACGGTCACATGGTACCGCTCATTACAGTAATGAATATGCAGCTCCACCCCTATGGGAGTGGAGTCCATATTCATTACTTTAATGAGCGCTACCAGTGACTGCTGAACAGGGGAAGAAGCTGCCGCGCCCGGAGACCGTGGGACATGCAGGGACCGCGCCGGGAGCAGGTATTTGACAGTCGTCGCTCCCCCTCACCCGCCGACCATGACTCGAGTATAAGCCAAGAGGGGCACTTTCAGCCCATTTTTTTTGTCCTGAAAATCTCGGCTTATACTCGAGTATATACGTTATTTTCTGCAACTTCTTTCCTGCGAAGAGATCAGGTTTTGCTGCAGAAAAAAAAACGCTGAAAAAGCGCCTAGTGTGAACTTAGCCTTACGCATGGTGGACAATAAAGAACCTTCTAATGAATATTGCAGCAAAAGACTTCTCTCCAGCAGCGCAGTCAATTTTTAAGTATGTACACATACCCACTTGCCTTCTTGTGCTCCTAGGATGATACATGGACACCAAATATCCATTTTTATCAACTATTTAGAATCGTCGGAGAGCTTTTTAAACACTGATTTTGATCTAGAATCTATACTTTTGGTATGGCTATTACAAATGGTAGTATGAACAGCAGATATGGACAACCAGCTAGTTCTGATGGATAAAAAGTCCATGTAAAATAATCTTACACAACTTGCAGTTTATCAGAACGCAGATAGCATGTACTATTGAAAGAGAAAGACATAAACAGTAATTATCGTCCATGTATATGGAAAAATAAAGCACAAAATAATACTTGTCTAAATCTGGTAAAGAAAATGTTTTTCTATAAATTATTAGCATTTTTATAAGAACACATAATAGCAATAATATTAGTAAATGATTGGGGACATTTATCTGCAGTGATCGATTTAAAGGAATATTGTACCTTGGTCCTTTTTTTAAATGATTCAGGAGTTAAAGAGTTAACTCAGTTTGCTGGTAAGGTCAGCACATTGTAAAGTTGGTTTAAGCTGCTGGTTACCAGGCAAGAGAAGATGAAAATGACTTTGCTTTGCATGCTGTGTATACAGAGCGTTAGGGAATATGAGGAACTGTTTGCATACACTTTATTTGTTGTGACATTTTGATAATCATAAAGATAACCAAGGGCAAAGAAACCAGGACATGAAAGGTGGGAAATCCCATTATCTTAATGCTATAAAAATGGTCATCCACAGAGAAGAACAAGCATATTTCTGTTTGACTTTCAGTGATCTCTTTTCACGGGAAAAAAAGAAACTGTCATGGGAATAAAACCTTCACATAGATCTCCATATATTAGCCAAATCTTCATTTTTGGCACACTGATTGCTAAAGGTAATCTCTTGTCCTGTTTGTTCCAGTAAGTGCAGTCTGAAAGAAAACAAAAGTCAGTAGGCCCATGTAAAAAAATAAAATGTAGGAGAAGTTTTCATTCTTGGTACTTGAAGATCCAGAAATTTTGGACCCAA
Source organism: Ranitomeya imitator (assembly GCF_032444005.1). Lineage (NCBI taxonomy): Eukaryota > Metazoa > Chordata > Amphibia > Anura > Dendrobatidae > Ranitomeya > Ranitomeya imitator. The sequence goes on from NC_091284.1 coordinate 464,794,215, forward strand.
TTCAGAACCTGTCAGCAAAATTTAGTCCTATAAAATAAAGATATGGCTGCAGCAGTGCTGTAAAACAGATTAAATTGATACCTTTGGTGAAGAAATCTGCTTTGTGGTTCTTCATTAAAGGGAACCTGTCAGCATGATTGTGCTGAGTAACCTACAGATACTGTCAGGTTGGCGCCGAGATACTGTCAGGTTGGCGCCGTTATACGGACAGTGACCCATACAGATGACTATGTAATCAGAGCACCACATGAAGCCCTCCACAGGCCGACCCAAAACACAAGAATCTCATTAACTGAAAACTGCAAATATTAATTAAACAACCACCACCAGATGGATTTCATCAAACAAGGTATCATTTTAATCAGTACAACGGCGCCAACCTGACACTGTCTGTCGTTTGCTGAGCACAATCCATCTGACAGGTTCACTTTAAAGGGACTCTGTCATCACAGAATGACTGTTCAAACTAACTCCCGCCGCTCGATGCTTCAAGGCAGGGCAATCGTTTTATATGCATTTTCACACTGGCTTGTTTTTTCTCAATCTCCACCTCCTTCTTTAATTGACAGCAATAGTTTCATAGAGCCAGAGAAGGGTGGAGATAGATTGAAACCAAGCAAGTGGAGTCAGGGGAGTAACTTGCCTGCATTTCCGCCAACATGCTATTCACTGCGTTTGCTGCTCTGCTTGCCCTAGTGTCTAGCCGCCGCGCTGAGTCAATGCAGCACTTCCAACTGCACCGCTTATCCCTGATGTCTCCACATGTGGCTATAGGGGGGCACGGCCAGATCCTGCAGGAATTTAACCCTGCTGTGTCCTGTAGGGTTTGGATTCCCCATCCAATCACTAGCCAGCAGGTGCTATATCATCCAGCACCCCTCTCCACACCTTGCTTAAGCTGAGGTTTCAGTTTGCTGTTAGCATCTAGTTCTCAGTCAAGGTGTTTTTTGTTCTTTGTCTCTTCTGTTGCAGATCTGGCTTTTCTTCTTGTCCTCTGTTCTCTCCATTCCTGACAATGGCTACGTATCGTCAACCTGTGCTGCCTTTCCTGACCTTGCTTTGTCTGACTACTCTTCTGTCTCGCCCACCTGTACGCCATGACTGTCTGGTCAGATGCTGCAGTCCCGGGAACTGCCCTGAAGTGGTACCTGGTGTCTACAAGTTTCCCTTCCTATCCTCCCCATCATACGTTCTAGTGAATACCCAGTAGATACTGAGTCATGCCCCCTCCAAGGTAAACTGAGCCTGTGGGGCTGTGGATCCAAACTCATTAGTGTTACAGGTGTGAATGTGTAGTAAATGATTGGCCCCTCTATGAAGCACTGCACATAAAATGAAAAGTAATTTCTCATAACCCCTTTAATATTTGCCCATGCAAGAACCATCATAAAGTGCATCAAAGCAATATCTGTGTGTGTTACAAGGATATCTTAAAAAAAAAAAAAAACATTGTCCAAAAAGGACAACCACTTAATTGAATATTCTATTGTAAAACATTTTGAGGGTTTCAAGTCTTTATAAAAAAAAATTGCACACAAATAGTTTACATACAGTAAAATTAGTCAAAAAACTGGCCATATGCATTGGTTGGCTGTCGACAAAATTAAGCTTCAACTAATGATTTGGCCGACAGTCATCTCGGCAAACACTCCCATACACAGGAGCACTCACACATCTGAGCACTGCTGTGTTCTGCATGAAAAAGCTGCCAAATAACACCTCGGCTGGTGACTTATCTCCAGGAGAACAATGCGATTGTCATTCCAAAGTCAGAGAAGCGTGATCAATATTTCTCCCAACCATCAGTCGGCCTGTGCTCCCCAATACATTAGACCATCAGCCGAACACGACCATATCAGCCGGTTCATCCGACATCAGTCTGGGGGCCTTTAGGCTCTGAGCACATTAAATCTAGTTCTTTTTTTGGAGACCTAAATCAGAAAAGAATTCCCTATATACTGTATATCTCAGATAGGAGGCTACGGCTTTCTGTTTATAAAAAAAAAAAAAGGCATGGTTTGTGAGTGTATGAAAAGTTATTTTGTGCCTGGCATAGGGACTCGGGGACTGATATACAGCATATTAGAATGCTCTAAACGATGATTTAAAGGTGCTGGCTGTACTTTATATTAGGAAAACCTTGTGATGGGTTCCCTTTTGAAGCTGCAGATTTCACTCTTAATTGGTAAAGATTATGAATGAAATGCATGTACCCTATATACAGTATCATGTTTTTCATTTCTATAGAGGCATTACTAAAGAAAACCAAAATAATGATCACTTTAGTTGAAACATGTCTGGAGCTGTATAGACTTATCCATTCTTAAACGTGATGCATATAATTCTAATGTGATGGCTCCAAGATTTGTTTTATTAGCATCATAATTCCCGTGTACCTGGATTTCGTTCCTGGACCACTTGTATTTGAATGATGGGTTTTAATATAGGCAGATGAGCAGTCATTTTTATATATTTGGTTAAAATCAATCAGACGTAATCCATGTAGTGAGAATGTTGCCTAGATTTTTGTTAAAATGTTCCTGTATGTACAGTGGGTACAGAAAGTATTCAGACCCCTTTACATTTTTCACTCTTTGTTTCATTGCAGCCATTTGGTAAATTCAAAAGTTAATTTTCTTTCATTAATGTACTCTCTGCAACCCATCGTGACTGAAAAAAACAGAAATGTATACATTTTTGCAAATTTATTAAATAAGAAAAACTGAAATATCACATGGTCATAAGTATTCAGACCCTTTGCTCAGTATTGAGTAGAAGCACCTCTTTGAGCTAGTACAGCCATGAGTCGTCTTGGGAATGATGCAACAAGTTTTCCACACCTGGATTTGGGGATCCTCTGTTATTCTTCCTTGCAGATCCTCTCCAGTTCCGTCAGGTTGGATGGTGAACGTTGCTGGACAGCCATTTTCAGGTCTCTCCAGAGATTCTCAATAGGGTTTAGGTCAGGGCTCTGGCTGGGCAAGTCAAGAATGGTCACAGAGTTGTTCTGAAGCCACTCCTTTGTTATTTTAGCTGTGTGCTTAGGGTCATTGTTTTGTTGGAAGGTGAACCTTCGGCCAAGTCTGAGGTCCAGAGCACTCTGGAAGACGTTTTCATCCAGGATATCTCTGCACCTGGCCACATTCATGCCTCCTTCAATGGCAACCAGTCGTCCTGTCCCTGCATCTGAAAAACACCCCATAGCTGCAGCCAACATGTTTCACTGATGGAATTCTGTTGGGCAGGTGATGAGCAGTGCCTGGTTTTCTCCAAATATACCGCTTAGAATTCTCACCAAAAAGGTCTATCTTCGTCTCATCAGACCAGAGAATCTTATTTCTCATAGTCTGGGAGTCCTTCATGTGTGTTTTAGCAAACTCTATGCGGGCTTTCATATGTCTTGCACTGAGGAGAGGATTCAGTCAGGGCACTCTGCCATAAAGGCCAGACTGGTGGAGGGCTGCAGTGATAGTTGACTTTGTGGAACTTTCTGCCATGTCCCTACTGCATCTCTGGAGCTCAGCCACAGTGATCTTGGGGTTCTTCTTTACCTACCTCACCAAGGCTCTTCTCCCACGATTGCTTAGTTTGGCTGGACAGCCAGGTCTAGGAAAACTTCTGGTGGTCCCAAACTTCTTCCATTTAAAGATTATGGAGGCCACTGTGCTCTTAGGAACCTTGAGTACTTCAGAAATTCTGTTGTAACCTTGGCCAGATCTGTGCCTTGCCACAATTGTCTCTGAGCTCCTTGGCCAGTTCCTTTGACCTCATGATTCTCATTTGGTCTGTCATGCACTGTAAGCTGTGGGGTCTTATATACACAGGTGTGTGCCTTTCCAAATCAAGTCCTATCAGTTTAACTAAACACAGCTGGACTCCAATGAAAGAGTAGAACCATCTCAAGGCGGATCACAAGGAAATGGACAACATGTGACTTAAATATGAGTGTCTGAGCAAAGGGTCTTATGACCATGTGATATTTCAGTTTTTCTTTTTTTAATAAATATGCAAAAAAATTTACATTTGTTTTTTTTTTTCAGTCAAGATGGGGTGCAGAGGGTACATTAATGAGAGTGGGGGAAAAATGAACTTTGTTGAATTTAACAAATGGCTGTAATGAAACAGAGTGAAAAATTTAAAGGGGTCTAAATACTTCCATACCGACTGTAGTATGACTGTGAGTGATTTATGTCTGTATGGAATGTCACTTTTTTTTTTAAATTATATCCTATTTTAGACAGTAAAACAATAGGTCTAACTTCTGTTTCTGTATGTCCACTCTAAAATTTTAATGGAACTTGCTGCTTTGTTCCCTGGCCCACTGGGATGATCTTCGTTGGAGCATACGGTAAATCGCATGTGGCATGTTCCACATTTTCAATTTTTAAGTGGATCCAAGGCTGCAATTTGCCACAATTTTAAAATTTTAGAATACAAATGTTGTGGTTTCAGCACAATTGCAGATTGCAAAATAAAAAAAACATGGGTACACAGTCTTCGAGCTCATTCAGACAGTTTTCCATTGACTAGTTCTGTCCATGTTATTCATTGATAGTACTTGTAGTACTTGTATTATAGTATATGGGGCTTTTCAAATGATCGTGCATTTTTCACTCCACACCAAAACACAGTCACATTTTTTACTTTAATCTGACTCGCTGATGTACGGTAAGTCTATGGGTCTGTGAAAAAATTGGACCACAATCATTTGCCATCAGTGTATTATCCATGCCCCTTTTTCATGTTTTTTAAATTGGAGAAGTTTGAGAAAAATTGATAAACTGATCAAACATTGATGAAATTTTTTTTTTTTCATACAGGAGAATAATTACTGAATGAGGCCTTTGTAAAAGGTTTCTTTAACTTTTATTAATTGTGTATATAATTGTTCTTCTTTTGCAACAGATTACTGATAACTCCACTAGTAGATTTATGCTTTCTTGTTAGTCTGACATGCATTAAGCCAGCATTTTAATCTTTTTCTCATGATTTCAGTAAACCTAGATTATTGCATTGTGTGATGCCTCCTAAGGCTTTGACATTTACCAGAATGGATCCTCGTCATGTTTACTTTGAAGTGAAAAAAATGTTTTACTGCAGATCATTTTTATTCCCAGTTGCCTTTTCGATGTTTCATTTAGTTTAACAAGAGTGCCACGGTTTCCAGAAAAAAAGCTAAGTTTTTCTTTTTTTCCTCCCATTTTCTTCAACTTCTACATTAACTATAGAGCTCAGTTATATATAATTTTTCTTTAAAGGATAGAGGGACACTAAAATACCACATCCTAGATATCACTGAATGAAGTATTCCAGTTGCAGATCTGTACTCATTACATTGTGGAATGCATTGAGAACAGTAAACGACAAAGATGACCATGTAAATCAAAATTAATATCCAATGGAGGTCTGGAGTTGGAATGATGCTCAAAATCAAAGTGGAAATTCAAATTACAGGCTGATACAACTTCAGTGGAAATGCCTCAAGAGAAAGAAATGAAGCTCAGTAGTGTGTGTGGCCTCCACATGTCTGTATGGCCGCTCTACAATGCCTAGGCATAGTTCTGATGAGGCTGCGGATGTTCTCCTGGGGGATCTCCCAGACCTGGATTAAAGCATTATTCAACTCCTGGCCAGTCTGTGGTGGAACGTGATGTTGGTGGATGGAACGAGACATGATGTCCCAGATGTGCTCAATTGCTCCAGTCCATAGCATCAATGCCTTCATAATGCAGGAACTAGTGACACACTTCAGCAACATGAGGCCCAGCATTGTCATGTATCAGAAGGAATCCAGGGCCCACTGCATCTGCATGTGGGCTCACAATGGATCTGAGGATCTCATCCTGGTACCCAATGGCAGTCAGGTTACCTTTGGCTAGCACATACAAGGTTGTGCAGCCCTCCAATGAAATGCTTTCCCACACCATTACTGGCTTACTGCCAAACTGGTAATACTGAAGGATGTTGCAGGCAGCAGAACGCTCTTCTGGGTGTCTCCAGACTCTGTCATGTCTGTCACATGTGCTCAGTGTGAGCCTGCTCTCATCTGTGAAGAGCACAGGACGCCAATGTCAAATCTGCCATTCTTGGTGTTTTCTGGTAAATTCCAATCGCCCTGCACGGTGTTGGGTTGTAAGAACAACACCCACTTGTGGACATTGAGCCCGCATACCACCTTCATGGAGGCTGTTTCTGACAGTTTGAGCAGACATGTGAATGTTAGTGGCTTGCTGGAGGTCTGGCACTGCTCCTCCTGTTCTTCCTTGCACAAAGGCATAAAGGAGGAGGTTGCAGTCCTGCTTCTGGGTTGTTGCCCTCCTACGGCCCCCTCCTCATCTTCTGATGTACTTGTCTGTCTCCCTGTATCTGCTCCATGCTCTGGACACTGTACTGACAGGCACCGCTATCCTTCTTGCCACTGCTCGCATTGATAGAGAAATGGTCTGTGGTCACCCCCTGCAGAACCACTGCTTTTATAGGGGTTGTCTTGCTTACTGCTTTTAATTTCTACCTGTTGTCTGTCCTGTTTGCCCAACAGCAGGATAAATTGATTCACAATCAGTATTGTTCCATAACTGGACTGGTTGATTTCACAGATGTGTGTTGTTTCAGTGTTCCCTTTATTTTTTTGAGCTTTATAATTATTAATATATATTTTTTTTCTTTTTTTATGCAATAACCACAGAAGAAAATCTCCTTTAATCCAATGACATTTGGCTTTCTGCTTCTAAAGATAATGCAGGTTTCACCATCCTTGTTAATCTGTATAGATGTGAGCATGAAACTTATTGTGCCAGATGGCACCATTCAAACACTATTGATTGAACTAAGCATTTTGCAGTGGAATTGTCTAGAATGTTTCTTATTGCTGATTTAATATGGATTACAATTTTCAGACACTAACAAAAAAACAATACATTGGTAGATTGTTGAAAAGTTGTGGAAAAATTAGGTGCTGATCATGATCTAAAGTTTTGCTCGATGATCTTTGTCCTTTGATATATTACCAGGAGCCACAAACCAGAACTAATGTAAAAGTACACAATCTCATACATAATTTCCCTACTATTCCGTACATGACATCTCAAGTTCAATATCATATTGTACAAAGCAAATATTGAATGTTATGGATGAGATGTTGTAATATCTTTGCCTTAAAAATTCAAGTGCTGAAAAGGAATGTGGTACCTCCTGTGGTTTCACGTCTCGTTTTTCCCTATAATTAAAGCATATTAGAGGGTATGGCTATTTGGAATATATTTTAAGATATTTTTGTCAGTGTAATAATCAAAGTCAGCAGCCGTGGATCAGTATGTGGAACACAAAAAAAGGCATAGGGTTACTATATATCATAACAATAAAACTTTGCAAGTACAGTGTGAATGCTCACCTTTGATAGTTGTGAATGGATAGCCGCGAGTCGCGACACTAATAAGCTATGTTCCCACAATCAGGACATGGTGGCATTTTGGATGCGAAGATCCACCATCTTTGGGCACAGTCATTTGAAAAAGGAGCAAGTAGTTCCGAAACGCATTTAAAAAAAAAAAAAAAAAGTTAGACTTTTAACAAAGTCTCTGATCACGACATGTGGTATTTGTGCGCCCTTGATCTCTCCCCTTTTTTCATTGAAAGATTTATCTGTAATAAAGAAGAACCTTTATTTGTTTAATGTAGCGGTAACATTTCGTGCACTCTTGTGCAGGAATTGTTAACTATATTAATACATAACTATTTTAATATGACACGTATACAATAAACTAATAGTAGTGTACAGATCAATTGGTGCTGGGATTAAAGGGGTTGTCCAAGATTTTGACCTTGATCGCCTATCCCTAGGATAGTTAATAAAGAGCTTGGCACTCATCAGGGAGTGTCCTATAAATAAAGCATAGTGACTTTTATATTGCCTCGGAGTGGCAAGTTTTTCATTGCCTTGTGAATAAGGGGTGGGACCCTAATTGTATGCCATTTGTGTTGTTTCATTACACATTGTATTCTTAGTATAGGTCATTAATCTATCAGAGGTGGTCTTACTTTCGACACCACCACCACCACCTCTACAATCGGTGTGAGGAGCCGTCGTGTTTCGGCTTCATACTCTGTACATCCGTCTGCAGTGTGCTACATAAATAGAAAAAAAATGTATGCTCGCTTCTCAGTCGAACGCTGCTCCTTGCATCCCCCACAGTGCTTCTAACATGAAAAAAAAATGTCATATGACCACTGCTGCCGGAGTATGCTGCTCACGTATTGTAAATCACTGCACGCTCAAACTTGGGATGATGCAAAAATATTTAACAAGTTTATTCAGGATAGCAAAAATTGCCACAAATGATGCTGTATAGGAAGACAAAAAGCCAACGTTACGACCCTCCTGGGTCTTACTCATGGGGTTACTAAGGCAATAAAGGAACAATCTCAGATTTCATGCAGCAGCATTAGGCAAAGGAAATAATACATAACAAAAACATAGTGCTGAAAAAGACAGCACAATAATCAAAAACCAATCAAAGTATAACCAAGAACCTTTTGAAGGAAGGAACATAAACCATCTCACCCGTGATGCATAAGCTGAATTTCGGGAGCACGGACCCGCTGTGTCCAGGCGTGTAGAATCCAAAAGAAGAAGAAATTGTCCAGCTTCACCGAATCCATGAAAAAAGTTTTCTTTATTAACAAACTTATAACATGGAGGATACAAACTTCAGCACGAACCATATGGGTATGAATCGGTTGTCATGATTAAGGGAGCTTTGTATCCAGAAACGCGTTGAGATTCATACCATATGGTTTGTGCTGAAGTTTGTATCCTCCATGTTATAAGTTTGTGAATAAAGAAAACTTTTTTCACGGATTCGGTGAAGCTGGACATTTTTCTTCTTCTTATAACAAAGAATATTGAGTATAACTATACAGCCAGAGATGGTTGGGGACTACTAGTTAGAAACGATAATGCTTTGTCAAGGTGTAAGGCTTTTCAGAGTAAAGAACAATAACCAAAGAGCATAGGTAATGCAAATATGAAATGAGGCAAAAATGGGTGCAACATAAGCTGATTACCTTGGTTCCGGGTAAGTATGTATTGGTGGCAAAGTAGAAGAAAAGGACAGCCTTATTTCATATTTGTATTACCTATGCTCTTTGGTTATTGCTCTTTTCTCTGAAAAACCTTACACCTTGACAAAGCATTATCCTTTTTAACTAGTAGTCCCCTACCATCTCTGGCTGCATAGTTATACTCCATGTTCTTTGTTATACCTTGATTGGTTTTTGATTATTGTACTGTCTTTTTCAGCACTATGTTTTTGTTATGTATTATTTCCTTTGCCTAATGCTGCTGCATGAAAACTAATATTGTTCCTTTATTTCCTTAGTAACCCCATGAGTAAGACCCGGGAGGGTCGAAACGTTAGGTTTTTGTCTACCTATATTCCTATATAGCATCATTTGTGGCAATTTTTGTTATCCTGAATAAACTTGTTAAATGTTTTTGCATCATTCCTATTTTGAGTGTGCGGTGATCTACAATACGTGTTAACTTGGGCCGCATGGTCCGTTTCGCCAGCACCTCTCTTTCCACGATCTGAGTGCACACCATTTTCTTTCAGGAGTCTGCTGATCGACCATAGTCTTTAAAATTCTGTCTGAGCGGAAGAACAATATTTCTTCTGCTTGAACATAAATGTGAAGGCTGCAGAAGTGATGTGACGTTTATGGCAGGAGCCTTGTGGGGGACACAGGGCTGAGGAGTAGCACTTTGTCAGGAAGGTGAGTATATAGATTTTTTTTTTTAAATGCATTCTGGGGCCATTAATAAGGGATTGTCCAGTAGCGGATAATCCCTTTTGGCTACGTTCCCATGGTTCAAAAACACAACAGATCTTCCAACCTGTAATTGTTTGTGGAAAATTCATAGTATTTTAGAATGCTAATATGGTGGATAGTTTTTTTTTTTTTTTAAATCTCCAGCACATGTTGCAAAAAAAATATCCGCAGCGTAAATTGACAAGTGTCAGATTTTACATCAGTTTATGCTCCAGATATATGCGGTGGAGTCTCCGCTGTGGGAGGTCCGCAGAGGAGGTGCTATATAGGAATGTAGAAGATCTGTCACCATGCTGAGCAGTATGAACTGCATAAATTAGTAAACCGATCTCTTGGACCTGAGTAGGTCCTTATTTTGGAATTACTGGTCAGGCTAACTAGATAATGACTTTTTGAACATTCTTCTGCCTGAGTGACTAAAATGTTCATTAAGGATCATAGTGCCAATAATCAGAGCTGATTGTTGCGTATTTTTGGTGTGATCCAATGTAGAGAAAAATGTCACTTTCACACCTGGGCATAAAACACTAAACATTAAAGAGATCATTATCACTTTAAAAATATTACTATTATTGCCCCACCTTCTTTTTTAGCAGATTTGTAATTTTTATAATCCCTCCCATTACATATTTACAATCTATCCTTTAACCCCTTGGTGCTGTCTGACTTATGTATCCATCATGCGCACTTCAGCTTGTACTCTGTCGAATCTACACTTCATGCTTCTTTCTATACCAGTTAATCAACTGCAGGAGCCTGACTGATATACCCAGCCGGCCCACCGCTGTAATGACTAAGTTTGGTGTTGTCCCTTTCTCCACAGTTTAACTTCTCATATGCTCCTTTAGTTTGATAGAGGCAGATTGCTACTTCTGTCAGATCATAGGCACTTTCGCAGCTCAATCATGGAGTGCTGATGAGTTGCTTTGTTAGATGAGTTGCTTTGTTAACTGTAGCGTATGCCAGACATCCGATTATCAGATCGTGTCTGGGGCGAGGCCTGAAAGGCTAGCTATCAAGACAGACACTGACATGATAGTTTATAATACATAGTAGTCAAGTAATAATAATAATCTTTATATAGCGCCAACATATTCCGCAGCGCTTTACAGTTTAACAGTTTCCAGTTAAGTAATGCAATGTATTACTAATACAATCATAGAATGTTCAAGTCACCTTGAGAATCTAATAGAAATTGTAAAAAAAAAATGTAAATAAATAAAAACTTAAATCTCTCTCCCCAAAATCCCAATTTAAAAAAAAAAATGTTTAATCTGACAAAGAAAAAATGCACCTTTTTAAAAGCATCACACATTTGTTATTGCCATTTACATCCATAATGTCTAGAGGTGGTTCGTCTTCCCCTCTCCATCCAGCATCCTCAGCATTGCGGGTGTTCTACCCGATAGGTGATCATTCCCTACCATATTTCCTGTGCTCTCAAGCCTTGTATCTATGCTACTAGGGCGTTTTACCTATGCGCCATAGTCGGCAACATTTATTCAGTTTACTCCTACTGACCCTATTGGCCTTCATAGGCACGTGACTGATGAAAGTCCCAAGGGACTGAAACGTTTCTTGTGCTACCAATAAAATCGTTTCTACGGTTACTGAAGTTGAGTGCTAGACTTCTATGTTATATGTACTTCTAGAAAGGTGTGAGCAGCTAGGGAACTCAGAGAGTGGATACCTTATGCATGTGAAGATTTTTGAATGATTTATTTCATGGACCCCACACTAATCTTGTAATTTTGGGCTAGGTGGTGAATGGCTATGTGGTGATTTTCCAAAATGGCGACATCCACTTTCTGGATGGAGTGTTCATCAATGGCAGGGTGGGGTCGCCTTGGAATTGGAGCTGTTTGCACCGAAATCCGACCACATTTGAATTGACGATGCCAGTTCTTGGCTACATCATATGATGGGGAATCATCACCATAAACCTCTTTCACCGAACTTCATCTCTTTTGGTGTGCGGCCTTTCAAGTAAAGGAACTTGATGACTGTTCTGTATTCCACTGGTCCATTATCAAACCTCATATCACTTCAGCACCTGTAAAATCAAAACCATTATCAGTTCTGAGTTGCAAATTGGAACGTAACCTATTGAAACTTAAGGTACCGTCACACTCAGCAACTTTGCAAAGAGAACGACAACAATCCGTAACGTTGCAGCGTCCTGGATAGCGATCTCATTGTGTTTGACAAGCAGCAGCGATCTGGATCCCGCTGTGCCATCGCTGGTCGGAGCTAGAAGTCCAGAACTTTATTTCATTGCCAGGTCGGCGTGTATTGTCATGTTTGACATCAAAAGCAACGATGCCAGCAACGAGCAGGGGGCCCCTAGATGTGTGTCGGATTGGTACACTCCGGCTGTTTGACATGGAGCTAACAACCAGTGAGAACGAGAAGTGAGTCGCCGTTACGTCACTGGATCGCTCCTGCATCGTTCTGGAGTTGCTGTGTTTGACGTCTCTACAGCGACCTAAACAGCGACGCTGCAGCGATCTAGTTTAGGTCGGCTCATTACATAGTTACATAGTTACATAGTTATTAAGGTTGAAGGAAGACTATATGTCCATCTAGTTCAACCCATAGCCTAACCTAACATGCCCTAACATGTTGATCCAGAGGAAGGCAAAAAAAACCCATGTGCAAAGAGTAAGCTCCACATTGGGGAAAAAAATTCCTTCCCGACTCCACATACGGCAATCAGACTAGTTCCCTGGATCAACGCCCTATCAAGGAATCTAGTGTATATACCCTGTAACATTATACTTTTCCAGAAAGGTATCCAGTCCCCTCTTAAATTTAAGTAATGAATCACTCATTACAACATCACATGGCAGAGAGTTCCATAGTCTCACTGCTCTTACAGTAAAGAATCCGTGTCTGTTATTATGCTTAAACCTTTTTTCCTCCAACCGCAGAGGATGCCCCCTTGTCCCTGTTTCAGGTCTATGATTAAAAAGATCATCAGAAGGGTCTTTGTACTGTCCCCTCATATATTTATACATTAAAATGAGATCACCCCTTAGTCTTCGTTTTTCCAAACTAAATAGCCCCAAGTGTAATAACCTATCTTGGTATTGCAGACCCCCCAGTCCTCTAATAACCTTGGTCGCTCTTCTCTGCACCCGCTCCAGTTCAGCTATGTCTTTCTTATACACCGGAGACCAGAACTGTGCACAGTATTCTAAGTGTGGTCGAACTAGTGACTTGTATAGAGGTAAAATTATATTCTCCTCATGAGCATCTATGCCTCTTTTAATGCATCCCATTATTTTATTTGCCTTTGTAGCAGCTGCCTGACACTGGCCACTGAATTTAAGTTTGTCATCCACCCATACACCCAGGTCTTTTTCATTGACGGTTTTGCCCAGAGTTTTAGAATTAAGCACATAATTATACATCTTATTACTTCTACCCAAGTGCATGACCTTACATTTATCCCCATTAAAGCTCATTTGCCATTTATCAGCCCAAGCTTCTAGTTTACATAAATCATCCTGTAATATAAAATTGTCCTCCTCTGTATTGATTACCCTGCAGAGTTTAGTGTCATCTGCAAATATTGAAATTCTACTCTGAATGCCCCCTACAAGGTCATTAATAAATATGTTAAAAAGAAGAGGGCCCAATACTGACCCCTGTGGTACCCCACTGCTAACCGCTACCCAGTCCGAGTGTGCTCCATTAATAACCACCCTTTGTTTCCTATCCCTGAGCCAGCTCTCAACCCACTTGCACATATTTTCCCCTATCCCCATTATTCTCATTTTATGTATCAACCTTTTGTGTGGCATCGTATCAAAAGCTTTTGAAAAGTCCATATACACTACATCCACTGGGTTCCCTTGGTCCAATCCGGAACTTACCTCTTCATAGAAACTGATCAAATTAGTCTGACATGAACGGTCCCTAGTAAACCCGTGCTGATACTGGGTCATGAGGTTATTCCTCTTTAGATACTCCAGTATAGCGTCCCTTAGAATGCCCTCCAGGATTTTACCCACAGTAGAGGTTAAGCTTACTGGCCTATAGTTTCCGAGTTCAGTTTTTGTTCCCTTTTTGAATATTGGCACCACATTTGCTATACGCCAGTCCTGTGGCACAAACCCTGTTATTATGGAGTCTTTAAAGATTAAAAATAATGGTCTATCAATGACTGTACTTAATTCCTGCAGTACTCGAGGGTGTATCCCATCCGGGCCCGGAGATTTGTCAATTTTAGTGATTTTTAGACGCCGCCGCACTTCCTGCTGGGTTAAGCAGGTGACATTTAATTGGGAATTTTTATCACTAGACATTTTGTCTGCCATGGGATTTTCTTGTGTAAATACTGATTGAAAAAAAGTCATTTAGCATATTGGCTTTTTCCTCATCCTCATCCACCATCTCACCCAGACTATTTTTAAGGGGGCCAACACTATCATTTTTTAGTTTCTTACTATTTATGTAGTTAAAGAATATTTTAGGATTATTTTTACTCTCTCTGGCAATGAGTCTCTCTGTCTCAATCTTTGCTGCCTTGATTTGCTTTTTACAGAATTTATTTAATTTTCTGTATTTATTTAATGCCTCCTCACTACCTACTTCCTTTAATTCTCTAAATGCTTTCTTTTTGTCCCTTATTGCGCCCCTTACAGCTCTATTTAGCCATATTGGTTTCCTCCTATTTCTAATATGTTTATTCCCATACGGTATATACTGTGCACAGGTCCTATCCAGGATGCTAATAAACGTCTCCCATTTTCTCTGTGTATTTTTGTGTCTCAGGATATCGTCCCAGTTAATTGCACCAAGATCCTCTCTCATCCGTTGGAAATTTGCCCTCCTGAAGTTTAGTGTCCTTGTAACCCCTCTACTACACATCTTTTTAAAAGATACATGAAAACTTATTATTTTGTGATCGCTATTTCCCAAGTAACCCCCAACCCTTATATTTGATATGCGGTCTGGCCTGTTGGTTAATATTAGGTCTAGCAGTGCCCCCCTTCTTGTTGGGTCCTGAACCAGTTGTGAAAGGTAATTGTCTCTCATAATTGTCAAAAACCGATTACCTTTGCTGGAACTGCAGGTTTCTGTTCCCCAATCTATTTCAGGGTAGTTGAAGTCCCCCATAATAATGACTTCTCCTTGAGTCGCAGCTTCATCTATTTGCTTTACTAGGATATTCTCCATTGCTTCCATTATTTTTGGAGATTTATAACAAACCCCTATCAGTAATTTATTATTTTTTTCCCCTCCCCTTATCTCCACCCACAGGGATTCTACATTTTCATTAAATTCACCTATATTATCACGCAGGATGGGTTTTAAGGATGATTTTACATATAGACACACCCCTCCCCCTCGCTTATCTGTACGGTCATTTCTGAACAGGCTATAGCCCTGCAAGTTAACAGCCCAGTCATGGCTCTCATCCAGCCACGTTTCAGATATCCCCACCATGTCATAATTATGCTCCAACAACATTAGTTCTAATTCGTCCATTTTGTTGGCGAGGCTTCTGGCATTAGTATACATGCACTTTATGTTCCTCTCTGTACTTCTATTTCTTAAATTATTAACTGTTCTGACCCCACCCCCCATGCCACCGCCACCCCCAACTTCCTTATTTGTGCCCAGGACTCTGTCTGCACTATCTTCCCCTCCTATAAAATGAATACCCTCCCCCCCAATTCCTAGTTTAAACACTCCTCCAACCTTCTAGCCATTCTCTCCCCCAGCACAGCTGCACCCTCCCCATTGAGGTGCAGCCCGTCCCTAGCGTAGAGCCTGTAGCCAACTGAGAAGTCGGCCCAGTTCTGCAGGAACCCAAACCCCTCTTTCCTACACCAAACACCTCTTTCGTTGTCTATATCGCTGCAGCGTCGCTGAGTGTGATGGTACCTTTATATCATTACACGTGCAGTTTCAGCATCCTGTGATAAATAGAAGTGTCAAGGGAAATCTTTCATGAACGCTCCTCGTATGTGTCCCAAAAATCTAAAGGTACCTTCACACTGAACGATATCGCTAGCGATCCGTGACGTTGCAGCATCCTGGCTAGCGATATCATTCAGTTTGACAGGCAGCAGCGATCTGGATCCTGCTGTGCCATCGTTGGTTGGCGCAGAAAGTCCAGAACTTTGTTTCGTCGCTGGACCTCCCACAGACATCGCTGAATTGGCGTGTGTGACGCCGATTCAGCGATGTCTTCACTGGTATCCAGGGTAAACATCGGGTTACTAAGCGCAGGGCCGCGCTTAGTAACCCGATGTTTACCCTGGTTACCAGCGTAAACGTAAAAAAATCCAAACACTACATACTTA
Source organism: Ranitomeya imitator (assembly GCF_032444005.1). Taxonomy (NCBI): domain Eukaryota; kingdom Metazoa; phylum Chordata; class Amphibia; order Anura; family Dendrobatidae; genus Ranitomeya; species Ranitomeya imitator. Next base: position 464,810,360 of record NC_091284.1, read on the forward strand.
CCTTCCGCTGTCTGTCCTCCGGCGCTGTGCTTCTCTGCACTGTGAGCGCCGGCCAGCCGGAAAGCAGAGCACAGCGGTGACGTCACCGCTGTGCTTTCCGGCTGGCGCTCACAGTCAGTGCAGAGAAGCACAGTGCCGGAGGACAGACACTGGAATGTAAGTATGTAGTGTTTTTTTTTTTTTACGTTTACGCTGGTAACCAGTGTAAACATCGAGTTACTAAGCGCGGCCCTGCGCTTAGTAACCCGATGTTTACCCTGGTTACCAGGGGACCAGCATCGTTGGTCGCTGGAGAGCTGTCTGTGTGACAGCTCTCCAGCGACCACACAGCGACGCTGCAGCGTTCGGGATCGTTGTCTGGATCGCTGCAGCGTCGCTTAATGTGACGGTACCTTTAGACTGGCAAATACAAGTCATCTGGCCAAAAAAACTATGACAAAAAACAAGCTCGTTATATAGCTAAGGTGACAATAAAATACAAATACTATGGCTTCTGAAATGTGACAAAAAAAAATCTCAAAACAAGGATCTGCCCTACAAGGTCCAAAATGGGCAAGTCCATAAGAGGTTAAAAAATGAAGTTTACTTGTTGGCAAAACAACCCTTAGCAAATAATCAGCCCAGCCTCATAAAATGCAAAAATGTGTATGGCTGGCTTCTTTGTGACAATAAGCTCTTCTCTGAGTCTGGTGGAATGAGCTAGTCATGTGTATCCGATAACCCAAATTAGACCTCTGCTAAGAAGCCACACAGAGGTTTAAGCCGGAGCTCCAGAGAAGAGAAGCAAACAAAACGTATGAATTATTTGTTTTCAGTCTCATGTGCTACTTTGTGTTGGGATGAATTGCTTCTTTCTCTCTGAGCTGTTTACTCAACTGGTAATTTAGTAATGCTATAGGAACAAAAGCTAAATTCCCCAAATGTGTTTGCTGCGCTTTGGATGTAAGCACAAGCTTGTGCCCCTAACCTATAAAAGAGCAACTAAGCGTAAAATTGAACTATTCACAGATAAGACATGAAGCTACATTGAAAAATTGTACATCTTCAATTGTAAACTTATTTCTTCACCCCACATCATCAAAAGACAAGGCGCATGTCACAAATACAGGCATGAATCCACTGGCACATTTTTCCTGTTAAAGGGAATCTGTCACCTAATTTTGGCCCTATAAACTGCGGCCTCCGCCATCAGGGGCTTATCTACAGCATTCTGTAATGCTGTAGATAAGCCGCAATCCCCCCCTTCAGATGCCGATGTACCCTGAAAGAGAAGAAAAACAAGTTAGATTATACTCAGCCAGGGGCGGTCCGGGTCCGATGGGCGTTGCAGGTCCGGGTCCAGCGCCTCCTATCTTCATGCAGTGTCGTCCTCTTATTTGCTTCCTGTCGCGGTGTCCTCAGTGTGTCCGTTTTTACCATCAGTGTGTCCGTTTTTACCATCAGTGTGTCCGTTTTTACCATCAGTATGTCATCCGTATATCCTTCTTTACCATCAGTGTGTCTTGTACCATAAGTGTGTCCTCAGTGTGTCCGTTTTTACCATCCATGTCCTTTACCATCAGTGTGTCATCTGTGTGTCTGTTTTTGCAGCGCCCCAGAGTCCTGGTCGTTGCAGTAATGTCGTTCTTCCACCAGGGGGGAGTGATGTTACATCTGATGGCACCAAAGGGGTTCACCTTACCAGGTATCACAAAACACACAACACACTTCACACTCCAGTCCACCAGGGGGAGCAAAAGGTTCTATCTACTAGGCCACTCCTCACATTAGGGTAAAACTGGTGGGTTGGGGAGGAAGTTAGGGAGTTCCTGGCTGGAGACCGACGAGGAAAGGTCTCCAGGTCGAGCTGGCTGGAGTGATCTCCAGTCAGATCCAGACTGCGGTCTGAGGAGGATAGAAAGTACACAGAGCTGGGCCTGCAACCCATGCGGCAGCATCCTAAGAAAGGACACAAAAGGAATTGTGTTGTAGGGAGTGAGCCATGAAGTCACAGCAAAAGGAGAAAACCAGGAGGAGTCCTGTCCTAAGAGAGGCTGCCTCCTTCAGGAACGCGGGCCGGTGGCCGGAACACCGAGGGAGTAATAGACTCTACGCTTTACTTCAGAGACCGGCAGGGCAGTCAATTCCAAGTTGGCTGTCTGACCTAAACACCTAAGCAGACACGGTGGCAATTGTGGAGGAGGGGCATCTCTAGGGTCCCTATAAAATAGCCTCAGGCCATCACCGTCATACGGGTTTGTCCTATCCATCTGGGGGACAGAGAGAGAGAAAGACATAACATCCACAAAAGTTGTGAGGACCTTACCGAGTTGCTCAGCAGGGGAGTACTACAACGCACGAGCGCTAGAAGGAAGGCTACTGATTTCCACCTGGATAAGGGGACTTTGGAATTGCCATCAGACCGGCCGGACCCTGCCTACCCTGTCATCCGGCACTCTGGACTGTGGATGCTGAAGCCTTCAGTAAAGGTAAAGAGACTGCACCCATTGTGTCCTCGTTATTCGCCGCGCCTTACATCATCCACCATCATCATCTACACTTCTGGGAAGCCCTGGGGAAATACTTCACCTGTGGGAAGGTATACCATCTAGCTGCCATAACATCACCCCAGCGAACCCCTGAGCAGCGTCGGTCACTCTGACCGAATACCACAGGTGGCGTCACGAACACTACAGTTATATACGAACTTATTATTATTATTATTATTATACGAACTCTGCCTTTTATTGGGCGCCCCTCATAGGGCCACGGTCCAGGTCGGGCCACTGTGACATCCTCGCTGAAGGAACTAAAGGACACGGTACCGAGTACCCCATCGCCCTTACGTGGGGGCGATCCAACTTTACCATCAGTGTGTCTGTTTTTACCATCAGTGTGTCTTTTACCATAAGTGTGTCCTCAGTGTGTCCGTTTTTACCATCCGTGTCCTTTTTACCATCAGTGTGTGATCAATGTGTCTGTTTTTACCATCAGTGTGTCTGTTTTTACCATCAGTGTGTCTGTTTTTGCCATCAGTGTGTCTGTTTTTGCCATCAGTGTGTCTTGTTTTTACCATCAGTGGGTCCGTTTTTACCATCCGTGTGTTTTCAGTTTTTTTCCGGTATCGGCAAATAAAGAAATAAACTACAAAGCTTCTCCTATACTTTGCAATGTTAAAGGGAACCTGTCACCCCGTTTTTTGAGATTGAGATATAAATACTGTTAAATAGGGCCTGTGCTGTGCGTTACTATGGTGTATGTAGTGTACCCTGATTCCCCATGTATGCCGAGAAATACATTACCAAAGTCGGCGTTTTCGCCTGTCAATCAGGCTGGTCTGGTCAGGTGGGCGTGTTCACAGTGTTCTTTTCTTCCCCAGGTTTCCGTTGGTGGCGTAGTGGTGTGCGCATGTCAAAGGTCCGGATTCCCTGTGCCCACGTGAAGACACAGCGCGCGATCTGCGCTGTCATTCCTTTCATCGGTGCGGGCGGCCATCTTCCTGGGGCCGCGCGTGCGCAGATGTAGTGCTCTGCTGCACGGGGCTTCAGGAAAATGGCCGCGGGATGCCGCGCGTGCGCAGAAGAGATCGCGGCGGCCATTTTCCCAAAGCCGAGTTTGCATCTCGGCTTTGGGAAAATGGCCGCCGCGATCTCTTCTGCGCACGCGCGGCATCCCGCGGCCATTTTCCTGAAGCCCCGTGCAGCAGAGCACTACATCTGCGCACGCGCGGCCCCAGGAAGATGGCCGCCCGCACCGATGAAAGGAATGACAGCGCAGATCGCGCGCTGTGTCTTCACGTGGGCACAGGGAATCCGGACCTTGGACATGCGCACACCACTACGCCACCAACGGAAACCTGGGGAAGAAAAGAACGCTGTGAACACGCCCACCTGACCAGACCAGCCTGATTGACAGGCGAAAACGCCGACTTTGGTAATGTATTTCTCGGCATACATGGGGAATCAGGGTACACTACATACACTATAGTAACGCACAGCGCAGGCCCTATTTAACAGTATTTATATCTCAATCTCAAAAAACGGGGTGACCGGTTCCCTTTAAACACAGACATCACATGCGTGGTTGTCACAAACCCATAGATCTGTATTTTCACTTGTCATCCATGCTGCTGGATGACAATACACATGTTTCTGTGTGTTTTGCACAGACATGGGCACATCACCATAGATTATAATGGGTACTTAAGGGATCTGTGGAAAAAAAAGGGATAGCACATGTATTGGGAACACGGACGGGTGAAAAAGGCCTGTCCACAGTTTGACAAGTGCTGCTTGCTTCTTCTATGCACTCGTCTTTTCCACACATCGGACCAGAATAGTGGATGCTACCATTTATTTTACACAGATATATGAAAAATGACCTATGTATGGTAGCAAATAGGCTAAAATCGGACCCTTGTGCGGTCTGTTTTCCACTATGGCCGCACACAGACCGAAAACACGTTCATCTGAATATACTTTAAAAAGAAAAGAGAGGTTCTATGAAATTTTATTAAGAAAAAAAGGGAGTGGGTGGTGGCGGTTAAGCCTATGTGCCCACAATGAGCTTGCACATGCATATTTCAGATCCTCAACATGTCACTTTCTCTTGTGGGTACACTGAGTGGTATGTGTGGATTTTTCCCATAGACTTACATTTAGATGTGGAAAATCCAAAGATAAAAAACTCACATGTTTATAGTGCGTTTCCACAGCAAAAATGCATCACAAAGACTTTAATCCATACCAAAGTATATAAATAAAGTTGTCAGAGCCAAATACCAGAAAGCATCAAAAACAATGCAGCTTTATTTAAAACATGACATTCCAAAAACCCTAAGGTGTCACCACTGGTCTCTACAGGGTATAATGACATCAGAGCGGATGCTGCGCACAGGGACAGAACAGGGAAAGTGCTGTGCACAGGGAAGACACAGCAGGGACAGAGCAGGTTCACCACAGCCCCTGAAATGAGTGTCACTGATGACGCTTTGGTTCATGGAAGGGGCAGGGGCTGTGACAGTGACCACAGACTCTGCTCCTAATGACGCTTTGTTTCAGAGAGGGTGCAGGGGCTCTGACAGTGATTGTAGACTCTGCCCCTAATGACGCTTTGTTTCAGGGAGGGTGCAGGGGCTGTGACAGTGACCACGGACTCTGTCCCCTGATGATTCTTTGATTCAGGGAGGGTGCAGGGGCTGTGACAGTGACCACGGACTCTGTCCCCTGATGATTCTTTGATTCAGGGAGGGTGCAGGGGCTGTGACAGTGACCGCGGACCCTGTCCTCTGATGACGCTTTGTTTCAGGGAGGGTGCAGGGGCTGTGACAGTGACCGCGGACCCTGTCCTCTGATGACGCTTTGTTTCAGGGAGGGTGCAGGGGCTCTGACAGTGATTGTAGACTCTGCCCCTAATGACGCTTTGTTTCAGGGAGGGTGCAGGGGCTGTGACAGTGACCGCGGACCCTGTCCTCTGATGACGCTTTGTTTCAGGGAGGGTGCAGGGGCTCTGACAGTGATTGTAGACTCTGCCCCTAATGACGCTTTGTTTCAGGGAGGGTGCAGGGGCTGTGACAGTGACCGCGGACCCTGTCCTCTGATGACGCTTTGTTTCAGGGAGGGTGCAGGGGCTGTGACAGTGACCGCGGACCCTGTCCTCTGATGACGCTTTGTTTCAGGGAGGGTGCAGGGGCTGTGACAGTGACCGCGGACCCTGTCCTCTGATGACGCTTTGTTTCAGGGAGGGTGCAGGGGCTCTGACAGTGATTGTAGACTCTGCCCCTAATGACGCTTTGTTTCAGGGAGGGTGCAGGGGCTGTGACAGTGACCGCGGACCCTGTCCTCTGATGACGCTTTGTTTCAGGGAGGGTGCAGGGGCTGTGACAGTGACCGCGGACCCTGTCCTCTGATGACGCTTTGTTTCAGGGAGGGTGCAGGGGCTGTGACAGTGACCGCGGACCCTGTCCTCTGATGACGCTTTGTTTCAGGGAGGGTGCAGGGGCTGTGACAGTGACCGCGGACCCTGTCCTCTGATGACGCTTTGTTTCAGGGAGGGTGCAGGGGCTGTGACAGTGACCGCGGACCCTGTCCTCTGATGACGCTTTGTTTCAGGGAGGGTGCAGGGGCTGTGACAGTGACCGCGGACCCTGTCCTCTGATGACGCTTTGTTTCAGGGAGGGTGCAGGGGCTGTGACAGTGACCGCGGGCTCTGCCCCTGATGACTCTTCATTTCAGTATCCCAGCATGCACTGGATTACTCAAACGAATTGTCATCAAACAAAATAGGAAAAAAATACCATAGCTGTTGGATAGTGTAGTTATGGAAAGGTAGGGAATTTTTAAAGCAAGTACCATATATTAGAAAATAGCATACATTATAGCACCATAATCGTTAGGGAGTTTGGAACAAAAGACTATGCCTTCGGACCACTCCTTTTAATATTATTTCATATGTATTTACACTTGTTTGTGAAGCCAGCAGAGCAGTAGAGATGCTCTATAGGTGTAAATGTTTTAAAAAGAAAAATAAATGCAGGGTTTGGTGAGCAGTGAAGCAGGTTCTGCAACAAGATCCCTTGTAATTATGAGTGCGAGATTTCTCAGTGCTGGGAGTGAGGTTGCAGGATCGTTGCTAATGATTCTTGTGTGGAATACTGACAACACATGCTTAACGCATAACAGCCTATATCAGTAATTGGTTCGATATTACAAAATGTTTAATCCTGTCGATCTCCATGATAATTTGATTGTAACTGAGTGGATCATTTAAATGAAAGTTTTATTTAATTTAGAAGATTGCCCTCTTTCTATTCGCTAATGGACACATCAATGATGTGAGGGATCTGACTCAGGACTCCATAGAGCTAGTTTGACACCTAGTATTTATTTATTTTACTCATTTATATAGCGCCATTAATTCCGCAGCGCTTTACAAACATTGCGGGCACTGTCCCCATTGGGGCTCACAATCTAGAATCCTTATAGAGGAGTCGGCCACTTTGTCCTGTTGGTGCAGCTTTCCTCACAGACTGACCGGCACTTCTGTCCATATAATGGCTGCTGGTGGAGGAGCATGTGACCAGACTATCAGCCTCCGCCAATAAAAAAGCAGCTTTCCCTTGCGAGGTGTCTTACCATTGGAGGAGGCTGATAGTCTGGTCACATGCTCCTCCACCTGCAGCCATTGTATGGACAGAAGCGTCGGTCAGTGTGTGAGGAAAGCTGCGCTAACAACCCCGCTCAGAACATGAGCAGCTTTCTGCCCATGTATAGTGTACACAGGAAGCTGCCAATCAGTGGTTATACAGAGCTCATGAATATGGAGGACTACCTGACATCAGGCTTACTAGTCCTCTAGTGATTTCCTGTTGATAAAACAATGATTTTATCAAAACTACACCAAGCAGACGAGTAAGTGGCATGTCGCTGGTATCCGGGTCTCTGTCTGTATATTATGCTGATCTCAGATTAAGTGGTGAGAACCTGGTGACAGATTTCCTTTTAACAGAAAAATGGCCAACCCCTTTAAGTAAAGGTTATGTGTTGTAAGTACTGCATATTGTTTGTATACATCTGCTGTCCTTTTTGTAAATCATTTTTGTATTATGTATATTTTTATTTCAAAAGTGCCAAGTTCCTAAATCACAATGCGCTCTGTCTGTGGCTGTAAAACAATATAACACACCGCTTTAGTCCTATGTAATTATCCTTTAAAGAAACATTTTGCTAGGGCTGTGTGGCCCACAAATAAGTGTAGGACGATGCCCTGCAATAGACACCAGCACCACCAACTAGTCATCCTGCCAGATTTCCATTCTCCTTTGGAGATTCCACACCATTGCTCGCCTTTTTTTGAGAAGGGCGGGTGGCATTTCACAGGGTACGGCCGCGTGACAGTGCTGTTGTTGTATGGATTGGAAAGTATTCTCTGAGGCGCAACCCTATAGAGCGTTAATGTCTGTGTGCTCCATTCTGTGATGTGCATAACGTATTAAAGGGAATCTGTCACTCCTCCGGGACATATATGACCTAATAATATGGGCATACAGGTAATAGAAATGTTACACTAGTCCTACCTGTATGCCTCATATTAATGGTCTTGTTTTTGAGAAATCTTATATTCTTTCTGTATGCTAATGATTTATTCCATGCTGCGGGGTGTGCAGTGCTTGTAAGAAACCCCTGCCCCCAGTCCTCATTACAATACTACCCCCATCCCATGCACATTATTATTATTATTATTATTTATTGTTATAGCGCCATTTATTCCATGGCGCTTTACATGTGAGGAGGGGTATACATAATAAAAACAGGTACAATAATCTTGAACAATACAAGTCATAACTGGTACAGGAGGAGAGAGGACCCTGCCCGCGAGGGCTCACAATCTACAAAGGATGGGTGAGGATACAGTGGGTGAGGATAGAGCTGGTCATGCAGCGGTTTGGTCATCAGTTATGGCCCCCGGAATCCCACGCCTGCGCCCTACACTCCCTCAGAAATACATGCCTCATCCTCCCTTCTATGGGCACTAAAGGTACCGTCATACTGAGCGACGCTGCAGCGATACCGACAACGATCCGGATCGCTGCAGCGTCATTGTTTGGTCGCTGGAGAGCTGTCACACAGACAGCTCTCCAGCGACCAACGATGCCGGTAACCAGGGTAAACATCGGGTTACTAAGCGCAGGGCCGCGCTTAGTAACCCGATGTTTACCCTGGTTACCAGCGTAAAAGTAAAAAAAAAACAAACACTACATACTTACCTAACGCTGTCTGTCCCCGGCGCTGTGCTTCTCTGCCCTGTGTAAGCCCAGCGGCCGGAAAGCAGAGCGGTGACGTCACCACTGCTATGTCACGGATCACTAGCGATATCGTTTAGTGTGACGGTACCTTTACACTGAAGGAGCCCCGCAGTGCACAGTAGGTGGGTAGATCAGAGCCTGAGCCGCTAGGCTCCTTCAGTGGCTGTGCAAACTCACAAAAACAATGCTCTTAACCCCTTCACCCCAAAGCCTGTTTTCACCTAAGTGACAGGGCCAATTTTTACAATTCTGACCATTGTCACTTTATGAGGTCATAACTCTGAAACGCTTCAACGGATCCTGGTGATTCTGACACTGTTTTCTCGTGACATATTGTACTTAATGATAGTGGTAAAACTTCTTCGATATGACTTGCATTTATTTGTGAAAAAAACAAAAATTTGTCGGAAATTATGAAAATTTAGCAATTTTCAAACTCTTAGTTTTTATGCCCTTAAATTAGAGAGTTATATCACATAATATAGTTAATAAACAACATTTCCCACATGTCTGCTTTACATCAGCACAATTTTGGAAACATAATTTTTTTTTTGTTAGGACGTTATAAGGGTTAAAAGTTGACCAGCGATTTCTCATTTTTGCAACAAAATTTGCAAAACCATTTTTTTACGGACCACCTCACACTTGAAGTGACTTTGAGGGGTCTATATGACAGAAAATGCCCAAAAGTGACACCATTCTAAAAACTGCACCCCTCAAGGTACTCAAAACCACATTCAAAAAGTTTATTAACCCTTCAGGTGCTTCACAGGAATTTTTTGAATGTTTAAAAAAATTGAACATTTAACTTTTTTTTCACAAAATTTTTACTTCAGGTCCAATTTGTTTCATTTTACCAAGGGTAACAGGAGAAATTGGACCACAAAAGTCGTTGTACAATTTGTCCTGAGTACGCCGATACCCCATATGTGGGGGTAAACCACTGTTTGGGCACATGGCAGAGCTCGGAAGGGAAGGAGCGCTATTTGACTTTTCAATGCAAGATTTGCTGGAATTGAGATCGGAGCCCATGTCACGATTGGAGAGCCCCTGATGTGCCTAAACAGTGGAAACCCCCACAGGTGACACCATTTTGGAAAGTAGACCCCCTAAGGAACTAATCTAGATGTGTGGTGAGCACTTTGAACCTCCAAGTGCTTCACAGAAGTTTATAATGTAGAGCTGTAAAAAAATTTTTTTTATTAATTTTCACAAAAAATGATCTTTTTGCCCCAAATTTTTTATTTTCCCAAGGGTAAAAGGATAAATTGGACCCCAAAAGTTGTTGTGCAATTTGTCCTGAGTACGTCGATACTTCATATATGGGGATAAACCACTGTTTGAGCGCATGGCAGAGCTCGGAAGGGAAGGAGTGCCATTTGACTTTTCAATGCAAAATTGGCTGGAATTGAGATCGGACGCCATGTCGCATTTGGAGAGCCCCTGACGTGCCTTAACAGTGGAAACCCCCCACAAGTGACCCCATTTTGGAAAGAAGACCCCCTAAGGAACTTATCTAGATGTGTGGTGAGCACTTTTAACCCCCAATTGTTTCACTAAAGTTTAGAATGTAGCATTGTGAAAATTAAAAAATCATTTTTTCTTTCCACAAAATGATGTTTTAGCCCGCAATTTTTTTCCCCAAGGGTAACAGGAGAAATTGGACCACAAATGTTATTGTCCAATTTGTCCTGAGTACGCTGATACCCCACATGTTGGGGGGAACCACCGTTTGAGTGCATGGCAGAGCTCGGAAGGGAAGGAGCACCGTTTGAAATGCAGACTTAGATGGAATGGACTGCAGGTGTCATGTTGCATTTGCAGAGCCCCTGATGTACCTAAACAGTAGAAACCCCCCACAAGTGACCCCATATTGGAAACTAGACCCCCCAAGGAACTTATCTAGATGTGTTGTGAGAGCTTTGAACCAACAAGTGTTTCACTACAGTTTATAACGCAGAGCCGTGAAAATAAAAAATATTTTTTTTTCCACGAAAATGATATTTTATCCCCTATGTTTTTATTTTCCCAAGGGTAACAGGACAAATTGGACCCCAAAAGTTGTTGTCCAACTTGTCCTGAGAACGCTGATACCCCATATGTTGGGGGGAACCACTGTTTGGGCACACAGGAGAACTCGGAAGGGAAGGAGCCCTGTTTTACTTTTTCAAAGCAGAATTGGCTGGAATTGAGATCGGACGCCATGTCGCGTTTGGAGAGCCCCTGATGTGCCTAAACAGTGGAAACCCCCAATTATAACTGAAACCCTAACCCCAACCCTAACCCTAGCCCTAGCCCTAGCCCTAACCCTAGCCCTAACCCTAGCCCTAACCCTAGCCCTAGCCCTAACCCTAGCCCTAACCCTAGCACTAATGGGAAAATGGAAATAAATACATTTTTTTACATTTTATTATTTTTCCCTAACTAAGGGGTTGATGAAGGGGGGTTTGATTTACTTTTATAGCGTTTTTTTGGCGGATTTTTATGATTGGCAGCTGTCACACACTAAAAGACGCTTTTTATTGCAAAAAATAGTTTTTGCATCACCACATTTTGAGAGCTATAATTTATCCATATTTTGGCCCACAGAGTCATATGAGGTCTTGTTTTTTGCGGGACGAGTTGACGTTTTTATTGGTAACATTTTCGGGCAGATGACATTTTTTGATCGCTTTTTATTCCGATTTTTGGGAGGCGGAATGAACAAAAACCAGCTATTCATGAATTTCTTTTGGGGGAGGCGTTTATACCGTTCCACGTGTGGTAAAATGGATAAAGCAGTTTTATTCTTCGGGTCAGTACGATTACAGCGATACCTCATTTATGTAATTTTTTTTATGTTTTGGCGCTTTTACACAATAAAAACTATTTTATATAAAAAAATAATTGTTTTTTGCATCGCATTATTCTGAGAGCTATAACTTTTTTATTTTTCTGCTGATGATGCTGTATGGCGGCTTTTTTTTTGCGGGACAAGATGACGTTTTCAGCGGTACCATGGTTATTTATATCCGTCGTTTTGATCGCGTGTTATTCCACTTTTTGTTCGCCTGTATGATAATAAAGCGTTGTTTTTTGCCTTGTTTTTTTTTTTTTTTTTTTTTTGCGGTGTTCACTGAAGGGGTTAACTAGTGGGATTGTTTTATAGAGCGGGTCGTTACGGACGCGGCGATACCAAATATGTGTACATTTATAGTTTTTTTTTTTTTTTTTTTTTACATAAATAAATGGATTTATTGGGAAATGTTTTTTTTTTTTTTTTATTTGGGGATTTTTTTTCATTTTTTTTTTACACATTCAATTTTTTTTTTTTTTACTTTCTAACATTGTCCCAGGGTGGGACATCTGTGTATTAGATCAGATCGTTGATCTGACACTGTGCATAGCACACTGTCAGATCAACGTTCTGACAGGCAGCTTAGCTGGCTTCCAGCGCCTGCTCTCAGCAGGCGCCGGCTAGCCAGGTCACTTCATGACCCGGAAGGAGTCCGGCGGCCATCTTGGATCCGGGGACTCCTTCCGGGTCACCGGAGCAACGCGATCTCATTGCGTTGCTCCGGTGGGAGAGCGCAGGGAGCCCCCGTCCCTGCGCGATCCCCCTCTATGTCGCTGTCACTACTGACAGCGGCATCAGAGGGGTTAAATGCCCGCGATCGGCGATAGCGCCGATCGTGGGCATTGCTGCGGGGTGTCAGCTGTCATATACAGCTGACACCCGCACCCGATCACCGCGGCGCTCAGCGCGAGACCGCGGTGATCGGTGCGCCGTACTAGTACTGCTGCTGGCACTAATGCAGTGCCGGCAGCGCAGTACTAGTACGGCGCGTGTCGCGAAGGGGTTAATCAAGGTCAGGGACAGTATATGACATTAAGGCTATGTTCACAGGTTACATTTTTTGTCAATGTTTTTTCATGCAAATTTTCAGCTGCCTTTCACAGTACCAGAAAAGTCTGAGATTTCAAGACTCTCCTGCACGCAGTTTGTGTTTTCTTTTTTTGTCCTCAGTATTTTGTGCAAAACCTTGGTTTTTGACAAATGCAACATGTCACTTCTTTCAGCGTTTTTCACCCATTGAAAGCAATGGTTGGTGAAATAAATGCAGCAAAAATGCAGCTATTGGATTCTGGTGCCAAAACCTGATGAAGTAGAATCAGATTTTATTTTATGCATTAAACTCTCTCAGCATGCGCAAGAGACAAATGTATGAAAATGAAAAAAAGGTAACAAAAACTAAGCAAAACCTGCTTTTTTAAGCAAGTTTCTTACGGTCAAGAGAGCTGGTTTTGCCTGAGGGAAAAAAAAAACGCATCATGTGAACATAGCCTATTAGGTGCTTTGTCCCCAATATATATGTTCAAAATGCTGAGTTTTCATTTTAGGGGTTACAGTCTTCTTTTACGAAGACTTTGTTCCAAGAAATCCTTATTACTTATTTGACAAAGGAAGACAGTAAATTAGAAGCATGAAGTCTGCTGAGATTCTTCCTCCATAACATGTTTACTACTTCAGCAGAACAGTTTGTTCAGAAGTGTCTAATAAATAAATTCAATTTGATCAGCAGTTACAAGTCCCTCTTTGTCAGGAGTCTTCAGATATAGTGGCGCTGTTTGGAGATCGTTCATGTAAATGGACATTTTAGCTATATTTAACTAGAATAAGGTTTCTGTGCTCTAAATTTGTGGGGGAGAAGACCGTTCCAAAAGTATTGCAGATTAATATAGATGAGAGTATCAAGACGTGTATCAGCATAGTTTTATATTTTCTTATTACATAATAAATTCTCATTCTTATGTTTCAGAATGTAAGATGTTGACATAATTTATTATATTGTTTAAAGGGAACCGGTCACGAGGCTTTTCCCATATAACCTATGGCCACCACCTTTTGGCCCTGTGTTGCAGCATTCTACAATTCTGTATAGAAGTCTCCAAAACAGGGGCAGCCCGGTCCGATGGGCGTCGCTGGCCTAGGTCTGGGGCCTCCTCTCTTCTTGTGATGCTGTTCTCCTTCGTCATCCACACAGTGTTCCAACTCATGCTTCTGCACACGAATACTTCTCTCTGCCCTGCTGAGGGCAGAACAACGTACTCTACTGCGCATGTGCTGGCACTCTGTATCTCCCCGCGCATGTGCAGAATACTGCTTTCCTGTGACCTCAGCAGAGAGGCAGAGGGACGTACGCCTGTGCAGGAGCGCGATTTGTAACACAGCGTGGAAGACGTATACACAAGGAGGAGGACGGCATCTCAAGAAGAGAGGTCACGACATACCTAGGCAAGTGACAGCCATCGGACCGGACCGCCCTGTAGGTGAATAGGTAAATATAATAAAAGGTCTTTTTTGTTTTTTGTTTTGCTCCTCATTAAGAAAAGGAGGCACCGGACCTAGGCCAGTGACGCTCAGTAAAAGGTCTTTTTTGTTTGTTTTGCAGGGCGGTTTGGAGACTTGTATACAGCATTCTAGAATACTGTAACGCAGGGCTGATGGGTAGTGCCCTTAGGTTATATGTAGTGATGACCGAGCGTGCTCGGATATCATCTTATCGGAATATCTCGGGCATGCTCGACTAATATGTTTGAGTCCCCGTGGCTGTTAGACAGCCGCAACACATGCGTGAATTGCTTGTTTATTAGACAATATTGCATGTGTTGCGGCTGTCTAATAGCACAAAACATGCAGCCACTGGGACTTGAACATATTAATCAAGTACGCCTGAAATACTTGGATAGCACCCGAGCATGCTCTGATAACACAATATCAGGGCACGCTCGCTCATCACTAGTTTTGTTTGAAAAACCTGGTGACAGGTTCCCTAATATAGAATGGAGGAAAAGGAGAACGGTGTGAAACTTTAGGGACTTCAAGTTTTATGTCAGGAGTTATCAATACCCGTAGCATTACTAGATTCATATCTGCTGTTTATTTTGTATATTATTATTTTTTAGTTCTGATTTTTTTTTTTTTTTTTTCGTTTAACATGACAAAATTATACAAAAGCAACACCACATTTTTAAAGAGTTCATAAAATATAATATTGTAATGCTCAGGAAATATCATGATGACAGTGTTAAATATACAAACTATGTCAAACACCACTATAAGAAACAAGAGATCTGTGTCACTTACTGGGCTACTTACTGCAGTTTTGATTAAAAAAAAAAAAAGTTGTCTAATTCATAGCAATGCTGCTTTTAGGGCTACAGGGTATGTGGAAGGAAATTTCTTGCATGGCATCATTGGCATTGAAGCATCTTTGGGGTTTTACTGGCCTTACAATATATTATTCATACCAGTCATTGCTATATGTTAGTAAGGTTTGTACATTTTTATAGAATAATGCACCTCTACAGAGTTGATGAAATAAACTGTATACCTCTTGCTTCCAGACAGCATGGTGATCGGTACCAGCGGGACTAATGACACATGCCCAATAATCCTCAGTCACTTATTCTAATTATGTGAAGGGTGTGCTGCATGGGAAGTGAATTCAGAGTTTGGATTTCTTCTGCCTTGTATCTTTGTTTCATCTGTACCATCGTTATGCATAGAATCTTAGGTATTTTTGACTATAGCAGAATACAATGTAATTATATATGTTGTCATTAATTAATTGCAGAACTGACGATAACTCCTAGTCTGGAGCCGTAGAATCAGGCAGTTCAAGGAACTTAGCCACTGTCAGTTTTTTTAATTGCCATATTTTTTTTTTATTTTTTCACTTCAGGGCAGAATTCGACATGTAAAGTCCTGCAATTAGTTGAAGTTGTCAGAAAGTAGTACAGTTTCTTTAGATTTAAGTCGCACATGTTCTTGGCAAAGAGATGGGGGAAAAAAGTGACAGTTTGCCAATTGACTCAATGGTAATCTTCTGACAGCGGGACTGCTGCAAGCTAGCAAAAGTTTAGCTACGGTATTTCCTTTTCTTGTGGTTCCAGGGAAAATGTTTTGACTTCAGCAATTGTTTCAAAGAACCAAACTTGCGCTGATGTATTTGAGCATTGTCACTGTTTGTAGCGGCCCTGCATCCTCTTCCAGATTCAGCTGTTTCCTCTGCTGTACAATGAATGGTACATCCTGTCAGTGGCATACTGACATCAGGTCATGAGAACAAATTACAAGGACAACCTGGAAGTCAGCTTTGAGCTTTCAAATTAAATGGAAGCTGCGGTAGAGATGCTCAGGGATGATTTCCAATTCATTCAAGCGTCGTCGTTAATAATTGGTTAGGGCGGCCGTAAATATGGCAGCATTGTCGCAGCACTTTACAATACAGGTTATACATTGCAGGGTAACCCATCATTCAACAATTACTAATGGGAGTGAGGGCCTGGCTTGGATGCTTCCAATCTATATTAGATTCCTTGATACGGCGTTGATCCAGGGAACTAGTCTGATTGCCGTATGTAGAGTCGGGAAGGAATTTTTTTCCCCAAGGTGGAGCTTACTCTTTGCCACATGGTTTTTTTTTGCCTTCCTCTGGATCAACATGTTAGGGCATGTTAGGTTAGGCTATGGGTTGAACTAGATGGACTGAAAGTCTTCCTTCAACCTTAATAACTATGTTACTATGTATATGATTACTATTGATGGCCTCTGTGCTTTTATGGAGCTGGCTGTAGGGTAGGAACCCACTTCAAAGAGGTTGCTGTAAGGTGGCATGTGGGCTTATACAGTTTCATCAAAATGTGTGCTAGGAACGTAGGCAGTGATGTAACAACACCGACACTTTTCATTTGTGCCATAAGGAACGCCGCCGCTCATCAAGAATTTAACATTTCAGCTCTGCCAACTTTGGAACTAGGCAAAAGTGTAAAACACCAAAGGTTGCAAAATTTGTTAACATCTTCACGGTTCTCAAAGCTTTTTACAGCAGAATCCTAACTTGGCACCTTTGAAGAATTTGGGCCTTTAGTGTTTATTTGATAGAACTTGGTTATAGAGGTGATCAAGTGACAGTATTTTCATGACTTACACACAGGATAGGTAATTCAATTTGAGATCGGTGGGGGTTCCAACTCTCATCATCCCCACCAATCACCTGTTATTTGCTCCAGCGGCTGCTTTGCATGAAGTTGTGCTTCTGTTCTATGTGTAGTAGCCACTGCCAAGTTCTGCAGCTCAGCTAATAAGAGTAGTTGTGCAGCACCACAGCAGCGGCTGCTACATATTGAATAGAGCTGCACTTTGCAGCCCGATTTAAAGAGTTTACATCCAGTAGCCACCTGGGCAAATAGCTGATCGTTGGGGGTGGATAAGTCAATATTCTGTGACCGGATGACCTCTTTAAGGGGTATTCCACTAGAGAGAAGTTTTCAGTAATCGCTTCTAGACTAGTGATAAACTAACCACTGACATCCCACTTACAGCTAAAATGGGAGCTTTTATCCCCGACTGTACTGGAATACTCCATTCATTCTCTCTCATGCAGTCCCATAGAAGTCGCCCAGTCATCTCACCGATCTAGTGGTTATCACCTCTCCTACGGGTAGACGAGAGCTGTCCTCTTACTGCTTGAACAATTAAATGATAAATATATATATGCAAGGGTGGGTTACTATTTTTGTAACTTGAATGCCAAATTTATGTGTGGGATGCACAAGTTGTAGTTTGCCTCTACATATATATCTATAACCAAATAAAAGAATTACAATATTCTACATAGGCAGCAGATATCTTTGGAATGTAATTAAGTATTGTATGTAACAGTCACTTTCTAGAAAATAGTCAAACTTGTGTACCACCTCTCCAAGGCTAAAATTCTTACTGGTTTGCCACATTATGTATATATACAATCATCCCCACATTGCCAAGATTGCCCTTTTCCTTTTATTTAACATTTAAGTATACTGTTGAATTAATAAGTTTAAAAACACCTTGAAGGAAATTTGTCAGCAGTTTTTTTGGTATTTCATTCGAGAGGAGCATAATGTAGGGGCAGAGAGTCTGATTCCAGGGATGTGTTACTTACTAGACAGGTGTAGTTTCAATACAATCCGTGTTTTATCAGCAGGAAATTATCACTGGAGAACTAGGTCTGGGTGAAAGCCAGGCAAGCTAATGTCATGGCTCCTGGGTAATACTGCTGTGGGAAATGCAGCACACAGCAGCAAGGGAGCTGAGCAAAACGCTGGGTTGCTAACCACGTAGAAATAGGACCTGAACAATGTGACAGAGTGGGAAGAGATCGGGGCAGAGCCAGGCATCGGGGAACAGAAAAAAGGAAAAACACAAGAATAGTCGAACAAGCTAAGATCGGAGCCAGGAGATCACAAAGTACTAAAGGGGTGAGACGGGATTGTCAGAAGTGAAGCCAGAGGTCAGAAATCCAGAAAAAACAGAGTAACGCACGGAGAGCAAGGAAAACAATTGCAAACTGACACACACTCTAGGGGGTCAGGCACATAGACTAGAACAGAAAGTATAGCTGACAGCGAATCCTAGTCTGGAGTGAGTATAAATACCCCTCCCAGAACGAAAGGGAGGCCAGCAAAATTAACCCTGAGAAAACAGGACATTAACCATTTCCTAACCATGACAGCTAATCTATGTAACCCTGACCCCACCACTGATTGGTAGCTTTCTGCCTATGCACAGAGTACACAAAAAGCTGCCATTCAGTGGTGTGGTGTTGTTATACAGAGCTCAGCATTTTGAATACGACAAGATCTACAGCAAAGAAACGGGATTCTTTCAAAACTGCACCAAGCAGTCCATTAAGTGATACATCACTGGAATAAGGCTTTCTGCCTCCTCATCATTCTTCTCTCAGATTACACCACAAAAACCTGCTCACAGAATCTCTTTAATCTCAATTAAAACTCATCTTTTCACAATTCCAGGTTTGTTGGCCTTCTTGCTCACACACACCCTTTTTTAGTTCGACCCATAACTTTTCTATGAGATTGAGATCAGGCTTTGTGATGGCCACACCATCACCTTCACTTTGTTGTCCTGTTTGGCTACAATTTTGAGAGCAGGCATAAAGACATTGTCTATTTGGAGGACCCAGTTTCGGCCAACTTTTAGCTTTCTGTCTGATGTCTTAAGATGTGCTTCAATATCTGAACATCGTTTTCCTTTCTCACAATGCCATCTGTTTTGTAAAGTGCCTCCAGTTCTTCCTGCAGCTAAACACCCCCATAACATGATGCTGTGACCCCTGTGCTTAATAGTTAGATCCCTCCTCCTTTTTTCTTAATATATAATGATGGTCACAATATCCGAATAGGTCAATTTTTTTTTTTTAGTTCTCAAGACCAAAGGACATTTTTCCAAAAAGTAAGCTCTTTGCCTGGCCTTTTTATGGTGGTTTTGGAGCAGCGGCGTCTTTCTTGTTGAGAGACTTTTCAGATCATATCACTAAAGGAATTGTTTTACAGTCGATCTAGATACTTTTGAACCTGTTTGTCCAGCATCTTTATGAGGTCTTTTGGTATTGTTCTTGCATTGGTTTCTATTATTCTCACCATGTCCATTCATCTCTAGGCAACAGAAGGCGTCTCCTTTCTAAATGGTAGGATGGCTAACTGCGTTGGAATAAATGAATGTGGAACCTTCAATTGTTTGTACATTACTCCCAAGGGTGCACCAGACTTAAGGTGGTCTACAATTATTTTTTGAAAGGGAACATGTCAGTAGGATTGTGCACAGTAACCTACACACAGTGTCAGGTCTGTGTTGTTATACCGATTAAAATGATACCTTGGTTGATGAAATCTGTCTTGTGGTTGTCGGGGCTGTGGGGGTCTTCATGTGGTGCTCTGCTTAGCTATTCATCTGTATAAAGTAGTTCAAAAAAATATATTTATTGATAACACATAGGGACAAAAAAAGAAAAAAGGAAATGGCAAAGTGGCACTAACCACACGAAATGTGTATAGGCCCACACAAACACCACATACGTTGTATGAAACTATATAATACTCAAATGTACATACAACAATGGCATATATCAACTATTATATATAAATTACCCATAGTATGTACTAAATCGGCAGATGCATGTACAAAAAAGAAAAAGGTACATCAGGAAACCAAACAACCGCAATGATCAGTACACATAGTCTGAATGGAATCTATTGTTGAATGTAAGACCGAATCCATCGCTTAATGTAAGACATAGTCATACCGTGACCTGCATCTGCACAGGAAATCAGTCACAGAATATGACTATGGATGCCATGGTTTACCTGAATATAGCGGTGAGTGTGAGCCAAACGCGCCCCGAAGCGCATTTCGGATCTGAAATCCTTCGTCAGGAGTTGACTCCCCCTGACGAAGGATTTCAGATCCGAAACGCGCGTCGGGGCGAGTTTGGCTCACACTCACCGCTATATTCAGGTAAACCATGGCATCCATAGTCATATTCTGTGACTGATTTCCTGTGCAGATGCAGGTCACGGTATGACTATGTCTTACATTAAGCGATGGATTCGGTCTTACATTCAACAATAGATTCCATTCAGACTATGTGTACTGATCATTGCGGTTGTTTGGTTTCCTGATGTACCTTTTTCTTTTTTGTACATGCATCTGCCGATTTAGTACATACTATGGGTAATTTATATATAATAGTTGATATATGCCATTGTTGTATGTACATTTGAGTATTATATAGTTTCATACAACGTATGTGGTGTTTGTGTGGGCCTATACACATTTCGTGTGGTTAGTGCCACTTTGCCATTTCCTTTTTTCTTTTTTTGTCCCTATGTGTTATCAATAAATATATTTTTTTTGAACTACTTTATACATCTTTTTGTGGTCTTCTTCATTACTGTATTGATCCTTGTAGTTCGTTTTTTTCTCTTTTGTTGTATTCCTTATTTACCGAATGGTCAGCCATTTTTTGTTTTTATTTTTTCCTTTATCAAGCTTTGCTATATATTGTGGTTTATATTTATTCTACTACATTGCTTGTGAAGTGTGCTTCTTCTTACTTCTTTTAGCTATTCATCTGTATGGCTTATAATAGGTCACTGATCACTCAGTAACCTGCCCTTTATTTTACATACTGCGTAGAATTATGGTTTGAAAAAAATAAAAACTAAATGCACATTCATCAAGCAGGCGGCGGCCACCACGGAGCACAAATATCTCGCTAACTGAAAATGCAGATTAAACAACAACCACAAGACAGATTTCATCAACCCAGGTATCATTTTAACCAGTGTAACGGTGCCAACCTGTCATTGTCTGTAGGTGACTGTGCACAATCCTGCTGACAGGTTCACATTAAGTGTCTTTGGTCATTTCTTTAGATTTTCCCAGGATGTCAAGCAAAGGGGCAAGTATGCCTTGAAAGTAATCCTTAAAAAAGTGCCACATGTACATTTCCAATTAACTCACATGCTGTTACTTTATTTGCCATTCAGAAGCTTCTAAAGCAGAGTTGGGCAAAATGCAGCCTCTGGGCCACATCTGGCCTTTTAGATGTTTCAGTCCAGCCCGCTAACCAAGACAGCCGAGTGGCCGAAAACAGTGGCTCTTATGCTACACAATGTCCTCGCCCACTGCACGTTCACCGCCCACTTCCCGATGCCACCGCTATCCGCGTCCTCAGGATGCAGATTGCGGTGATTACATTGGTGGAAAAATATTTGTTTTATTACTTCAACCTTAAGTGTTTCTACAACTGTACTTTGTATTAAAATTCTGAATTCAAAAGCCTCTATGCATATTTCCTCATTGCACCAGGTGTATAGGACACAACGCGGTTTGTAGACTCTTAAGATACTGAATTTTGGAGACTCTGGGGTCATCAAGTTTACTAGAACCAGGTGGTAGATACCAGAGAGCAAGTGCATGAGCAGACAAAAGAGGGAAGAGAAAAGATAACAGCAACTAAAGGGTTGGCATAAGAAGAGGGCAAGCCTTAGGGGGAGTAGGGTGTCATTTTTGGATATTTCAGTGGTGATGCCCACACCAGGAATGAGGCAGATTTTTTTTTTTTTCATCAACTGCCCACCTGTCCAATAAATTTTTTTTTCTGTCCAATCAAAACCATGTAATTGACAAACATATACTGTATGTTAACAAATCCTTATGAACAAACCAAGCTTACATATCATGTTTTTTACATTCCACATTGATGACATTGACATATGTCTACCTGATTTTCGTCAAATTTACAATAAGCTATGGCCACCTGACTGTGACTTTAATATGTGATAATATCGATCCTCTATTTTTTTTTTTTACACGATAACTATTAAAAACGTATAAAAATTTAGTTTAAAAAAAAAAGTACGTTTTTAGCATTCGCATTTCAAAATGTTGTCTAGCTTAGCAAAAAAAAAATGATGAAGAATAATATTTGGTATGCATTCACTACAACGCCAAGGATGAGGAAATCATAAGGGAAATTAAGTTGATGTATAAAAACTGGCAGCATAGCTCCCATCTATTAGCATTTTATTTTCCTTTCTCTGGGATACTAGCAGTTTTAATTTCACTGCGCGGTACGTGTCCTGCAAAGTATCTATTAGCATCCCACAATGCCTTCACAGCAGTGGTTCTGTAAAATAGTTCCTCAGATCTTGTCTTTTTCTATATAATTAGTATATGTAAATATATGCTCATATATAACTAGAGGCATCAAGGATTTTGGTTTCTAGATGGCAGGTGGCTTAATCATTATGTATAATATTGCAGTCATCTGTGAAATGCATTAATAACATTTTTAGTAGTTACTTTATAATTTATCAGATTGTCTGTTTTATTATTTATGTTTAGGTTTGTCCTTGCACATTCGCTGTGTGAGGCATACATATGTACATTGTGTTAGGATTACGTTTTGCCTGATATTTCTTGAGTGGGTTTACATCTTATTAATTTAGGGCCTAGATATTCCTCAAAGGAAAAAAAATAGCCTAAATGGAGTTTTGCTAATATAGAAAGTAGTGTTCTATATCGTCAGTGGGAGTGCAACTGCCCGGATGCCAACCAATCATCAGAATGAGGCTAGTCACTGTTGCATAGGGTTATTTTGTCCATTTACTGCGCAGGGAACGACTACACAGCCCTATTCTCTTCAAAGGAGCTATGGTGCAATTCTGTGTCCTGTGATTGGTCAGCATTTCAAATCTTGAAGCATTTCGTAGTGAACATCTTAAACATTTTAATATTAGGACATATTATAGTACAAACCATTAATGAGTCTTTTATGTAGATCCATCCTTTCTTGCATAGAAAAGTGAGGCTGTGTTTTCACCATCATTTATGACAAGGTCAGCATTTTGGCACTGTTTTAGAAAACTGAATACTCCTTTTTTGTTGGTGAATGGAGCTACTAGGTTTCTAGGCCACACTAGCTACATATTAATGGCCTATCATAAGGATAGGCAATGAATGATGTGTTCCAAACAGTCGCATATCAATGTAATCTGGAGAAATATTTATATATTAAAGCTGTGTTTGGAGGAAGAAGGATGAGTTCAATCCCAAGAACACCGTCCCAACTGTGAATCATGGTGGAGGACTCCTCATACTTTGGGGGTGCTTTTCTGCAAAGGGGACAGGACGATTACATTGTATTTAATGGAGGATTGATGGGGTCATGTATCGCGAGATTTTGGCCAACATCCTCTTTGTCTCAGTAAGAGCATTGAAGATGGATCATTGCGGAGTCTTCCAGCATTACAATGACTCAAAACGCACAGCCAGGGCAACTAAAGAGTGATTTCGTAAGAAGCATTTCAAGGTCCTGGAATGGCCTAGCCAGTGTCCAGACCTGAACCCAATAGAAAATCTTTGGAGGGAGCTGAAACTCAATGTTCCCCAGTGACAGCACCAAAACCTGAAAGATCTGTAGACGATTTGTATGGAGGAGTGGGCCAAAATCTGTGTAAGCTTGGTCAAGAACTACAGAAAACATCTGACCTCTGTAATTGCCAACAAAGGTTTTTGTACCAAATATTAAGTTCTGATTTTCTATTATATCAAATATTTATTTCATGCATTAAAATACAAATTAATTATGTAAAAATCATACAATATGATTTTCTGGATTTCTACCTCTCATAGGTGAAGTGTACCATAATAAAAATTACAGACCTCTGCATTCTTTATAGGTGGGAGAACAAAATCTGAAGTGTATCAAATACTTATTTTCCACACTGTATATCTATTCTATAGCTCTGCCTATCTGTATATAAGATTGCTTTATTAGTTTGTAAACAAAACTTTAAAATCCATAGAGAATTACAGTATGTAAAAGCTGATTGTCATGCGGTTAACGGCAATAAAGGGGCAGGACGGCATACTGGGACCCGCACCTGTCCCTGCCACTATAATGGGGACCTGGCTTTCCCTTATCTCAGGGGTACCTATAATGGTTAGGAGGCCTGAGCCGCCAGTGTATCCCTGTCTCCTGTGCAGGCCCTATCAGTGGCTCCCTCTCCTCCCAAGGGAGGTGGACTGCACCAGTGTATAAATACTACAATTAAACAGGGTATACAGACAAGGTAACTAAAAGTCTCAAACTCACCAAATGCTCACACAACCACAGAGGAAACACAGGGAAGGGAAGAGAAGGAAAAAACTAGGAAGGAAACCAGGTTTAACATGCAACCAAAACAGCAGACACCAATCTCTGTAAATAAACCTCCAAGCTCCTAATACCACGCTCTTTCAACCTCCAAGCCAGGCAGCAGAACTGATCACTGACAACAGTTGTAGACAAAGCTGAGTCTATATAGGAGCGGAGATTACCAAAACCAAATCAGCTGAGAGACATAGCTCTCAGTAACAAGGTTTAACTCCTGCCCTGCTGGCACAAGACAGCCAGGTCAGAATTCAAGAGAAGAGCTTCTGTTCATCGTGTGTGAACGAGGCCCAGAGCGCTGCGGTTCTCTGGAACCTCTCTGTCGCGGTAGCCCCGTGACACTGATGTTAAAAATGCATTGCATACGGATGTCATACGAATGCTAGGTGAGAAAAATCGCATTGTACTCACATGACACTCGTCCTACATTTCCGGATCAAGATCTCGACAATTTTTTCATATTCTAATGTGACTCTAGTCTAGTAATTTGTGTTGACACTGACACCTTAGGCTTAGTATGTAATGTCTAATTTCATATGCAGTACAGAAGGTAGAATTGTGGAATCAGTGGTATGGCCATGTCTCCAGTGTCCCAGGAGTTGTTTTTCAAACACGACAGTGCCAGGCTTCATGTTGCTCATGCAAAGGCATACAAGTCCATACATTTTTGCATGTGGAGCTCATACTTTGATACTGAGTAAAATGTTTTTTTAAATTTTTTTTTTCCCATTTTGTCATTACTTATCAATTTTCACAATTCCACTACTTTTCTTTCTTGGAGTTGCAATTTCAGCCTTGAGGAGTATATATGCTAGTTTCTTTTTCAAGCTCTTAGCTTTTAATAAATCGTAAAGGTTAAAACTGCTGAAACATCAGCTTTTCTTGTTTAGTTAGGTCCTCTGTCTGTTATTGCAGCCTCCACCTGGGATATGATTGAGATCTCCTACGGAACAAAAAAAAAACAAGGCTGAACATCGTGACTTTATTAGCTGATTTTCTGCACTTTTCATATAATTTGCTTATCCTTCTTTATGCTTCCTAGGGAAATGAAAGCTAGACATACGCATTTTATTTACCTGAAACTGAATCTTTACTGGTTAATACTAAATCCTTGTGATATCAAAGTGATATCTATTCTAAAGAGTACCGTATATACTCGAGTATAAGCTGAGATTTTCAGCCCAAATTTTTGGGCTGAAAGTGGCCCTCTCGGCTTATACTCGAGTCACGGTCTGTGGCAGGGTCGGCGGGTGAGGGGGAGAGGGCGCTGAGGCATACTCACCTAGTCCCGGCGCTCCTGATGCTGCCCCTGCCTGTCACACGGTCTCCGGATGCCGCAGCTCTTCCCCTGTACAGCGGTCACGTGGGACCGCTCATTAGAAAAATGAATATGGACTCCACTCCCATAGGGGTGGAGCCACATATTCATTCCTCTGAGTGGTGCCAGTGACGGCTGACAGGAAGAGCTGCGGCACCCGGAGACAGTGTGACAGGCAGGGGCAGCGTCAGGAGCGCCGGGACTAGGTGAGTATTTTATATTCACCTGTCCGCGTTCCACCCGCCGGGCGTTGCTCCATCTTCCCGGCGCCGCTCCATCTTCCCGGCGTCTCTCCGCTCTGACTGTGCAGGTCAGAGGGCGCGATGACGCATATAGTATGCGCGGCGCCCTCTGCCTGATCAGTCAGTGCGGGGAGACGCCGGGACGAGACGCCGGGAGCTGCAAGCAAGAGAGGTGAGTATGGCTTTTTTTTTTTATTATTGCAGCAGCAGCAATGGCACAGCTTTCTATGGTACATCAATGGGCAATAATGAACGGTGCAGAGCACTATATGGCACAGCTATGTGGCAATAATGAACGGTGCAAGCACTATATGGCAGCTATGGGGCAATAATGAACGGTGCAGAGCACTATATGGCACAGCTATGGGGCAATAATGAACGGTGCAGAGCACTATATGGCACAGCTGTGGGGCAAGAATGAACGTGCAGAGCACTATGTCACAGCTATGGGGCAAGAATGAACGGTGCAGAGCACTATATGGCACATCTATGGGGCAATAATGAACGGTGCAGAGCACTATATGGCACAGCTATGGGGCAAAATGAACGGTGCAGAGCACTATATGGCACAGCTATGGGGCAATAATGAACAGTGCAGAGCACTATATGGCACATCTATGGGGCAATAATGAATGGTGCAGACCACTATATGGCACAGCTATGGGGCAAGAATGAACGGTGCAGAGCACTATATGGCACAGCTATGGGGCAAAAATGAACGGTGCAGAGCACTATATGGCACAGCTATGGGGCAATAATGAACGGTGCAGAGCACTATATGGCACAGCTGTGGGGCAAGAATGAACGTGCAGAGCACTATGTCACAGCTATGGGGCAAGAATGAACGGTGCAGAGCACTATATGGCACATCTATGGGGCAATAATGAACGGTGCAGAGCACTATATGGCACAGCTATGGGGCAAAATGAACGGTGCAGAGCACTATATGGCACAGCTATGGGGCAATAATGAACAGTGCAGAGCACTATATGGCACATCTATGGGGCAATAATGAATGGTGCAGACCACTATATGGCACAGCTATGGGGCAAGAATGAACGGTGCAGAGCACTATATGGCACAGCTATGGGGCAAAAATGAACGGTGCAGAGCACTATATGGCTCAGCTATGGGGCAAAAGCGAACGGTGCAGAGCACTATATGGCACAGCTATGGGGCAATAATGAACAGTGCAGAGCACTATATGGCACATCTATGGGGCAATAATGAATGGTGCAGACCACTATATGGCACAGCTATGGGGCAAGAATGAACGGTGCAGAGCACTATATGGCACAGCTATGGGGCAAAAATGAACGGTGCAGAGCACTATATGGCACAGCTATGGGGCAATAATGAACGGTGCAGAGCACTATATGGCACAGCTGTGGGGCAAGAATGAACGTGCAGAGCACTATGTCACAGCTATGGGGCAAGAATGAACGGTGCAGAGCACTATATGGCACATCTATGGGGCAATAATGAACGGTGCAGAGCACTATATGGCACAGCTATGGGGCAAAATGAACGGTGCAGAGCACTATATGGCACAGCTATGGGGCAATAATGAACAGTGCAGAGCACTATATGGCACATCTATGGGGCAATAATGAATGGTGCAGACCACTATATGGCACAGCTATGGGGCAAGAATGAACGGTGCAGAGCACTATATGGCACAGCTATGGGGCAAAAATGAACGGTGCAGAGCACTATATGGCTCAGCTATGGGGCAAAAGCGAACGGTGCAGAGCACTATATGGCACAGCTATGGGGCAAGAAAGAACGGTGCAGAGCACTATATGGCACAGCTATGGGGCAAGAATGAACGGTGCAGAGCACTATATGGCACAGCTATGGGGCAAGAATGAACGGTGCAGAGCACTATATGGCACATCTATGGGGCAATAATGAACGGTGCAGAGCACTATATGGCACAGCTTTCTATGGTACATCTATGGGGCAGTAATGAACGGTGCAGAGCACTATATGGCACAGCTATGGGGCCATAGCTGTGCCATATGGAGCATCTATTTTTATTATAGAAATTCACCGGTAGCTGCTGCATTTTCCACCCTAGGCTTAAACTCGAGTCAATAAGTTTTCCCAGTTGTTTGTTGCAAAATTAGGGGGGTCGACTTATACTCGGGTCGGGTTATACTCGAGTATATACGGAAATTTCTTAGGACACCATGTTGTGCTGTTCCTATGGTAATTTATGAATAAATGAATTGCTATTTTAGTGTCAATGTAGCATGCCCTGTGCCAGTGGTTCCCAACCTTTCTGACCTTGACAGCCGCATTCAATTCTTGAGAAAGGGTTGAGATAAACACCCAGCTCTGAGAGCGGTTCATGAGCCACATCCAACTCTGAGAGGGGGTCGTGAGCCGCACCCAGCTCTGAAAGGGGGTCGCGAGCCGCACCCAGCTCTGAAAGGGGGTCACGAGCCGCACCCAGCTCTGAAAGGGGGTCGCGAGCCGCACCCAGCTCTGAAAGGGGGTCGCGAGCCGCACCCAGCTCTGAAAGGGGGTCGCGAGCCGCACCCAGCTCTGAAAGGGGGTCGCGAGCCGCACCCAGCTCTGAAAGGGGGTCGCGTGCCGCACCCAGCTCTGAAAGGGGGTCGCGAGCTGCTCTCAGCTCCGAGAGGGGGCCGCGAGCCGCACACAACTTCTGCCCCTTCACAATAGTGGCAACCAAAGCCCCCATTACTGGTATAATGATAAAAGCTTTTACACAGAAATCACCCCAAAGCAGTATACCAAGATCCAAGGGTTCCCACACTACCCTCATTCATTATTCTCCCATAAAACACACTGTCGTATCTTCAAGCACTTCCTCTGACAAGTAGTATCATCCTGTCTCCAGCTTACCATGCTTAAATTATCTCAAAACCCCTAAGACCAGTCTATGTGCATCCAGATTTGCTCTTCAGTGCAGGTATGGTCCCCAGAATTTACCATTTTGAGACGTGCTCTTCATACCCGTTTGCTAGACCTGGAGCTACTGCACCAAGCTGGCCGACAGCTGCGAGCCACAATTCATTTGACCGCGAGCCACATGTGACTCCCGATCTACTGGTTGAGGACCCATGCCCGATACAATCTTTTTCAAATGAATTTCACAGAAGATATTTAAAAGAAAAAAATCCTGATGGTCCCTTGTTTTCCAAACTGCTAAAATTATATCAAGGTTATCCTGACCGAAGTTCAGAATTGCAAATTGCATGATATACTGCAGTTCTTTTTTTTCTTTTGTTATCAGAAGACATAATTTTCACAATCTGCTGTAATTTTCAATATGATTATACCACTTTGTTCTTGCTCATTTAGAAAGTTAAGATGTTCACTGCTGTGGTCATGTGGTGCAAAAACATTTCCCCAGGTGGGTGGAGGACATGAGTTCCCAACTGCTTCAGATTGATTTGAAAGCTTTAAATATTCACTTCTTCTGTAATTTACTTCTTCAGATCGACATAAAAATGTTTTCAGCTGTCACTTAGTTTTAGATTTCCTATAGAATATAGCATTTAATATAAAAATTGCTGTGTTTGGGAATCTGTGAACAGAAATCACCAGATTCTTATTTTCACATCCGTTAAAGGACCCACAGGAGGTACACAAACCCATACGGCATTTATGGCATGTGAACACCACTTTAAAGGGAACCTGTCACCCCCAAAATCGATGGTGAGGTAAGCTCACCGTCATCAGGGGCTTATCTACAGCTTCTGGAATGCTGTAGATAAGCCGCCGATGTTACCTGGAAGAGGAGAAAAAGACGTTAGATTATACTCACCCAGGGGCGGTCCCGCTGCGGTTTGGTCAAATGGGTGTCTCAGGTCTGCTCCAGCACCTCCCATCTTCATTCCATGACGTCCTCTTCTGGTCTTCACGCCGCGGCTCTGGCGCAGGCGTACTTTGTCTGCTCTGTTGAGGGCAGAGGAAAGTACTGCAGTGCGCAGGCGCTGGGCCTCTCTGACCTTTCCGGCGCCTGCGCACTGCAGTACTTTCCTCTGCCCTCAACAGGGCAGACAAAGTACGCCTGCGTCGGAGCCACCGCGTGAAGACCAGAAGAGGACATCATGCAATGAAGATGGGAGGCGCCGGAGCAGACCTGAGACACCCACTTGACCAGACCGCAGCGGGACCGCCCCTGGGGGAGTATAATCTAACGTCTTTTTCTCCTCTTTCAGATAACATCGGCGGCTTATCTACAGCATTCCAGAATGCTGTAAATAAGCCCCTGATGACGGTGAGCTTACCTCACCATCGATTTTGGAGGTGACAGGTTCCCTTTAAATGAAGTTAAAGTTTGCCATGTTCATATCTTTATCTGGTAGACATGGATTCACCATGGACGTGCCATAAATCAAAAATTGAAGCCTTA
Organism: Ranitomeya imitator; assembly: GCF_032444005.1. Lineage (NCBI taxonomy): Eukaryota > Metazoa > Chordata > Amphibia > Anura > Dendrobatidae > Ranitomeya > Ranitomeya imitator. The sequence goes on from NC_091284.1 coordinate 464,840,634, forward strand.
ATGCCAACGTGACCAACCTTCTCAACATGATTTTCTTTTCTAAATGTGACTTTTCAGTCTAACTTTCACACCATTTTCAGATTTTTGTTGATATCCTTGTTTTATCTGCTTAGTTCTATGAATGCTGAGCTCTGTATAACCCTGCCCCACCACTGTGGCAGTTCTCTGTGTACACTGTGCATAGGCAGAAAGTTGCCAGTGGTGAGGGCGGAGCTTTTACAGAGCTTATGAATATGAAGAACCACATGGCAGCGGGCTTACTAGTCCTCTTGCTAATAAAAATTATTTAATTGAAACTACAGGAAGAAACTCAGTAAGGGCAGCTTGAATCGAATGACAGGTTCCTTTAAAATAACTGTTTTCTATTTCAGCATGGGCAGGAGGATTGTAGAGTGTTGACCCTTAACCTTTAATCCCTTCCCGACCTGTGACACAGTGTATGCGTCATGAAAGTCGGTGCCAATCCGACCTGTGACGCATATGCTGTGTCACAGAAAGATCGCGTCCCTGCAGATCGGGTGAAAGGGTTAACTCCCATTTCACTCGATCTGCAGGGACAGGGGGAGTGGTAGTTTAGCCCAGGGGGGGTGGCTTCACCCCCTCGTGGCTACGATCGCTCTGATTGGCTGTTGAAAGTGAAACTGCCAATCAGAGCGATTTGTAATATTTCACCCATTATAACGGGTGAAATATTACAATCCAGCCATGGCCGATGCTGCAATATCATCGGCCATGGCTGGAAATACTAGTGTGCCCCCACCCCACCCCACCGATCGCCCCCCCAGCCCCCCGATCTGGCCGGTACACTGCTCCGGCTCCCCTCCATCCAGTGCTCCGCTCCCCCCCCGTGCTCTTGTCCGCTCCCCCCGTGCTCCAATCACCCCCCCGTGCTCCAATCACCCCCCCCTGCATTCAGATCCACCCCCCCGTGCTCCGTTCCACCCCCCCATGCTCCGTTCCAGCCCCCCGTGCTCCGTTCCACGCCCCCCGTGCTCCGTTCCACGCCTGCCGCGCTCCGATTCCCCCCCCGTGCTCCGATCCCCCCCCCGTGCTCCGATCCCCCCCCCGTGGTCCCCCCCCACCCCATCATACTTACCGATCCAGCCGGGGTCCCGTCCGTCTTCTCCCTGGGCGCCGCCATCTTCCAAAATGGCGGGCGCATGCGCAGTGCGCCCGCCGAATCTGCCGGCCGGCAGATTCGTTCCAAAGTGCATTTTGATTACTGAGATAGATTATATCTCAGTGATCAAAATAAAAAAAATAATACATGACCCCCCCCCTTTGTCACCCCCATAGGTAGGGACAATAAAAAAATAAAGAAATTTTTTTTTTTTCCACTAATGTTAGAATAGGGTTAGGGGTAGGGTTAGGGCTAGGGTTAGGGCTAGGGGTAGGGTTAGGGGTAGGGTTAGGGCTAGGGTTAGGGTTAGGGGTAGGGTTAGGGGTAGGGTTAGGGCTAGGGTTAGGGTTTCGGTATGTGCACACGTATTCTGGTCCTCTGCGGATTTTTCCGCTGCGGATTTGATAAATCCGCAGTGCTAAACCGCTGCGGATTTATGGCGGATTTACCGCGTTTTTTTCTGCGCATTTCACTGCGGTTTTACAATTGCGATTTTCTATTTGAGCAGTTGTAAAACCGCTGCGGAATCCGCACAAAGAAGTGACATGCTGCGGAATGTAAACCGCTGCGTTTCCGTGCAGTTTTTCCGCAGCATGTGTACAGCGATTTTTGTTTCCCGTAGGTTTACATTGAACTGTAAACTCATGGGAAACTGCTGCGGATCTGCAGCGTTTTCCGCAGCGTGTGCACATACCTTTAGAATTAGGCTATGTTCACACGGTGCGGATTTGGCTGCGGATTGGCCGCTGCGGATTCGCAGCAGTATTCCATCAGGTTTACAGTACCATGTAAACATATGAAAAACCAAATCCGCTGTGCCCATGGTGCAGAAAATACCGCGCGGAAACGCTGCGTTGTATTTTCCGCAGCATGTCAATTCTTTGTGCGGATTCCGCGGCTTTTTACACCTGTTCCTCAATAGGAATCCGCAGGTGAAATCCGCACAAAAAACACTGGAAATCCGTGGAAAATCCGCAGGTAAAACGCAGTGCCTTTTACCCGCGGATTTTTCAAAAATGGTGCGGAAATATCTCACACGAATCCGCAACGTGGGCACATAGCCTTAGGGTTAGGGTTGGAATTAGGGTTGTGGTTAGGGTTGTGATTAGGGTTATGGCTACAGTTGGGATTAGAGTTAGGGGTGTGGGGGGGTTAGTGTTGGAGGTAGAATTGAGGGGTTTCCACTGTTTAGGCACATCAGGGGTCTCCAAACGCAACATGGCGCCACCATTGATTCCAGCCAATCTCATATTCAAAAAGTCAAATGGTGCTCCCTCACTTCCGAGCCCTGAAGTGTGCCCAAACAGTGGTTTACCCCCACATATGGGGTATCAGTGTACTCAGGATAAACTGCGCAACAATTATTGGGGTCCAATTTCTCCTGTTACCCTTGTGAATCTAAAAAAATGCTTGCTAAAACATCATTTTTGAGGAAAGAAAAATGATTTTTTATTTTCACGGCTCTGCGTTGTAAACGTCTGTGAAGCACTTGGGGGTTCAAAGTGCTCACCACATATCTAGATAAGTTCATTGGGGGGTCTAGTTTCTAAAATGGGGTCACTTGTGCGGGGTTTCTACTGTTTAGGCACACCAGGGGCTCTGCAAACGCAATGTGACGCCCGCAGACCATTCCATCAAAGTCTGCATTTCAAAAGTCACTACTTCCCTTCTGAGCCCCGACGTGTGCCCAAACAGTGGTTTACCCCCACACATGGGGTATCAGCGTACTCAGGAGAAACTGGACAACAACTATTGGGGTCCAATTTCTCCTGTTACCCTTGGGAAAATAAAAAATTCTGGGCTAAATAATTATTTTTGAGGAAAGAAAACGTATTTATTATTTTCACAGCTCTGCATTATAAACTTCTATGAAGCACTTGGGGGTTCAAAGTGCTCACCACACATCTAGATAAGTTCCTTTGGGGGTCTAGTTTCCAAAATGGGGTCACTTGTGGGGGGTTTCTACTGTTAAGCCACATCAGGGGCTCTGCAAACGCAACGTGACGCCCACAGAGCATTCCATCAAAGTCTGCATTTCAAAATGTCACTACTTCACTTCCGAGCCTCGGCATGTGCCCAAACAGTGATTTACCCCCACATATGGGGTATCACCGTACTCAGGAGAAACTGGACAACAACTTTTGGGGTCAAATTTCTCCTGTTACCCTTGGGAAAATAAAAAATTGCAGGCTAAAAGATCATTTTTGAGAAAATAATTTTTTTTTTTATTTTCATGGCTCTGCGTTATAAACTTCTGTGAAGCACTTGGGGGTTCAAAGTCCTCACCACACATCTAGATTAGTTCCTTTGGGGGTCTAGTTTCCAAAATTGGGTCATTTCTGGGGGATCTCCAATGTTTAGGCACACAGGGGCTCTCCAAACGTGACATGGTGTCCGCTAATGATTGGAGCTAATTTTCCATTTAAAAAGCCAAATGGCATGCCATCCCTTCCGAGCCCTGCCGTGCGCCCAAACAGTGGTTTACCCCCACATATGGGGTATCAGCGTACTCAGGACAAACTGGACAACAATATTTGGGGTCCAATTTCTCCTATTATCCTTGGCAAAATAGGAAATTCCAGGCTAAAAAATCATTTTTGAGGAAAGAAAAATTATTTTTTATTTTCATGGCTCTGCGTTATAAACTTCTGTGAAGCACCTGGGGGTTTAAAGTGCTCAATGTGCATCTAGATAAGTTCCTTGGGGGGTCTAGTTTCCAAAATGGGGTCACTTGTGGGGGAGCTCCAATGTTTAGGCACACAGGGGCTCTCCAAACGCGACATGGTGTCCGCTAACAATTGGAGCTAATTTTCCATTCAAAAAGTCAAATGGCGCGCCTTCCCTTCCGAGCCCTGCCGAGTGCCCAAACAGTGGTTTACCCCCACATATGAGGTATCGGCGTACTCGGGAGAAATTGCCCAACAAATTTTATGATCCATTTTATCCTACTGCCCATGTGAAAATGAAAAAATTGAGGCGAAAAGAATTTTTTTGTGAAAAAAAAAAGTACTTTTTCATTTTTACAGATCAATTTGTGAAGCATCTGAGGGTTTAAAGTGCTCACTAGGCATCTAAATAAGTTCCTTGGGGGGTCTAGTTTCCAAAATGGGGTCACTTGTGGGGGAGCGCCAATGTTTAGGCACACAGGAGCTATCCAAACGCGACATGGTGTCCGCTAACGATGGAAATAATTTTTCATTCAAAAAGTCAAATGGCGCTCCTTCCCTTCCGAGCCTTACCATGTGCCCAAACAGTGGTTTACCCCCACATGTGAGGTATTGGTGTACTCAGGAGAAATTGCCCAACACATTTTAGGATCCATTTTATCCTGTTGCCCATGTGAAAATGAAAAAATTGAGGCTAAAATAATTTTTTTGTGAAAAAAAAGTACTTTTTCATTTTTACGCATCAATTTGTGAAGCACCTGGGGGTTCAAAGTGCTCACTATGCATCTAGATAAGTTCCTTGGGGCGTCTAGTTTCCAAAATGGGGTCACTTGTGGGGGAGCTCCAATTTTTAGGCACACGGGTGCTCTCCAAACGTGACATGGTGTCCGCTAAAGAGTGGAGCCAATTTTTGATTCAAAAAGTCAAATGGCGCTCCTTCCCTTCCAAGCCCTGCCGTGCGCCCAAACAGTGGTTTACCCCCACATATGAGGTATCAGCGTACTCAGGACAAATTGGACAACAACTTCCGTGGTTCAGTTTCTCCTTTTACCATTGGGAAAATAAAAAAATTGTTGCTAAAAGATAATTTTTGTGACTAAAAAGTTAAATGTTCATTTTTTCCTTCCTTGTTGCTTCTGCTGCTGTGAAACATCTGAAGGGTTAATAAACTTCTTGAATGTGGTTTTGAGTACCTTGAGGGGTGCAGTTTTTAGAATGGTGTCACTTTTGGGTATTTTCAGCCATATAGACCCCTCAAACTGACTTCAAATGTGAGGTGGTCCCTAAAAAAAATGGTTTTGTAAATTTCGTTGTAAAAATGACAAATCGCTGGTCAAATTTTAACCCTTATAACTTCCTAACAAAAAAAAATTTTGTTTCCAAAATTGTGCTGATGTAAAGTAAACATGTGGGAAATGTTATTTATTAACTATTTTGTGTCACATATCTCTGGTTTAACAGAATAACCATTCAAAATGTGAAAATTGCGAAATTTTCAAAATTTTCGCCAAATTTCCGTTTTTATCACAAATAAACGCAGAATTTATTGACCTAAATTTACCACTAACATGAAGCCCAATATGTCACGAAAAAACAATCTCAGAACCGCTAGGATCCGTTGAAGCGTTCCTGAGTTATTACCTCATAAAGGGACACTGGTCAGAATTGCAAAAAACGGCAAGGTCTTTAAGGTCAAAATAGGCTGGGTCATGAAGGGGTTAATGAGAAGGATAATTCTAAGTAATATGGGGAGCACTGGTATAATATGAAGGGGAATACTGGTATAATATATAGGGGAGCATTGGTATAATATGAAGGGGAGCACTGCTAGTCAGTTTAGCTCATAGTGGATTGTGGAGATAAACTGGGTTCAATTGTAGCAAAATTTCAGCTGAGAAGTATAAGGCCATGTTCACACAGTGCGTTTTTTACCGCGGAACCGCGGCGGTTTTGCCGCTGCGGTTCCGCAGCTGTTTTCCATGCAGGGTACAGTACACTGTACCCTATGGAAAACAGGACACACTGTGCACATGGTCCGGAAATTGTAAAAAAAAAGACGCGCTGAATAGCTCCCGGAAAAAAGAAGGAGCATGTCAATTCTTTTTCCGGAGCCGCAGCGGTTCTGCACCCATAGACCTCCATTGTGAGGTCCAAACCGCAGTAAAACCCGCAGATCAAAAATATATCTGCGGGTTTTACTGCGGTTTGATGTGCAGAACCGCTGCAGCAGGAAGTGCGGGGAGCGGGCGGAAGTGCGTGGGCGGAGTGTGGCTGCCCCCCCCGTGTTCCGATCCCGCCCCCCCGTGCTCCGATGCCCCCCTCCAGTGCTCCGATGCCCCCCCCCCAGTGCTCTGATGCCCCCCCCGTGCCCTAATCTCCCCCCCTTATACTCACCCGGCGTCCCGGTGTCCGTCCGGCCGTCTTCTCCCTGGGCGCCGCCATCTTGCAAAATGGCGGGCGCATGCGCAGTGCGCCCGCCGAATCTGCCGGCCGGCAGATTCGTTCCAAAGTGCATTTTGATCACTGAGATATAACCTATCTCAGTGATCAAAATAAAAAAAATAGTAAATGACACCCCCCCCCCTTTGTCACCCCCATAGGTAGGGACAATAGAAAAAATAAAGAATTTTTTTTTTTTTTTTTTTTCACTAAGGTTAGAATAGGGTTAGGGGTAGGGGTAGGGTTAGGGGTAGGGGTAGGGTTAGGGTATTTTCAGCCATTTTAACCCTAAAAAAATTCCTAGAAAACACACAGACTCTGGCTAGAAAACTGCATCAAAAAAACGCATCAAAAAACGCATCAAAAACGGACCAAAAAAGGACCAAAAAAAGGACCTGCGTTTTCTGCCAAGAGCTGCAGTTTTTTAAAAAACAGTCAGGAAAAAAAAAGGATGGAAATCCTGAACGTGTGAACATACCCTTAGGTCTGCATTGGCTTTCAGCCTTTCTATGTGAAGATGAATGTTCTTAGCCAGTGACAGAAAAGATACAAAAAATGTATAAAATTCTGTTCTGGCTGACCTCATCCCCTACAACAAGTCAAAGCTGAGCAGTCTACTCAGTAGCGTAGCTACTGGGGGGGCAGGGGGGGCCATCGCCCCGGGCCCAGTCACATGGAGGGGCCCACTCAGAGCCGCGGCCGCTTTAGTCAGTAAGCAATAAGCGGCAGCCGGCCACGGCTCTCTGATGTTTCAGACAGTGACACCAGAGTCCAGACACACAGGAGCGCAAGCTGCAGCGTCGCCCCAGGCCTGAACTTGTCACATGATGGAGGAGGAGGAGGGGCCCATCCACCCACCCATGATTCATCCAGAGCCACGGCCGCTTCAGTGTTAAGCAATAAGCGGCCGCGGCTCTCTGACAGTCCAGACATGGGGACGCGCTGCTGCCTGGTCTCCACACAGATGGAGACTCTGCACGCTGCTGAGCAGGCTGCAGCCAATAGCAGAGTCTCACTGCGAGCGCACGGTGAGGGCTGGAGCTGGAGCGCTGCTAACCTGATAGTATCTTGACAGGCTGGCAGTGCTGCAGATAGCTCCGCCCCAGGTCTGCTCCTATTGGTCCACACTCTTCTCAGGTCCTAGTCAGCAGCAGCATCTCTTATTGTGCCAGGACAGAGCCCAAGATAGTGCCTGGCCTGCCACCTGGTCCCTGGACAAAGTCACACTGACGGACAGGAGTCACTCAGGACGGACATTTTCATAAATGTAAGGGCTGCTGTGGAAGTGGAATGTTCGTTCTTTTAAATAAAGCACAAGACACTGCACATGATATTAGTATGTTACTGTGGGAGTGGGGTGAATGAGGGTGAGGGTGGGAGCCGAGTTAGGGTGCGGAATGGGATGGGTGTCGCTGTACGGGGGCCTGCTATCTAACTAGATGGTGGCCCGATTCTAAAACGCATCGGGTATTCGTATTCTAGAATATGTATGTCCACGTAGTATATTGCCCAGCCACGTAGTATATTGCGCAGTCACGTAGTATATTGCGCAGTCACGTAGTATATTGCCCAGCCACATAGTATATTGCCCAGTCACGTAGTATATTGCGCAGTCACGTAGTATATTGCCCAGCCACATAGTATATTGCCCAGCTACGTAGTATATTGCCCAGCCACGTAGTATATTGCCCAGTCACGTAGTATATTGCCCAGCCACGTAGTATATTGCCCAGCCACGTAGTATATTGCCCAGCCACGTAGTATATTGCCCAGTCACGTAGTATATTGCCCAGCCACGTAGTATATTGCCCAGCCACGTAGTATATTGCCCAGTCACGTAGTATATTGCCCAGTCACGTAGTATATTGCCCAGCCACGTAGTATATTGCGCAGTCACGTAGTATATTGCCCAGCCACGTAGTATATTGCCCAGTCACGTAGTATATTGCCCAGCCACGTAGTATATTGCCCAGCCACGTAGTATATTGCCCAGTCACGTAGTATATTGCCCAGCCACGTAGTATATTGCGCAGTCACGTAGTATATTGCCCAGTCACGTAGTATATTGCGCAGTCACGTAGTATATTGCCCAGCCACGTAGTATATTGCCCAGCCACGTAGTATATTGCCCAGTCACGTAGTATATTGCCCAGCCACGTAGTATATTGCCCAGTCACGTAGTATATTGCCCAGCCACGTAGTATATTGCCCAGTCACGTAGTATATTGCCCAGCCACGTAGTATATTGCACAGTCACGTAGTATATTGCCCAGCCACGTAGTATATTGCCCAGCCACGTAGTATATTGCCCAGCCACGTAGTATATTGCCCAGTCACGTAGTATATTGCCCAGTCACGTAGTATATTGCCCAGTCACGTAGTATATTGCCCAGCCACGTAGTATATTGCCCAGTCACGTAGTATATTGCGCAGTCACGTAGTATATTGCCCAGCCACGTAGTATATTGCCCAGTCACGTAGTATATTGCCCAGCCACGTAGTATATTGCCCAGCCACGTAGTATATTGCCCAGTCACGTAGTATATTGCCCAGTCACGTAGTATATTGCCCAGTCACGTAGTATATTGCCCAGCCACGTAGTATATTGCCCAGCCACGTAGTATATTGCCCAGTCACGTAGTATATTGCCCAGCCACGTAGTATATTGCCCAGCCACGTAGTATATTGCCCAGCCACGTAGTATATTGCCCAGCCACGTAGTATATTGCGCAGTCACGTAGTATATTGCCCAGTCACGTAGTATATTGCGCAGTCACGTAGTATATTGCCCAGCCACGTAGTATATTGCCCAGCCACGTAGTATATTGCCCAGCCACGTAGTATATTGCCCAGCCACGTAGTATATTGCCCAGTCACGTAGTATATTGCCCAGTCACGTAGTATATTGCCCAGCCACGTAGTATATTGCCCAGTCACGTAGTATATTGCCCAGCCACGTAGTATATTGCCCAGTCACGTAGTATATTGCCCAGCCACGTAGTATATTGCACAGTCACGTAGTATATTGCCCAGCCACGTAGTATATTGCCCAGCCACGTAGTATAGTGCCCAGTCACGTAGTATATTGCCCAGCCACGTAGTATAGTGCCCAGTGACGTAGTATATTGCACAGCCATGTAGTATATTGCCCAGTTACGTAGTATATTGCACAGCCATGTAGTATATTGCCCAGTTACGTAGTATACAGCACAGAGCCCCGTAGTATATTGCCCAGCCACGTAGTATATTGCCCAGTCACATAGTATATTGCACAGCGACGTAGTATACAGCACAGAGCCACGTAATATATTGCCCAGTCACATAGTATATTGCACAGCAACGTAGTATACAGCACAGAGCCACGTAGTATATTGCCCAGCCACGTATGTCACAGGTTAAAAAATAAAAAATATACATATACTCACCTAACGATCCGAGGGCCCCCAGTCACGTAGTATATTGCACAGTGACGTAGTATACAGCACAGAGCCACGTAGTATATTGCCCAGTCACATAGTATATTGCACAGCGACGTAGTATACAGCACAGAGCCACATAGTATATTGCCCAGCCACTTAGTATATTGCCCAGCCACGTAGTATATTGCCCAGTCACGTAGTATATTGCCCAGCCACGTAGTATATTACCCAGCCACGTATGTCACAGGTTAAAAAATAAACATATACTTACCTAACGATCCGAGGGCCCCTTGTAGTTTAACATACCATTCTGGTCACTGCTCCTCAGCGTCCCGTCTCTCCGCCTCCTGGGATCCATCGGCGCTGTGTCGATGGGCGCGCGGCTGCCGCCATCTTCCGTTCCCAGGATGCATTGCGAAATTACCTAGATGACTTAGCGGTCTCGCGAGACCGCTAGGTCTTCTGGGTAATTTCGCAAAGCATCGCTGGGAAAGGAAGATGGCGGCAGGCGCAAGCAGACAACGGAGGGCGAGTATAGCAGGTTTTTTTTTCTTTTTTTAACATTACTTTTTTTTACTATTGATGCCGCATAGGCAGCATCAATAGTAAAAGGGTGGGGACACACAGGGTTAATAGCGGCAGTAACGGAGTGCGTTACCCGAGGCATAACGCGGTCCGTTACCGCCAGCATTAACCCTGTGTTAGCAGTGACCGGAGGGGAGTATGGAGTGGGCGCCGGGGACAGTGACTGCGGGAAGCATGGAGCGGAGCGCCGGGGACACTGCGGGGAGTATGGACTAGAGCGCTGGGGACAGTGACTGCAGGAAGCATGGAGCGGAGCGCCGGGGACTCTGCGGGGAGTATGGAGCGGATCACCGGGGACACTGACTGCGGGGAGTGAGGAGCGGCCATTTTCTTCCGGACTGTGCCCGTCGCTGATTGGTCGCGGCAGCTATGACAGGCAGCTGGCAAGACCAATCAGCGAATGAATAACCGTGACAGAAGGACAGACAGACGGAAGTGACCCGTAGACAATTATATAGAAGATAGTTGTCTAGGTGGAGATAGGGGGCTTATTATATTTACAGCTTAGGTCTTATAATAAGCTCCATCCTGTTAGGCTATGTCTCCACGTTCAGGATTTCCTGCGCTTTGGATGCAGCAAATACACCACTCCGCCAAAAGCGCTGCCCCCTGTTGTACGCATGGTGATTCCGCCTGTGTTCATTGAACAGAGGCGGAATGACCGCATCGTATTCATAGACTGGGTTATTCATCTTGTGGAGACGGAGCGTCTCCGGAAGATAAATAGACATGCTGCGGTCTATAAAGATGCACCGCATGTCCGGTTACACAGGTCTGCCACCTGGGTGTTTGTATGCATAGTGTAGATGCGATTTCATAAAATCCCATCCACTGTGCTGTAACATCTGGAAGCTGCAGATTGGATGCTGCGGCTATACGCAGCGTCCAATCCGAAGCAAATCCGGAAGGTTTCATGACCATGGAAACATAGCCTTGGTATAACAAGCCCCCATACAACAAGCCCCCATACAATAACCATGGCTCTAGCTGCACTTTACTTAAAGGGATTGTCTGATCTAATGCTGCAAGTTTGCAGATACTCCTATGTGGCTGCAAAATTGTGAAACGTCACATCTCGCATACTAAGGATTCGCCATTGCCCATATCAACAAGTATGCGATTTGCATACTCCTGGCCATGTTCTAACTGTGCAGCCTCACTCAATGACATTTTCACACGTCCATTTATTTCCGATACCAGAAAAAACGGTACCAGATATATCCATGTCCATGTGTGCAATACGTGCGGCACACATGTAACAACCATGTGCCATCCGTGTGTGCCGCATCAGTACCACACGGACAGCCTCCGGGGAAGCAGTGCTACAGTAAGCGCTGTTCCCCAGCAGCAGGGGCTGAAAGTGGCTCTTATCATTCTCCCCTGCTCTGCTTGTTAGGTGACATCAAGCCCACAGCTTAGTAATGGAGAGGTGTCTATAAGACACCTCTCCATTACTAATCCTATAGCTACATGTAAAATAAAGACAGTCAGAAAAAAGTCTTTTATTTGAAATAAAACAAAACACAGTTTACCATTTTTATTGTTACGGCTAATCCATGTGAAGCCCTCGATCTCCTGTAATAAAAGTAAAATCACAAACCAACAATATACCATACCTGTCCATCGTTGTGTTCTAAGCAGTAATCCATATCATGGGAATATACAGTTTGCAACCGGGACGGTACTAAGATGCGACTGTCCCAGCTGTAAACCACCGGCGACTGAGATGCTGCCTTCGCAGCCTCAATGACTAGCGGTGACGTCACTGAGTTTACTCGCAGCCGGGCTGAACTGCTGTGACATCACGACCGTGAGAAAATGCCAGTGATGAGGTCACGGCAGTTCAAGCTCAGTGTCTTCTTCACAGGCAATCACTATGAGAGTAAGAGGCTGCTCTGTATTTAGGGGTTTAGAACCATGATTTAATGTATGTTATGCATAATATATTATCTATTCATGTGTAGCAATGTAGCAGAATATAATCTATCTGGCCCATGTGGAATGCACAGTATTCCACTGAGATGCCCACAACAGTGTTTAAAACTACCATAATTCTGTAAAAAAACGTTACTCAGGTTAGGGGGCCCACTCAGATGTGTTTTGCCCCTCCTAGCCTGAACCCTTAGCTACGCCTCTGGGTCTACTATAGCCAGGAACTACCCGGAGTCTCCTGCTTTGGAACTTGCCATCCAGGTAATGGGCGGTTTTGATCCTGCAAATCAGAGCTACAAAAGATGACTGACGAACCAGAGACCTATAGGCAGGTGGCCATGTTTGGTGCAGGTCCAGGTCTAATAAGATTCACACCATAATCTGCTTGACAATGCCACAGAACCCACCGCAATATAGAACTATTTTGCATATTTGTAACGACCGTGTTGAAGCTCATCTGTCCAACAAATGGTTATAGAAGGAGAAATCAAGTTTTCATGACTTGTTAAACTATTCTTTAAAATGGAGGAAAGGGCAATAATACCAAAAAGGGGTTGTCCAGACTTACGCTACAAGTCTGCAGTTACGCTCTGTGCCTGCAGACTTGTGACTCTTCACAGCGCACTGTCCACATTCTCTGTTGCTGGTGGCGAGTGTGTGACAACAGGTATGTGGTTTTCATACGTGCGGTCACATAGATGAGCACGGCCTTGCTCAAGTCAAGTGTTTTCAGTGAGGTCGGATACAGTCTAGTCGAAGTGTGGCCAGAAGTATGAAAACTGCATACTCGCAATTACTTGTTCACCCGATCCAGGCACTAGAGAATCTTCACAGTGTAGTATGTGCAATGTGAGGATTCACAAGTCTGCAGTCACATAGAGTGACTGCAAACTTGTAGCCTAAGGCCGGACAGCCCCTTTAAATCTGTGAGGGATCCGATGTTCTTCTATCCCACCAATCAGCTCTTTGGAGGCGACTTTCCTCAGGTTCTGAAGCATTGCAGCAAAAATATATTGTCCGTAGTCAATGGTGGCTCAGTGGTTAGCACTGCAGCCTTTTAGTGCTGGGGTCCTGGGTTCAAATCCCACCAAGGACAACATCTGCAAGGAGTTTGTATGTTTTCCCCATGTTTGCATAGGTTTCCTCCTGCACTCCAAAGACATACTGATAGGGTATCTAGATTGTGAGCCCCATCGGGGACAGCGATGATAATGTTTGTAAAGTGGACGCTATATAAGCAAAGCCTAATAAATGAATGCAAAACCTACCTACTTCCATGGATATTGTTGCCTATTGTTATCTGACACGCTGCTGTTTGTACAAGTCTGTACAAACTGTGCCATTGAATTGATTCTTCTTTTGTCTTCCTTTTAATGAAAAGGTTCACTTAAAAACACAGAGTTATATTTTAAGTAATGACTTGCATAGTGGTGTTATTTGGACAATGGATAACCCCATGACCCTTGCATACCAGTAAACATTTACTATATAAGGAAGGGTGAATACCTACAACCAAAAGGTATCAACCACAGAGGTCTCTCAATTCTAAATATTTTTCTACCTACAGCCAGAGAGTCATGGTGCCTACACAGTTCTTCCTGACACCTAAATCTCGTATTTCTGCTTTAAAAGTTGACCAAATTCTTAGTGCTATAAAGCTGCAACATTCCTGCATTGGTGTGAATGGCTACTATAGCCATACGATCTTTTTTATTATTTTTCTTCTTTGTGTTTTGATGTCTCTTTTCTTTTTCTGAATCTCTTTAGCATCAGACGTCAGCGATAGGTTTTTTTTTATTTGTACAACCTGAAATGTACACAGAGACCACATGTTCGCTTACATTTCCATTCTGAAATACACTCTGGTATGTGGTGGTAATGTATAGGAATGTTTGACAAGCTGCAGTTTTATTTAAGGAGAAAGATAAAGAATCGTTTTCTTTGAAGTATAAACATGAAAGTTTGCTTTTGTTTTCTTTGATTAAATGGACCACTGTCTGATTTTCCTGAACGTAATTAAAATGGATCTTTGTACTGGAGGCAAAGACAAAAACACATTTTGAGGAATGCTTGTAAATTGTGAATTACATACTCTATGATCTTTCACTATAAGAATTACAAGCATTTCTTAAAGTAATGTAGGCTACTTTCACACTAGCGTCGTTTGGGATACGTCGCAATGCGCCGTTTTGGGGAAAAAACGCAAAGTTGTCTGCAGGATGCGTTTTTTCCCCATAGACTAACATTAGCGACGCATTGCTTCGCATTTCCACACGTCGCAACCGTCGTGTGACGGCTGTGTCGTGTTGTGGCGGACCGTCCGAACAAAAAAACGTTGCTTGCAACGTTTTTTTGAGTGTCGTGTCCGCCATTTCCGACCGCGCATGCGCGGTCGGAACTCCGCCTCCACCTCCCCGCAACTCACAATGGGGCAGCGGATGCGTTGGAAAAATGCATCCGCTGCCCCCGTTGTGTGGCGCTTGCACAGTATGCGACGGTACGTCGGCCCAACGCACTGCGATGGGCCGAGTACGACGCTAGTGTGAAAGTAGCCTTAGATGTAGTGTACGTAAAGGGGTCAGGGATAACAGAACTCAACATGGACATATTTCTTATACTCCAGTTCAGTAGGGTTTATTAGGGAGCGCCGCTGGTCCAGTCACTGATCTGAGTATACATAGCGGCCGCTGTAACTGCAACCCCGAATCTGACTGACAGCCGGCCCCAATGAGGAGGGAGTGTCAGTCACTTCCGGGGGTGCAGTTACAGCAAACACTCTGTATTCTGAACCCGCTGCACCCTCACCTATGATTGAACCCGAATGCTGGCGAGGAGAATAAAATTCATTTTCTCCCCGATGCATTCAGTTGACAAGCACGGACTTCCAAAGTCTCTTTTTTTTCTTTTTTTTAATGTTGAGCATTGCAAGTTCCACTCCATTCATAGTCTATGATGGGACTGACGGAAATAGCCAATTGCTGTACATCTATCAGCAGCGCATTTTGATCTCCTGTTCTTCTGATCTGTAGTTTTCCCTTGGTTAGACCCCCCCCCCCCCCTCCCAATGTTGAGCAACTTGTCCCATTCTTGTGGAGGGATGCAAGTTTTCCACATATCTTGCGGAGGTCATATACTGATTTTTACAAAATGTGTCTAAACTTTCTATAATTCTTAAAAAAAATACATTGTTTCAGGGACTTTATAGAGACCTAGAAAGGAGAAAAATAAACTTTGCAGTTAGAAATTCTTGAGCATTTTGGATGCAGGAAAAAGTTTCACATGTGGTTTTTATCTGAGTATTATTGTGACTTGAGAGAGAGCATGAAATAAGGAGTTAGAGTACCGTCACACAGTGGCATTTTGATCGCTACGACGGCACAATTCGTGACGTTCCAGCGATATAGTTACGATCTCGCAGTGTCTGACACGCTCCTGTGATCAGGGACCCCGCTGAGAATCGTACGTCATAGCAGATCGTTTGAACTTTCTTTCGTCGTCTAATGTCCCGCTGTGGCGGCATGATCGCATGGTGTAACAAAGGTGTGCACGATATTGTATACGATGTGCGCATAGTAACCAACGGCTTCTACATCGCACATACGTCGTGAAATTATCGCTCCAGCGTCGTACATTGCAAAGTGTGACCGCAGTCTACGATGCTGGAGCGATATTGTTACGATGCTGGAGCGTCACGGATCGTGCCGTCGTAGCGATCAAAATGCCACTGTGTGACGGTACCTTTACAAGACAGTAATCCTTGAATATGCTAGGTGCCAAATAGTTGGTTGGATTTTCTGTTTACCCTGAAGAGGATAGCCACATGCTTCACATGATTCATTTACATGTGTGAGCAAACATGAAGAACTGTCCTACTGCAAGCTTACAGTTACTGATGTTTATCTGAAAATACCATAGTATCACCGCATATATAGGCGCTGTGCTGTTGGTAAGCACATAAGGATTGCAAGATTCCCTAAAGACAAAAATGTTTATAAGCTCCTGTGTATAGGAGTGTTGGCTCAGAATAGCTTTGTTAGAGGGAATTGAGATTAGATAGAGGAGAGGTCTTGGGTGAAAGCCAGATAATCTTCCCCAAAGATATGGTGTATTATTTATAACACATTTCTTAATGCATTCATTATTGCCCAACTGGGCTGATAACTTAAGACTTTGCATAAAAAGGAAAATTGAATTATTGTGCACCATAGAGAGATCCCGTTCATGTGGAAATCACATTTCACAAGGGTGGGTTTCGGTTGCTTTCTCAGAATAGGTCTGGATCTCCACAGTAAAACATAGCAGCCCTTTGAAGGAAGTTCTGTTTGATGCTTGGATGCAGTGTTATCCTAAGCTTGCAGGTTGTCTACATGTAATTCAGCTTTCTTTGCTATAATTGTAACTTGGAATTTTGTTTTTTGCAGTCAACACAAAATAATAATAAAAAAAAAAAAAGATACATTTTGAGCAGTAGCCTCGTATTACTTTGTCATCTTGTGATCTGCCACATGCACAACATTCTAATTAGTGCAACTCCTGTAACTTGGCATGGCGCGATAACCGTGGACGACAAGGCTCCATTCTGGCCAAAGAGGCCATGGTTTTCATGGTTAAAGGGAACCTGTCACCCCGTTTTTTGAGATTGAGCTATAAATACTGTTAAATAGGGCCTGCGCTGTGTGTTCCTATAGTGTATGTAGTGTACCCCGATTCCCCATGTATGCTGAGAAATAACTTACCAAAGTTGCCGTTTTCGCCTGTCAATCAGGCTGGTCAGGTCGGGAGGGCGTGGTGACATCGGTGGTTCTTCCTCAGCTTTACGTTGGTGGCGTAGTGGCGTAGTGGTGAAGACACAGCGCGCGATCTGCGCTGTCATCCCTTTCGTCGGTGGGGGCGGCCATCTTCCTGGGGCCGCGCGTGCGCAGATCGAGTGCTCTGCTGCACGGGGCTTCAGGAAAATGGCCGCGGGATGCCGCGCGTGCGCATTAGAGATCGCGGCGGCCATTTTCCCAAAGCCGAGTTTGCATCACGGCTTTGGGAAAATGGCCGCCGCGATCTCTAATGCGCACGCGCGGCATCCCGCGGCCATTTTCCTGAAGCCCCGTGCAGCAGAGCACTCGATCTGCGCACGCGCGGCCCCAGGAAGATGGCCGCCCCCACCGATGCAAGGGATTACAGCGCAGATCGCGCGCTGTGTCTTCACCACTACGCCACCAACGTAAAGCTGAGGAAGAACCACCGATGTCACCACGCCCTCCCGACCTGACCAGCCTGATTGACAGGCGAAAACGGCGACTTTGGTAAGTTATTTCTCAGCATACATGGGGAATCGGGGTACACTACATACACTATAGGAACACACAGCGCAGGCCCTATTTAACAGTATTTATAGCTCAATCTCAAAAAACGGGGTGACAGGTTCCCTTTAAAGATACTGTCCATCTCAAATCCTTGGGTTCTTCCAGATCTTCTGGACCTCCTTTCCCAAGGGCCTGTGATCCATCCACAAGTAAAAAAACTTACACTTGACAGCATGGGCTTGAAAGGTCACTTTTAAGTGATAAAGGGTTTCCCCGAATTTAATTGCCACCCTCCAAAAAAGTAGGAAACTGGTAACTACCAAAACATATCGTACAATCTGGAAAAAATTAATATAAATGTCAGGTGCTTCCTGGGGTGGGGAAGTTCCAGTAACATCTATATTAGAGTTTTTACAGAAGGGTCTAGAGAAAGGACTAGCCACAAATACTTTTAAAAGTTCAGGTTGCAGCACTAGGTGCCCTGTATAATTATAACTTGGCTGGGAACCAGTGGGTATCTAGATTTATCAAGGCTGCAAGAACCCATCTTATCCCGAGGGGTTCCCCCTAGGATCTGAATTTGGTCCTCTCAGCCCTAACGAAGCACCCTTTTGAACCTCTATTAGACGTCTCATTGAATCTATTGTCCCTTAAAACTTCCTTGCTGGTAGTGTTAACTTCAGCACGCAGGGTCAGTGATATTCGGGCTCTTTTGGCATATCCGCCCTTCACCCAGGTTCTGGAGGATAGAGTGGTCCTTAAAATTGACCCGGCTTACATTCCTAAAGTGGCATCTCATTTTTATGGGGCCCAGGAGATATCTCTCCCTGCTTTCTGTCTTAACCCTAAAAATGATAGGGAGGAAGCTACACACCCTAGACGTGAGGAGATGCATAGTCCAGTATGTAGCAGCAACACAGGAGTGTAGGAAGGACAGGTCTCTGTTTATGTGCTTTCAGGGACCACGCAAAGGGCCGAAAGCATCCAAGAGTACACTTGCAAGGTGGATAAGGGATGCTATCGCACTGTCATACTCCTGTCAGGGAGCGGACGTTCCAGAGAAAACTAAGGCTCACTCAACAAGATCAGTGCCATCTTCCTGGGCGGAAAGAGCCGGAGCCTCGATAGAACAGATATGTAGAGCCGCTACTTGGTCCTCTCCCTCTACATTTTTCAACTACTATCGGCTGGATCTAGTCTCCTCTTCAGATCTTATTTTTGGCTAAAGGGTTCTGGAGGCGGTGATCCCACCCTAGTCGGCATGTCTCTGCAATTCTCTCTGTGGCACCGTTATGGGGAGAGAGAGAAAAATATAGTTACTTACCGATAATGGTATTTCTCTGTCCCCATGACGGCACGCATATATTCCCTTCCTTCACACGTGGGTGTGCACATCCAATGTGTTTGTTTTAGTTATACAGTTAGAAAATCATCACACGGTGCTTCTGTTCAGTAATATTATAAATATTTAATATAATAAATGATGACTTTAATCTGATAGTTCCTTTAGTACTCTGTAAACAACTGATGCGGAAGAGGGGTACCGCCTTTTTATCTGTAGGTTTCTGTCCCGACGGGGCAGATCCGCTCTCTCCGTGGTGCCGTGATGGGGTCAGAGAAATACCGTTATCAGTAAGTAACTATATTTTTTCCTCACACAATTTCAGTTCCTTCCTCTGTACTTGTTTGTCCTATACTTCAACGTTCTTTTCTACGTCACCACAACCCAGCTCAGTACTACAGTCCAGTTAGCAAGAGTCCTTTACTCAACCTGCGGTTCCGCGTCTTCTTTCCCCTTTTAAGGAACTATTGTCAGTACTTTTCTCTGTCTCTGAAGCTGTGGAACTCCCACCTGGGGCACTTTTTTGTTTCACATACTCTGTTCCGTCTAGACCGGTTACTTCTGTGAGTTATAAACTCTCCGCCATACTGCTAGGCATCCCATCCATCACTTTTCCACACTTTTTTTTTTCCGGTCACTTCTCTATCGTGCTCTCAGCTAGGATTTTGCAATCCTCTATCTCATATCTCAGTAGATATTCCCCTGTCATGTGGCATTGCTCACTTCAGACGCTTAAGGTACCTTCACACTGAACGATATCGCTAGCGATCCGTGACGTTGCAGCGTCCTGGCTAGCGATATTGCTCAGTTTGACAGGCAGCAGCAATCAGGATCCTGCTGTGCCATCGTTGGTCGGCGCAGAAAGTCCAGCACTTTATTTCGTCGCTGGACTCTCGCAGACATCGCTGAATTGGCGGTGCCCGCCTTTCTTCTTTCCCGTCTTCAATTGATTGTTTTGTACCTGGTGGAAGTGTTTGACCAGGGTTTCTTGGCGGTGGCACGCACATAAATATATATATGGATTTGGAAACTCGTGAGGCTGCTTGGCGGGACCAGGCTTCGGATGTATTTGGTGCTGGGGATGATGTGGCAGGCGCTGCTGTGGAGCGTGATGAGGGTTTTTCCAAACTGAGTAGTGAGATTACACATTTGCATAAATCTTTGACCAAGGTCTGGTGGAATACGAAAAGCCTGGAGGAATATAAAAGGCTGGGCCTTATCCCCAGGGGACTGCGTGTGCAGATCTTCCCGGCTTGGGAGGTGGATTCCAATTTTAAAAAAACCTGGGAGGATAGCTTATCGAGATGTTCTACCATACTTATGGATATGTTGTTGGAACATGACCGTGCTCTGTTGATCAGGCTGAGGGATGAGATTAAGTTGAAGGAGGGGAAGCTCCAGGCTTTTGACTTACAGAGCCAGGTTACCCCCTTTAAGCAGCGCCTAAAAATTTCCATTGATACCTTTGAAAAAGAGGTGATTAAAGGCAAAAAGCATAAATTCCAACGAGACAAGCTGGACTTTGACAACTTGAGAGCTTATAGATGGTCACATCGTGGCAACAATAGAAGGGTGGCCCTGACTACGCAGGGTGATAGAGTACAAGTTGAGCAGATCGAACCTGTCTCCAGTGATTTTTTTATCTTCGGACATAAGCGATCAAGAAGGCGGAGCAGGAGGGGGAGGCGTAGGTGCCCCCAACCTAAGACCGAGGGGGGGACCTCTTCAGGATTGGACAGTGGGGCGCAAGAGGACCACGAGGAAGAACAATCGGAGGTACTAGTGCAGGACGACGCACAGGGGGGTAAGTTGCAGATTATCAATTTGTCAACATACTCTTTGTCACCGGGAGAAATCTCCTTACTCTCCAAGGGATTGTCTTTCTCTCCCACAAACTCTCTGAACAAATTTGAACTTACCAAAGACCTGTACCTATTTTGTAGGCAGCTTATGTTCAAATTGCTTTACCACAAACCATCGGTGATTGACACCATGCCGGATGAGGACAGACGAGTATTCCGTGATTTGTTGGAACTCCTTGATGAAAACGAGGGGGAGGATGGTAAGTCCCGTAGGTTTATGGGGCGTATTCCGTCCCAGGCCTCACCCCCCTTTTCCCTTTTCCCTGTAATACAGATTTTTTTCGAAACTGTGAGCAGGGATATTCACAACCTAAAATTAAGGGATTTGGGTACTAAGAACCTGACCCGGGAGGAGGCATTTTCTTTGAAAAATTTAAAAAAACAGGACTCATTTGTGATCAAGGAGGCCGACAAAGGGGGCAATATCGTCATCTGGCCCAAGGACATGTATGTGGCTGAGGCTAAAAGGCAATTACTAAATGCCTTCCATTATCAGGTCTTGCCCTCGGATCCTACGGAGGTCTTTAAGAAACAACTCGATGGACTGATCCTGACCGCCTATGGCTTGGGAATCATTAACAAAAGAGAGAAGGATTTCTTAACTACGGAGACGCCCAGAATACCTACATACTACATGCTCCCCAAGGTGCACAAAAATCTGGACAACCCCCCAGGTAGGCCCATTATATCGGGGATCGGGGGGTTGTTTGAGAAGCCGTGCATATATTTGGATTATTTCCTGCAACCCCTAGTTTTTGCCTTGGGGTCGTACGTTCGGGACTCTATGCACTTAATAGAAAGGATTGGGAGGCTGGAGACTCCAAAGGATACTTTCATCGTCACACTTGACGTAGAGTCCCTGTACACCAGTATTGACCATGGGCTCGGACTGGAGGCAGTTGCATATTTCTTGGACAAAAAGTCGAGTAGGGACAGAGACCACGACCGCTTTGTTTTGGATTTGCTTAAGGTAGTTCTAGAGAAGAATTACTTTATTTTTGATCGTGTCTTCTATAGACAGGCGTCTGGCACCGCTATGGGTGCCAGGTGCGCGCCATCATATGCAAACCTGTACATGGGGTGGTGGGAGGAGACACATGTGTATGAGTTACAACAATACCGTGAACATGTGCTGGAATGGCATAGGTTCATTGATGATGTTCTCTTCTTTTGGGTTGGGACCCTGGAGACATGTAATGATTTTATTGATCTGCTCAACAGGAATCCATGGAACATCAGGCTCACTTCTAAGATATCCCCTACTAGGGTGGAATTTCTGGATTTAAACATCATCATGAAGGATAACTGCATCACTACGAATCTGCACAGGAAAGAGACTGCAACCAACAGCCTTCTTCACTATGATAGTGCACACCCGACCCATCTCCGCAACAGTATACCCAAGGGACAGTTCCTGAGGGTCAAAAGGAACTGTTCGGCTGAGGATGATTTTCGGATAGAATCAAAAAAACTTACGGATAGGTTCCAAGCCAGGGAGTATCCACGGAAGGTGATCTCACGAGCGTTCCAGCACTCCCAACAGTGTGAACGGGAGGATATACTTAAACCGAACAGTATAGCAAAAAGAGGGTAATGAACCACTCAAACTTGAAAAAGGGTGCCCAAAAAATTATATGTAAATAGCAAAAAGGGGGACCTAAAATATAACGTTTAATAAGTACTAATTAAAAAACCATATGACACAACATATAATGAAAAAATCGTACATTGACCAACAGGTCAATCAGACAGAGAACTGATAACCAGTCCAAAGAGAAAAAATCAGTAGTCAATTTGGAACCCTTACACAGCCTTCAGGGCTTATAATCACAATATGCACCCTGTCAAGTAAAGCAGGGGAACCAACATTACAATTGTATGCTACTGTTAAAGAGATATAACTTGAGGTTCTCTATAAGGTGAAAAAAGAAAGCACCGCTATCTGTCACCAGTAAGAAACCTTCAGATACACGGGGATACACATAAAGCTATTGGAACAATCTCACCAAGTTGTGATGCTGCAGCATTTTGAGATGTGTTCCCCATGTCAAAATAAGAGTCCTTATGGATCAGGTATCGACCATCTAGAATCCGTTGGACTTCCGGACCACCTCCTGCGTTAAAGACCACCTCCCTACGCGTTTCATCTCAGGGAAGAATCCTCAGGGGACACGGCAGTCAGTACGTGGTCAGGGTTTGAAGGAGCGCTCAACCGAGACATGAAAGGCTCCCTGGAGATTTGGTATCTCTCCATACAGTCCCGTTGGCCTGTATGCGTATGCACAGGTAGAGCTGCAGATTCTTTTGCACTCATGTGCCCACATATGGACTTCACGTCCATTGTGGACAAACTTGGTATTGATCCCTTTGGGAGTTCAGCTTGTGTAAGATTACAAGCTGACACATATGGGCGCATTTGTGTATTTTCTTAGCGCTCGCTCTATGATACCCTGGGCGCGTGCGCATCAGTACTTTCATTTGCGCTATTCATGGACTTACATGGGCGTTCTGTGTTTACTCTAAAATCATGTTTTATGCCCCCAGATACATGGGAGTGGGCAAACTGACGCGCGTGCACATTGGTTTTCCATTGCGCGTCGCATCTACTGCGCATGCCCGGGTGTCCCTTACTTGGGAGGCCGGGTGTGGAATCTCCTTGTATGGGACCGATGCGTGTGCGCATGTACCACACACTAATACACTGCCAACCAGTGCCGGCCACTCTGAGTGGTGAATAGTATGTAGGAGCCAATTGGCCGGTGATCTGTGGGTCGAAGTTCGGGACTTGTGTGTGCAGGTCTGATATTATTCACTCAGCACCTTGCATCTGCTAAGCCTTTGGAACGTTGCCGACAGCCACACAGGTGATACTAATCTCTTCTGATTGCGCCTCACGTATATAAGGTTAGTCTGGAGGACACTTTCATCACTTTCCCCTGACGAAGACGCCGTAGCAGCGTCGATACGCGTTGGGCTCCTATCCTCTTTCTCCCCCTCCTCCCCCATTTTTTCAGATCCTCCTGATCTTAGCTCCACCTTCAGTATTATTCAGCCTCACTTGGCACTGGCAGCACTAGCCATTGCACATCTGCTGTACCTTCATTGGCCTTAAGGGCACACGGATTTATTCCGTCTCTCTGGATGTGTATGGGGGATTGACCTTTCGGCAGCAGGCTCTGCAGTGCTTGGTAATGTATCATGTGGGGTGTTAGAACATTGGTATTTTATAAACAGGTCGCATCAGCACTTTGTATCTGACTTTTTCAGGACATTTATCGTGCATCTTTCACAGGCTTGCTGTGCGACTGGGGTACATTGGCTGCACTAAGGATTCAATTAATATTTCTTCTTATTAAGACTTTTTCTAGTTGGCAGTACCGGATATCAAATGTATGCATTGTTGCTATTCTGTCTAACTTGTATATGTCTGCCACATGATTTGTACACTTATTGTATATGATTATATGAATTCTTGTGACTGTATTGGGGGGGTTGTGGATAGGATGATTTAGCTTTTAATTGTTTTTAAATGTTTGTTTCTCCTTGTCTTGCCTTTGTGCGTGGTGAGGTGGTATATCTATAATAAAATTTGTTGTATTAAGCTGATCCCACTGTGTGCATAGTCTTTTTTCTTCTTTTTCTCTATGAATTGGCGTGTGTGACGCCGATTCAGCGATGTCTTCACTGGTAACGAGGGTAAACATCTGGTTACTAAGCGCAGGGCCGCGCTTAGTAACCCGATGTTTACCCTGGTTACCAGCGTAAACGTAAAAAAAAACAAACACTACATACTTACCTTCCGCTGTCTGTCCCCGGCGCTGTGCTTCTCTGCACTGTGAGTGCCGGCCAGCCGGAAAGCAGAGCACAGCGGTGTGCTTTCCGGCTGGCGCTCACAGTCAGTGCAGAGAAGCACAGCGCCGGGGGACAGACACCGGAAGGTAAGTATGTAGTGTTTGGTTTTTTTTTTTTACGTTTACGCTGGTAACCAGGGTAAACATCGGGTTACTAAGCGCTGCCCTGCGCTTAGTAACCCGATGTTTACCCTGGTTACCAGGGGACCGGCATCGTTGGTCGCTGGAGAGCTGTCTGTGTGACAGCTCTCCAGCGACCAAACAGCGACGCTGCAGCGATCGGGATCGTTGTCTGGATCGCTGCAGCGTCGCTTAATGTGACGGTACCTTAAGTCTTTCTATGCCCACTGGACTCTTTCTTATCTTCTGACAGGAAACTACTTCTGTATTCAGTTCTCCCACTCTGGGCTAGTCTCAGCCTTTAACTTTTACTTTCCCTATTATCAAACAACACACATCATTAACACCGTTAACGCATAGCACAATTGAAATTACATAATATCACAATATTCTTGTTCTTCAAGAGGGAACGTTGGGCAAGATGTCCATCTCTTTACACTCCAGGCAAAACAGTGGGGGAAGAAACGTTATCCCTCTTCCCAACCATCCCAACCCAATAAGGCTGGCATTCTGGCATTCACGGTGCAGGCATACAGTTGATTTCCGTGCCCTCATGGGGCCACCATAAGTTCCTTGAGGGGTCTAGTTTTCAAATTGGGGTCACCTGAGGCAATTGCCACTTTCAGGCACACCCGGAACTCTCCAAATGCGACATGAGAGCCGCAGACCATTCCATCAAAGTCTGCATTCCAAGACGTTACTGTGGGAATTTCTTTCTTTTTTTTTTTTTTTTCCACGACTCTACGTTATAAACTTTTTTGAAGCACCTGGGAGTTAAAGTTGCTCGCCGCTCATCTATTTAAATTCCTTGAGAGGTCTGGTTTCCACAATAGGGTGACTTGTGGGGAGTTTCCACTGTTTAGGCACATCAGGGGCTCTCCAAATGTGACATGGCATCAGCTCTGGAGTTCAGCCAATTCAAAAAGTCAATTAGTGCTCCTTCCCTTCCGAGCCCTGCTGTGCGCCCAAACACAAATCACTGGTCAATTTTTAACACTTCTAACTTCCTAACAAAAATTGTACTGATGTAAATTAGACATATGGAAAGTGCTACTTATTAACTACTTTGTGTTACATAACTCTCTGATTTAAGGGCACAAAAATTAACTTTAAAAATTAGCAAATTTTCTAAATTTTCGCCAAGTTTCCAATTTTTTCACAAATAAAAGCAAGTCACATCGAGCAAATTAACACTATCCATAAGTACAATATGTCACAAAAAAACCTCTGAATCCCTGGGATTCGTTGAAGCATTCCAGAGTTATCTCTTAAAGTAAAACTGCTCAGAATTTTAAAATTTGGCCTGGACATGAAGGTGAAAACAGGCTTGGGGTGAAGGGGTTAAAGAGGACCTGTCACTTGCTACAGAAAATTTGGTTCGATATCTTATAAAAATCCTTGAGGTCCCCTAATATGTGAAATCTCTGCTTGTGGTTCAATTGAGTGTTTATTTCTGTGGGTGTGCACTTTCACTCCACACTCCTAGACACTGCCAATGACCGATTGACAGATGATCTAACAATTTACCGGTCTCACAAACTGCTAAGCTGTGATTGGCTGTGTCTGGGAGGGTGGGATAAAAGCTTATGCTCACCCCCCCTACACCACCCTGAAACGATTCTGAAGATATACTCAGAACTGCAATCAGAGATTTCTCATAATGTGCTCCAAAGGCAACAAAAATGAATATCTCTTTAATGGTGCAATGCATCAAAAAATGAAAAAGAGCAGAATATTCAAGGGAGTACAGGTAGTTCACAATGAATTTAAATTTTTTGCTAGAGTGACAATTCCTCTTTACCAGTGGCAGAGATGTTTAATAGGCTGGCAGTGGTTGTCTTCAGTTATGGCTCCTGCTTATTCCCCTTGGTATCTTTACTTGAAAGAAATACTCTGTGCAGTTTTAGAGTGGCCAGTCCCACTTTCAATGGTGTTACATTTCTTCTAAACTCTACTGTACTTGGCTAAGATAAAAAAAGGATCAGCAGCCGCACGTTGCAACTTCTAGTAATGCTTTGATTGGAAAGCAGAAGGTGGGTTAGAATTCCAGAGCTCCGAGAGTTTGTGATCAGTTTTCTATTTGCCTTCTAATGTTTCAAGCTATCCGTTTCTGTGCCGACCACTAGGGCATTAAAATAAGCTGAAGAAGTAAGCTGCAGTAATTTAACTAGGTTTATTTACTTCAGATATTCAACACACTGTCATCATGACTGATCTCTCCTTAAATTTATTTCCAGTATCTGTCATCTAGTAATGCAGAATGTATCAATGTATTTTATAGCCATTCCTTCCAGCATAACCACATAGATATTTAATATTTCAGTATAAATACGCCAGGGCTGGACATATCCCGGGAGTCAGTTAGTCAATTAACCAGGAACATCTAATTTGTTATAGGAACGTTTTAACTGTCTCCTAATATTTATATTACCGTACTTCTTTTTCTTTGCCTTAATTATTTTTAAATTGGGACTGGCCTGGCACTTTAAATGTTCTTTTGAAATCTATATCTTTACACTCTGACCAGTAATTGGCTTTATTATACAATACCATACACTTCTCCCTATCCTGATAATCCCTAAATTTGTTTTTTTTTTTTTACCGCACTTCATGTAATGTTTAATTTCAGAAGAGTCTCAAACAGGACATCACAGGAGCCTGGGGCTACACTCACTTACTGCAGCATTAATTGTCCCTCCTGGAACAGGATGTCATTAGGGAAAGTGCTGAAATTATTAATTTTTTGCATCGTGGCCCTCTGAAGAAAGATATCCTGGTTCCATGGTGGTGAAAGCTGCGGAAGAGGTGAGTGCAGCGCTGGCACACTGCTTCTAACTGTAAAACAAGTGTCTCAGATAGAAGCAGTGTGTGACATCAGCACCGCCCCTTAGCTTCTGGCACCGCCCTCAAATGAATCGTCATCAGGGGCAGAGATAGAAGTAGTGAGTGTGGCTCTTATAATTGCAGTATATAGGAGTTACAGAAAGCCAGTCTCTGCTAAATTCACCATTGAGCTTTACTTACCAGCATTACTGGTTTTTCAACTTTTATGTAAATCTATGGGTGCATGAAAAAATCGGAAAACGCTTGAATACCATCATTGTGCAATCAGTATAAAGCTGAATTTCTTAGTTATTTGACAGTAAAAGCTTGCGGAAACAGATTAGACTCTGAAAATCGGTCCACTTTTTTGCGTGCAAGAAAAATGACTGCTGAATGAGACCTCTCAGCTGTTTATAGATGGACTAGATGGTGGCCCGATTCTAACGCATCGGGTATTCTAGAATATGTATTTATGTATGTATATAGCAGCCACATAGTATATAGAACAGGCCACATAGTATATAGGAGCCATGTAGTATATAGCCGACTAATATGACGTGGCCTGTGCTATATACTATGTGGCTGCTATATACATACATACATATTGTAGAATACCCAATGCGTTAATACAGGCCATGCAATATATAACAGTGGTCACGCAGTATAAAACACAGCCACGTATTATGTAACACAGCCCTCGCAGTATATAGCAGCCACGCAGTATATAACACATGCGACGTAGTATATAACACTGGCCACGTAATATATACCACAGCCCACGCAGTATATAGCAGCCACGTAGTGTATAACACTGCCCATGCAGTATATAACAGTGGCCACGTAATATATAGCACAGCCCACACAGTATATAGCAGCCACGTAGTATATAACACTGCCCACGCAGTATATAACAGTGGCCACATATTATATTGCACAGCCCATGGAGTAAATCACACAGCCCACATAGTATATAACACTGCCTATGTAGTATATAGCAGCCACGCGGCATCTAAGGCTGGGTTCCCATTGCGTTATGGGAACGCGCTTAACGGACAGCGTTGCACGGCGAAATTAACGCCGTGCAACGCGTCCGTTAGCGCGCCCATTCACGGCAATGGGAACGCGCAGCACTAGCGCGTGCCATGTTCGGCACGTGCTAGCGACGCGCCGGTGTTTCCTGGCGCGCCGCGGACACTGCTCGCAGCGTCCAAGGCGCTCCCGCGGTCCGTTCCCCGCTCTCGCAGATCGGGGATCTGCGAGAGCGGGGACGTTACCGCGACCCCAGGACGCGGCCCCATTAAAAACATTGCGTTAGCGCAACCCGCTAGCGCTAAACGGGTTGCACTAACGCAATGTGACCCCAGCCTAACACAGCCCACGTAGTATACAGCAGTGTGGGTACCATATCCCTGTTAAATTAATAATTAAAATAAAAAATAGTTATATACTCACCCCCTGGGATCCACCGAACCTCCGGCGATACGCGGCGGCTGTCGCCATCTTCCGTTCCCAGAATGCATCGCGAAATTACCCAGATGACTTAGCGGTCTCGCGAGACCGCTAAGTCTTCTGGGTAATTTCGCAATGCATCGCCGGGAAAGGATGATGGCGGCAGGCGCGAGCGGCTCGGCAGTCTACGGGGGGTGAGAATAGCAGGTTTTTAATTTTTTTTTATTTTTAACATTACATTTTTTTACTATTGATGCCGCATAGGCAGCATCAATAGTAAAAAGTTGGGAACACACAGGTTTAATAGCAGCGGTTACGGAGTGCGTTACCCGAGGCATAACGTGGTCCGTTACCGTCGGCATTAACCCTGTGTGAGCGGTGACTGGAGGGGAGTATGCGGGCACCGGGCACTGACTGCGGGGAGTAAGGAGCTGCCATTTTCTTCCGGACTGTGCCCGTCGCTGATTGGTCGCGGCAAATCAGCGACTTGAATTTCCATGACAGACAGAGGCCACGACCAATGAATATCCGTGACAGACAGACAGAAGGACAGACAGAAAGACGGAAGTGACCCTTAGACAATTATATAGTAGATTTACCATGTCTGCAAATTGAGATTGTGATTTGGCTTTTATCCTAAGTCAGATTTCAAGGCTTGTTAAATAGTTGATAATAACTTGTAGGATCGCTACTTCCAACAGATGGCGCTATAGCGTTCAAGTCCTCTTCCTCTTTGAAGAGGCAATTTATCTAGTGATCAGTAGAGGTCTGACCCTCAACTCACAATCCGTCAAACATGGTTGACTCATGCGAAACACAACATCACTTCTGTGCTTGGCTTGCAGTTGTGTTTGATGACGCTCATCAGCCTGAATTTCGGAACTATGTGTGGCAAATTAAGGGCTTGTGACCCTCCAAAAAGAATGGCGCCTTCCCAGGATGCATTTAGACTTGCCACTAATTGGGAGTGAACATTCCTAGGAATGCCCCTTCTACTGTAGATAATAGGCCTGTCTAAACAGTGATACCATTGCATGGCTATTCTGTTCCTCCTTTGCTGAGAAATCTGTTTCTGAATTGATGTGCAATGAAGCAGAAATATGAAGCCTCTGTCACTTCAGTTCTATTCACCAGTCAGTGCCACGTGTCCTTTAAAGCTGAGTTTTTGTGGTGATGACATCGGGCACAGCTCCTGTGCCTGCACTATCACCATGACATACGGTTACATCCAATTTCAAGTTTCTAAATAAGACGTACAGGTACATCCAATGTCAAGAGGGTGATCGATTGGACATTAATAAAAATTTAGTTTTATAAACCTTAAACCTTTTATAAAGTTCATATGCAGTTAGTGTTGAGCTAAAGTTAAAGCACTTTGTATGATATATATTTGTAAACTATGCATAGGAAAGTACGTACTATAATTTTTAAAGCCAGGGCTGCCAAAGAAAGCTTCTAGTTTGGAGTCAACTTCTTGAGGACATTTTACACAAGGAGATAGTAATCTGATTCATACAATCATACAGACAATTGTATTTAAAAATCTAAACAGGTAAGCAAAAACTGGTCAATTTGCTTGTTACAAGTATTGTGAATAGTCATAAAAAAGTGAATTGGGTTTGTTCAAGATACAGTCATGGCCAAAAGTATTGACACCCCCCTTCAATTCTGTCAGATAATACTCATTGTCTTCCTGAAAATGATTGCAAACACAAATTATTTGGTATTATTATCTTCATTTAATTTGTCTTAAATGAAAAAAACACAAAATAGAATGAAGCAAAAAGCAAAACATTGATCATTTCACACAAAACTCCAAAAATGGGCCATACAAAAGTATTGGCACCCTCAGCCTAATACTTGGTTGCACAACCTTTAGCCAAAATAACTGCGACCAACCGCTTCCGGTAACCATCAATGAGTTTCTTACAATGCTCTGCTGGAATTTTAGACCATTCTTCTTTGGCAAATTGCTCCAGGTCCCTGATATTTGAAGGATGCCTTCTCCAAACTTCCATTATTTTTAGATCTCTCCACAGGTGTTCTATGGGATTCAGGTCTGGACTCATTGCTGCCCACCATAGAAGTCTCCAGTGCTTTCTCTTAAACCATTTTCTAGTGCTTTTTGAAGTGTGTTTTGGGTCATTGTCCTGCTGGAAGACCCATGACCTCTGAGGGAGACCCAGCTTTCTCACACTGGGCCCTACATTATGCTGCAAAATTTGTTGGTAGTCTTCAGACTTCATAATGCCATGCACACGGTCAAGCAGTCCAGTGCCAGAGGCAGCAAAGCAACCCCAAAACATCAGGGAACCTCCGCCATGTTTGACTGTAGGGACCGTGTTCTTTTCTTTGAATGCCTCGTTTTTTCTCCTGTAAACTCTATGTTGATGTCTTTGCCCAAAAAGCTCTACTTTTGTCTCAACTTCTAAAATGTTTTAGGTTTTTTCAGGTAAGTTTTGGCAAACTCCAGCCTGGCTTTTTTATGTCTCGGGGTAAGAAGTGGGGTCTTTCTGGGTCTCCTACCATACAGTCCCTTTTCATTCAGATGCCGATGGATAGTAGGGGTTGACACCGTTGTACCCTCGGACTGCAGGGCAGCTTGAACTTGTTTAGATGTTAGTCGAGGTTCTTTATCCAACATCCGCACAATCTTGCGTTGAAATCTCTGGTCAATTTTTCTTTTCCATCCACATCTACGGAGGTTAGCCACAGTGCCATGGGCTTTAAACTTCTTGATGACACTGCGCATGGTAGACACAGGAACATTCAGGCCTTTGGAGATGGACCTGTATCCTTGAGATTGCTCATGCTTCCTCACAATTTGGTTTCTCAAGTCCTCAGACAGTTCTTTGGTCTTCTTTCTTTTCTCAATGCGCAATGTGGTACACACCAGGACACAGGACAGAGATTGAGTCAATTTTAATCCATGTCAACTGGCTGCAAGTGTGATTTAGTTATTGCCAACACCTGTTGGGTGCCACAGGTAAGTTACAGGTGCTGTTAATTACACAAATTAGAGAAGCATCACATGATGTTTCGAACAGTGCCAATACTTTTGTCCACCCCCTTTTTTATGTTTGGTGTGGAATTATATCCAATTTGGCTTTAGGACAATTCTTTTTGTGTGTTTTCATTTAAGACAAATTAAATGATGATATTAATACCAAATAATTTGTGTTTGCAATCATTTTCAGGAAGAAACTGAGTATTATCTGACAGAATTGCAGGGGTGTCAATACTTTTGGCCATAACTATATTTATATATTTAATCAAGGGGCTGAACAGGCATAATCCCAACAGTGTGTAATGTACACGCTTGGTATTCTGCTGTTTCTGTACTCCCTCTCCTCTTCATGTGACCACTTTTATGCAATTTTGTATACTTGACATCACTTGTTGACCGCCCTCTCTTGCACCTCTATCGGTGACCTCGATTGAGAGACCTAAGATAAAGTTAGCACATGATGGCAAGTATACAAGTCACATGATGAGTAGTAGGAGTATAAGAAAACCAGAATCCCAACAGTGAGAACATTACACACTGTTAGACTCCCTGACATATTCTTTGATCGACCCCTTTGAAGACTTAATTTCCTTTGGAGTTGCATATTCTCAGTTGTGTTGCATGGAATCTACACATATGTATGTATATGCAGTGACATGCCGCTTTACTTTGTTAGATCTAGGAAGATCCTCTTTTGTCTTGTTATTAATTAGCTTGTGTTTAGTGCAGGCCTGGACATTCTCTTTACCGGGCAGTAACTAGATCATGCTCAGTCTGTCAGCAGTACCATCAAAATAAACATTTAGGTGTTTGTCATTCTGGTCAAACAATAAATAGTTTAAATGTAAAAGATTCTTGTCATGCAACAAATAATTATAATTTTATTGATATAATGACAACATATTCTGCAGCACTTTACAGTTCATAGATACATTAGGTATACATTTTACAGATTTATTAAAAATAATTTTTGGACAAAATTCAACCCACTTTTTTCAAAATAAAACTTTTCTTAATACTAAAAAAAGATATGAAGCAGAGGCCACCGCCGATGGCTAGTATTACATTATTTGCCAATATTTTACATAGGATTATATTCATTTTAAAGTCACCACAGTCCAATAGAAATGGTGCACATATCATATAAATAACAATGCAAATATTTTTTTGTCTTGTCAAATAGATTTTTATTTCGAGGAATAAGGGTCTATTTACGCCAGCAGTCTGATGTCACTAAACCTGCCGTTTTATAGCCTATTTGCACAGGTAGATCGCTCTTCAGATGTGCACTAAACATTCTGCATTGATCGTTCAGTGCACATAAGCTGCCATTGTGCGCGGCACCAAAGGATCTGATTACACAGAACGATGTATTGCTGAGAATGATGATTTTTTTTTTTGCACAAAATTAAACAATTTTTTTCACCATCAGACAAGCGTTTTGCTCGTCCGTCGGGTGATCAGCATCCTGTTTAGACTAAATAATTAATGTGAAATGATCATTCCAAACCGCGCTCACAATAATTGTGCAGTGTAATTTCACCTTAAGTCTGTTATTAGATTCTCCCTAAATTAAAAAAAAAAAAAGCTGACATAATGCATTCAAAAAATTAATGGCGTGTGACAGACATGCCTGGACCAAATGTGGCACTTATTATCTATCCGGTAGAAAAGCAAACTACAGCTGCAATGCCATACAACTAATGTCTGTACTGATAAGTTTAATGACATTTGTAATGAGCTGACTTGTAATGAGACAGTAATCTTGTTGAGCTCTTGCATAATATTTGCTTGCTTAATGCAAAGACTGTTTGAGCTAAAAAACTTAATGGATAAATGTTGATGAATCCCCTGCATTGGAATTACACCGCTATAAATTGTCTTTAAAATACGCAGCGTTCTTCTATTTAACCTTTAAAAAGTTGCATAAAATATATTTTCCGTAAATGTCCTAAATGCTTATCATCTCCAATAATACCACCAGTGCTGTATCCACAACTTGGTTCCGGACAGGGCCGGACTGGCCATCAGGCAATTCGGGCAAATGCCAGAAGGGCCTTTCTGGTTGTGGGGCACCTTGTCTGCTTTGCTGTTAACAGAATCTATGTTCTCATGACACCCATACTGTTAAGAGTTGTGACGGAGGTATCATTAGAAATATGTCTTGTAGTAAATCTTGCTTTCCTCCATCCAGGGTAATATTAGTAATATATTCCATCTGGTTCTTGGGGACAGGGACAGGGACAGCATGGGCCTGTCTGATTTCAAATGCCAGGGCTGAATTTCAGTCCGTACCTGGTTCCTGAATTCTGTTTTTAAACCTGAAAGCTCAAGATAAGCAGTGTTCTAGGTTTGGCCAAGATTCACACTGTAGAATTAAAGGGAATATGTGAATTAGATTAATTTACCCCAAACAGCATACAGGCATGCAGGTCTTTGAAATGTAAATCCATGGACACCTTTTATATTTTATAGCTGTTGCTGCATTCACAAGTTATTAGCATTTAAAGTTATATGCAGATGAAATGTTAATCACTCTGGGTGTGACATAGCACTTAAGGAACCTCTCTTTTCCTGTGGCTCCCTGCCCAGCACCAGCCTGATTGATAACTCACTGATTTTCTTGCCTGGTAAATGACATCACACAGACATTGAGTAGGTTAGTGCTGGGTGGGGAAGCATCCTCTGGAGCTGGTGGCTCTTTAAATTCTCTGCCATGCACAAAGCGCTTAACACTTCATTTGAAAATGAGCAAAAATGCTAATTATGGTACTCTGGAATGCAGCAACAGTTAAAAGATATCAGAGACCTGTATGCCCGTATCTCAGGTTTATCAAAAATTGTGGTGAACAGTGTTGCATGCTAGGATATGCCTCTTATAAGTAAGGTCACACTTCTTAGCCGGACAATGTGCAGGAGGTGACTAAAATGTATAGTAAATGTAGTGCAAGTCATGAAATTATTATTTTTTTTGCACAAACCATGACAGAATTCTAGCTCATTTAGCTTGATAAATACATCCCAGTATGTAAAAACATGTAAATATTAAAGGTAAGCAATGTTGTTTCCTTGACTATTATACCTGCAGACCTGTCGAGTAAGATGTAGTACACTAATAAATGTTGGCTCATTTCCCAAATAAAAAGCAATGCAGATATTACAGCATTTAGCTTTTACATTAAATGAATATTATGCACAGTATAAAAAAAAAGCTTTTACAAAAGACACAAAAGGTGAAGTTTTAACAACAGGCTTACGCCGAAAAGTGTAGTGTAGTGTGCTTCAGCTGAACACTCAGCCACCCAGAAATGGCGCATCCATAAGAGACCATAACAGAATTAAAATAATAAACAACCATATTCCTCACCTGTCCGTCGAGAAGATATTCATCTGCTACATCTACATGGCAGGTTGTGTTGTTGCATAATGTGACTATACAGACTGCCATCCAGCAGAGCAAGTGAGCTGTGCTTGCTTTCTCAGCTCAGTGCCTCGCTGTGAACTCCTTTCACCTCACTGATGTCACCGCGAGCGTCAGAAAGTTCTCTTTCTCGTGGTGCCGTCAAGAAGGTCCTGGGAGTTCACAGGCAATAAACTCAGTTCAACTCGCTAACATCAGTGCGAATGCTGTTGGAAAAGTTCTAACTTGATGTCACCTGACACTGCAAAGGAGACCTCAACCCCCCAATTACCGTACATACTTGAGTATAAGCCGACCCGAGTATAAGCCGACCCCCTAATTTTTCCACAAGAAACTGGGAAAACATAATGACTCGAGTATAAGCCTAGGGTGGGAAATGCAGCAGCTACTGGTAAATGTCAAAAGTAAAAATAGATACCAATAAAAGTAAAATTAATTGAAACATCAGTAGGTTAAGTGTTTTTGAATATTGATATTAATTCAGGAGCCCCATATAATGCTCCATAAAGTTTATGATGGCCCCATAAGATGCTCCATATTAAAATATGCCCCATATAATCCTGCATAAAGCTTAATAATGGCCCCATAAGATGCTCGATAGACACATTTGCCCAATATAATGCTGCACAAATGTTGATTATGGCCCCATAATAATAATAATCTTTTTATATAGCGCTAACATATTCTGCAGCGCTTTACAGGTTGCACACATTATTGTTGCTGTCCGCGTTGGGTCTCACAATCTAAATTCCCTATCAGTATGTCTTTGGAATGTGGGAGGAAACCGGAGTACCCAGAGGAAACCCACGCAAACACGGAGAGAACATACAAACTCTTTGCAGATGTTGTCCTTAGTGGTGATTGAACACAGGTCTCCAGCGCTGCAATGCTGCTGTGCCCCATAAGATGCTCCATGAAGATAATTGCCCCATATAGCGCTGCACAAACTTTGATTATGGCCCCATAAGATGCTCCATACAGACCCTTGCCCCATATACCGTAATGCTCCACAAACGTTAATTATGGCCCCATAAGATTCTCCATAAAGATATTTGCCCCATATAGTGCTGCACAAACGTTAATTATGGCCCCATACAGACACTTGCCCCATATAGTGCTGCACAAACGTTATGGCCCCATAGATGCTCCATACAGACGCTTGCCCCATTTGCTGTTGCTGCGATAAAAAAAAAAAATCACATACTCACCTCTCCGTCGCTCAGGCCCCCAGCACTTTCGATATTCACCTGCTCCTCGTTCTGGTGCCACTCCATCTTCAGTGTCTTCTGCACTGACGGTCAGGCAGAGGGCGTGCACTAACCACGTCACCGCGCCCTCTGACCTGAGCGTCACTGCAGAAGATGCTGAAGACGGAGCGGCGCCCAGAACGAGGAGCAGATGAATATCGTGCAGAGCTCCCCTCCCCGTTATACTCACCTGCTCCTGGCGCTGTGCAGTCCCTGCTTCCCGGGGCCACAGCTTCTTTCTGTACTGAGCGGTCACCGTTACCGCTCATTACAGTAATGAATTTGCAGCTCCACCCCTATGGGAGGTGGAGCTGCATATTCATTACTGTAATGAGCGGTACCATGTGACCGCTCAGTACAGGAAGAAGCTGGGGCGCCAGGGACCTGCAGGAACCACGCCAGGAGTAGGTGAGTATAATCAGACAGCCCCTGCTCCCCTTCCCCTGCCGACCCCTGGGTATGACTCGAGTATAAGCCGAGAGGGGGACTTACAGCCCAAAAAAGTTGCCTGAAAAGCTCGGCTTATACTCGAGTATATATGGTATCACTCCACTTTCCGCCACACAAGGGCAAGTGGGAAGGGCGAGGCTAAGTGCCAGATTTGGCGCATCTTTTGGATGACCATTTCTGAGGTGGCTGAGAGCTGATGTTTTTAGTCTGAGAGGGGGCCAATATCCATGCTCCCTTCCTATGCTATTAATATCAGCCTGCAGCTGTGTGCCTTGCTGGCTATTAATTATGGAAGAACCATATGCCATCTGTTTTGTGGGGGTCCCCTATTTTAATAACCAGAAAAGGCTAAGTATACAGTTGCGAGCTGATATAGCCTGGGAAGCACCGTAGACATTACATGTTCCCAGGTTTTAAACATCTGTCCCCAGCTGTCAGCTTTCCCTCTGCTTGTTAATAAAATGTTATTTTTTTACCCAAAAAGAATTTATTTAATTAAAAAAATGTATGGTAAACTAAACACAAGCAATCTTATATATATATATATATATATATATATATATATATATATATAATTTTTTATTTATTTATTTTTTTAAGAATATTTCCTTGAAAAACTGTAAATGACATAGAGATTGCCCTATGTAACACCTCACGTTAAAATCGCATTGCAATCAGATCACATTTGCATGTAAATCGGATGCTAGCTGTTAAAAATCAGATTGTACTCCTGTGAAAATCGCATGACACTTGCAAGACACTCGACCCACTTTTCTGGCCCGAAATCGGACATATTTTTTTAAATTGTGATGGGTATGAGGCTTAATTAGTTACATTTTTAACTTGTGAAACCCTTGATGCCTGAGGTGAAGAGCCCGGCCATACTTCTTTTTTTCCTTTTGTACTGCACTCAGGTCAAATCAGTGAGGCCGCTGCTGCAGTTATTTGTCTTACTGCCATACATAGGAGAGTAGGAAGAAGTGGAGGTGCAGCAGAGCTGCGGAGACACCCTGAAAGTATTTTTTTTTTTTACGTTTCTTATTTTTTATTGGAGTGTGAGACAAAATAGGATGAAAGAAAAAAAAAAGGCTAAGGGAATAATTTCTTGGATACTTTTTTTTTCTTGCATTTTTTAGTGTATTGGGCATTAGCATTTTGAAATGTGATAATCTTCATAATACCATCTCTTTAACACGTGATAGAGGGGTTCACTCCTTGGGGATACGTGCTTTTTTATTTTCTTTCATGCTTTTTACCCCATTGTTTATTTGTTTTAAAAAAAAACATAACGTTCCATAACATTGCCACATGTACTGGGTTAAATGCCCTTCTGGAGATTTTGCATGGTAGTGTTAACTCAGTAGTTTGCATCATTTTGTGTATTCTCTTTAGCATGATTGCCGCTGACTTAGTTTTTATAGACTAAAGGTACCGTCACACTTAGCGACGCAGCAGCGATACCGACAACGATCCGGATCGCTGCAGCGTCGCTGTTTGGTCGCTGGAGAGCTGTCACACAGACCGCTCTCCAGCGACCAACGATCCCGAGGTCCCCGGTAACCAGGGTAAACATCGGGTAACTAAGCGCAGGGCCGCGCTTAGTAACCCGATGTTTACCCTGGTTACCATCGTAAAAAAACAAACAGTACATACTTACATTCAGCTGTCTGTCCCTTGCCGTCTGTTTCCTGCACTGACTGCTGGCCGCAAAGTGAAAGCAGAGCACAGCCACAGCGGTGAGTCACCGCTGTGTGACTCACCGCTGTGCTGTGCTTTCACTTTCACTTTGCGGCCAGCAGTCAGTGCAGGAAATAGACGGCAAGGGACAGACAGCTGAATGTAAGTATGTACTGTTTGTTTTTTTACGATGGTAACCAGGGTAAACATCGGGTTACTAAGCGCGGCCCTGCGCTTAGTTACCCGATGTTTACCCTGGTTACCAGTGAAGACTTCGCTGAATCGGTGTCACACACACCGATTCAGCGATGTCTGCGGGGAGTCCAGCGACGAAATAAAGTTCTGGACTTTCTTCCCCGACCAGCGACAGCACAGCAGGGGCCTGATCGCTGCTGCCTGTCACACTGGACGATATCGCTAGCGAGGACGCTGCAACGTCACGGATCGCTAGCGATATCGTCTAGTGTGACGGTACCTTAAATCCGCACCATCAGCTCCTTCTTGAAAAGTCCGCTGGTATTGACAGGTGACAGGCTCCGTAAACTTTGAATGATAGAATCCTTATAAAAGTTCGCTTGCAAGTACCTCTTAAATGGATATATTAAAATAGTAATTTGATTCTAAATGTTGGATGTAATTACGCCTTAATTAATACACACGACAGGTACATGACTGCATTGCTACATACTGTATGCATGGCAGTGCTGCATAGTAAGTAGGCTTTATTTGCATGTGAAAGGTCTTGATTTGAATAGCAGTTGGTTTCACAAGAGCTTCTCAGCTGCCTTTGGTATCCATGATATTCTCCACCGCCACACACATGAAATACTATCTCGTTGTTTACGGAAACTTCTACGGGGAGGACTTGATTTGTGGGATACAAAGACTTTAACCAAATGGAATCAGACTGCTGATTTCTCCAGTGAAAGAAAATGTATTTCTTGTTTATAGACGGAAGGCAAAATGTTACATTACTGTGATTATTGTGCTTACATGTAACTAGAATATACAGCATTGTCTAAGCTGTTGCTACAGGCAGGCCTGTGCAGTCCGTAAGCCAAACCTCCGACTCCAGCTCCTCAATTTCCATGACTCTGACTCTACCAAAATTGCCTGCGACTCCACGACTCTGACTCCACGACTCTGACTCCACGACTCTGACTCCACAGCCCTAGCAGGGCTGTGGAGACGCAAAAGCCAAACTTCCGACTCCTCAATTTCCGTGGCTCCGACTCCAACTCCACAGCCCTGGCTACAGGCGGCTAAAACTATAATGCAAGTAAGACCCTGATTATATAGAAATTACTGCTACAAAATGTTAGTGTAGTGTTGCTACCTGACTTAGTTCACAACATGTTGACTGCCCTACAGAGGTTTTTTGATGGCTTGATTAAAAGTACATTCCCTGTTACATTAAAACATGCTTTTTTTAAAAAAAAAATAATTGTTGTGATTAAAAAAAGTTTTAAATCTTGCTACTTGTAACGGTGCCCCCTGATGTTCTTTTGCTTGCCTCTGAGAATGTCCATTACATTAGATAAATATATGAAAGGAGAAAAAGGAGCACTCAGGTATAGCTAATAAAAAGCATATTTTATTGATAATTTAATAGAATACATACTGTATATAACCAATATAATCATCAAAATTGTGCACAATAAAACAACAGCAGGATAGAGACAGAGGAACCAGGGAACCAACAATTGCAACTGCCCGAATGTGCATGGAAGAATATATTGTATAAAGTGCCAGTGCAGTAGTATATGAAGCAGCAAGAAAGCCCCTCAAGGAGGATATCAAATGAATTTTGTCCAAAAGTAATTACAAAGAGGGGCAAGACTTACCACGGGCAGAAATTGAAGGGCCCTGAGCCAGGTGTAGAGGACCCCAACACGTGTTTCGCGTGTCAAATGCACCGCTTTACCCCCTTGATAAAGAACTAGTTAAAAAACTGTCCAACAATTATCTCTCTGTCCTTTGTGATCAGGCAGACTGTTCTGTGCAAACACTAAGGGTACCGTCACACAGTGGCATTTTGATCGCTACGACGGCACGATTTGTGACGTTCCAGCGATATATCCGTGACGTTCCAGCGATCTCGCTGTATCTGACACGCTCCTGCGATCAGGGACCCCGCTGAGAATCGTACGTCGTAGCAGATCGTTTGAAACATTCTTTCGTCGTCTAGTGTCCCGCTGTGAAGGCATGATCGCATGGTGTAACAAAGGTGTGCACGATATTGTATACGATGTGCGCATAGTAACCAACGGCTTCTACATCGCACATACGTCATGAAATTATCGCTCCAGCGTCGTACATTGCAAAGTGTGACAGCAGTCTACGACGCTGGAGCGATATTGTTACGATGCTGGAGCGTCACGGATCGTGCCGTCGTAGCGATCAAAATGCCACTGTGTGACGGTACCCTAACTCAAACTGACAGTGTCGCTGTCAGAGACTACTTCATCCTGTTGTGACTGAGATGAGTGAAGTGCCAGATATTCCGTGACACCCTTTGTACCCTTCCCACTAATACACTTTTCGGAGGCAAAGTCGTCCATTTCTAGCCTGCATTTGGTAGTACTACTATATGGAGAGCTGATGTCAGTGGTTGTAGTGCTTCTACTGCTGCCAGCAGCTTCCACATACTTAGCCATGGTATGGTTATTTTTCTCTTTTATCCTACAAAGTGCTATTTACACTTTTTCTCTTACCATACGTTTTGTTCAACACTATAATTAACTTTTGACAGTCTTTTCAACCCCAATTATTTAACCCTTGCTTAAAGGATGTGGTAAGAAATGTGAGGTACACATACTGCAACCTGTTTCCACATTTTGCCTTCAGTATTAGTATGGCATGTGGGGTTGTCAAATTGGACTAGTAAGACAGGTGTGCAAAAACAGACATGCAGTTAAATATCTACATTTTTTAAAAATATTCCTTAATTCACCCCCTTCCCAAAATATGAAGTGCAAGGCAGGTACATGACGACAAAGCTACTACCAACAGACCTCTATATTGGCGTGGAGTATATGTATGCAAAATTTATTTAGTGAAACAGGGAAAAAATTGTTTGCAATTACACCCAGGTTATAAAGTAGACAGTCGCAGGTTAGGGTCTGGATTTTAGAGAATTTTTTTTTGTATTAAAAAAAAATAAAAGACATTTTTTCCCCCTTCACAAAATGTTTCATAAGGCTTCTTTTACACTTGCCGTGATTTGGCAGCCCGTTTTTGTGGCCCCAATAGATTTCTATTGGGCTGCAGAAAACGGGCCGCAGAAATTTGTCGGAGCTCCGTATGGCCGTGAGGACCGTTTATGGCCTTGAAAAAATATCGAGCCTGCTTAACCCCTCTGTGACCTTAGACGTACTATCCCGTCGAGGTGCCCTGGGCTTATCTGACCCTGGACGGGATAGTACGTCATAGCCGATCGGCCGCGCTCACGGGGGGAGCTCGGCCGATCGCGGCCGGGTGTCAGCTGCTTATCGCAGCTGACATCCGGCACTATGTGCCAGGAGCGGTCACGGACCGCCCCCGGCACATTAACCCCTGGCACACCGCGATCAAAGATGATCGCGATGTGCCGGCGGTGCAGGGAAGCACCGCGCAGGGAGGGGGCTCCCTGCGGGCTTCCCTGAGCCCCCCGCAGCAACGCGATGTGATCGCGTTGCTGCGAGGGTCTCCTCACCTCCCTCCCTGCTCGAGCCCCGGATCCAAGATGGCCGCGGATCCGGGTCCTGCAGGGAGGGAGGTGGCTTCACAGAGCCTGCTTAGAGCAGGCACTGTGAAGGCTGCAGCGCTGCATGTCAGATCAGTGATCTGACAGAGTGCTGTGCAAACTGTCAGATCACTGATCTGTGATGTCCCCCCCTGGGACAAAGTAAAAAAGTAAAAAAAAATTTTTCCAAATGTGTAAAAAAAATAAAAAAAAATATTCCAAAATAATGAAAAAAAAAAATAAAAAATTTTATTCCCATAAATACATTTCTTCATCTAAATAAAAAAAAACAAACAATAAAAGTACACATATTTAGTATCGCCGCGTCCGTAACGACCCGACCTATAAAACTGTCCCACTAGTTAACCCCTTCAGTAAACACCGTAAGAAAAAAAAAAAAAACGAGGCAAAAAACAACGCTTTATTATCATACCGCCGAACAAAAAGTGGAATAACACGCGATCAAAAGGACAGATATAAATAACCATGGTACCGCTGAAAGCGTCATATTGTCCCGCAAAAAAAGAGCCGCCATACAGCATCATCAGCAAAAAAATAAAAAAGTTATAGTCCTGAGAATAAAGCGATGCAAAAATAATTATTTTTTCTGTAAAATAGTTTTTATCGTATAAAAGCACCAAACCATAAAAAAATGATATAAATGAGGTATCGCTGTAATCGTACTGACCCGAAGAATAAAACTGATTTATCAATTTTACCAAACGCGGAACGGTATAAACGCCTCCCCCAATAGAAATTCATGAATAGCTGGCTTTTGGTCATTCTTCCTCACAAAAATCGGAATAAAAAGCGATAAAAAAATGTCACGTGCCC
The DNA here is from genome assembly GCF_032444005.1 of Ranitomeya imitator. Classification (NCBI taxonomy): domain Eukaryota; kingdom Metazoa; phylum Chordata; class Amphibia; order Anura; family Dendrobatidae; genus Ranitomeya; species Ranitomeya imitator. Next base: position 464,883,899 of record NC_091284.1, read on the forward strand.
AAAAATGTTTTCAATAAAAACGTCAACTCGTCCCGCAAAAAACAAGACCTCACATGACTCTGTGGACCAAAATATGGAAAAATTATAGCTCTCAAAATGTGGTATTGCAAAAAATATTTTTTGCAATAAAAAGGGTCTTTCAGTGTGTGACGGCTGCCAATCATAAAAATCCGCTAAAAAACGCTATAAAAGTAAATCAAACCCCCCTTCATCACCCCCTTAGTTAGGGAAAAATAAAAAAAAATGTATTTATTTCCATTTTCCCATTAGGGCTAGGGTTAGGGCTAGGGTTAGGGCTAGGGTTAGGGCTAGGGCTAGGTTTAGGGCTAGGGTTAGGGTTAGGGTTAGGGCTAGGGTTAGGGCTAGGGTTAGGGTTAGGGCTAGGGTTAGGGTTAGGGTTAGGGCTAGGGTTAGGGCTAGGGTTAGGGCTAGGGTTAGGGCTAGGGTTAGGGCTAGGGCTAGGGTTAGGGCTAGGGCTAGGGTTAGGGCTAGGGTTAGGGTTAGGGTTGGGGCTACAGTTAGGGTTGGGGCTAAAGTTAGGGTTAGGGTTTAGATTACATTTACAGTTGGGAATAGGGTTGGGATTAGGGTTAGGGGTGTGTCAGGGTTAGAGGTGTGGTTAGGGTTACCGTTGGAATTAGGGTTAGGGGTGTGTTTAGATTAGGGTTTCAGTTATAATTGGGGGGTTTCCACTGTTTCGGCACATCAGGGGCTCTCCAAACATGACATGGCGTCCGATCTCAATTCCAGCCAATTCTGCGTTGAAAAAGTAAAACAGTGCTCCTTCCCTTCCGAGCTCTCCTGTGTGCCCAAACAGGGGTTTACCCCAACATATGGGGTATCAGCGTACTCAGGACAAATTGGACAACAACTTTTGTGGACCAATTTCTCCTGTTACCCTTGGGAAAATACAAAACTGGGGGCTAAAAAATAATTTTTGTGGGAAAACAAAAAGATTTTTTATTTTCACGGCTCTGCGTTATAAACTGTAGTGAAACACTTGGGGGTTCAAAGTTCTCACAACACATCTAGATAAGTTCATTGAGGGGTCTAGTTTCCAATATGGGGTCACTTGTGGGGGGTTTCTACTGTTTAGGTACATTAGGGGCTCTGCAAACGCAATGTGACGCCTGCAGACCATTCCATCTAAGTCTGCATTCCAAATGATGCTCCTTCCCTTCTGAGCCCTCCCATGCGCCCAAACGGTGGTTCCCCCCCACATATCGGGTATCAGCGTACTCAGGACAAATTGGACAACAACATTTAGGGTCCAATTTCTCCTGCTAACCTTGGAAAAATACAAAACTGGGGGCTAAAATATAATTTTTGTGGAAAAAAAAATATTTTTTATTTGCATGGCTCTGCGTTATAAACTGTAGTGAAATACTTGGGAGTTCAAAGCTCTCACAACACATCAAGATGAGTTCCTTAGGGGGTCTACTTTCCAAAATGGTGTCACTTGTGGGGGGTTTCTACTGTTTAGGTACATTAGGGGCTCTGCAAGCGCAATGTGACGCCTGCAGACCATTCCATCTAAGTCTGCATTCCAAATGGCGCTCCTTCCCTTCCGAACCCTCCCATGCGCCCAAACGGTGGTTCCCCCCCACATATGGGGTATCAGCGTACTCAGGACAAATTGGACAACAACTTTTGGGGTCCAATTTCTCCTGTTACCCTAGGGAAAATACAAAACTGGGGGCTAAAAAATAATTTTTGTGGGAAAAAAATTTTGTTTTATTTTTATGGCTCTGCATTATAAACTTCTGTGAAGCCCTTGGTGGGTCAAAGTGCTCACCACACATCCAGATAAGTTCCTTAGGGGGTCTACTTTCCAAAATGGTGTCACTTGTGGGGGGTTTCAATGTTTAGGCACATCAGTGGCTCTCCAAACGCAACATGGCGTCCCATCTCAATTCCTGTCAATTTTGCATTGAAAAGTCAAACGGCGCTCCTTCCCTTCCGAGCTCTCCCATGCGCCCAAACAGTGGTTTACTGCCACATATGGGGTATCAGCGTACTCGGGACAAATTGGACAACAACTTTTGAGGTCCAATTTCTTCTCTTACCCTTGGAAAAATAAAAAATTGGGGGCAAAAATATAATTTTTGTGAAAAAATATGATTTTTTATTTTTACGGTTCTGCATTATAAACTTCTGTGAAGCACTTGGTGGGTCAAAGTGCTCACCACACATCCAGATAAGTTCCTTAGGGGGTCTACTTTCCAAAATGGTGTCACTTGTGGGGGGTTTCAATGTTTAGGCACATCAGTGGCTCTCCAAACGCAACATGGCGTCCCATCTCAATTCCTGTCAATTTTGCATTGAAAAGTCAAATAGCGCTCCTTCCCTTCCGAGCTCTCCCATGCGCCCAAACAGTGGTTTACTGCCACATATGGGGTATCAGCGTACTCAGGACAAATTGGACAACAACTTTTTGGGTCCAATTTCTCCTGTTACCCTTGGTAAAATAAAACAAATTGGAGCTGAAGTAAATTTTTTGTGTAAAAAAGTTAAATGTTCATTTTTATTTAAACATTCCAAAAATTCCTATTAAACACCTGAAGGGTTAATAAACTTCTTGAATGTGGTTTTGAGCACCTTGAGGGGTGCAGTTTTTAGAATGGTGTCACACTTGGGCATTTTCTATCATATAGACCCCTCAAAATGACTTCAAATGAGACGTGGTCCCTAAAAAAAAATGGTGTTGTAAAAATGAGAAATTGCTGGTCAACTTTTAACCCTTATAACTCCCTAACAAAAAAAAAAATTGGTTCCAAAATTATGCTGATGTAAAGGAGACATGTGGGAAATGTTACTTATTAAGTATTTTGTGTGACATATCTCTGTGATTTAATTGCATAAAAATTCAAAGTTTGAAAATTGCGAAATTTTCAAAATTTTCGCCAAATTTCCGTTTTTTTCACAAATAAACGCAGGTACTATCAAAGAAATTTTACCACTATCATGAAGTACAATATGTCACGAGAAAACAATGTCAGAATCACCAGGATCCGTTGAAGCGTTTCGGAGTTATAACCTCATAAAGGGACAGTGGTCAGAATTGTAAAAATTGGCCTGGTCATTAACGTGCAAACCACCCTTGGGGGTAAAGGGGTTAATATTTTTCCCAGCTTACGGACACGACCCCATTAAAAATCAATGGGGCCGCAAAAACAACTAAAGCTTGTTTTTGCAGTGCACCATCATGAATGTATTTGTGGATCACCGTTTTTTTTTTCTTTACTTTTTCCCTACTATTCTAAAACCCAAAAAACGCCGATCTGCAAGATTTTTGCTGCCCATTTTTGCGGCAGACCGTGAAAATTACGGGAAGTGTAAAAGAAGCCTTAGAAATGCAAATCGGTACAATCACTTGTGACAATCAAGCAAACCATCTGACATTAACATATTCATTTCGGACTTTTTTTCTGAAAAAAAAATATTATGCTGTTGTGACATCAAATGCTACCCACATCATATCATTATCATATTGAGTCAGGCACTACTACTGGCTGCTCTATTCCTCTCCACCTATGAACTGAATGTCTGCAATTTTCAAAGACTCCTATTCTTCAGTGCTACAGTTATACAACTCCTTACTGTCTGGATTGAGTATTTTTCCAATGTTTTAGAGAATTCTCTTACCTATATCGCTGAGCTGTGAGCTCTGACATATTCTCATCCTAAAATCACCCTAAAATTACTGCTGCATTCCCTACCTTGACTTTTATACAGGCTTTGACAGTCAATCCTGGTTTGGCTGTGATTCACCATGTGATGAGATAGCTGCAAGACATTATAGGAAAACGCATGCTCCTAAGGTTTTGTTGACTTGTTTTTTTGGGGGGGCAATTATCGTGAAGTGAATCGAAAACTATTCAAATTCATGGGAACCTGCAAATTTCATAAAAGTTGATTCACATCTAATTAATTTGGTCATCTCAACTCATTAACTTCCTGCTGGCTGAATCACTAATCAATATTTCAATGAAAGGTTCTTATTCAAATATCAAAATAGTCCATAATTCCTCTTAAAAAAACAGCTGGCACACTGTTAGGCTTCTTTCACACTTCAGTTGTTTGGCGTCAGTCTGCACCGACATTGTGACGGATCAACGGATCCGTCAAAATTGTTGAGCAAACGGTTCTAACGGATCCGTTTTTTTGACGCATCCGTGTATCTGGGAAAAGTATGTACTTTTTGGAGCATGCTCAATTGAAAAAGCGGATTGGGGCGACGGATCCACCAAATGACGGTCGCGATGGATCCGTCGCCCATAGGCGGCCATTCTATGACATGGCGGACGCGACGGATCTGTCGCGAACTGCCATTTCAGCGCAGACAAAAAACGTTGCAATGTCTAGAAGACGCCCGCCAAATTTCGACGGATCCGTCACATGGCGGATGGAACGGACGACCATCCGCTACAATCCGTCGCTAATGCAAGTCTATGGGAAAATAGCGGATCCGCCCAAAAAAAATGGCGGATCCGCAATTTGACAAAAACGGCGGATTCAAACTGACGCCAAAAGACTGAAGTGTGAAAGAGGCGTTAGTCTTCTGTTTCCACTCTGGAATGTTACCAAATATCAGCAGATAGCAATTTGATCTATTTTGTGCTAGACTTTATTCTAGATATGCAGTATATATTTATTGTCAATATAGAAAGTATACAAGGAATGAAAGGATGATAAGCGACCTCCATCCTGACCAAATTAGTCTAGCTGTTTTCTTAGACAAGGTTCCTTTTGGGAGTCAGTAAGAAAAATTGCTTGTCACAGTGAGGTTATGGTAATGAATTTTTATTCCTGACATGTGCTTTAAATTTTAATATCCTGGAGGATTGTCAGACTTTCTAAATATTTTTTTTTTATTCAGAAAAAAAGTAAACTGATAGCAATAACTGATAGCAATAAAATATTTCTTCCTTTTATAAATGTAAGTATTCCTTAAACAAAATACAATATAGTGCTGGACCTTTTAAGCCTGAGAATTTCCTGGGTTGCCATTTTAGCACAATTTCGTTTGTTGCCGGAGCCTGAAATGTCTTTTCATGGTAAAGCTCCTTCTGCTTAGCTGGCATCCATACTTGCTGAATTTGCTGGGCCAAACACCGTTAATCCACAGGTCATGAGCGGCACAAAAATCAGTGACTAAGCCAGTGTGTTGCTGTGGGAGCAAAGTCTCTCCTGTTCGTGATGTATTTCTGTGTTTTCTATAAAGGTTTTATATCTGAAAAAGGAGAAAAGCCAATGCATAAATGTGTGCACACCTGTTGCAAGATGAAGGAAATATCAAAATTTTATTGTAAACATGCAAGGACACATATATTACATAAAACCAATTAAAAACATAACACCGAAACACCCTTCCCCATCAGGTGTAATCAAATATACTCCTCTATATATAACACTGTAAGTCTGGGCCCATAAAAGACTACTACAGGCAAGAAAATTGCATCAATATGTTATAATACAAAACACAGCAACCTATATACATATATATCAGATAATAGTAGGTAAAACCCAGAAGCCTGTATGTGGTCAATTGAAGGATTGAATCCTATATTTGAAGACAAAATGAGGGCGTCCCCACAGCTTGTCTGAAGCAAATAACCATGGTGCCTGTGAGGCAACACCCAGATAAGTATGAGCTCTGTTGGAGTAAGGCCTCTTTCAGACGTCCATATAATTCCGGTACCGGAGAAATCAGTACCGGAATTATTCGTGTCCATGTGCTCACGTAGCACATCAGTGTGACACACGTGCGGCATCCGTGTGCCGCCTGAGGACCACATGGACCGTGCAGGAGAGACAGCGCTACACTAAGCGCTGTCCTCCCTGTGTGGTGCTGAAGCCGCATTCATCTCTTCTCCCCCGCAGGAGAGAAGAGATGAAAGATCAAGCTTTTTTTTTTTTTTTTTGTTAAAACTAAAGTGCTGGTAAGCTCCCACCTCTCATCCCCCGTGCGCCTCCCGGCCCCTTGCATAGAAATACTCACCTAGCTCCCGCGATGTCTCCTCTCTCCTCTCAGCGCTGGCAGCTTCTCATGTGTGAGCGGTCACGTGGTCCCGCTAATTACAGTGAGGAATATGCGCATATTCCCCCATTGTAATGAGCAGGACCACGTGACCGCTCACACAGCACAGGCTGCAGCCGCTGAGGAGACATCGCTGGAGCTTGGAGCTGGGTGAGTATTTCCTAGCAAGCAAGGGGGGGAGGGGGTGTTGCACAGGGGATGGGAGGCGGGAGGGGACGCATAAACTTTATTTTTAAGGGGAAAGAAGAAAAAAAGATTCATTCCTTCTTTCCAGCGAACGCTGCTGGGAAGAAGGGATGAATTCTGGATTCAGCACCGCACGCGGGGGGGGACAGTGCTTGACTGTAGCGCTGTCTCTCCTGCGGGCGGTACGTGCACACGGAGGAGAGTGCACACTGTTCTCCGTGTGCACGTGTGCGGCATGTATTGCGGTACGTGCTGCCGGCGAAAAACAGACATGTCTCTGTGTTTTCAACACGGACACACGGTCCATGAAAACACGGAGACATGTGCATAGACCCATTCATTTGAATGGGTCTACGTGTGTCAGTGTCTCCGGTACGTGAGAAAACTGTCAGTACACGTACCGGAGACACTGACGTGTGAAAGAGGCCTAAGAAGGATTGAGGCAATAATTGGCAAACTGCCATGAATGAAATCAGTGCAAAAGCTCCAATACAGAGTCCAGGGGAGTTGTAGTTATCAGTCCAGATGGGTTGGGTGGAGACTGAACTTCTTCTCATGAGCTCTTTCAGTCCTTAGCTGAATTCATAACTTACTCCAGTTTAATATCAGGAGCATAGAGCCATTCTGACATAGCTTTTCAGAGTAAGTACACCAGCCTTACCTGCTGTAAAAATAAAAAAAAATGTATTTAATAATATAGTTTGTGTTGTGAGATCTGCTGGGCAGTAATTACTGTTAGCTAGGGGGGATGCTGTGTGTATTTAAAAGGAACAGATGGTACCGGATTTATTTTGTATGAGAAAATAAAGGTGGTTATGTCCAGTTTGAAATAAAAACCCACTGTGTTGGAAAGTGTCTTGTGTGCCCACCATCTAACTCTTCTAATCTATAAGCTAACTGGCAGCAACTTATTGGTCCGTGTTACAAAAAAAGTAACAACAACGTTTTATCCCGCTCTGCGGCCCCTATTACTTTCTGTGTCCAGGCCATCATGTACAGTGCGGAAAAAAGTATTTATTTAGTCAGCCACCAATTGTGCAAGTTCTCCCACTTAAAAAGATGAGAGAGGCCTGTAATTGACATCATAGGTAGACCACAACTATGAGTCAAAATGAAAAAACAAATCCAGAAAATCACCTTGTCTGATTTGGCAAGATTTATTTTGCAAATTATGGTGGAAAATAAGAATTCGGTCTCCTAAAACATACAAGATTTCTGGCTCTCACAGACCTGTAACTTCTTCTTTAAGAGGCTCCTCTGTCCTCCACTCATTACCTGTAGTAATGGCACCTGTTTGAACTTGTTATCAGTATAAGAGACACCTGTCCACAACCTCAAACAATCACAATCCAAACTCCACTGTGGTGAAGATCAAAGAGCTGTCGAAGGACACCAGTAGCAATATTGTTGCCCTGCACCAGGCCGAGAAGACTGAATCTGCAATAGTCAAGCAGCTTGATGTGATGAAATCATCTGTGGGAGCAATAATAAGAAAATTGAAGACATACAAGACTACTGATAATCTCCCTCGATCTGGGGCTCAATGCAAGATCTCACCCCGTGGGATCAAAATGATCACAAGAACGGTGAACTAAAGTCCTAGAACCACACTGGGGGATCTAGCAAATGGCCTACATAGAGCTGGGGCCACCATAACAAATGCTACCATCAGTAACATACCACGCCGCCAAGAACCGAGATCCTGCAGTGCCAGACGTGTTCCGCTGCTTAAACCAGTACATGTCCGGCCCGTCTGAAGTTTGCCAGAGAGCATTTAGATTATCCAGAAGAGTATTGGGAGAATGTCTTATGGTCTGATAAAACCCAAAGTAGAACTGTTTGATAGAAACAAAATTCGTCGTGTTTGGAGGAGATAGAATGCTGAGTTGCATCCAAAGAACACCATACCTACTGTGAAGCATGGGGGTGGCAACTGCATGCTTTGGGGCTGTTTCTCTGCAAAGGAACCTGTACGACTGATCCGTGTACATGAAAGAATGAATGGGGCCATGTATTGTGAGATTTTGAGTGCAAACCTCCTTCCATCAGTAAGGGCATTGAAGATGAAGCATGGATGGGTCTTTCAGCATAATAATGATCCCAAGCATACTGCCAGGGCAATGAAGGAGTGGCTTTGTAAAAAGCCAGTCTCCATATCTCAACCCCATAGAAAACCTTTGGAGGGAGTTGTTGCTCAGCGACAGGCCCAAAACATCACTGCTGTAGAGATCTGCATGGAGGAATGGGCCAACATACCACCAACAGTGTGTGCCAACCTTGTGAAGACTTACAGAAAACGTTTGACCTCTGTCATTGCCAAAAAAGAATATATAACAAAATATTGAGATGAACTTTTGTTAATGACCAAATACTTATTTTCCACCATAATTTGCTAAATAAATCTTGCCAAATCAGACAAGGTGATTTTCTGGATTTGTTTTCTCATTGTGACTCTCATAGTTGTGGTCTACCTATGAAGTCAATTACGGGCATCTCTCATCTTTTTAAGTGGGAGAACTTGTACAATTGGTGGCTGACTAAATACTTTTTTTCCCCACTGTAGTTCTTTTGTACTGCTGTAGGCCCAGGTATAGTCGGTTAGTAGCTCTATGCACATAGATAATGATGCTTCTAGCCTTGCTATTGCACTCGTTCTTTCCCCATACAGTATCGTGTTATCGGCAGCACGTTTCCTGTTTACACTTGGCAATGTGCTGCTGATAGTAGCGATGCTTTTGCCAGCATTAGTGATCCAATCACCTGACAAACAAACTCTTTATTTGTTCATCTGGTGATTGCTGGCACATTTACACCAGCAGAATAGAGAATGAGATTTCAGGCAAACACTCATTCACAGACGTTTTACTGGTGTACATATTCCATAAGGTTCTTCCCGATTATCAGGGATAAGGATTAGTACATCATTTTTTGAGATTGTAAAGACCCCCATACACATTAGATTACCCGAATATTGACAGGTTTGGCTGTCTAGTGTAAATGTGGGACATCTGTTAGGGGAGTTAAGGATCCGGCATGTCTCATTTTAGACTGCCGTTCCTTTTATTCTCTAAGACAGGGGTGGGGAATCTTTTTTTCTACCAAAGGCCATTTGGATATTTATTTCATCCTTCGGGGGACGTACAAACTCTGCCCACAAAGTACATCCTGACTGTGGCACTGGTGTCAGGACGTAATCTTTCATTGCATGCCCTTCAGTGTTCAGTAGTGAATACTGCATGTTTGTGCTAACAGAGCAAGAAGAAATTAATGAGCTGGTGGCAATCAAAATACACCTCCCTGTCCAAGAATGCGGTCCCTGAGAATCTGCCCGGGGGCCTGATAAAAGGTCATCGAGGGCCATAAATGGCCCTGGGGCTTGAGGTTCCCCACCCCTGCTCTAAGAGCTGAATATATCAGAAATGTCTGACAGCTGCGCTTTCATAGAGAACACAGTAGCTCTCGGCAGAGCCTGTTTATGGGAGAGATGGCTGAGATGGCTTCCGGCCAAACCGATCAGCTGAAGAAATATTTGTACGACAGCTATCTAATGTGTATGTGGGGGCTTAATAGTCTTTTACATTTCTCTGACCATTGACTCCCATTCATTGCTGCTACCACAAAGGACACATACAAAAGGGCAGATGTTTTTTTTTCTTCAACATGTATAGATTTAAATTATATCTGCTACCAGGTTTTTGATATGCAATCTGAAAACGGCAAAATGTAGGGACAAAAAACCTTGATTCCTGCGATGTGCCTCTTACTGGTCTGAATGTTGTCATATTAATACTTTCTCTGCTGCTTCAGATCTAGCAGTCCTCTAAATGCTTTGCATAACCCAACCCACACCACTAGTTGACCGCTTTCTGCGTAGACTTGCAGGAAGTTGCTAATCAGTGGTGGGGGAGGGGTTATACTGAGCAATAACATTGCATGGCACAAGACAACTAGTCTTATAGTGACAATCTCCTGCTGTTAAAACACTGATTTTTATTGAAACTGCAATAAGCAGCTTAGTAAGTGACACATTGCTAGAATAAGGGTTTTTGTCCCATATTCAGGCCAAAAGCCCAGGCTCTGATCACCAACCTCTCCGCTAACTATCTGGTCAATTATTTAAAAGAAACAAATTACAGTCCCATAATATCATGGATCATCTTCTATCCTGGACTTCATCAAGCTTACTTTCTGTCTTCGAACCGGTCGCAGAAGAAGTTACCAGACTCCTCGCTTCTTCTCGCCCATCTACCTGCATCACTGACCCTATTCCCTCTCATTTTCTTCAATCTCTCTCCCCGGTTGTCACTGCTCATCTAACCGCTATCTTTCTCTCCTCCTTCAAACAGGCCATCATGCACCCATTATTAAAAAAAAATACCTTGACTAGAACTTCACTGCTAACTACAGACCTGTTTCTAATCTTCCCTTCATCTCTAAATTCCTGGAACCCTTGGTCCACTGTTCTCTAATCTGTGATCACTCAGATAATTCTCTTTTTGACCCTTTATAGTCTGGATTCGGCTCACTACATGCTACAGAAATTGCACTTAGAGGTTAGATTATACTCACCCAGGGGCGGTCCGGCACCTCCTATCTTCATTCCATGACGTCCTCTTCTGGTGTTCATGCCGTGGCTCCTGCGTGATAATATAGGTGAATTTAATGAAAATGTAGAATCTCTGTGGGTGGAGATAAGGGGAGGGGGAAAAAATAATAAATTACTGATAGGGGTTTGTTATAAATCTCCAAAAATAATGGAAGCAATGGAGAATATTCTCGTAAAGCAAATAGATGAAGCCGCGACTCAAGGAGAAGTAATTATTATGGGGGACTTCAACTACCCTGAAATAGATTGGGGAACAGAAACCTGCAGTTACTGCAAAGGTAATCGGTTTTTGACAACTATGAGAGACAATTACCTTTCACAACTGGTTCAGGACCCAAAAAGAAGGGGGGCACTGCTAGACCTAATATTAACCAACAGGCCAGAACGCATATCAAATATAAGGGTTGGGGGTCACTTGGGAAATAGCGATCACAAAATAATAAGTTTTAATGTATCCTTTTAAAAAGATGTGTAATAGAGGGGTTACAAGGACACTAAACTTCAGGAGGGCAAATTTCCAATGGATGATAGAGGATCTTGGTGCAATTAACTGGGACGATACCCTGAGACACAAAAATACACAAAGAAAATGGGAGACGTTTATTAGCATCCTGGATGGGACCTGTGCACAGTATACCGTATGGGAATAAACATACTAGAAATAGGAGGAAACCAATATGGCTAAATAGAGCTGTAAGGGGCGCAATAAGTGACAAAAAGAAAGCATTTAGAGAATTAAAGGAAGTAGGTAGTGATGAGGCACTAAATAAATACAGAAAATTGAATAAATTCTGTAAAAAGCAAATCAAGGCAGCAAAGATTGAGACAGAGAGACTCATTGCCAGAGAGAGTAAAAATAATCCTAAAATATTCTTTAACCCCTTTCTGACATCGGACGTACTATCCCGTCCATGTGGGGTGGGCCCCTATGACCATGGACGGGATAGTACGTCCAGCGCGATCGGCGGCGCTCACGGGGGGAGCGCCGCCGATCGCGGCCGGGTGTCAGCTGTTTATCGCAGCTGACATCCGGCACTATGTGCCAGGAGCGGTCACGGACCGCCCCCGGCACATTAACCCCTGGCACACCGCGATTAAAGATGATCGCGATGTGCCGGCGGTGCAGGGAAGCATCGCGCAGGGAGGGGGCTCCCTGCGGGCTTCCCTGAGCCCCCCGCAGCAACGCGATGTGATCGCGTTGCTGCGAGGGTCTTACCTCCCTCCCTCCCTGCTCGAGCCCCGGATCCAAGATGGCCGCGGATCCGGGTCCTGCAGGGAGGGAGGTGGCTTCACAGGGCCTGCTCAGAGCAGGCACTGTGAAGGCTGCAGCGCTGCATGTCAGATCAGTGATCTGACAGAGTGCTGTGCAAACTGTCAGATCACTGATCTGTGATGTCCTCCCCTGGGACAAAGTAAAAAAGTAAAAAAAAAAATTTTCAAACGTGTAAAAAAAAATAAAAAAAAATATTCCAAAATAATGAAAAAAAAAAATATATATTATTCCCATAAATACATTTCTTTATCTAAATAAAAAAAACAAAACAATAAAAGTACACATATTTAGTATCGCCGCGTCCGTAACGGCCCGACCTATAAAACTGGCCCACTAGTTAACCCCTTCAGTAAACACCGTAAGAAAAAAAAAAAAAAAACGAGGCAAAAAACGCTTTATTATCATACCGCCGAACAAAAAGTGGAATAACACGCGATCAAAAAGACAGATATAAATAACCATGGTACCGCTGAAAACGTCATCTTGTCCCGCAAAAAACGAGCCCCCATACAGCATCATCAGCAAAAAAATAAAAAAGTTATAGTCCTGAGAATAAAGCGATGCCAAAATAATTCTTTTTTCTATAAAATAGTTTTTATCGTATAAAAGCGCCAAAACATAAAAAAATGATATAAATGAGGTGTCGCTGTAATCGTACTGACCCGAAGAATAAAACTGCTTTATCAATTTTACCAAACGCGGAACGGTATAAACGCCTCCCCCAAAAGAAATTCATGAATAGCTGGTTTTTGGTCATTCTGCCTCACAAAAATCGGAATAAAAAGCGATCAAAAAATGTCACGTGCCCGAAAATGTTACCAATAAAAACGTCAACTCGTCCCGCAAAAAACAAGACCTCACATGACTCTGTGGACCAAAATATAGAAAAATTATAGCTCTCAAAATGTGGTAACGCAAAAAATATTTTTTGCAATAAAAAGCGTCTTTCAGTGTGTGACGGCTGCCAATCATAAAAATCCGCTAAAAAACCCGCTATAAAAGTAAATCAAACCCCCCTTCATCACCCCCTTAGTTAGGGAAAAATTAAAAAAATGTATTTATTTCCATTTTCCCATTAGGGCTAGGGCTAGGGTTAGGGCTAGGGTTAGGGCTAGGGTTAGGGCTAGGGTTAGGGTTAGGGCTAGGGTTAGGGTTAGGGCTAGGGTTAGGGCTAGGGCTAGGGTTAGGGTTAGGGCTAGGGTTAGAGCTAGGGTTAGGATTAGGGCTAGGGTTAGGATTAGGGTTAGGGTTAGGGCTAGGGCTACAGTTTGGGTTGGGGCTAAAGTTACAGTTAGGGTTTAGATTACATTTACAGTTGGGAATAGGTTAGGGTAAGGGGTGTGTCTGGGTTAGAGGTGTGGTTAGGGTTACTGTTGGGATTAGGGTTAGGGGTGTGTTTGGATTAGGGTTTCAGTTATAATTGGGGGGTTTCCACTGTTTAGGCACATCAGGGGCTCTCCAAACGCGATATGGCGTCCGATCTCAATTCCAGCCAATTCTGCGTTGAAAAAGTAAAACAGTGCTTCTTCCCTTCCGAGCTCTCCCGTGTGCCCAAACAGGGGTTTACCCCAACATATGGGGTATCAGCGTACTCAGGACAAATAAGACAACAACTTTTGGGGTCCAATTTCTCCTGTTACCCTTGGGAAAATACAAAACTCGGGGCTAAAACATATTTTTTGTGGGAAAAAAAAAGATTTTTTATTTTCACGGCTCTGCGTTATAAACTGTAGTGAAACACTTGGGGGTTCAAAGTTCTCACAACACATCTAGATTAGTTCCCTGGGGGGTCTAGTTTCCAATATGGGGTCACTTGTGGGGGGTTTCTACTGTTTAGGTACATTAGGGGTTCTGCAAACGCAATGTGACGTCTGCAGACCATTCCATCTAAGTCTGCATTCCAAATGGCGCTCCTTTCCTTCCGAGCTCTGCCATGCGCTCAAACGGTGGTTTCCCCCAACATACGGGGTATCAGCATACTCAGGACAAATTGGACAACAACTTTTGGGGTCGAATTTCTCCTCTTACCCTCGGGAAAATACAAAACTGGGGGCTAAAAAATAATTTTGGGGGGAAAGATTTTTTTTTTTAATTTTCACGGCTCTGCGTTACAAACTGTAGTGAAACACTTGGGGGTTCAAAGCTATCACAACACATCTAGATGAGTTCCTTAGGGGGTCTAGTTTCCAAAATGGTGTCACTTGTGGGAGGTTTCTACTGTTTAGGTACATTAGGGGCTCTGCAAATGCAATGTGACACCTGCAGACCATTCCATCTAAGTCCTCATTCCAAATGGAGCTCCTTCCCTTCCGAGCCCTCCTATGCGCCCAAACAGTGTTTTCCCCCCACATATGGGGTATCAGCGCACTCAAGACAAATTGGACAACAAATTGTGGGGTCGAATTTCTCCTGTGACCCTCGGGAAAATACAAAACTGGGGGCTAAAAAATAATTTTTGTGGGAAAAGATTTTTGTTTTATTTTTACGGCTCTCCATTATAAACTTCTGTGAAGCCCTTGGTGGTGGGTCAAAGCGCTCAGCACACATCTAGATAAGTTCCTAAGGGGGTCTACTTTCCAAAATGGTGTCACTTGTGGGGGGTTTCTACTGTTTAGGTACATTAGGGGCTCTGCAAACGCAATGTGACACCTGCAGACCATTCCATCTAAGTCTGCATTCAAATGGCACTCCTTCCCTTCTAAGCCCTCCCATGTGCCCAAACAGTGGTTCCCCCCCACATATGGTGTATCATCGCACTCAGGACAAATTGGGCAACAAATTTTGGGGTCCAATTTCTCCTGTTACCCTCAGGAAAATACAAAACTGGGGGCTAAAAAAATAATTTTTGTGGGAAAAAAATTTTGTTTTATTTTTACGGCTCTGCATTATAAACTTCTGTGAAGCACTTGGTGGGTCAAAGTGCTCACCACACCTCTAGATAAGTTCCTTAGGGGGTCTACTTTCCAAAATGGTGTCATTTGTGGGGGGTTTCAATGTTTAGGCACATCAGTGGCTCTTCAAATGCAACATGGCGTTCTATCTCAATTCCTGTCAATTTTGCTTTGAAAAGTCAAACGGCGCTCCTTCCCTTCCGAGCTCTCCCATCCGCCCAAACAGTGGTTTACCCCCACATATGGGGTATCGGCGTACTCAGGACAAATTGTACAACAACTTTTGGGGTCCAATTTCTTCTCTTACCCTTGACAAAATAAAAAATTGGGGGCGAAAAGATAATTTTTGTGAAAAAATATGATTTTTTATTTTTACGGTTCTACATTATAAACTTCTGTGAAGCACTTGGTGGGTCAAAGTGCTCACCACACCTCTAGATAAGTTCCTTAGGGGGTCTACTTTCCAAAATGGTGTCACTTGTGGGGGGTTTCAATGTTTAGGCACATCAGTGGCTCTTCAAACGCAACATGGCGTCCCATCTCAATTCCAGTCAATTTTGCATTGAAAAGTCAAATGGCACTCCTTCGCTTCCGAGCTCTGCCATGCGCCCAAACAGTGGTTTACCCCCACATGTGGGGTATTGGCATACTCAGGACAAATTGTACAACAATATTTGGGGTCCATTTTCTCCTGTTACCCTTGGTAAAATAAAACAAATTGGAGCTGAATTAAATTTTTTGTGAAAAAAAGTTAAATGTTCATTTTTATTTACAGGAAAGAAATATATCTTGGTACCGTGTTAGCCAGTGGATAGAAAAATATTTAGAATTGAGAGTCCTCAGTGGTTGATACCTTTTAATGGCTAACTGAAAAGATGGTAACAAATTGCAAGCTTTCGAGACTACACAGGTCTCTTCATCAGGCAAAGACTAAAACAAATTCTGAAGAATCACATATTTATGCACAACATAGTATAGGAAAAAAAAAAAAAAAAAAAAAAGTCCTCAGTGGTTGATACCACTTTTTTTTCCTATACTATGTTGTGCATAAATATGTGATTCTTCAGAATTTGTTTTAGTCTTTGCCTGATGAAGAGACCTGTGTAGTCTCGAAAGCTTGCAATTTGTTACCATCTTTTCAGTTAGCCATTAAAAGGTATCAACCACTGAGGACTCTCAATTCTAAATACATTTTTATTTAAACATTCAAAAAATTCCTGTGAAGCACCAGAAGGGATAATAAACTTCTTGAATATGGTTTTGAGCACCTTGAGGGGTGTAGTTTTTAGAATGGTGTCACACTTGGGTATTTTCTATCATATAGACCCCCCAAAATGACTTCAAATGAGATGTGGTCCCTAAAATAAAATGGTGTTGTAGAAATGAGAAATTGCTGGTCAACTTTTAACCCTTATAACTCCCTAACAAAAAAAAATTTTGGTTCCAAAATTGTGTTGATGTAAAGTAGACATGTGGGAAATGTTACTTATTAAGTATTTTGTGTGACATATCTCTGTGATTTAATTGCATAAAAATTCAAAGTTGGAAAATTGCGAAATTTTCATAATTTTCGCCAAATTTCCGTTTTTTTTAACAAATAAACGCAGGTACTATCAAAGAATTTTTACAATTGTCATGAAGTACAATATGTCATGAGAAAACAATGTCAGAATCACCAGGATCCATTGAAGCGTTCCAGAGTTATAACCTCATAAAGGGACAGTGGTCAGAATTGTAAAAATTGGCCCGGTCATTAACGTGCAAACCACCCTTGGGGGTAAAGGGGTTAACTACATAAATAGTAAGAAACTAAAAAATGATAGTGTTGGCCCCCTTAACCCCTTCATGACCAGGGGATTTTTCGTTTTTCCGTGTTCGTTTTTCGCTCCCCTCCTTCCCAGAGCCATAACTTTTTTATTTTTCCGTCAATTTGGCCATGTGAGGGCTTATTTTTTGCGGGACGAGTTGTACTTTTGAACGACATCATTGGTTTTAGCATGTCGTGTACTAGAAAACGGGAAAAAAATTCCAAGTGCGGTGAAATTGCAAAAAAAGTGCAATCCCACATTGGTTTTTTGTTTGGCTTTTTTGCTAGGTTCACTAAATGCTAAAAATGACCTGCCATTATGATTCTCCAGGTCATTACGAGTTCATAGACACCAAACATGACTAGGTTATTTTTTATCTAAGTGGTGAAAAAAAATTCCAAACTTTGCTAAAAAAAAAAAAAAAAAAAATTGCGCCATTTTCCGATACTCGTAGCGTCTCCATTTTTCGTGATCTGGGGTCGGTTGAGGGCTTATTTTTTGCGTGCCGAGATGACGTTTTTAATGATAGCATTTCGGTGCAGATACGTTCTTTTGATCGCCCGTTATTGCATTTTAATGCAATGTCGCGGCGACCAAAAAAACGTAATTCTGGCGTTTCGAGTTTTTTTCCCGCTACGCTGTTTAGCGATCAGGTTAATACTTTTTTTTATTTGATAGATCGGGCAATTCTGAGCGCGGCGATACCAAATATGCGTAGATTTGATATTTTTTTTATTGATTTATTTTGATTGGGGCGAAAGGGGGGTGATTTAAACTTTTATGTTTTTTTTATTTTTTTCACATTTTTTTAAACTTTTTTTTTGAACTTTTGCCATGCTTCAATAGCCTCCATGGGAGGCTAGAAGCAGGGACAGCACGATCGGCTCTGCTACATAGCAGCGATCTGCTGATCGCTGCTATGTAGCAGAATTGCACGTGTGCTGTGAGCGCCGACCACAGGGTGGCGCTCACAGCGACGGGCAATCAGTAACCATAGAGGTCTCAAGGACCTCTATGGCTACAATGGAGACGCATCGCCGACCCCCGGACATGTGACGGGGGTCGGCGATGACGTCATTTCCGGCCGCCCGGCCGGAAGCGGTAGTTAAATGCCGCTGTCTGCGTTTGACAGCGGCATTTAACTAGTTAATAGGTGCTGGCAGATCGCGATTCTGCCCGCGCCTATTACGGGCACATGTCAGCTGTTCAAAACAGCTGACATGTCCCGGCTTTGGTGCGGGCTCACCGCGGAGCCCTGCATCAAAGCAGGGGAGCCGGCATCGGACGGTATAGTACGTCCGATGCCGGTAAGGGGTTAAAAATAGTCTTGGTGAAATGGTGGATGAGGATGAGGAAAAAGCCAATATGCTAAATGACTTTTTTTCATCAGTATTTACACAAGAAAATCCCATGGCAGACAAAATGACTAGTGATAAAAATTCCCAATTAAATGTCACCTGCTTAACCCAGCAGGAAGTGCGGCAGCATCTAAAAATCACTAAAATTGACAAATCTCCGGGCCCGGATGGGATACACCCTCGAGTACTGCAGGAATTAAGTACAGTCATTGATAGACCATTATTTTTAATCTTTAAAGACTCCATAATAACAGGGTCTGTACCACAGGACTGGCGTATAGCAAATGTGGTGCCAATATTCAAAAAGGGTACAAAAACTGAACTCGGAAATTATAGGTCAGTAAGCTTAACCTCTACTGTGGGTAAAATCTTGGAGGGCATTCTAAGGGATGCTATACTGGAGTATCTGAAGAGGAATAACCTCATGACCCAGTATCAGCACGGGTTTACTAGGGACCATTCGTGTCAGACTAATTTGATCAGTTTCTATGAAGAGGTAAGGTCCGGATTGGACCAAGGGAACCCAGTGGATGTAGTGTATATGGACTTTTCAAAAGCTTTTGATACGGTGCCACACAAAAGATTGATACATAAAATGAGAATAATGGGGATAGGGGAAAATATGTGCAAGTGGGTTGAGAGCTGGCTCAGGGATAGGAAACAAAGGGTGGTAATTAATGGAGCACACTCGGACTGGGTAGCGGTTAGCAGTGGGGTACCACAGGGGTCAGTATTAGGCCCTCTTCTTTTTAACATATTTATTAATGACCTTGTAGGGGGCATTCAGAGTAGAATTTTAATATTTGCAGATGACACTAAACTCTGCAGGGTAATCAATACAGAGGAGGACAATTTTATATTACAGGATGATTTATGTAAACTAGAAGCTTGGGCTGATAAATGGCAAATGAGCTTTAATGGGGATAAATGTAAGGTCATGCACTTGGGTAGAAGTAATAAGATGTATAATTATGTGCTTAATTTTAAAACTCTGGGCAAAACCGTCAATGAAAAAGACCTGGGTGTATGGGTGGATGACAAACTCATATTCAGTGGCCAGTGTCAGGCAGGGACTAGGGGGCATCCTCTACGTCTGGAGGAAAAAAGGTTTAAGCATAATAACAGATGCGGATTCTCTCTGCCGTATGATGTTGTAATGAGTGATTCATTACTTAAATTTAAGAGGGGACTGGATACCTTTCTGGAAAAGTATAATGTTACAGGGTATATACACTAGATTCCTTGATAGGGCGTTGATCCAGGGAACTAGTCTGATTGCCGTATGTGGAGTCGGGAAGGAAATTTTTCCCCCAATGTGGAGCTTACTCTTTGCCACATGGGTTTTTTTTGCCTTCCTTGTTAGGGCATGTTAGGTTAGGCTATGGGTTGAACTAGATGGACTTCCTTCAACCTTAATAACTATGTAACTATGTAACATTCCATTTTATTGCCATCACTTGTAATAACTCTGGTGATAAATATATTTTAGCAAACTTAGATAATTCTAGCAGTCCTCAGTGTGCTCTGTGTGAAATCTTCCACTTTGAAGAATTCTTCTATCAGTTTTATGACACTTTATCAGTGGAGATAAAATCCAAGTGCTCAGCTTAATAACTCTAAATTTCAGGCATAATTTTTTCAGTAGAATGCATAGACTGTACTGGATAGGAATAGATGTTTACTGATCTCTATCCTAGTTAGTGACATCCAGGTAATTATTCCAACATTAAAAAGTCTTTCCGCAAAGTGTGCTCAATTTAGTCAAAGTAAATTACCAGATCAGAACACTGTGTTTAGTTTGTTGGTATCAAAGATCCCAAATTTTGCAATTTCTATAATGAAATCCATATATAGCTATAGAGTTAAGTAATACAATTTGTGTATGTGCATTTAATATTGAGATTAATGGGAGCTTTTAGAAATTCTAGTAGCAACTTTTAGCAGGAAGAAAACTATGATTTCATTTTATGGTGCAAAGAGATGCCTTGACTCATGATAAATATCTCATCCAGTACTTTAAGGCTCATTAGGTGACGTGGATCCTCAAAGCCCAAGGTCTGGGTGGGCATAGGGAATAGGTAGCAGAGACCGGAAACAGAAGTACTAGAAGCCATGAGTGGATAATTAGCAGAAGTACTGAAAGCCGCAGGCTGACAGGAGATGTTCTGGAAGCCGCAGGCAGACAAAAACCAGTGGTCATGGAATACCGAGAACAGGTAGCAGAAAGGACTCAGGATTAACTAGAAAGTTTGAATACCAAGATGCAGGTGTGTCTTGTTAGACCTTATAGAAGTCCGGTCAGATCGCATGGAATCATGCCAGGCCATCTGCAAAGCACGGTGTAGAGCACAACAGTTTAGCGTACCGGGGTGAGGGGAGAAAAGCCCGGATCCGAGACGGGTGCATAGCAGGAACTCTATATTGTGCTCTGCTTTAGCAAATTCCATCTTGGAAGATATTCAGAGATTTTGTTTTAAATCTGTGCTTACAGTGCTTAAATAACAAACCTTTACACATCAAAAGTCTTCTCATTTTGAATTCTAAGGGAGTTTATCATGGTGAACAAGCCGTTTGATCTGCAGGCCATATATTAGAGATCTGAGCAGAGATCTGGCAAAAGATTCAGTATGATTTTTTTTTTATTTTTTTTTATTTAACTCCCTGCTCTTTATATTCTGTCCAGTGGGTGGTCCACTGGACCCACTAGACTCCTAAGCATATAATAAGCAATTTCTACTGAATCTTTTCCCGGAAAGCTAAATCTTATTCTGCTTTGCTTCTCCTATGCGATGCTATGCTCTCTGCAGTGGTTCAGCATAGAAAATTAACCATCAAATACGTTTTCCAGTTCTATAGAATTGATTCCTTTTCCTTTTTATAGGCCATTAATGTCATATTTTTGAGGGTTGAATTTTTTTCACCCCCACACACCAATCAGCTGCTTTAAGGCTGATCAGGGAGGGATGCAGTGACCCCCACCAATCTGCTATTGATTGCCTGTTCCATCAATTTTATAAAATTTGTAAATTCATTTAATGTCTCTGGAGCTTAAATACATAAATAGTCACATATGGCCATTGATTTTATGTCTGTTAATCCACTTTATCTGTTTAAAACTTTCCATTGTAGGTGGTAGTAGACGTAAACACTAGGGTTGAGCGACTTTTACTTTTTTTGGGTCGAGTCAGGTTTCGCGAAACCCGACTATCTCAAAAGTCAAGTCGAGTGAAATCGGCCGATTATCGCGAAAAGTCGGGGATCGACCAAAACACGAAACCCAATGCAAAGTCAATGGGAAATCTCTCTCTCTCTCTCTCTCTCTCTCTCTTTCTCGCGATAGGCGTGCAGGCCCCTAAGCTCCTTCATTGGCTGAAAAAATGGCTCCAATCTCTTCATACAAAACGCGACTTTGGCGTGAAGATCGCCGACCGCATGCATGGCCGATCCCACACTAGGATCTGGTCGGGTTTCATGAAACCCGACTTTGCCAAAAGTCGGCGACTTTTGAACTTGTCCGATCCGTTTCGCTCAAGCCTAGTAAACACCTTTTCAACAGATAATGCTTATGCTCAATATACTTTTTTTTTTTTTTACTGTCTTTCTTCAGTGTATAAGAAAACATTGCAAATGGATAAGATTAATATGAATCCATGTGACATAACACAGAAGGATTTATCCTGACACTGCGGCTGTCACGCTTGATCTACCGCTGTTCTCTCGGTCATGCAATCTGACCCGGCCAAGTAGTTTCTGAAACATTTTCATGAATACTTCTGAAAGAAAGCAGCATCTTTCACCAAGGTTCATGACTATTTAATAATGTGGAGCTTCCCGGGGATGAAAACACATCACTGAGTTATTCAGGCCATTTAGCCATCAGAATGCATATTAGACTGGCTTGCCGAGCAGAGTTTTTACAATTTAGTTTGAGAGCCTGTAAAAAATTCATTTTTTTCATTATTACAAATGCTGAACAGTAACTTCTCATCTCTTCCTTGTTCTGCATATTAAAACCACACTTCTCCAGGTTACATTTTACATTTATTGACCCAATATTCAATGTTAGTGGAGAGGATTGTGTTGTGACTGTAAGAAACAAGTAGAAACTGGATTAGCTAAAATGTGCAGTCTGGCCTGGTTTCTAGGACCCCTGTCATCTCTATGAAGAATGTACCTAATGCTTCTGATATGTTAAGTCTGCACAATAAAATGTCATTTATAGCCTTATATTTGTTTTCTTATTGTAGACCTCATGTGTAATGTATCAGGAGTAATATGAGAAAACTACTAGACGTTCTGCATGCGGGCTCTGTTGTTGTAGGTTTAGGCCAGGTTCACATTTGCATTGGAGGTAGAGCTAGAGAATGGGCAGAAAATCTGTCCTGTGATAAACCACACACTTTGTGTCTTTAAAATACGTCCATTAGAAGATTGTAAATCCGGCAATAGGTGAGAAGTTCTTTGTCTTTGGTTTCCTGTTTGGTGACGAAAGTGGAGTGGGAGTAGGTTCAGTTCATAAATGTAAAGCTGCTCTTCAATGCTGGCAAACCAATATTCTGCATGGGTGTAGATAATAATGATGATTTAAGGGTTTATCCAAGACTTTTTCTTTTACTATGGGACTAAAAACAAGAAAAAAAAATAAAACAGGCAGGTAGTTGCTACCTACCTGCCTATTGTGCCCAGCCCTAATCTCTTCCTGCACAGACTGCTCTTGCTGGTGATTCAATGTCTTCCACTAATGTCACTTCAGTAGAGCAGTTTTTTCCGCTCAGCTTTGTTGACAGGGTGTAATTGCTGACGTCATGCTGATTGACTGCCGGCTCCCCGCTGCCTAACTGCGGGGAGCTATCTTTCAATCAGCATGACGTTGACAGAGCAGCCCAGAAGAGGAAGAGCTACTCTGTTAACGTTGAGCTGCTTAACCGCTGGCAGGAGCGGTCAGTGACCGATCGGTGCCTGCGCTGGGTAGAACAGGCAGGTAGTTAGCAACTCCATACCTGTTAGTTTTTAAGCCCATAGTAAAAAAAAAAAAGGTCCTGAATAAATCCTTTAAGTTCTAACACTATTGTACCTGTAGTTTTGTTAATGTGGTCTAGAGAATGTTTTCAGTGGGAGAAGTTGTGCTGATATAAGTCTTATTATCGTTTCCATTGAAGTCCAGAAATGCCTGAACATATACATTTGTGGATCATATTAATATCCTTTTCATATAGACCAAGTGTTATTTTCGTGTTAGAGGCCTGTCATCTAAGAAAAGCATGTTTCCATTGCTATATATAACCATCTTCCTCTCACCTTGGAATCTGCTTGTGTTTGGCAATGTTGTTGCATCTTGAAGAATAAATTGGCTGTGATAGGCTGCTGCTTAAAGGGAACCTGTCACCCCCGTTTTTTGAGATTGAGATATAAATACTGTTAAATAGGGCCTGTGCTGTGCGTTACTATGGTGTATGTAGTGTACCCTGATTCCCCATGTATGCCGAGAAATACATTACCAAAGTCGGCGTTTTCGCCTGTCAATCAGGCTGGTCTGGTCAGGTGGGCGTGTTCACAGCGTTCTTTTCTTCCCCAGGTTTCCGTTGGTGGCGTAGTGGTGTGCGCATGTCCAAGGTCCGGATTCCCTGTGCCCACGTGAAGACACAGCGCGCGATCTGCGCTGTCATTCCTTTCATCGGTGCGGGCGGCCATCTTCCTGGGGCCGCGCGTGCGCAGATGTAGTGCTCTGCTGCACGGGGCTTCAGGAAAATGGCCGCGGGATGCCGCGCGTGCGCAGAAGAGATCGCGGCGGCCATTTTCCCAAAGCCGAGATGCAAACTCGGCTTTGGGAAAATGGCCGCCGCGATCTCTTCTGCGCACGCGCGGCATCCCGCGGCCATTTTCCTGAAGCCCCGTGCAGCAGAGCACTACATCTGCGCACGCGCGGCCCCAGGAAGATGGCCGCCCGCACCGATGAAAGGAATGACAGCGCAGATCGCGCGCTGTGTCTTCACGTGGGCACAGGGAATCCGGACCTTGGACATGCGCACACCACTACGCCACCAACGGAAACCTGGGGAAGAAAAGAACGCTGTGAACACGCCCACCTGACCAGACCAGCCTGATTGACAGGCGAAAACGCCGACTTTGGTAATGTATTTCTCGGCATACATGGGGAATCAGGGTACACTACATACACTATAGTAACGCACAGCACAGGCCCTATTTAACAGTATTTATATCTCAATCTCAAAAAACGGGGTGACAGGTTCCCTTTAAATGGCTTAATTACCGAAAATGTAGATTAAGGCATTATTGAGAGGTGCAGGCAAGTGGCAGTCATCATTCCTACTTCTATTAGTGAGATGCTGGCATTCGTGTGTTAATAAGGTGTGGGGTTGGAGGGGGGCTTGTGCCATGGGTTAAGCTTTTGTTCACTATGATGTTTGTCTGATCTAATAATACATCTACATTCTGTGAGCTGCCAAGATATAAACCAGACATAGGTTTTCCAACATTTCTACGCTACAGGCCTACCAGGGAAAGGGAGCTGCTTGAAGATTAAATACCATAACTAGAGCATCTAATATATAATTGCCTAGAATACTACTTCCTGCAATTTGTGCCAACTTCCGTGGCTTTGTCCGGAGCTAATGTCCGGAGCTAATGTCCGGAGCTAATGTCTGGAGATAAGTGACGTCAACAGTGTCCAGTGTCTGATTGGTTGCCGCCTGCTGCGAGCGACCAATCAGAAACGTGCCGTACTGTGACACACTCCGCCCGCCATTTTGGTGTGATTTTTGAATTTTTACCTCACAGCAAGTTTCTACTGCGTGGAGGCGGGCCCAGTGACATTGCTCTTCAAGCTCCTGCCGAATTTCGTCAAAAAAATGATAATACCATTTACCAAAACTATATATATTTAGTTGTGAAGTGGTTCAGTGACATTTTCACACCAATTTTGAACTTTTGTTTGGTGTTTTCTCCATATACTGCCTATTATTTTTGTTCTTTCTTACTATTATTTATTAATTGTATTATTCTTACATTTGAATAAATAAAGTATATATGGATTCTAGACTCCCGATTCTTTAGAATCGGGCTGCCATCTAGTGTTATTATAAGTATTCAATGCTACGGAATGTTGAACTTTTGCACAAAATTTCGACTTGCCACTTTTCATTGTGCGGTCCATGGTTACATCACTGCTTAGTTGGAATTAATGCTGTTATATGGCTGGGATGCTTTATGGGTTCCCAGGGACTACAATGCTATGGCTTGTATGATTTTTCTTTTTTTCCCCCAAGACTATTCCAGTTAAACCGATTTTGTAAAAGTATCTTTTTATCTTATAATCTAAAAATGCAAGCTTGTTCTACAGTTAACTTACTAAATGTAATGGGTATGTGTCACAGGTGCACCTATACCTATGTAGAGAATGCATAGGTGGTCTGTACGTTTCCTATACAATGCTGTGGAATATATTGTAGATGCAGTATATAAATCTGTATTTCCTACTCATTGATTCACTAGTATATGAGTAATAACATATTATGAAACTCTATATTTTTTTCTAGCACAGATTGGTGATGTATTGCGGTAGTATTGTAGCTTTTTTATTTTATTCTACATAATACTACTGCACAGGTCTTAATTCACTATATTATGCCAATGTGTCAGATTTTAAATAGGTTTTACTTTGTTCTTTAAATACCACTCTATCAATAATATAGGGGATAATATACTGGATGCTGGTGGTCCTAGTACTGAGTTCATGGAGTGGATGTTGAGCGTATGAACCTCTGCTCTATTCATTCTGTATGTGACTGCCAGAGATGGCCGAATGCTTTATGAAGCCCAGGTCTCGGGATCAGTGGAGGGCCCAGTAATCAGATCTTCAGCAATCAGTAAGTTATCCCTTAATCTGTGGATGGGGGACAGCTTCAAAAGTACGTAAAATACCTTTTAAAGGGTTGTTCACATCTTTATAGATGGGTACTGTTAGATATTGTAAAAACAAGCATTTTTGCAATTTTCTGTAAAAGTAAACATTTTTTTTAGCCATTCTTGAGATATTAACACCTTTTTCTTTTGTATGAAGCTCATTGCCTAGGTGACCGACCACAACTGCTGCCTAACCGTAGTGGTTGAGCATGCACTGTGCTTATAATCTTTGAAACTTGTAAACACTGCTTTGAAGCTAGCGGGATTGCAGGAGCCCACTGTTATCTCTTAAACCCAGCCAGCTTCATTGCTGTGCTTACAAGATTGCAAGATGGCCTCTAAAGGTACCGTCATACTAAACGATATCGCTAGCGATCCGTGACGTTGCAGCGTCCTGGCTAGCGATATCGTTCAGTTTGATACACAGCAGCGATCAGAATCCTGCTGTGCTGTGATGATGTCACCGCTGTGCTTTCCAGCCGCTGTGCTTACACAGGGCAGAGAAGCAGAGCGCCGAGGGACAGACAGCGGAATGTAAGTATGTAGTGTTTGTTTGTTTTTTAAACTTTTTACGCTGGTAACCAGGGTAAACATCGGGTTACTAAGCGCGGCCCTGCGCTTAGTAACCCGATGTTTACCCTGGTTACCGGCATAGTTGGTCGCTGGAGAGCTGTCTGTGTGACAGCTCTCCAGCGACCAAACAGCGACGCTGCAGCGATCCGGATCGTTGTCGGTTAGTGTGACGGTACCTTTAGGCAATAAGCTGTAAACAATAGAAAACTGTTACTATATCAAGAAGGGGCTCCACATTTAATAAACAGTAAATTGCAAAAGTTGTTTTTATAAGGATTAACCAACAAAAATCATCTACAAAGATGGGATTAACCCTTTGACCAGTTTGAGCATTTTAAACTGGCCACATTCTGGAATAGTGGCTCCAGAGCTAGGTAAAACATCATTTTTTAGTTCCTTTTTGGCGAAATAGACCATTAAAATTTAGATTGACTTATAAGTAGGCAGCATCATACAAGGAAGAAAAGATCACTCTATCCTCTTCTCACTGATCTCTGCAGCAACTGTGTAGAGATACATCAAAGCTCAGTTGTCTCATTATTAACACTTCCAGATCTCATCTCATGACAGTGAGGGTAAAAGCTGACAACACTGTGAGACTAAGAGGAGATCTGGACTGGTTTGTAAGAATCCATAACTCGGCTTTGGTTTATCTCTACACAATTGCTGTAGAAATCAGTGAGGAGGGAGTGTTCTTTTTCCCTTGTGTGTTTCTGCCTGTTTATGATTGGTCAACCACATGCAGAGAAAAAAGTACATACCTCCAGAGACCAATCTCTGGTAACGCACAGTTAAACTATAACATAAATCATAACCTAAAGTTTACAAGGTGATATCGTACGAACGAGGAGACATTAAAAAAATAAATAAAAACTAATTTATCTCAGCTCTGCAGCCACTCTTTCATCATGTGGTCAGTCTAACATATGCTATGAGTGGTATTTTACCTTGTAATGGTTAAAGGTCCTCTTTAAGGGGGAAGTATGAAAATTTTGGATACCTCATTGAGGGTTACTGCACAAAAAATTGGTTGAAGTCCGTAATATCTAGGGATCTAGGCTTCACTGTTAAATGTCTGTCTTTTTCTCATTATAGGTGCAAGTTTTTCAGTCTGACTGAAACTCCAGAAGACTATACTATTATCGTGGATGAAGAAGGCTTTCTAGGTATGGATTTTTAAATGAAAGTGGTATATCTTAAAACGACATCTTGTCCCACAAAAAAATAAACTGCTGTACAGCTCCATCAGTGGAAAAATAAAAGAAGTTATAGCTCTAAGAATAAAGCAATGCAAAAATAATTATTTTTTTTCCAGAAAATAGTTTTTGTGCAAAAGTGCAAAGACTTAAAAAAATCATATAAATGTGGTATCGCTGTAATCGTTACTGACTCGTATAATAAAGCTACCTTATCAATTTTATCACATGCAGAACAGCATGAAAAAAATTCCTGAACTGCTAGTAATTGTTCCCGAATATCTTAATAGAAGGCAATAAAAAATACCATTACCAGTACCATTCAAAACATCAACCTTTCCCACAAAAAAGAATTCCTCATATGACTCATATGACTCTGTCGGCAGAAATGTGGAAAAATTCTAGCTCTCAAAATATGGCTATGCAAAATTATGCAAAATCTTTTTTTTTTTTTTTTGCCTAAAAAAGCGTCTTTTATTTTGTGACAACATCCTAACATAAAAAAATATAAATTTGGTATAGCTGTAATTGCCTGGACTTGACCCGAATAATGAAATCATCAAATCACGCCGTGTGGCTAAGCAGTACTGTACAGCCACAAAGGGGTATTTCCATGTTCAGCAGAAATTGTGACAAAATTTGGTGCCATTTTTACCCATTTTCCCTTGTGAAAATATAAAATCTGGGGATAAAACTACATTTTGGTGGTTAAAAATATTAATTTTTTCTAAACCGCCCAATTGGATAAAATTATGTGAAGCACCCGTGGTGTCGAAATGCTCACTGCACCCCTAGATGAATTCATCGAGGTATAGTTTGTAAAATGACGTCACTTATCGGGGGGGGGGGGGGGGGTTCTGCTGTTTTGGCAAATTAGGGGCTCTGCCAATGAACCCTCAAACCATTCTAGCAAAATATGAACACCAATATGGCGCTCCTTCCCTTTTGAGCTTTGCACTCTGCCTCAAAATTACTTTTCAAACATATATGAGGTATCTGTGTGCTCAGGAGAAATTGCAAAACAAATTGTATGGTCCATTTTATAATTTTTCCATGCTGCGCCGTCTGTTCTCAATTTGAGCCATTTTTGCATTCAAAAGTCAAACGGTGCTCCTTCCAAGCCCTGCTGTGCTTCCAAACAGCAGTTTTCCCCTATATGTGGGGTATTGGTTTACTTAGTAGAAATTGCACAACAAATGTTGGGGTCCATTTTCTCCTGTTACCCTTGTGAAAATAAAACATTTGGGACTAATGTAAAAGTTTGTGGGAAAAAAGTAAAATTTTAATTTTCTCCTTCCACATTGCATTAATTCTGGTAAAATACCTGAAGGGTTAACAAACTTCTTGAATGTGACTTTGAGCACCTTGAGGGGTGCAGTTTTTAGAATGGTGTCACCTTTGGGCATTTTCTGTCATATAGGCCCCCCAAAGTCACTTCAAATGTGAGGTGGTCCCTAAAAAATGGTTTTGTAAATTTTGTTGTTGAAATGAGAATTCGCTGGTCAACTTTTAACCCTTCTAACTTCCTAACAAAAAAAAAATTATGGTTCAAAACTTGTGCTGAGGGAAATTAGACATGTGGGAAATTTGTTACGTTTATTTAAGAGCATAAATATTAAGTTTGAAAGTCATATCGAACACGTTTTACTACTATCACGAAGTACAATATGTCATGAAAATAGCAATCTCTGAATCTGTGGAATTTTGAAGCGTTCCAGAGTTAGTTGTGTGAAAAGTGTTTACCCTCTTCCTGATTTCCTATTATTTTGCATTTTTTTTATATTTAAATGTTTCAGATCAGTAAACAAATTTAAATATTATACAAAGATAGCACAAGCAAACACAACATCCATTTTTTATGAAGGTAATCAAGGGAAAAAGAAATCCAACCCTACAGAGCCGTGTGTAAAATGTGATAGCCTAACTGGTTGGGCCACCTTTAGCAGTATCAAAAGCAATCAAGCGTTTGCGATAACTGCCAATCTGTGTTTTACAATGCTCTGGAGGAGTTGTTGGCCCACTCATCTTTGAAGAATTGTTGTAACTCGGCCGCATTGCAGGGTGTCCGAGAATGAACTACCCTTTTTAAGGCATGCCACAGCATCTCAATCGGATTAAGGTCAGGGCTTTGACTAGACCACTCCAAAGTCTTTTTTTTTTTTTTTAAGCCATTCAGAGGTGGACTTGCTGGTGTGTTTTGGATCACTCCCCTGCTGCATAACTCAAGTGTGCTTCAACTTGAGGTCAAAAACAGATGGCCGGACCTTCTCCTTTGGGTTTTTTTGGTAGACAACCGAATTCGTGGTTCCATTTACCACAGCAAGTTTTCCAGGTCCTAAAGCGGCAAAACGGCTGCAAACAATCACACTATCACCACCATATTTTACTGTTGGTATGATGTTCCTTTTTCTGAAATGCTTTGTTACTTCTACGCCAGATGTTATGGGACATACACCTTCCAAAAAGTTTTACGTTTGTCTCATCAGTCCACAGAGTATTCTTCCAAAGTCTTGGGGATCATCAAGTTGTTTTCTGGCTAAACTGAGATGAGCCTTTTTCGTCTTATTGCGCAATAGTGGTTTTCATCTTGGAACTTTGCCATGCAGGCCATTTTTGCCCAGTCTTTCTTATGCTGGAGTCGTGAATACTGACCTTTAACTGAAGCAAGGGAGGCTTGCAGTTGTTTGGCTGTTGTTGTGGGGTCTTTTGTTACCTCTTGGATGAGTCGTCGCTACATTCCTGGGGTAATTTTGGTTGGCCGGCCACTTCTGGGAAAGTTCACCACTGTTCCATGTTTTCACTTTTGTAGATAATGGATTTTACTGTGGTTTGATGGAGTCACAAAGCTTTAGAAATGGCTTTATAACCTTTTTTCAGACTGATGGCTCTCAATTACTTTGCTTCTTATTTGTTCCAGAGTTTGTTTTGATCGCTGCACGATGCCAAGCTTTGGAGGACCTTTTGGTCTACTTCACTTTGTCAGGCAGGTCCTATTTAGCAGTTTCTTTATTGAGAACAGGTGTGGCAAGATTCAGGTCTGGATCTGGTAAGGGAATTTGAACTCTGCTTCCAAAAGATGCGATAAACCACAGTTAATTTAAGTTTAAAGAGGAGGGGGCAATCACTTTTTTCACACAGGGCCCCCTAGGTTTGTGTTTCTTTTTTCCTAAATAATAAAGACCTTCGTTTAAAAACTGCATTCTGTGTTTACTTATGTTATCTAAATCTAATATTTAAATTTGATTGCTGATCTGGAAAATTTAAGTATGACAAACATGCAAAAGAATAAGAAATCGGGTAGGGGGCAAACACTTTTTCACACAATTGTATTACCACATAAAGTCAGACTGGTCAGTATTGTAAAATTTGGCCTGGTCGTGAAGGTGAAAATAGGTTGGGGGTGAAGGGGGTTAGAGTACAGTTCATGTATGGAATGTGAACGTTTGAAAATTTAAACTGCATGAGTTAAAATGTAAATCTTAGACATTTCCTTTAAAGAGAGTGACTTACAGTTCATCCCTTTGATGATTATTTGTCATCATATATTTTCAGGGAAATAGACCCTGTGCTTGAATCTCAAACATATGAAATTATAATTAATATATACAGTACTGTGCAAAAGTTTTAGGCAAGTGTGCGAACAAATACTGCAGAGTACCAGTGCTTCTAAAAAGTAAAGGTGTTCAGTAATTTATTTTTAACACACTAAATTAAATGACTAACTGAAAAATCTACCATACGTCAAATCAATATTTGCTGTGACCACTTTAGCCTTCAAATCAGCATCAGTTCATCCAGGTAATGTTGCTCAAACTCAGGGATTTTGCCAGGTACCGTAGCAAACTAGTGACAATGATCATTTTGAGATAAAAGTTGAAACACAGACATTAAATGTAAAAAAGAACATCTGTGTAGGAGGCTTAACACTGGGGGAACAGCCAACTCAACTTCAAAGGGCTGTAGTTCTGTAAAATGAATTTTTGTCACAGGTCATACACCATTGCAAATCTGAGTACAGCAACAAGACACGGGTGGTTATACTGCATCAACAAAGTCTCCCCCCAGTAAATTTTAAAGCAGATTGGGATTTCAATATGTATTGTTCAAACTCCTTTTGAAGAAGCATGAAGAAATGGGTAATGTTGAAGACCATAGACACAACTTCACCCATCAAATTTTCAAAGTCTGGCCAGAGTCGAAGGAAGAATTTCTGCCAAAAAGCATACATTTAACAAGGCCAAACGACTCAACTATGCATGCAAACATTAGGAACTGGGTGCAGAAAAAATGGTAGCAGCTGCTTTGGACTAATGAATCAAAAATTGGAAATATTTGGCTGATACAGGCAGTTTGTTTGCTGAAGGGCTGGACAGTGATAAAATAACTTCCTTCTAAGTTTGGGTTTCAGTTGAGAATTCGGTCAAGAGAATAATAATAATAATAATACTGAGAAAAACAGGCAGATACTTATCCATCATGCAGTACCATCAAGGCGACGTCTGATTGGCTCCAAATTTATTCTACAGTAGGACAACAACCCAAAACTTACGGCCAATGTCATTAATAACTATCTTAATTATAAAGAAGAACAAGGAAGTGATCATATAGCCCCCATAGTGCCCTGATCAAGACATCATGGAGTCTGTGTGGGATTATATGATGAGACAAAAAGATTTGTACAGGCCTACATCCACAGAAGACCTGTGCTTGGTTCTCCAAATTGTTTGGAACAACCTCTCAGCCATCTGTGTGCAAGTGCACCTAGAAAAATTGATGCTTTCATGGTGTTTTGAAGGGAAAGAGTGGCTACACCAAATCTTGATTTGATTTAGATTTTTCTTTTATAGGCAGCATGGTAGCTCGGTGGATAGCAGCGTAGATATGCCACACTGGGATCCTGAGTTTAAATCCACCAAGGACAACATCTGCAAGAAGTTTATATGTTCTTCCCATGTTTGTTTGAGTTTCCTTTGGGTTCTTTGGTTTCCTTCCACACTCCAAAGACATACTGATAGGGAATTTAGATTATGAGCCCCAATGGGGTCAATTTTGATAATGTCTATAGAATATGTTAGTGCTCTATAAGCAAACATAATAAACAATTTTTCATTTTGTAAATAAGAATCAACTATTCTTGAAGTGCTCATTCTGTTTGAGGTTTTTTAGTGGCATTTTTCCGCACTACATAAAACATTTGCACAGTAGTACATATAGTAAATATCTATATGTTTATATTTAGTGTATATATACAGTTCGCATTGCAATATATTTTCACACACATTTGCATGCGGCTGTCCGCTATAGTCGCTGTAGCAAATCTCTTGCAGCAAATAAAAAATGAGTATAATAATCAGCTTGTGCTGCTAGCAAGCTATAAAGAAAAATTATGTGAAAGAACGTACAATTTTGCCAATATATGCAGAAATATTATTGAATGTTTTGTTATATTTTCTTATGGAATGTTGATTCCCCCCCCTTCCCTATAAGTTTTGGGGACCACCCCAATTTATGAAACTATAACAATAGTCAGCAAATTTCTATTTAGGGTGGACACTGACAGTGAAGGGCCCCTGTGCAGATTATGTCTTCCCCCCTCATTAGTTACCTGTTTATGCAAAAACATGAACATGTTGATAGTAGATGTAAAATATAGTATATAATATCTGAAGATGCATATACACATGAACATTTTTATAATGCATTTCAGTTCAGACACCAAAAATATTTTTTTATTTTCACCTTCCCACATTTATTGCTAGAACATTTTTTTTCATTATTGAAGTCTTGCTTTTTGTGAGAAGAGCTGTACCAGCTTTTATAGGCATCATCGCGCATATACAAATATAGGCTTTACATTTATTTGTTACTAGATGGTGGCCCGATTCTAACGCATAAGGTATTCTAGAATATGTATAGTAGTATATAGCACAGCCCATGTAGCATATAGCACAGCCCACGCAGTATATAGCACAGCCACTTAGTATATAGCACAGCCCACGCAGTATATAGCACAGCCCACGCAGTATATAGCACAGCCCACGCAGTATATAGCACAGCCCACTCAGTATATAACACAGCCCACGCAGTATATTGCCCAGCCACGCAGTATATTGCTCCGCCACGCAGTATATTGCCCAGTCACAAACTATATAGCACAGCCCACGTACTATATAACACAGCCCACATAGTATATAGCACAGAGACGTAGTATATAACACAGCCCACGCAGTATATAACACAGCCCATGCAATATATAACACAGCCCACGTAGTATATAGCAATGTGGGCACCATATCCCTGTTAAAAAAAAGACTTAAAATAAAAAATGGTTATATACTCACCTTCCAGCGGCCCCCGGATCCAGCCCAGGCGTTTACCGATGCTCCTAGCGACGCATCGGTCCCAAGAATGGATTGCAGCAATAACCCGTGATGATGTAGCAGTCTCTCGCGAGACCGCCAAGTCATCATCTCGTGAGACCGCTACGTCATCTCCGGTCATTACCAAAATGCATTCTTGGGACCGGAGCGTCGTGAGGAGCCGGAAAGGCGCCGGAAGGTGAGAATATAATGATTTTTTTTTTATTATTATTTTTAACATTAAAAGGTTTTTACTATTGATGCTGCATAGGCAGCATCAATAGTAAAAAGTTGGTGGGCCAATTTGCGGCCGGACTGTGCCTGTCGCTAATTGGTCGCGGCCAGCTGGCCGCGACTAATCAGCTACCTGGGACTTCCGCGACAGAAAGACGGAAGTGGACCTTAGACAATTATATATATATAGACTAGATGGTGGCCCGATTCTAACGCATCGGGTATTCTAGAATATGTATGTCCACATAGTATATTGCCCAGCCACGTAGTATATTGCCCAGCCACGTAGTATATTGCCCAGCCACGTAGTATATTGCCCAGCCACGTAGTATATTGCCCAGCCACGTAGTATATTGCCCAGCCATGTAGTTCACGTAGTATATTGCCCAGCCACATAGTATATTGCCCAGCCACATAGTATATTGCCCAGTCACGTAGTATATTGCCCAGCCACGTAGTATATTGCCAAGCCACGTAGTTCACGTAGTATATTGCCCAGTCACATAGTATATTGCCCAGCTTGCCCAGTCACATAGTATATTGCCCAGCCACGTAGTATATTGCCCAGCCACGTAGTATATTGCCAAGCCACGTAGTTCACGTAGTATATTGCCCAGTCACATAGTATATTGCCCAGCTTGCCCAGTCACATAGTATATTGCCCAGCCACGTAGTATATTGCCCAGCCACGTAGTTCACGTAGTATATTGCCCAGTCACACAGTATATTGCCCAGCTACGTAGTATATTGCCCTGCTTGCCCAGTCATATAGTATATTGCCCAGCTACGTAGTATATTGCCCTGCTTGCCCAGCCACATAGTATATTGCCCAGCTACGTAGTATATTGTCCAGCTTGCCCAGTCACATAGTATATTCGCCAGCCACATAGTATATTGCCCAGCCACGTAGTATACAGCAGAGTCACGTAGTATACAGCACAGAGCCACATAGTATATTGCCCAGCCACGTAGTATACAGCACAGATCCACGTATTATACAGCACAAAGCCACATAGTATATTGCCCAGCGACGTAGTATACAGCACAGAGCCACGTAGTATGCAGCGCAGAGCCACGTAGTATGCAGCACAGAGCCACGTAGTATACAGCACAGAGCCACGTAGTATACAGCACAGAGCCACGTAGTATATTGCCCAGCCACGTAGTATATTGCACAGCGACGTAGTATACAGCACAGAGCCACATAGTATACAGCAGAGCCACATAGTATATTGCCCAGCCACATAGTATACAGCACAGAGCGACGTAGTATACAGCACAGAGTCACATAGTATACAGCACAGAGCCACAGTATACAGCACAGTCGTGTAGTATACAGCACAGAGCCACGTAGTATATTGCCCAGCCACGTAGTATATTGTCCAGCCACGTAGTATATAGCACAGAGCCACGTAGTATACAGCACAGAGCCACGTAGTATACAACACAGAGCCACGTAGTATACAGCACAGAGCCACGTAGTATACAGCAGAGTCACGTAGTATACAGCACAGAGTCACGTAGTATACAGCACAGGGCCACGTAGTATATTGCCCAGTCACGTAGTATATAGCACAGAGCCACGTAGTATATTGCCCAGCTACGTAGTATACAGCACAGAGCCACGCAGTATACAGCACAGAGCGATGTAGTATATTGCCCAGTCACGTAGTATACAGCACAGTCACGTAGTATGCACCATATCCCTGTTAAAAAGAAAAAAAAAAAAAAAAAGAATTAAAATAAAAAATAGTTACATACTCACCTCCTGGAGCCTCAGGATCGAAGCAGCCGGTTCCCGATGCTTGTCGCGCACTCCGGTCTGAAGATTGCATTGCGGTCTTGCGAGATGATGACATAGCGGTCTCGCGAGACCGTACGTCGTCATCTCGCAAGACCGCAATGCATGCAGCGGTCACCGGGGCGTCGCGCGGAGCGAATGAATAACCGTGACAGAAAGAAAGAAAGACAGACGGAAGTGACCCTTAGACAGTTATATAGTAGATAGTTTAAATTGGGAAAAAGTAAATAGTTGACCCGTTTTTTTACACCATTTACCATTCTCTATAATGTTTTCTGTATTGTTTGGGTTGTTGCAATAACAGGGATAGCAGCATATATGACCTTGTTACTTACTGGTTTATGAAGAGAAGAAAAGTACGGTAAATTATAAAAATATGATTATTAATTTTAGTAACCTTAAGAGGGAAAAAAATCCCTGGGCTTTATTTTTTCAGCTTCATTTTACCCATAATGTACACATGTACTGGTATATGGCTATGTATCTCTGTATTGATACAACAGTACAGCAAAGAAAAAGAAGAACATTTAGATTTTTAGGTAGACAAAAATATCTGTGGCTCACTGTTAATGTTTTAGATTTCCATGTCACAGGTTCTGAATTTGAGTCACGGGCAAGCCCACCATGGAAAAAAAGAAATTCGTGAACCCCTTGATGTAAAATCACGTACATGTGTCCCAAGAGCAGGCTGAGCTTCATAGAAAGCTGCAGAATGGCCAAAAGGAAAGATTTATTTTTTAATAAAGATCATGATATGAGGGAAAAAAAACATTACCAAAAAATACATGCAACACATAATCCCGATTTAAGCAATAGATGATTTTCTGATGATAAGCTTTGCTTTTAGGAAGAATGCCAGCACTCCTGTATGAATGTGCATGATTATGTATGCCAAGATGTAGACCAATATACTATATATACAGTATGTGTGGGTAAAATTTATTCAGTTAGGTCCAGAAATATTTGGATAGTCACAGAGCCCAAATCTTTGCTCTGTGTGCAAGTGCTTTTTATTTAAAATGAAACAACTGAGATGCAATTGAAGTGTAAACTTTCAGGTTTAATACAAGTAGTTGAACAAAATTATCCCGTGAAATATTTAGGAAGTGCAACCACTTTTCTGCAAAGCCTCCTTATTTCAGGGCCTTAAAAGTAATAGAAAAAATTAATTTTATCACAAACAAAATGTTCATTTTTAATACTTTGTAGAGAATCCTTTGCAGGAAATAACTGCCTGAAGTCTGGAAGCCAGGGATGTCACCAAATACTGTGTTTCCTAATTTGTGATGCTTTGCCAGGCCTTTACTGCAGCTGACTTCAGTTGTTGCTTGTTTGTGGGTCTTTCTGCCTTAAGTTTTGTCTTAAAGAGGTTGTACACTATTTTTACATTGATGACCTCTCCTTGGGAAAGGTCATCAGTGTCTGATCAGCTGAGGTCCGACACCTGGCGCCCGCGCCATTCAACTATTAGGCTAGGTTCACATTGCGTTAAGTACATACCGTTTAACGGATCCGTTAAACGCTTGTACAAAAATGAGCCAAATTTGTTGAAAATATGGCTTCACGTTAACGCTTGCGTTAATGCACTTGACTGCGTTTATGTCATTCTGATGTATACAGAGATATATAATAACATAGAATTGTACTTACATTGCCTCTGATCGCTTGCAAGACACACACTGTGCTGCTGGCGTGTTCACAATGTGTTGCAGAGTCTCTCCTCCTATGGCTGAAAAAATGGCTGAAATCGTGTTTCCTGTCACATGACCACATGGACTACCCTCATTAATGCAATTCAAACGTATGGTTTTATTTGGAAATTTTGTATGATTTGCGTCTGGCTGCGTTTGCAATAGCCTTCAATGGCAGAATTGACGCTTCCGTTACTCTTGCGTTAGCTTGACCGGACCCGAAAATGCTGCAAGCCGCGTTCGAAGGTCCGTCATAAAAAAACGGAATGTGGCAAACGCATGCCAATTTTGACATGAGTCACGATGCGTCATACAATGCAAGTCTATGGATGCGTTACAATGTCCGTTACATTGCGTTTTCACTACTTAAAAACGTGTTTGTTAGACAGACTCCCCTAGCGCATTGTGAACCTAGCCTTATCAGTGTTGGCAGCTGCCGGACAGAAGTACTCGCATGCCGAGCTACTCTGTCTTCTGGTAGTGTCCAAGGCTTGGTACTGCACAATGCAATAGGAAGCAGATGTGCAGTACCCTGTTAAACCCAATACCAGAAGACAGCCAGCTCCGTAAGTCAGTGCTTCCGGCCTGCAGCTGCTACCTCCAATAACAGCTAATCGTTGGGAATGCTAGATGCCGGACCCAGCCAATCAGACATTGATGGCTTCTCTTTAGGATATGCAATCAGTATAAAAGAAGTGGACAACCTTGCTAAGCATGTGCATGCTTGCTGGGGTTGAGATCTGGTGCCATTGCAGAAAAATCAACTTCTTCGCCTTAAAAATGACTCTTGGCTTGCGTTTGCAGTTTTGGAAGCCACGCATGCCCAATGCCATCACACTGTCTCCACCATGTTTTACAGAGGATGTGGTGAGCTATTCTAAGCCTTCTCAAAACCTTCTTTTACCCAACATTCTGGTACAGGTTGATCTTAGTTTAATCTGTCCAAAGAATGCTTTTCCAGAACTGGGCTGGCTTCCTTAGATGTTTTTTTTTTTTGCCAAGTCTAGTCTGGCCTTTCTATTTCTGAGGCTGATTAATGATTTGCGATACACACTCTCTCGTAGGCACAGGATAAGCCATAAATGTCCTCAAATTGCAGGTCTTGCCTATCTTAAGAATGACCAATGAGAATGCAGAGGGTCAGATGTACGGGGGTCTGTCCATTCACAACTCTGCAAGACAGATCTTTTTAGCAATAATACTTTGACATGGGGATACCCCTTTAATGTTACCAAAAATGTCTCAAACTACATAAAGTATAATGTAGGGTGTAGTGTAGTTGTATGTTCTAATTATTTTGCACTCTGATAAATGTGAAAGTTGCCATGTGTAATCGCCTTGCTATCGTTCTACTTACGCAGAAGCCACATCTGATTTCATCATAACAGACATTTGACATTTTTGGGAAGAATGCAAAGCATTTGACTTGAGTTCAAGCGAGATTCAAATGAATAACCCTAATAAATAAGCTTACCTATGATTTTTGGATGAAATACAGAAGGTCCCTGAACTGCTTCATGTTTTTAGTATGCATGATACATAAGTCC
Organism: Ranitomeya imitator; assembly: GCF_032444005.1. Lineage (NCBI taxonomy): Eukaryota > Metazoa > Chordata > Amphibia > Anura > Dendrobatidae > Ranitomeya > Ranitomeya imitator. The sequence goes on from NC_091284.1 coordinate 464,923,385, forward strand.
CAAGTGTTCCTCTTACTTGAACACTTGGGACTTATGTATCATGTAGAGCTTTCATGTTTTTCTGCATGAAAAGGGCCTTTTTGTTTTTTATTATTCTGAACCGTTGTGTTGGTGGTTAATGCTCAGAGGTCTATGGAGAAAAGAGCTATTTATACTTCAAAACCCAAATAATTCTTAAGGGTCACGTCTGCTTGTTTGCCATCATACATTGCCATAAATCATAATCCTGCAGTTGTGTTTTATATATTGTCACCCAAATTGTCACCTTCTTATGTGTTCGCAGAAGGCAGCCATTTGGACAGCCATTGGATTTTCATCTTTGGCATATCACATTGTGACTTTGAAATTAAAAATCATATGTACATTTGGTTTAAAGCTTATAGTCAATAATTAATACAGGACATTCCCTCTTTGGTTTCCCTCTTTGACTACGTTCTGCCTTAAACCGCCTAAACTTTTATCCATTGGGCCACATTCATGAAACCATTTTTAGCTTTCTAACCTTTATCTTTTAAGGGTTCCAGAAAAGATAGTTTAGAAAATGTAATTATGAACTTATCCTATGGATGAGATTTCCACTGTTCCTATATGTTAAAGTAGGAATTCCCTGTGGTGAAGATGAAGCAGAGTTACTAATGGTGATTTTTTTTGTTTTATTTTTGGTAATTTTTAAATTTCTAGCAAACAGTGAATGTGTTCTGAAGATGCCAGTGCCTGTTAGCTTTATGCTTTATTATTTTAAAATGTAGAGGACTACAAATTCCTGACCGTAAAAAACAAAAAGGAAAGTACTCCTCAGAGCGTGAAGTACAAAAAATAGCAAATCTTTATTGAATAAATACAATGGGGGATATAAGTATTTGATACACTGACGATTTTTGCAGATTTTTCCACCTGCAAAGAATGGAGAGGTCTGTAATTTTTATCGTAGGTACACTTCAACTGTGAGAGACAGAGTATATAAAAAAAGAAAATCACATTGTATGATTTTTAAATAATTAAATTGCATTGTATTTCATGAAATAACTATTTGATCACCTACCAGTCAGCAAGAATTCTGTCTCACGCAGACCTTGTAGACCTACACAATGCTTGGATGGGCTACAGGACAAAAGGCAAGCAGCTTGGTGAGAAGGCAACAACTGTTGGCATAATTATTCCAAAATGGAAGAAAGACAAGATGACTGTCAATCTTCCTCTGTCTGGGGCTACATGGGGTAAGGATGATTCTGAGAAAGGTCAGGAATCGGCCCAGAACTACACAGGAGGACCTGGTCAATGACCTGAAGACAGCAGGGACTACAGTCTCATGCATTACTGTTAGTAACACATTACACTCTCATGGATTAAAATCCTGCAGGGCACGCAAGGTCCCCCTGTTCACTCCAGCACATGTCCAGGACCATTTGAAGTTTGCCACAGACCATTTGGATGATCCAAAGGAGGCATGGGAGAAGGTTATGTGGTCAGAAGAGACCATAATAGAACTTTTTGGTATCAATGCCACTCGCCATGTTTGGATGAAGTAGAAGGGTGAGTTTAACACCAAGAGTTCTGTCCCAACCATGAAGTATGATGGGGAAACAAAGGGGATAGGACCACTGCACTGTATTGTAGGGAGAATGGATAGTGTCATGTATTGCGAGATTTTGGCCAACAACCTCCTTCCCTCAGTAAGAGCATTGAAGATGGGTCGTGGCTGGGACTTCGAGCATGACAATGGCCCGTAACACACAGCAAGGAGTGGCTCCGTAAGAAGCATTTCATGATCCTGGAGCAGCCTAGCCAGTATCCAGACCTAAACCCAATAGAAAATCTTTGGCGGGAACTGAAACTCGCTGTTGCCCAATGACAGCCTTGAAACATGAAAGATCTGGAAAAGATCTGTATGGAGCAGTGGGCCAAAATCCCTGCTGCAGCGAGTGCAAACTTGGTCAAGAACTACAGGAAATGTCTGACCTCTGAAATTGCAAACAAAGGTTTCTGTACCAAATATTAAGTTCTGTTTTTTTATTGTATCAAATAGTTATTTCATGCAAGAAATGCAAACTAATTATGTAAAAATCATGATATAAAAATTATAGACCTACCCATTCTTAGTAGGTGTGAAAACTTTCAAAATCTGTAGTTCAAATACTTATTTTCCCCACTGTACATACAAGTATTTAAAAAACGTCATACTCTTTCCTTTCCGTCACTTAGAACTCCTGTAACTGTGAACCACTTTTCTGGCTATGTATACCGCTTTGTCGTCCAGTACCGCCAATATGCACAAGTTGAGGACATTAAAGTTGCCTTACACCATAGATAGCTGTGGCTAAACAGTCATATGACAACTATCTCTTCAGACCCAACCATACACATTGCTACTTGACTTTTTGATGAAGACAGTGGTATAAGTCAAAAAGAAGATGAACAGCGCTCCAGCCGGGTGTCGTAGTATCAAAAGAAATCTTTATTGATCCATGTAGAAGGCTTCTACATGGATCAATAAAGATTTCTTTTGATACTACGACACCCGGCTGGAGCGCTGTTCATCTTCTTTTGGACTATTTGATATATCCGGGTTGGTTCCCTGGACAAAGAACGAGCACCCTTTTGTGTGAGTGCTATTAGCCCTACTTTTTCTCTACTAAGTGGTATAAGTCAGTGACAGAAATAGCTGACCGTAGCTTATTTCCAGTCGAGACAGAAGAATAGGCTATTATAATACAACATGATGTCAGGAAGAGTTAGGAAGCCCCTTTTAAAGAAGCCCTCCCATGAGCTTTATTTTTCCGTAAACTTATGTACAGTGGGACAAAAAAGTATTTAGTCAGTCAGCAATAGTGCAAGTTCCACCACTTAAAAAGATGAGAGGCATCTGTAATTTACATCATAGGTAGACCTCAACTATGGGAGACAAACTGAGAAAAAAAAATCCAGAAAATCACATTGTCTGTTTTTTTTATCATTTTTTTTGTAGTAATGGCACCTGTTTAAACTTGTTATCAGTATAAAAAGACACCTGTGCACACCCTCAAACAGTCTGACTCCAAACTCCACTATGGTGAAGACCAAAGAGCTGCCAAAGGACACCAGAAACAAAATTGTAGCCCTGCACCAGGCTGGGAAGACTGAATCTGCAATAGCCAACCAGCTTGGAGTGAAGAAATCAACAATGGGAGCAATAATTAGAAAATGGAAGACATACAAGACCACTGATAATCTCCCTCGATCTGGGGCTCCAGGCAAAATCCCACCCCGTGGGGACAGAATGATCACAAGAACGGTGAGCAAAAATCCCAGAACCACGCGGGGGGACCTAGTGAATGAACTGCAGAGAGCTGGGACCAATGTAACAAGGCCTACCATAAGTAACACCATGGACTCAGATCCTGCAGTGCCAGACGTGTCCCACTGCTTAAGCCAGTACATGTCCGGGCCCGTCTGAAGTTTGCTAGAGAGCATTTGGATGATCCAGAGGAGTTTTGGGAGAATGTCCTATGGTCTGATGAAACCAAACTGGAACTGTTTGGTAGAAACACAACTTGTTGTGTTTGGAGGAAAAAGAATACTGAGTTGCATCCATCAAACACCATACCTACTGTAAAGCATGGTGGTGGAAACATCATGCTTTGGGGCTGTTTCTCTGCAAAGGGGCCAGGACGACTGATCCGGGTACATGAAAGAATGAATGGGGCCATGTATCGTGAGATTTTGAGTGCAAACCTCCTTCTATCAGCAAGGGCATTGAAGATGAAACGTGGCTGGGTCTTTCAACATGACAATGATCCAAAGCACACCGCCAGGGCAACGAAGGAGTGGCTTCGTAAGAAGCATTTCAAGGTCCTGGAGTGGCCTAGCCAGTCTCCAGATCTCAACCCTATAGAAAACCTTTGGAGGGAGTTGAAAGTCCGTGTTGCCAAGCGAAAAGCCAAAAACATCACTGCTCTAGAGGAGATCTGCATGGAGGAATGGGCCAACATACCAACAACAGTGTGAGGCAACCTTGTGAAGACTTACAGAAAACGTTTGACCTCTGTCATTGCCAACAAAGGATATATTACAAAGTATTGAGATTAAATTTTGTTTCTGACCAAATACTTATTTTCCACCATAATATGCAAATAAAATGTTAAAAAAACAGACTGTGATTTTCTGGATTTTTTTTTCTCAGTTTGTCTCCCATAGTTGAGGTCTACCTATGATGTAAATTACAGACGCCTCTCATCTTTTTAAGTGGTGGAACTTGCACTATTGCTGACTGACTAAATACTTTTTTACCCACTGTATATGTGTATGTATTGTAGTGTCAGTGTGTTAAAGGGAAATCTGTTACCAAGTTTTTGCTATGTAAGGCTACTTTTACACTGGCGTCGTGTGGCGGATGTCGCAATGCATTGTTTTGGAGAAAAAACGCATCCTGCAAAGTTGCCCGCAGGATGCGTTTTTCTCCATAGACTTGCATTAGCGACGTATGGCCACACGTCGCATCCGTCTTGCGACGGATGCATCGTGTTTTGGCGGCCACAACACACAAAAAAAAAGTTCAATGTAACGTTTTTTGTGCGTCGAGTCCGCCACTCTCGACCGCGCATGCGCAGGCGAAACTCCGCCCCCTCCTCCCCGTAACTCACAATGGGCAGCGGATGCATTGTAAAACTTTTCGTGGGCAGCACGGTGGCGCAGTGGTTAGCACTGCAGCCTTGCAGCGCTGGGGTCCTGGGTTCTAATCCCACCCAGGACAACATCTGCAAAGAGTTTGTATGTTCTCTCCGTGTTTGCGTGGGTTTCCTCCGGGCACTCCGGTTTCCTCCCACATTCCAAAGACATACTGATAGGGAATCTAGATTGTGAGCCCCATCGGGGACAGTGATAATGTGTGCAAACTGTAAAGCGCTGCGGAATATGTTAGCGCTATATAAAAATAAAGATTATTATTATTATTATTTCCTAGCCAAAATATGATACAAATGTCAAAAGACTAAATGTAAGGGCTCGAGCAGATGACAGAATTTTTGGTCCGAATCTGATCCACTCGATCCAAATTGGATCGCACTCGGACCGGTGTTATTCTATGAGCTGTGCAAATCCCGATTTTTGTCTAAGGGAAAATTGCAGCATGCATGAATTACATGAATTACATCCAATATTTAGATCACATTTGGCCATGCAAGTCATTGAATGAGTTGAGAAAATTGGACCTCACTCCGATTACATCCGAGTGTGGTCTGATATTCACAGACGGACAAGATGGAGAAATTTCTCCTCATCCGAGAAAATCTTATCACAGTACAATCAACCCAATTCTCTCGGATAGAAGAAAATCTGGTCATGTGACCCTACCCTAAAAAAGGATAGACCTCAGCTTTTAAGAAGCAAGTTTTCGTCTCTATTGAACGATGGGTTTAAGGTATAGAAGTTCAGTTATACAGGTTGGTTAAAATATATAAGCGTAAAGTTTTCTAGACTTGATGGTGGTTTATTCAAATAAGAAGTGCTGCAGTGGCAGTAGTTGCCATTCACCCCCATTTAGCACTTTGACCATGAGACTACAGATTTATTACAGTTATCAGATGAAAATAACAAAAAGCAGAAATCCTTCCCAAGGTTTGTAACTTGTCGGTTATGTTGTCACTTCCAGCTTCATATTACCTGTCGCATATAATTACGTAGACGTTGAATGGTAAAAGCAGGACTCACCTTGATTATAACTTTCACAACTACTTATTAAATAAATAATTAGTAAACCGTGTCATTGTAAATGGAATAACAAAATGTGTTTAATGGTAATTTTCCATAGGTGTTAGCCTCTTCTCTGAAGTGTGGGTGGTATGGATAGCCCTACTGTTGTCATTAATTTCTTGGGAGGTGAGAAAATAATATACAGAACAGTGTTGCATTGATTATCTCTTAAACTTTTGGCATTTCCTTGAGAAGTTTTCGATCTAAGTCACGAATCAAAATTAACCATAGAAGTCTGTGAAAATTTTGGACCACACGAATAGCATCAGTGTGCAGTCCGCGATTAACATTGTAATTTATCGGGGAGGCTTTGCAAATTATTTATTAATTGAATTTTTTTTTCAGCAGTGAAAATGACTAATTAAACACTGATAGTAAAAGCTGAGACGCTGATGATACTCTGACTCAAAATGATCTTATATCACAGAAATTTCTATTTTTGTTGTACTCCTAGTTTTTGCTATGCCAGGCAAGTCACAAAAAAATTAGTTAATTCTTTAGAGTATCTAAACCTTCATCACTTTTTCTTTTTTTTTTATTTTAATGCCCTTTTAGTTGCAAGCAGTTGAGTGGAGTTTCAGGTCCTTCATACAATATATTTTCTTTTGATTGTGCACCACTTGCCTGATCTGCACTCTTAATTGGGAGATAGGGTTGGTGGGCGGAGGGTCTAGTGATCAGAGGGGTCTCAGAGTTCCCATTAAACTATTTGCAATTAAAACAACACTTTAATATATATGGGATAAATGGATAGTTACTTGTTACATTAAAAAACTCTCCAAAACAGTACCTCTATGGACCATAGGTCAGACCATTCTCAGTCCACTTATGATCTAAGGTTGTGATTTATTTGCACATCATTGCTCTGCATCAGATGTAACTCGACTACTATGAGATAATGTTGTGAGGTTTCTCTATGAATTATATGGAGGTTATTGTGCAAGGAAAACAGGAGGTAAGCTCTGACCATAACTTGCACCATCTGAGAGCATGATTGTGTGCACCTTTGCCCATTCCTGATGGAGGTGCAGAGTCCATTCTTGGGATTGCTAGAGATCCCAGATTTTGGACCCCCAGAGATCAGCAAGTAATTCCTCATCTAAAAGATAAGGGATTACTTGCTTTTAGATAGATGATAACTTTTTAACCAAAAATTGTAATTAAAATGCAGTAATTTTCAATTGACATTTTCAATTAACAAAAACCTCTACACAAGACACTAGAGACCGATGGAAGACTATTTGGGACTGTTTTTTTAAAAAATATTTGTTCAATGAATCAGTAATATCCCCGAAAAATAAAATAAATGAAAACATAATAAACAGCAAACAGTGGTACATGCAGTAGAGCAGAAGAGCACAACCTGGGGGCAACATGCAATGCGGCTCCCAACCTTCTGTATACATTAGTTTCCGTACCAGAAGAAAAAAAAGCACATTGCTAAGGAGCATGTATGGGCAAGCACTAATGGAGCACTGTGTGACCATACCTAGACCTCCCAGACATCAAGAGACAATGGTTTCTTGACTCTGTTTAGCATTCTGGACAGGTATATGTGAGTTATAGTGCTTCCTGTCTATATGTGGAGATCTCGCTATTCTCTTTTAAAGGTATTGTGAAATGCAGCTAGTTACTTCAGCTGCCATAGTTTTCAATGGAGAGAGTTACAAGTGCAGGGTCTTTCTCCTCCATAATTGAGTGCTGATTGGGAGAACCGAGCACCAGTATTCTCTAGATATGTTGAAGTTCTGGTTTTGGAATAGATTCTTAGATATTTATGACACATACATTTTGATATTGTGCCATAAACCTCTTAAAATGAATACCTATAAGTTTTACTGCAGACATTGGAAGTCATTCAATATGATAATATGGTCCCCGGACCAGAAAATGTTGTGCACTGCTGCAGTATAGGCAAAGGCGTATCTAGGTTTCCCAGCACCCGGGGCAAGAATTCAGTTTGTTGTCTCTAAATGGGTTGGAGTAGTCGACTCGTCATGTGACCATTCATATGTGATTTGCACACTTGGTCACATGCCAACAAGCTGCTCTTCCTAATTCTCTCAATGTTAAGTGAAAAACTGACAGAAGTAGGAAAAGAAGCTAGTTGTCACGTCACCGTAAGTATGAAAATCGCATACGAGTGAAGTGGCCATATGGTGACTGCTGCAATTAGCAACCAGAGTTGAATCTTGACAGTGAGTATATTGCATGCTGTTAGGATTGCCATGCTACCGTGCTTCAATTTATAATTAAACTGCTTGTCGAGGTTTGAGATGAAAGTCTGCAGTTACTCTATGCGACTGCAGACTTCTGAATTCTCACAGCACATGCACGGCACATTTTTAAGATCCTCCCTTGCTGGTGGCAAGAGTGGATGGTCATGTGAGAAAAAGTATGTGATTTCTATACTACTTGCCACCTTCCAACTAGACGTGTCTGGCCTGTCTCAATTAATTTTCATTGAGCGAGGCCACTCATGTCTAGTCAGCACGTGATCACATGTACGCAATTCACATACTTGAGCTTTCGTGACCTCACACTTTCTCCACCGGCACCAGAGATTCTTGATGGCGTGCAGTGCTCGTTGTGAGAATCCAGAAGTGTTCAGTCACATAGAATGACTGCAGGCTCATTACAATATACAAAAAAAGGTTGCAGTCTATCGTGCCAAAACACGTCAAATATGAAATACATGAAATATGAATAGCAAAATAGCCATTTTGCTATTCATATTTCATGTATTTCATATTTGACGTGTTTTGGCACGATAGAGTGCAACTTTTTTTGTATATTGTATATAGAGGTAGCTGCTCCTGGTATGCACCCATTCACACTAGTTTGGATGTGCCAGTCGTTTTTCTGTCATTTCTATGCAGACTCATTACAAACATGGGCAAACCCTTTTAATGCTTCTAACATAAATAAAAACATAGTGACCCTTAACCTGTCAGGCGGCACAAAACTTTAATATTGCCATGTATCACATAATCTTACAAGTTATGGTTTGTTACATGTGAACAGGATTAGAACCAAAAGCCCAAGAATCCTTAGGAAGAACCACCAGCAGTACAGAAATACATCATTAGATCCCCTTCATTGAAGAAACACAGCATCGCAACCCACATCAGTACAGAAATACATCACCAGCAGTACATAAATTTATCATCAGAACCATCGGCATTGCAGAAATAGATCTGCATAACCCCCATCTGTACAGAAACAGCGCATGAAAATCCTCATCCAAAAGCCACCATCAGTACAGGAATGCATCACTACGACATCAACAGTACAGGAATTAATCACCAAAACCACCATCAGTACAGGAATGCATCACTAGGACATCATCAGTACAGGAATTAATCACCAAAACCACCATCAGTACAGGAATGCATCACTAGGACATCATCAGTACATGAATTCAGCACCAGAACCACCATCTGCTGACCTGATCACACTGCTGACGTCACCTTGACCCGGAACTTCCTGCGTTCATTTCTTCAATTGAAAGACGCAAGTACAATTGATCACTGGGACTCGGCGTGATGCTCCTTCTTTGAGCTGGCTGTCAGCTTGACAGTCAGCTCAGTGAATGGCACTTCCACTCTGGGGGGTGGCAACGTGCATCTGCCAGGGAAGACACCTCAGACCGCTGCATCAGGCGACCAAACGGTACCCCTCTGCGGAGGACTGCTGTCCGGGCAAATGCCCCATCTGCCTCCCTTTGATACGCCACGGAGTAGAGGAACTGTAGAAAGTGGATAGGTCCACACCTATTTTCAGGATTGGGTTTAGTTGGAGAACGGTAGACTAGAATAAATATTTGCACTCCTTTTATTGTTTCCTTTGTAGTGGTTTTGTGTTATGATTATATTTCTTGTTTTGCTGCTTCATTTCAACTTGTTACTATTTATATTGGTTTATATATTTGTTTCGATTTTCTCTGATGTTATGAGAACATAATGCAGGACATGAGGAATGGCATAAGCAAGATTTGCCTAGGTGCAAGTGGAATAGTGAGTCATTAAAAGACATAAAGATTTAGCATTTGTGCTTTAGTTCAAATCATTCTGCGCAATTCTCTGAATTCAATATGATGAAAGCCGGAATCTGCTGCTGCACAGTTACTTGTGCTAATCTTTCTCTGGTGAAGGATTACATCATCATTAATCATCTTTCGAGAAAAAGTTTAAGTAAAATCCTTTCAATTGCTGGTAATTGGAATTTGCAAGTTATTACAAGCTATTTCTCTCTACATGTGCCTGTGAAATCCAGGGCATTCATATTCACCGTGGTGAAGATTGTGGGCTTATTTGTTGTTCTGGACTGTAAGATTCATCAGAAATATTGTCAAGAGGAAAAGTCCAGTGGATTGGAATCGTACAAACAGAATTCTAAATGGTTGTTTAGGACTTCTAAGTACAATGGAAATGCTGTTCATTTTCTCGAAGAATACATGTAGTTTTAAGTCTATGTTCACACATGGCATTTTTGCGGCTTTGTTTTTTTCTGAAGCCAAAACCTTCATTCTTGGCAGTAAAACTGCTGCGTTTTTCAGTGGATTACATGTGTAATTTGTCTTCGGTACATGTTAGTAAATTTTTCTTAACCAAAAATGGGGCTCAAAATGTTATGTTGCACTTTTTGCAGTGATTTTTCACTTTTTCGTTGCTTTCTGTCATTGAGAAAACGCTGCTGAAAGAATTGACCTGTTATATGTTTTCAAAAACGCTTGAATTCAGTCAGAATAAAAGCCATGTGTGAATGGGATTTCCGAAATTTCCTATATTTTGCTGGTAGTGTAAAATACAGCTTTTTTAAAAAATGCTGCAAAAACACCACATTTAAACATAGTTTAAGGGGTTGCTCTTCATATGCAAGACTTTTACCCAATAAAGCTCATGGCTTGATGAAGTTGGCCATATTCAATGAAAGTACGCACATTGATGGACACATTAAAAGGGTTGTCGCCCTATGAGGACATTTTCAGCAAGTCCTGCAGCTTTCCCAATCCTAGCTGTGTGTAATGTACTCACTGTTAGGATTCAGTCTCACTTTTTGGTTCCAGCTGTCACCATGTGACCGTGAGTATGTAATTTGTATATTTGCGGTCACTTGTCCATTAGAGTCTCCGCTGCTTCTCTCAATGCTCTTTTGGATTCCATAAGAGGAAGGATTACAAAATGGAAACCAAATCAATGCATATCTTCTCTCATATTCAGAAAGGTAGACCCTAAGCTATCTCTAGAATACCCTGATGAGCTATATTAAAAAATGTCATAAATGTGGATGAGAGGGATCCAGTCAGTTGTATCAAAGTACTGGCAGATCAGGCTATATGTTCAGAGCAGGAGAAGCTGAATGGATTGATATATAGATTTGTGGGAAACATGAAGATTGCCTTGCGCAAGCGTGCACTACGGAGGACAGAGAATGAACTTCAATCCAATATTGCTGCCAGCATGCAGCCAGCGGGTAAGGAAAGGGTGAATCAAACACCCGAAAACTCCGCCTATATGATCGAAAACCGGTCCTGCCAAATTCAGGTGACAGGTTCCCTTTAATTCATGGAAATCCTTGCTCACTCTGGGTTTAGCAGTCAAAAAGGCAGTCAGGGATTGAGCGCCGTCACTGTCGAAGGCTTTCAGTCATTGATTGATTGATGCACTACAAAAATATTGTATATGACCAGTAGTGTGAGAAAAATTGTTGCTTAGGAGACTTCATTTATTTCCATCAATGAATCTGTTGAATGAATATCCTACAACATTAAAGAGGTCGTCCACCCCTAAATAAATTTTCTGCAAGCCCCACAGCTTCCCAAATCCTAGTGTTGTGTAATGTACACACCGATAGGATTCAACTCCGCTTACCGTCCCAGCCATCGTCACGTGATCACATGTATACAATCTGCTTATTTGCGGTCACATGCCAACTAAAGTCTGACGCTTCTTTCAGTTGAGCGAAGCAGAGGAGGAGCTAGTCGGAATATAATTCAAAGATTAGATATTGTGATACTTTAAACTGTTTTGGTGAATCATTTCATTACTATGAATTTATACTGTCCAAGGGCCTAACATTTAGGGTACCGTCACACAGTGGCATTTTGATCGCTACGACGGCACGATCCGTGATGCTCCAGCATCGTAACAATATCGCTCCAGCGTCGTAGACTGCTGTCACACTTTGCAATGTACGACGCTGGAGCGATAATTTCATGACATATGTGCGATGTAGAAGCCGTTGGTTACTAAGCGCACATCGTATACAATATCGTGCACACCTTTGTTACACCATGCGATCATGCCGCCACAGCGGGACACTAGACGACGAAAGAAAGTTTCAAACGATCTGCTACGACGTACGATTCTCAGCGGGGTCCCTGATCGCAGGAGCGTGTCAGACACTGCGAGATCGTAACTATATCGCTGGAACGTCACGAATCGTGCCGTCGTTGCGATCAAAATGCCACTGTGTGACGGTATTCTAAGAGTGAAATACCAACATTTACCCTTGAGCTACCCTCGTATTTTTATCTTATGGAATCTATGTAAATATGTGATGCTTTCCAGTGTTACAATAAATATTCAGTGATATTAATTTGGTTTGACTGATTAATGTGTATTTTTGTACTATATTGCAGTGTACATTTACCCAAATGTGTGGGAAAAGCTTGTTCACCCGCATCCCTAAACTTGAATTTACCCTACTGATGCTAGTTGGGTTTCTGTTGAGTTATACAGTTGTGTGAAAATATGTTTGCCCCCTTCCTGATTTCCGTTTTGTTTTTTTTTTGCATGATTCTCACACTTAAATGTTTTAGATCACCAAACAAATTAAAATATTAGATAAAGATAACACAAGTAAACATAAAATGCAGTTTTTAAATGAAGGTCTTTATTATTAAGGGAAAGAGAAATCCAAACCTACAGAGCCATGTGTGAAAAAGTGGTAGCTCCCCTCTCCCCCTTCCATCCCTCCTCCAAAACATAAATCAACTGTGGTTTATCACGTTTTTGGGAAGCGGAGTTCAAATTCCCTAGCCACACCCAGGGCTGATTGCTGCCACACCTGTTCTCAATCTAGAAATAACTTAAATAGGACCTGACTGACTGACAAAGTGAAGTAGACCAAAATAATTTCAAAAGCTAGACATGATGGTTGGCAGAGATACAATTGGACATAGTAACATAGTAAGGCCGAAAAAAGACATTTGTCCATCCAGTTCAGCCTATATTCCATCATAATAAATCCCCAGATTTACGTCCTTTTACAGAACCTAATAATTGTATGATACAATATTGTTCTGCTCCAGGAAGACATCCAGGCCTCTCTTGAACCCCTCGACTGAGTTCGCCATCACCACCTCCTCAGGCAAGCAATTCCAGATTCTCACCGCCCTAACAGTAAAGAATCCTCATCTATGTTGGTGGAAAAACCTTCTCTCCTCCAGATGAAGAGAATGCCCCCTTGTACCCGTCACCTTCCTTGGTATAAACAAATCCTCAGCGAGATATTTGTATTGTCCCCTTATATACTTATACATGGTTATTAGATCGCCCCTCAGTCGTCTTTTTTCTAGACTAAATAATCCTAATTTCGCTAATCTATCTGGGTATTGTAGTTCTCCCATCCCCTTTATTAATTTTGTTGCCCTCCTTTGTACTCTCTCTAGTTCCATTATATCCTTCCTGAGCACCGGTGCCCAAAACTGGACACAGTACTCCATGTGCGGTCTAACTAGGGATTTGTACAGAGGCAGTATAATGCTCTCATCATGTGTATCCAGACCTCTTTTAATGCACCCCATGATCCTGTTTGCCTTGGCAGCTGCTGCCTGGCACTGGCTGCTCCAGGTAAGTTTATCATTAACTAGGATCCCCAAGTCCTTCTCCCTGTCAGATTTACCCAGTGGTTTCCCATTCAGTGTGTAATGGTGATATTGATTCCTTCTTCCCATGTGTATAACCTTACATTTATCATTGTTAAACCTCATCTGCCACCTTTCAGCCCAAGTTTCCAACCTATCCAGATCCATCTGTAGCAGAATACTATCTTCATGTCCAATTTCATACTGCCGATCACATTGTTTTTGCCAGAAATAAGCCGCCGGCTTCATAGGCTGGAAAAAAAAGTATTCTCCAACAAATCCTTTTCTATGAAGTTGTACACTGTTCTATTTGACATACTGTGTAGGTATAACATGATGATCAATGTCCTAATTTCTAGATGAATTTTATGAGCAAAGGCCAAACAAACGCTGTATATGTTTATATCAGGTTCTGTTCCCAATAGGGCTTCCATTCCAATATTCATACATAGAATAGGAAGCCAATTTCCTAAATCAATTATTCGCAAATACCAAGTACTGTATATTCTCACTATCTGGAGAGCTTATACTTGGAACCTCTTTACCAGCCTTACCTTGCTGTGTCTCATAGCCAAAACATTGCTTGTATAAGGCTTTCAGACAGAATTTTCATTTTGGGTGTTGCTCAAGTTGTTGTGGTCATCTTTGCTGTTTTTGTTCTCTAAAGCAAATACAGCTATTTCTAAACACTTTAATTAACTGCTGTCTGCAGTGCGAGATATTGGCAAAGACAATGCACATCAATTAAACATGAGCATAATCAATCAGAAGAAGAAATTGTGGCATTTCGGAGGCTCAGCCGCTGCAAATATGTAGGTTAAAGAATTTAATGTGGTGATGCTCAGTAGAAAAGGATGCAGCTGACTTTAGGCACTACTAATAAATGCTGAGTGAGGCAAATGCAGACAATGGACAACCAGATAATGATGTCATGGAAGTAAACATTTCTAAACTTCCTAGCAAGTATCTTTCTCAAGTGTTGGAAGGGGGAGACATTTTTTTTTTTTGACCGATGGATCACAGAGATCCTGCTCCTGGAAACAAATGCTGTGAACGTTAGTTGCTGGGCAGAACATACAGCAGCTGCAGAGAAATGGGGACACTATATAGTGGACATTCAAAAGCTAGGTATAACCAGTAATTTAAAGGGATTGTCCAGGACCTTTATATTGATGACCTATCCTTATTAATATCTAATCAGTGGGGGTACAACGTCAGCCAACCCCACTCCTTGGCTGTTCCTGGTGCCGTTCAGAAGTGCTGCTTAGTTTCGAAACTGCACCTAACTGTCTCTATCAACAGTATAGTCGCCTTGTCTGGTTACTGTACATCTTATCCTTATTTGAATCAATACTATACTGTTGACAGAGGTGTTTTGCAGCTCTGCACCTGAGCACTTCCACCTGCCGCTAGAACCAAGAATACAAAATCCGAACAGAAAACTGAAGCCAATGCCATAAAGTAAAATAAATCAATTTTATTAACACAAAATCTAAAATGGTACAAGACTTTTTATACGGTCTTGTACCATTTTAGATTTTGTGTTAATAAAATTGATTTATTTTACTTTATTGCATTGGCTTCAGTTTTCTGTTCGGATTTTGTATTTTTTTGAGAAGCGCCTGTGATTTAAGCCTTTTGAGTGTAGGTTTATAGAACCAAGTTGATCTATGGGGCACTAGGTGTTGCACCCCCACCAATCACATATTGATGATCTATGTTAAGGATGGGCCATCAATATAACAGCCATAGATAATCCCTTTAAGGCAGTCTGGTCTTTTGTTGAGTAAAGAGATAAAAATATGTTAACAGCCACCTGATTAATACTACTCAAGTACAGTTTGTTGCTAGTTGTGGTATCAATTCTTGGGGGGGCTACAAATTAAGTCATGAAGTTGTCGGACTGGCTTCTACAGTTCACTGCTGCCATTTTATTACTGTTTCAAATTACCCCAGCTTATGAAGTCATTCCCGGGGGCATTCACAATAGCAGTTTACCAAGTGCCTCAAGATGGTTGCTGGTTTCAGTTTTTAATCTACTTGATTGTGCATACTTCTTCAATTCTATGTTGTTTAATACCTGGAATAAAATTGGAAGATGATTTCAGATCATCAGATACTCCCTTGAGACTAAAGGTACCTTCACACATAACGATATCGTTAACGATATCGTTGCTTTTTGTGACGTAGCAACGATATAGTTAAGGAAATCGTTATGTGTGACAGCGACCAACGATCAGGCCCCTGCTGGGAGATCGTTGGTCGCTGAACAAAGTCCAGAACTTTATTTCGTCGCTGGATCTCCCGTGGACATCGCTGGATCGGCGTGTGTGACACCGATCCAGCGATGTCTTCACTGGTAACCAGGGTAAACATCGGGTAACTAAGCGCAGGGCCGCGCTTAGTAACCCGATGTTTACCCTGGTTACCAGCGTAAAAGTAAAAAAAAAACAAACACTACATACTTACCTACCGCTGTCTGTCCCCGGCGCTGTGCTCTGCACTCCTCCTGCACTGGCTGTGAGCGTCGGTCAGCCGGAAAGCAGAGCGGTGACGTCACCGCTCTGCTTTCGGGCCGCTGTGCTCACAGCCAGTACAGGAGGAGTGCAGAGAAGCAGAGCGCCGGGGACAGACAGCGGTAGGTAAGTATGTAGTGTTTGTTTTTTTTTTACTTTTACGCTGGTAACCAGGGTAAACATCGGGTTACTAAGCGCGGCCCTGCGCTTAGTAACCCGATGTTTACCCTGGTTACCCGGGGACTTCGGGATCGTTGGTCGCTGGAGAGCTGTCTGTGTGACAGCTCTCCAGCGACCAAACAGCGACGCTGCAGCGATCCGGATTGTTGTCGGTATCGCTGCAGCGTCGCTTAATGTGAAGGGGCCTTAAGCAGCATAGCTGAAGTCACTGATCAGACTGTAGCTGTGTCCTAATGGAGTAAACGGTAGTCCACCATGCAACACTGAAGAAGATAAATACATAACCATCACCATCAAACCGTGAATTTATTTTAGTTTTTAAGGATACAACAGAATACCTTTTCCAGACACAATTTTTTTGGGCCTTGAGGACACAATTATTATTATCTTTTTAGTTTGGTTTGTTGTTATTGTTTCTTAGGCCATATTCATACGGCAGTGTTTTTGTCAGTGTTTCACATCAGTATTTGTAAGCCAAAATCAGAAGAAGAACTGTCACGGGTTTACCATGGCAGAGAGGGGCTAGAAGACCAGTGTCTCATTTCACGTACTCCTGCACTGACTAGAAGAACTTCTCCTTTATTTTAAATGGTGCAGGTTTCTGTTAGCAGAGCAGGGGATAAACTGTTAAGCTTAGAGTCTCTGAAGCTGTCCTGCTTCAATGATCTCAGCTGTTTAGTATTGGCCACACCCCTCTACTATATATATTGTAGCATGGCTAACGGGTTTGTAGTCGATGGGAGGTATGTGCCACATAAGTGCCTGGTTGCTGTAATGTAGCCCGGAGTATTCCTTTCTTGCACATAATCTTGTATATGTGTTTCAGGACCTGTGGTAATGTCAGACCACATGGCTAATCATGTGATGGGTTACTGGGTGGGGTTAGCTCTTTATAAGACTGGCTAATCCTTTACACAGCAGATATGTGTGGAGGTGAAACCCTCCTGAGTGTGTTACGGCTTCAGGACTGAGCCGGATGAACTGGACACTTGCTTTTCTTTGCCTGAACCAAAGGCCCATTTTGCTTTCTGTTATTTGCCACATGGTTTATGAAGCAATAAACCCAGTGAACTTTAAAGGAACACGTCTCCTGAGTGTCAGCCGTCGCAGCTGAGTGAGTGAAATCCTTACAATTGGTGGTAGACGTGCGAGCAGCGTTCCCAGCGGAGACGTGAGTTTATTTTTGAATGTCCTGGGTCAAGGCTGTTGCAAGCCAGCAAGCATTGCCGGAGAAAATGGAGGACCTGCTGAAACACTTGGTCCAGATGCAGTCACAGCAGGAGAAAAGGCAGAGCCAGCAGGAGCAAAGGCAGCAAGAGACCAACAGGCTGTTGATGCAGCAGATACAACAGAGCCAGCAGGAGCAACGGCAGAGTCAGCAGGAGCAACGGCAGCAGATGCAGCAGAGCCAGCAGGAGCAACGGCAGCAGATGCAGCAGAGCCAGCAGGAGCATCAGCAGCAGATGCAGCTTCTGGCAACTGCCATCCAGGGCAAGGCGAGCACCCCAACCCCAGGTTTGGCTGATGACACCCACGTCCGGAAGACGGTAAGACGCGCATTGCAGAAAATGACTCCCGGGGATGATGTTGAGGCCTTCCTGACGGTGTTTGAGAGGGTCGCTGAGAGGGAAAAACTTCCGCCAGAGCAGTGGGCAGAGGTACTTGCGCCATACCTGACGGGAGAACCCCAGAAGGCGTATTATGATTTGACCTTGCAGGATGCCAAAGAGTATCACAAATTGAAAGCCGAGATTCTCGCACGTTTGGGGGTGACACTGACTGTCAGGGCACAGCGAGTTCACTCCTGGGGCTATCACCGGGACAAACCACCTCGTTCCCAAATGTTTGATCCGTTGCACCTGGTCCAGAAATGGCTGCAGCCAGAATCCTCTGCGCCTGCACAGATGGTAGAACGGGTGATGATGGATCGGTTTGTCTATTCCCTCCCGAGGCCTATACAGTCTTGGGTTGCCCAGGGTGATCCCCAGAATGCCGACGAGCTGATCGGACTGGTTGAGAGATACCAAGGGTTGGAAGGCTCCTTCGGGAGGCAGCCCATGCCGTACTGGGGGTCCCAGAAGGCAGCTGAGTCCCAAAAAGGGGTGGTGCGTCCAAGGTCACAAAGGGCGGGGGAGGTGGTGCCCAAGGTCCCCACGGGTGATATTATTTGTTGGAGGTGCCACAAGCCAGGACATATAGCTGCCCGTTGTTCCCAAACCACTGAGCAGATGGACTGCAGCATGGGACGCCGTTGTTCATACTATGCGTATCCAGCCTGTAGTGTGAACTCTCCATCCAACGAGGGACCTCAAGCGTGTCCCGTAAAGGTGAACGGTCGAGCAGTAACGGCACTGTTAGACTCGGGGAGCCTAGTGACTCTGGTGAGGGCCACTTTTCCTCTCCACCTGCTCCCAGGAAAGAAGGTCGGAGTGCGGTGCATACATGGTGATGCAAAGGACTACCCTATGGCCAGGGTGGACATTGAAACGGCATGTGGCACTGAGTCCCACATAGTCGGCGTGGTTCAGGACTTGTTGCACCCTATAATTATTGGCCGGGATTTCTGTTTGTTTTGGGATTTGTGGAGAAATGGTTCTGAGCTCCCTGGCAGGGAACCAGTGAACCCTGGAAGGGTGTCGCCACACCCAGAGGCAGACAGTTTTCCTTTTTGTGTTCTGGTTGGGGATGAGGAGGAAGTATCCCCTACATCTGACATTCTGGAGTTAGAAGTTACCGGTGAAAATTTTGGGACTGCCCAACATAGGGACCCCACTCTGAGGGAAGCCTTTAATAATGTCACAGTTATTGACGGGGTGGTACAGGAGCCGGGGGCAGACACAAGATTTCCCCATTTTCTGTTGAGGGGGGAGTTGTTGTACCGTGTCACGAAAATACGGGAGGAGTTGGTAGAGCAGTTGATAGTGCCGGGTCCGTATAGACGGAAAGTGTTGGACATGGCCCATTCACACATCTTGGGTGGACACCTGGGGGTGGAAAAAACGCAGGAACGGGTTGTGCAGAGGTTCTATTGGCCTGGGTGTCACCGGGAAATAGTGAACTATTGCAGGTCCTGCCCTACATGTCAGCTAACTGCTCCTACTACTCATTTCCGGAACCCCCTTGTGCCACTGCCCATTATTGAGGTACCGTTCGAGAGAATTGCCATGGACTTGGTCGGTCCCTTAGTTAAATCAGCTCGAGGCCATCAGTATATATTAGTCATCCTGGACTATGCCACACGCTATCCTGAGGCAATTCCCTTGAGAAATTCTTCCTCAAAAAGCATAGCCCGCGAGTTGGTCCATGTCTTTTCCCGGACAGGTCTGCCAAAGGAGATCCTGACTGACCAGGGTACACCTTTCATGAGCAAGGTGATGAGGGAGTTATGTAAAGCCCTGAAGATCTCCCAGTTGAGGACCTCGGTGTACCATCCCCAGTCAGATGGCCTTGTTGAGAGGTTTAACAAGACACTAAAGAGCATGCTGAGAAAAGCTATAGAGAAAGACGGTAGAGACTGGGATTGTCTCTTACCCTATCTGATGTTTTCCATTCGTGAAGTTCCACAGGCCTCCACAGGGTTCTCACCGTTTGAGCTTCTATATGGCCGACATCCACGAGGACTCCTGGATATAGCCAAGGAAACCTGGGAGGCCGAAGTCACACCCCACAGAAGCGTCATTGAGCATGTGGCCCTGATGCAGCAGAGGATTGCAAAGGTGATGCCTATCGTGAAAGAACACCTTCTCCAAGCACAAGAAGCTCAAGCCAGGGTCTACAACCGGTCTGCAAGAGTGAGGCAGTTCAATCCGGGAGACCGAGTTCTTGTGTTAGTTCCAACGGTGGAAAGCAAGTTCTTGGCCAAATGGCAAGGGCCATATGAGGTTGTCGAGAAACTTGGTGAGGTAAATTATAAAATTCACCAACCAGGAAGACGGAAACCATTCCAAGTTTACCATGTCAACCTCATCAAGCCATGGCAAGATAGAGAGCCGACAGCAACTCCGTCATTGTTAAGCAACCCAGAAGGTGAGGTTGGAGCGGTTACTATAGCAGAGACGCTATCAAAGACCCAGAAACAGCAGTGCCGGGAGTTACTCCAGAAAAACAGGGACCTGTTTTCAGAATTGCCAGGATACACGAAGGTCATAGAGCACGAGGTCCTAACAGAGCCACATGTGCGGGTGAATGTGAAACCTTATCGTATTCCTGAGGCTCGTCGAGAAGTTATCTCCAAGGAAGTGGAGCGTATGTTGAGGCTTGGGGTCATTGAGGAATCCAAGAGCGGTTGGTCAAGCCCAATTGTCCTGGTCCCAAAACCTGATGGAGAGTGGAGGTTTTGCAACGACTATCGGAAGTTGAATGAAGTCTCCAAGTTCGACGCTTATCCCATGCCCCGTATTGATGAGCTCATCGAAAGGCTTGGGCACGCCAGATATATATCCACCTTGGATTTGACAAAGGGGTATTGGCAGATCCCCATGGCACAGGAAGCCAAGGAGAAGACGGCCTTTTCGACACCTGATGGATGCTTCCAATATGCCCGGATGCCGTTTGGCCTACAGGGAGCTCCGGCGACCTTCCAGAGGGCTATGGATAGAGTCCTTGCACCCCATAAGGCCTACGCTGCTGCTTACCTAGATGATATCGTCATCTTTAGCCCGGACTGGGAGAGTCATCTGGAGAAAGTCCAAGCGGTGTTGGATGCTATAAGAGAGGCCGGATTTACTATAAACCCGAAGAAGTGCGCCTTGGGTAAAGAAGAAGCTAAGTACCTTGGATACATAGTGGGTCATGGAGAAATAAAACCCCAAATCAATAAAGTGGAGGCAATCCATACATGGCCAAAACCAGTTTCCAAGAAACAAGTTAAAGCCTTCCTGGGAATCGTGGGATATTACAGGAGGTTCATCCCAAACTTCGCCACGATGGCTGCGCCTCTGACTGACCTGCTAAAAGGGACAAAATCAGTAATGGTTAAGTGGTCCGAAGAAACAGAGTCAGCCTTCCAAGAAATGAAAAACGCTTTGTGTAAGCAACCCGTTCTGATGGCCCCAAACTTCAAGAAAGAGTTTATTCTTCAGACAGATGCCTCAGATGTTGGGGTGGGAGCAGTCCTTTCCCAAGAACTACATGGGGAGGAGCATCCTGTTCTCTATCTGAGTAGGAAGCTGTCCTCATCTGAAAAGAACTACTCAGTCGTTGAGAAGGAGTGCTTGGCCATAAAATGGGCAGTGGACACATTGCGGTACTATCTGCTGGGACGTAAATTTAGACTGGTATCTGACCATGCCCCGCTTAGGTGGATGAGAGAAACGAAAGGAAGAAATGCTAGTCACCCGTTGGTTCTTAGCCCTGCAGGACTTCAGTTTCCATGTGGAACATAGGGCCGGAAAGCTGCACGGTAATGCGGATGCCCTATCGAGAATCCCTTGTTTAGTGGGGGAAAGTGCCAAGCCCCACGGCTTTAGGCAGAGGGGGAAGGTATGTAGCATGGCTAAAGGGTTTGTAGTCGATGGGAGGTATGTGCCACATAAGTGCCTGGTTGCTGTAATGTAGCCCGGAGTATTCCTTTCTTGCACATAATCTTGTATATGTGTTTCAGGACCTGTGGTAATGTCAGACCACATGGCTAATCATGTGATGGGTTACTGGGTGGGGTTAGCTCTTTATAAGACTGGCTAATCCTTTACACAGCAGATATGTGTGGAGGTGAAACCCTCCTGAGTGTGTTACGGCTTCAGGACTGAGCCGGATGAACTGGACACTTGCTTTTCTTTGCCTGAACCAAAGGCCCATTTTGCTTTCTGTTATTTGCCACATGGTTTATGAAGCAATAAACCCAGTGAACTTTAAAGGAACACGTCTCCTGAGTGTCAGCCGTCGCAGCTGAGTGAGTGAAATCCTTACAATATATATATATATATATATATATATATATATATATATATATATATATATATATATATATATATATATACTCACCTCTGACAATCTCTATTGCCAATGTTTGTCTTGTACCTCCTGGTGGAGTGGAGGAGTCTGTTGTCGGTAGAGTTGTTTGCAGTCTTGCTTGGTGTTTTGGCTGTGGGAAAATCTTAATCCTCTCCTATTTGGTTTTCCATCTTTTTCTTCCCGGTGTACCTCTTTATTGTCGGTAAGTTCATATTTGTAGGTTTGGTAATTAATTTATCCCTGTACATCCTCTCTTGTTAACCTGGTTCATGTATATGTATACACGATTACTCCCCACTTCCCTACGTGAGGGAGGGAGCCCGATATAGGCCTGAGGCTTGATTCAGGTGTTCAGCAAGGTACCTGGCTCCGGTGTCTTCATCATCTGAAGTAATCTAGGGCACAGGGATAGCTAGGGTATCTCTAGTGTTAGGGACTGGGAAGTAGACCCCCCTTGCTACTGATATTCTGTCAAGAGTTGGAACATTAGAACTGGTCCATACTATTTTTTTTTTTTGTTTCTGTCATGGATCCTATTACTGCTCTAGCTTGGCAACTATAGCATCTCAGCCTGAAGGTGGCTGATCTTTGCACTGTTACACAACACTCAAGCACGGCTTGTCTGGGGACTGTTACTCCCAGGCATCCTCAGGTGGAGCACAAGATCGCTTTGCCTCAAAGGTTCTGTGGGAGAGCGAGACAAGTTTGTTGTTTTCAGGGAGGCCTATAACCTTTACACTAACTTATGTCCTCACTCCTCTGGAACTGAAGACAACGGGTGTTGATTGTAATTTTGCTCCTTCAGGGTGACTCAAGTCTGGGCATTTTCTTTTCTGGCCGTCTCAGTTGCTTTGGACGGTTGAGGAATTTTTTCAGGTGCTGGGTCACATATACAATGACCCACAATGAAAAAGCGAAAAAGAACAATGCATATATGATGCGCAAACCTAGGGATTAGGTAAGGTAACAAAATGTTTTAACAACCAAAACACACAGTGGATAAAAACCATTAAAACGAGGAAAACAACAATACAACACCCAATGTACCGGTAGGGTCCATATGGCCTAATATATGTTCCCTAAACTAGAAATGGTAATGCAAACATCTATAAATAATTGCCACAAGAGTACAATGGAACTATCCCTGAGTCTAGCATGAGAAAGAGGGAACTATGCAAAAAACATGTTATAAGTATAATAGCATATACACAGCCAAAATTAGGCATCCCCAACATTGGTATGGAAAGGCATGCCAGAAGAAAAGGCCTGGTAGTAAAATCCTAATAGGGTGGTGTAAATACGTAGTATGCCGAAAGCGGGTAATGGAGTAGGAAGCCTAGTGAAATGTCCTGTTTTGGAAAGGTAGACTGGAAGGCCCAGCAATGGGGAGGACATTGGTAATAACCAAGGGACAATATAAGAAAATCAGTAAGAAAAATAATAGAAGTCACCATGTGGGGCAAGTCAGATAGTTAGGCCAGGTAATCAGAGATTACCATGGTAGGTAGAAAATCCTGGGACCAAGGGGGAGTGGGAAGCCCCACGTGTATCACTGCCAGTCACACTTCCCCTGATGAAGCTGCACTGGCAGCGATACCTGTGGAGCTTCCCACACACCCTTGTCACATGTTGGTGGTCTGAGAACTCGTAATGATCTGGAGAATCATAATGGCAGGTCAGTTTTAGCATTTAGTGAACATGGTAAAACAACAAAGCTGTAATTGCACTTTTTTTTGCAATTTCACCACACTTGGATTTTTTTCCCCATTTTCCAATACATGATATGTTAAAACCAATGATGTTGTTCAAAAATACAACTTGTCCGGCTAAAACAAGCCCTCACATAGCCATATTGACTGAAAAATAAAAAAGTTATGGCTCTGTAAAGAAGGGGAGCAAAGAACGAAAACGCAAAAACTGAAATACCCCTGGTTGTTAAGGAGTTAATCAGATTGTGGGAGCCAAATGGTTTTCTAAACTGGACCTCAGGAGGACTCATAATCTCATGCACATCAAGGATGGGGATGAGTGGAAGACAGTCATCAATATGCCTGAGGGACACTATGAAAACCTTGTGATGCCATTTGGGTTGACTAATGCTCCCGTAGTCTAACACTTTGTTAATGACATTTTTAGTCACCTGGCAGGTAGGTTTGTTGTGATCTACCTTGATGACACTTTGATTTATTCACCTGACTTCGAGTCACATCAGGATCTGTAAGGCTACTATCACACTTCCGTCTTTTCAGATCCGTTGCAATGCGTCGTTTTGGAAAAAAAACGGATCCTGCAAATGTGCCCGCAGGATCTTGTGTTTTTTCCCATAGACTTGTATTAGCGACGGATCACGACAGATGGCCACACGTTGCATCCGTCGTGCGACGGATCTGTCGTGTTTTGGCGGACCGTCGTCTGGAAAAAACGTTCAATGTAACGTTTTTTGTCTGCATTGAAAAAACGTAGTGACGGATCCGTTGCTGTCCGCCAAATGACGGAATCCAACAACAGATTCTGTTTTTTTTACACTGAGCATGCCTGGAAGGATTTCTATTCCTTTAATTTAACCCATTTTTCCTGCAGCTGCTGTATCGACGGATCCGTCAAAAAACAGGATCCAGTGCATCCATTTTTTACAATCTGCACAGGGTCCGTCTTTTCAACACTTTGACGGATTGTGACTGATTCTAAAAGACGGAAGTGTGAAAGTAGCCTAACATGTCAGGCAAGTCCTCCAGATACTCAGGGACATTAAATTATTTGTCAAACCAGAGAAACATGCATTTGCATGTTCTCGATTCAGGAGATCCCTCATCCACCTTTTTACGCATGGATCCAACGGGAGTCTGGGCGGTACTGGATTGGGATCATCCTGAGGGCCTAAAGACCTTACAAAGGTTTTTGGTTTTCTCCAACTACTACCAAAAGTTCAATAAAAAACTTTTCAGTAGTGGCCAAACCCCTGACCAATATGACCATGATAGGAATATACTTTTCCAAATGGTCTAGTCCAGCCCAGGAGGCTTTTGACACCTTCAAAAGATGTTTTGCAACTGCCCAATCCTTATACAGCTTGTTGTTACTCAACCATTTATAGTAGCAGTTGATGCATCTGAAGTGTGCCTAGGGGCTGTATTATCTCCGTGTGTATCTTGTAATAAATGGCCTCTGTGTGCATATTTTTGTAAGAAAGTATTGTCTGCTGAGAAAAACTATGGTATTGGTAACAGGGAACTCTTGGCAATTAAGTAGGCTTTTGAAGAGTGGCATCTTTTTCTGGGAAGGAGGAGCAGTTCATTCAGTCAAGGTAATCACTGATCATAAAAATGTTTTATATTTAGAATCTGTTAAGCATCTGATGTCCAGACAGGCAAGGTGGTCTTTGTTCTTCACCAGGTTCAACTTTTTTGTGACGTATAGGCCATGGAATAAGATTAAAGGTACCTTCACACACAACGATTTCGTTAACGATATCGTTGCTTTTTGTGACGTAGCAACGATATCGTTAATGAAATCGTTAAGCGTGACATCGACCAACGTTCAGGCCCCTGCTGGGAGATCGTTGGTCGCTGGGTATGATCAGGACCTTTTTTTGGTCGCTGATCACCCGCTGTCATCGCTGAATCGGCGTGTGTGACGCCGATCCAGCGATGTGTTCACTTGTAACCAGGGTAAATATTGGGTTTCTAAGTGTAGGGCCGCGCTTAGTAACCCGATATTTACCCTGGTTACCATTGTAAAAGTAAAAAACAAAAACAAACAGTACATACTCACATTCCGATGTCTGTCACGTCCCACAGGGTTAAAACTGCTTTCGGCAGGAGCGCTGCTAATGCACGCGCTGCTGCCGAGAGCTTTCCCTGCACTGTGTCAGCGCCGGCCGGCCGTAAAGCAAAGCACAGCGGTGATGTCACCACTGCTTTATGGCCGGCGCTGACACAGTGCAGGGAAAGCTCTCGGCAGCAGCGCGTGCATTAGCAGAGCTCCTGCCGAAAGCAGTTTTAACCCTGTGGACGCCGGGGGACGTGACAGACATCGGAATGTGAGTATGTACTGTTTTTTTTTTTTTTTACTTTTACAATGGTAACCAGGGTAAATATCGGGTTACTAAGCGCAGCCCTGCGCTTAGTAACCCGATGTTTACCCTGGTTACCCGGGGACTTCGGCATCGTTGAAGACAGTTTCAACGATGCCGAAGTTGTTCCCCGGATCGTTGGTCGCTGGAGAGAGCTGTCTGTGCGACAGCTCCCCAGCGACCACACAACGACTTACCAACAATCACAGCCA
Organism: Ranitomeya imitator; assembly: GCF_032444005.1. Taxonomy (NCBI): domain Eukaryota; kingdom Metazoa; phylum Chordata; class Amphibia; order Anura; family Dendrobatidae; genus Ranitomeya; species Ranitomeya imitator. Next base: position 464,949,914 of record NC_091284.1, read on the forward strand.
GGTCGTATCGCTGGTCGTGATCGTTGGTAAGTCGTTTAGTGTAACGGTACCTTAAGCCATATGCCTTATCACGTTGTTTTCCTGGAGGTGGAGATGATTGTGAACAGGTTCCTATACTACAGAAAGGGGTAGTTATTGCTGTTATAAGTTCTGACCTTGAAAAAGCGGTTGTAGAGGCTCAGAGAGAAGACCCTTCTGCCTGTCTTTTAGGTAAACTGTTCATACCTGTGAGTTATCTTAGAGTTATAAATGAACATCATCATTTGGACTTGGCCGGACACCCTGGAAGTAAAGTCACCACAGATCTCCTTACCCAGTGTTTTTGGTGGTCTGGGTTGCATCAGGATGTTCGAGAATATGTTGCTGCCTGTAGTGTGTGTTCTAAGACACCTCATACTCGTCCTTTTGGGTCATTCCAATCATTGACAATTCCCAGTAGACCTTGGACTCATTTGTCAGTAGATTTCATTACTGATTTACCTTATCTGCAGGTAATAGTTATATATGTGGTAGTAGACCGGTTCAGCAAGATACAGTGGGAAAAAAAAGTATTTAGTCAGCCACCAATTAGTCAAGTTCTCCCACTTAAAAAGATGAGAGGCCTGTAATTGACATCATAGGTGGACCACAACTATGAGAGTCAAAATGAGAAAACAAATCCAGAAAATCACCTTGTCTGATTTTGCAAGATTTATTTTGCAAATTGTTGTGGAAAATGTATTTGTCATTAACAAGTTCATCTCAATATTTTGCTATATATCCTTTGTTGGCAATGACAGAGGTCAAATGTTTTCTGTAAGTCTTCACAAGTTTGGCACACACTGTTGGTGGTATGTTGGCCCATTCCTTTATGCAGATCTCCTCTAGAGCAGTGATGTTTTGGGCCTGTCGCTGGGCAACACAGACTTTCAACTCCCTCCAAAGATTTTCTATGGGGTTGAGATCTGGAGACTGGCTCCATGACCTTCATATGCTTCTTACGAAGCCACTCCTTTGTTGCCCTGGTGGTGTCCCTGGGATCATTATTATGCTGAAAGACCCATCCAAGTTTCATCTTCAATGCCCTTGCTGATGGAAGGAGGTTTGCACTCAAAATCTCACGATACATGGCCCCAGTCATTCTTTCATGTACATGGATCAGACGTCCTGATCCCGTTGCGGAGAAACCGCCCCAAAGCATGATGTTGCCACCCCCATGCTTCACCGTAGGTATGATCTTTGGATGCAACTTAGCATTCTGTCTCCTCCAAACACGACAAGTTTTGTTTCTACCAAACAGTTCTACTTTGGTTTCATCAGACCATATGACATTCTCTCAATACCCTTCTGGATAATCCAAATGCTCTCTAGCAAACTTCAGACGGGCTCGGACATGTACTGGCTTAAGCAGGGGGTCACGTCTGGCTCTGCAGGATCTGAGTCTCTGGCAGCATAGTGTGCTTCTGATGGTAGCCTTGGTTACGGTGGTCCCAGCTCTATTCAGGTCATCCACTAGTTCCCCCCGTGATCTTTTAGACCCCACGGGGTGAGATCTTGTGTGGAGCCCCAGATCAAGGGAGATTATCAGTGGTCTTGTATGTCTTCCATTTTCTTATTATTGCTCCCACAGTTGATTTCATCACACCAAGCTGCTTGCCTATTGCAGATTCAGTTTTCCCAGCCTGGTGCACAACTACTTTTCTTTCTGGTGTCCTTCGACAGCTCTTTGGTCTTCACCATAGTGGAGTTTGGAGTGTGACTGTTTGAGGATGTGGACAGGTGTCTTTAATACTGATAACAAGTTCAAATAGGTGCCTTTACTACAGGTAATGAGTGGAGGACAGAGGAGCCTCTTAAAGAAGTTATGTCTGTAAGAGACAGAAATCTTGCATGTTTTTAGGTGACCAAATACTTATTTTCCACCATAATTTGCAAAATAAATCTTGCCAAATCAGGCATTGTGACTTTCTGGATTTGTTTTCTCATTTTGACTCTCGTAGCTGTGGTCTACCTATGAAGTCAATTACAGGCCTCTCTCATCTTTTTAAATGGGAAACTTGAACTTTTTTTCCACACTGTATTTAACACGATTGCCCATAAGACATAATTATTGAGAAAAAGATCTCATGAACTAAATATGACACAAAAAGAAAGGGGTCTTTACACCCACAAAGTATATTTCTTAAATGTTTCTTTTATTTGAATACATTTAAAACTGTGAACAACAATTAAAACAGAGAGGCTGCTGAGCATAGATGCAGGGTAAAACACTCCTCAAATAAGGTGCAACACTATTACCAACTTATATACCTGCACTATAAAGGCCTATCTTTATATTACAAAGTGGGTTAACTATCCTAACAGCCTGGACACAAGTAGACAGAATGCAGGAAAAGTACTTACAGGGGTGGATGTAGCTGCTTAGTGTCCTAGCTGTTCCAGGCTGCTAAGCATGGATGCAGGGAAGAACACTCATACAGTTATGGCCAAAAGTATTGACACCCATGCAATTCTGTCAGATAATACTCCTTTTCTTCCTGAAAATGATTGCAAACACAAATTATTTGGTATTATTATCTTCATTTAATTTGTCTTAAATGAAAAAACACAAAAGAGAATGAAGCAAAAAGCTAAACATTGATCATTTCACACAAAACTCCAAAAATGGGCCAGACAAAAGTATTCGCACCCTCAGCCTAATACTTGGTTGCACAACCTTTAGCCAAAATAACTGCGACCAACCGCTTCAGGTAACCATCAATGAGTTTCTTACAATGCTCTACTGGAATTTTAGACAATTCTTCTTTGGCAAACTGATCCAGGTCCTTGATATTTGAAGGGTGCCTTCTCCAAACTGCCATTTTTAGATCTCTCCACAGGTGTTCTATGGGATTCAGGTCTGGACTCATTGCTGGCCACCTTAGAAGTCTCCAGTGCTTTCTCTCAAACCATTTTCTAGTGCTTTTTGAAGTGTGTTTTGGGTCATTGTCCTGCTGGAAGACCCATGACCTCTGAGGGAGACCCAGCTTTCTCACACTGGGCCCTACATTATGCTGCAAAATTTGTTGGTAGTCTTCAGACTTCATAATGCCATGCACACGGTCAAGCAGTCCAGTGCCAGAGGCAGCAAAGCAACCCCAAAACATCAGGGAAGCTCCGCCATGTTTGACTGTAGGGACCGTGTTCTTTTCTTTGAATGCCTCTTTTTTTCTCCTGTAAACTCTATGTTGATGCCTTTGCCCAAAAAGCTCTACTTTTGTCTCATCTGACCAGAGAACATTCTTCCAAAACGTTTGTTTTTTTCCGGTAAGTTTTGGCAAACTCCAGCCGGGCTTTTTTATGTCTCGGGGTAAGAAGTGGGGTCTTCCTGGGTCTCCTACCATACAGCCCCTTTTCATTCAGATGCCGATGGATAGTACGGGTTGACACTTTTGTACCCTCGGACTGCAAGGCAGCTTGAACTTGTTTGTATGTTAGTCGAGGTTCTTTATCCAACATCCGCACAATCTTGCATTGAAATCTCTTGTCAATTTTTCTTTTTCGTCCACATCTAGGGAGGTTAGCCACAGTGCCATGGGCTTTAAACTTCTTGATGACACTGCGCACGGTAGACACAGGAACATTCAGGTCTTTGGAGATGGACTTGTAGCCTTGAGATTGCTCATGCTTCCTCACAATTTGGTTTCTCAAGTCCTCAGACAGTTCTTTGGACTTCTTTCTTTTCTCCATGCTCAATGTGGTGCACACAAGGACATAGGACAGAGGTCGAGTCAACTTTAATTCATGTCAACTGACTGCAAGTGGGATTTAGTTATTGCCAACACCTGTTAGGTGCCACAGGTAAGTTACAGGTGCTGTTACAGTGCCAATACTTTTGTCCACCCCCTTTTTATGTTTGGTGTGGAATTATATCCAATTTGGCTTTAGGACATTTCTTTTCGTGTTTTTTCATTTAAGACAAATTAAATGAAGATAATAATACCAAATAATTTATGTTTGCAATCATTTTCAGGAAGAAAATGAGTATTATCTGACAGAATTGCAGGGGTGTCAATACTTTTGGCCATGACTGTATAATACTAGATGATGGTCCGATTCGAACGCATCGGGTATTCTAGAATATGTATGTATGTATGTATATAGCAGCAACATAGTATATAGCACAGGCCACGACATATTCTAGTATAGCCGATGCGTTAATACAGGCCACGCAGTATATAACACAGCCCAAACAGTATATAACATTGCCCACATAGTATATAACACTGCCCACGTAGTACATAACATTGCCCACGTAGTATATAGCAGCCACACAGTATATAAAACAGCCCACATAGTATATAACACAGCCCAAGCAGTATATAACAGCCCACGCAGTATATAACATTGCCCACATAGTATATAGCACAGCCTACGCAGTATATAGCAGCCATGTAGTATATAACGCAGCCCACGCAGTATATAACGCAGCCCACGCAGTATATAACACTGGCCACGTAGTATATAGCAGCCACGCAGTATATAACAGCCACATAGTATTTAGCAGTGTGGGCACCATATCCCTGTTAAAAATAATTAAAATAAAAAATAGTTATATACTCACCCTCCGTTGTCCAGCAAAGCTCTCTTGATGCGCGCGGCTGCCGCCAGCTTCCGTTCCCAGGATGAATTGCTAAATTACCCAGATGACGTAGCGGTCTCGCGAGACCGCTAAGTCTTCTGGGTAATTTCGCAATGCATCTCTGGGAACGGAAGCTGGCTGCAGGCGCGCGTGCCTCGGCGGACGACGGAAGGTGAGAATAGCAGGTTTTTTTATTATTTTTAACATTAGATCTTTTTACTGTTGATGCTGCATAGGCAGCAGCAATAGTAAAAAGTTGGTCACACAGGGTTAATAGCAGCGTTAACGGAGTGCGTTACCTGCGGCATTATGCGGTCCGTTAACGCTGCCATTAACCCTGTGTCAGCACTGAGTGGAGGGGAGTATGGAGCGGGCGCCGGGCACTGACTGGACAGGAGTAGGGAGGGACTAATTCTCGGCCGGGCTGTGGCTGTAACTGATTGGTCGCGGCAGCCAGGACAGGCAGCTGGCAAGACCAATCAGTGATGTGGGATTTCCGGTACGGAAGTTGCTGACAGACAGACGGAAGTACCCCTTAGACAATTATATATATACTAGATGGTGGCCCGATTCTAACACATCGGGTATTCTAGAATATTCATGTCCACGTAGTATATTGTCCAGCCACGTAGTATATTGCCCATCGACGTAGTATATTGCCCAGCCACGTAGTATCTTGTCCAGCCATGTAGTATATTGCACAGCGACTTAGTATATTGCCCAGCCACGTAGTATATTGCCCAGCCACGTAGTATATTGCCCAGCCACGTAGTATATTGCCCAGCCACGTAGTATATTGCCCAGCCACGTAGTATACAGCACAGAGCCACGTAGTATATTGTCCAGCCACGTAGTATATTGCACAGCGACGTAGTATATTGCCCAGCCTTGTAGTATACAGCGTAGAGCCACGTAGGATATTGCCCAGTGACATACTATATTACCGAGCCACGTATGTCACAGGTTAAAAAAATAAAAAATAAACATACTCACCTAACGATCCGAGGGCCCCTTGTAGTTGAACATACTCACCATTCTTGTCCCTGCTCCTCAGCGTCCCGTCTCTCCGGTTCCTGAGATCTAACTGCGCTGTGCAGATGGGCGCGCGGCTGCCGCCATCTTGCGTTCCCAGGATGCTTTGCGAAATTACCCATATGACTTAGCAGTCTCGCGAGACCGCTAGGTCTTATGGGTAATTTCGCAAAGCATCGCTGGGAAAGGAAGATGGCGGCAGGCGCGAGCGGCTCAGCGGACAACGGAGGGTGAGTATAGCAGGTTTTTTGTTTTTGTACTATTTTTACATGACTTTCTTTTACTGTTGATGCCGCCTAGGCAGCATCAATAGTAAAAGGTTGGGGACACACAGGGTTAATAGCGGCGGTAACGGAATGCGTTACCGCCGGCATTAACCCTGTGTTAACGGTGACCGGAGGGGAGTATGGAGCGGGCGCCGGGGACACTGACTGCGGGGAGTAAGCAGCGGAGTGCTGGGGACACTGACTGCGAGGAGCGGTGCGCCGGGGACACTGACTGCGGGGAGCGGAGCACTGGGGACACTGACTGTGGGGAGTGGAGCACCGGGGACACTGACTGCGGGGAGTGGAGCACCGGGGACACTGACTGCGGGGAGCAGGCGCCGGGCACTGACTGCGGGGAGTGTAGAGCGGCCATTTTCTTCCGGACTGTGCCCGTCTCTGATTGCTCATGGCTGTTTTGCGGCGACCAATCAGCGACTTGGATTTCCATGATAGACAGAGGTCACGACCAATGAATATCTGTGACAGAAGGACAGACAGACAGAAGTACCCCTTAGACAATTATGTATATAGATATAGATAAGGCACAAAGTGCAACATAGTTGCTGTAGGTTATACCTGCACAGATGGTCTATCTTTATATTAAGCAGTGGGTAAAGCACCATAACAGTCTAAACACAAGTGGTCATAGTACAGAAAAAGCACTTACTAGTGTAAATGTAGCGGTTTAGAGTGTCCCCGCCGCCCAAACCCACGTTTTGTTAAGACTTCTTCATGCGCCTCCAGAAGAAGTCTTAATGAAATGTTCGTTGGGGCGGCAGGGAAACTCTAAATCGCTATTTTGGTCTCATCTGACCATATGACCTTCTCCCATGCCTCCTCTGGAACATGAAGATGGTCATTGGTGAACTTCAAACTAGCCTGTACATGTGCTGGCGTGAGCAGGGAGGCCTTGCATTTCATGCAGGATTTTAATTCATGACAATGTAGTGTGTTACTAACGGTAATGTTTGAGACTGTGGTCCCAGCTCTCTTCAGGCCATTGACCAGGTCCTCCAGTGTAGTTCTGGGCTGATTCCTGGCCTTCCTCAGAATCATCCTTACCCCACGAGGCGAGATCTTGCCTAGTGCCCCAAACCGAGGAAGATTGACAGTCATCTTGTATTTCTTCCAACGGTTGTTGTCTTCTCACCAAACTGCTTGCTTTTGTCCTGTAGCCCATCTCAGCCCTGTGCAGGTCTACAATTTTGTCCCTGGTGTCCTCAGACAGCCCTTTAGTCATTGCAATGGTGGAGAGTTTGAAGTATGATTGATTGAGTGTGTGGACCGTTGTCTTTTATACAGGTAACGAGTTCAAACTGGTACCATTAATACAGGTAAGGAGTGCAGAGTAGGAGGACTTCTTAAAGAAAAACAAACAGGTCTGTGAGAGCCAGAATTCTTGCTGGTTGATAGTTGATCAAATACTTATTTCATGCAATAAAATGCAATTTAAAGGGAATCTGTCACCTCAAAAATCGTATATCAGATAAGGCCACCGGCATCAGTGGCTTATCTACAGCATTCTGTTATTCTGTAGATAAGCCCCCAATGTATCCTGAAAGATAAGAAAAACAAGTTAAGGTACCGTCACACTCAGCGACGCTGCAGCGATATAGACAATGAGCCGATCGCTGCAGCGTCGCTGTTTAGGTCGCTGTAGAGACGTCAAACACAGCAGCTCCAGAACGATGCAGGAGCGATACTGTGACGTAACGGCGACTCACTTATCGTTGTAGCTGGTTGTTAGCTCCATGTTAAAACATTGCTGGCATCGTTGCTTTTGATGTCAAACACGACGATACATGCCGACCTGACGACCAAATAAAGTTCTGGACTTTTAGCTCCAACCAGCGATATCACAGCGGGATCCAGATCGCTGCTGCGTGTCAAACACAATGAGATCGCTATCCAAGATGCTGCAATGTCACAGATCGTTGTCGTTCTCGTTGTAAAGTTGCTGAGTGTGAAGGTACCTTTTGATTATCCTCACCCAGGGGCAGTTCCGGTGCGGTCCGGTCCAATGGACATTGCGGTCCGGGTCCAGCACCTCCTATCTTCATACGATGATGTCCTCTTCTTGTCTTCCTGCCGCGGCTCTGGCGCAGGCGTACTTTGTCTTTCCTGTTGAGGGCAGAGCAAAGTACTGCAGTGTGCAGGCGCCGGGCCTTTCTCTGGCCTTTCCTGGCGCCTGTGCACTGCAGTACATTGCTCTGCCCTCAACAGGGCAGACAAAGTACGCCTGCACCACAGTCGCGGCAGGAAGACAAGAAGAAGACGTGATCGTATGAAGATGGGAGGCGCCGGAAAGCAGCGGGACCGCCCCTGGGTGAGATTAATATAACCTGTTTTTCATACCTTTCCGGTTACATCTTGGGCTTATCTACAGCATTACAGAATGCCGGTGGCCTTATCTCATACGATTTTTCGGGTGACAGATTCCCTTTAATGACTTAAAAGTCATACAATGTGATTTTCTGTTTGTTTGTTTGTTTTTTGTTTTGTTTTGTTTTTAGGATTCTGCCTCTTTTAGTTGAAGTGTACCTAAGATAAAAATGACAGACTTTTCAATTCTTAGTAGATGGGAAAACTTGCAAAATCGTCCTTGTATCAAATACTTATTTTCTCTGTAGTAGTATAACGCACCTCACTATTAGTATAACCCACAGCCCATATCCTCCATATAGTATTAACGCACAGCCCATAATCCTTCCTTTAACATAATGCACCCCCTTATTCCGCCACATAATGTATTGCACAGTCCATATTACTTTTTATTACTTTTTTTTTAGAAGATGGATGAAATAAATAGCAATTCTGATGTTTTTACTTTTAAATAACCTGATATTTTTTGGGTTGGGTCATCACGGAGGTGGTCATAATAAATATTTGCAATAGATTTTAGATTATTCTTAATATAAATATATATATATATATATATATATATATATATATATATATATATATATATATATATACATATACTCACAGTCAAGCACTTGTTGTAGAATGTGTCTTCCCTAGTTATTGATGGTCACTTTGATTCCCATGTGCATGCTTTGATTAGTTGATGATGCATCAATTAATGTCTGTTTCTATTTCTGTGTTCGGTAGCAAAACAATCGTTTGTATTGTTGAGGCTGTGTCATATTTAATTAGCCAGGTTATCAGTTTCTCATCTCTGTGGAAAATTGACAATAGTCTGCTTTGCATAATGAGAAATCTCATTAGTTTATCTTAGAAGGTTTCCTCTCGCCACCTCTTGCTTTGACCTACTCTAACAGGAATAACTGAACATTTCAATTTCTCGGTAAAAAAAACCGAGGGCTGTGCATTATTTGGAATACATTACCAGATGTTGATTGTTCAGTTTTTAACCTTCAAATTTGTTTAGATTTGAATTACAGTGCAATCAAACAATTCACATTATGGCAGTAAACCTGATAAGCAACCTGGTACTGATGCTTTATGCATTGTTGTTTAAAGCTAATTTTGGTTGAAGGGATTTTGTGAGACGTGGCTTGCTGATGGCGGGATAAAGACGAGCTTTTGCTGAGCTCCTGCTGAACCCATAGTGTTATCGTGTATCTCCAGCCTTTCTTCACCTCTACAACTATGTTCATGTATGCAGGAAAACCCTTGTGTGGGACCAATGACCTCGGAAGCAGATATTTCACACTACCTGGGGCACAGACCATCTCGCTCAGCACTGGAGACACAGTCAAACATGGCGCTCTTGCCAGACAGGTATGGAGGTAGCGCGGACTCCGGTATGAAGGTAGCGGTGGCCTCAGGCCCTCATCATTTGGCGGTTCAAGTGGTACCAGCATTTGTTGACCCTTCCCCCAGCCCTCTGGAGATGAGTGGATGATCCATACCCACAATAAAAGATCTAGAGGCCGTGTTTGGCAGGCTGGAAGATATCCAGGCCTGCGCTATTGCATCTGTTAAAAAAGACATTATGTAATAGAATGGATGATTTTGAGGCTGACACAACATGCCTATATCAAAAAATGGAGGAGCATCATCTTATCTTATCTGAGCATACTACCCAGATCTTGGACCTTCTATCACATCTCGATAACATTGAAAATCGTCACAGACAAAATAATTTGTGTGTCCGTGGCTTATCTGAACAAATAACTGCACATGCTGGAAAAAACTGTTAGCATTTTATTTTGTGGCCTATTAAGGAGCAAGGAGGATTAAAATTTTGAAGTGAACAGGATTCACAGAGCACATGGCCCTAAAGTTTTTATGGCTTCAAGACTACGTGATGTCATCTGTCTTATTAATTTTTACAAGGAGAAGGAAACTATACTGCAAGCAGTAAGAGCCAAAAGAATATCCAAATTAAGGGAGCAACATTTTGATTCTTCCGGTCCTAGCCAGACGCACACTCCAGGTTTGCAGAGAATTAAAACCAAGGGCTCTCTTAATGCTGGGGGTTCCCTATCCAGTTAATGGCAAAAAAAGATGGATGATCTGCCATGTTTAAGAACCTGACGGAATTTTCCTGATCTCCTGTCCTCCTTCGAATTGCCACAGATCCAGCTACCAGATTTCCAGACTCTCCCATGTCCTATCACCACTAGTTTCACGTGTGGAATGGGAGACAGTCCAACCAACCTCTGAAATCACAACATCTGTACCGCCGCCATGGAAATCACCAGGACACGAGGTAATCACCAGGATGACTGTTTAATATCTGGCCATGTCCAGGCACGTAATACGAGATCGTCACAAAAGTTATCTGAGTGTTGGTTGGGCGTCTTCTCTGCCCGAATATTCCAGGGCACTTTTGAAACCTTCTGACACCTAATCTCTTGTCACCCCCTTTTTTTTTCTTTTCTCTTTCTTCCTTTCTCCTCATCCCCTCATTTCTTATCTACATTGTGCGAGTACACTATCCAGGTTTCTGTTAAATGAGAAATATTGAACAGAAGTAAATCCTGTTATGGCTTCCTCAACTCCATCTAGGCTTAGGGGCCTGTTTAATAGGCCTGCTTTTCTCCTTTTAGGAGTTAGCAACTTAGTTTGGTTTTTGGAAGCTAGTGCTTCCAGCATTGTATGCTTCCCCACTGTCTGTTTTGTTAGTCTTGTTTGTCAGGTTTGTCTGTTTTTTTTTTTTATCATTCCCCTCACCCCCTTTTTATGGTGTTTATGGTTAAGTTGTCTTTTTCATCCTTCAATGTCAGGGGGTTGAATAGCTCAGTGAAACGCAGTCTGATATTGTACTACCTACATAAAAAAAGAATTGCAGCAGTCCTGTTTCAAGAAACACACTTACGTCATCATCTGTTCCTAAATGTTCAAATAGGAACTATAATATCTGATCACATTCCATCAATCCGAATAACAAAACAAAAGGAATTTCTATTGCTTTTCAAGTCTCTACCTGTTAAGATTTTGGAGTGAAAGTCTGATGCTGATGGTAAATCTTTCTCAGAGCCTATTTTGCTAGCAGGAAAACTGTAATTGCTAATGCTTATTTTCCCAACACAGATGAAAAATCATTTGGGGGCAGGGTTCTTCAGGTGTTGGACAAGTTCGCTGGGGGTTCCTCTATTATACTGGGAGGAGACTTCAACATTCCCTTTGATTCTTCAATGGGTAGGTCATCCATTTCTCCCTTGGTGGTCCATAGCATCAGAAATATTGATGAGCGAGTGTACTCGTTGCTCGGGTTTTCCCGAGCACGCTCGGGTGACCTCTGAGTATTTATGACTGCTCGGAGATTTAGTTTTCATCCCGGCAGCTGAATGATTTACCGCTACTAGCCTGATTGATTACATGTGGGGATTCCCTAGCAACCAGGCAACCCCCACATGTACTTAGGCTGGCTACTAGCTGTAAATCATTCAGCTGCCGTGATGAAAACTAAATCTCCGAGCACTAACAAATACTCGGAGGTCACCCGAGCAATGAGTACACTCGCTCATCACTAATCAGGAAGCTTGTTTTGAAGCTTCATTTAATAGATCTGTGGCGCATGCTCCATCCGGCAAGGATGGAATGAATAAATTTGTGTGAACATTGCATCAATACCGTTTTCTGTGCCTACCTCAAGCAGCTGAGTGAGTACAAACCCCTACAAAAAGTACACATCAGGGGTGCCTCCTGTCCCCTATTCTTTACATATTGGTTATGGAAGAATTGGCCAATGCTGTTAGGTCCAATCCTTCCATTCAGGGAATTTCAGTGGGTAATAGAACACATAAAATGTCAGTTTTTGAGGTAGACCGGTTACTCTATATTACTTCCCCATGCATCTCATCCCAGTGATCTTAGAAGAATGTAAAAGTTTTTTTTAACTTTTATCTAACTTTAAAGTGAAAAATTCTAAATCAGAGATTCTTAACATTAGGATAGCCGGGATGTAGGCTCTAAGGGTATGTTTCCACGTGCAGGAAACGCTGCGTGTCTGACGCTGCATAGAGCCGCAGCGTCAGACACGCAGCGTCCGGATGTTACAGCATAGTGGAGGGGATTTAATGAAATCCCGTCTCCACTATGCGTGGTAACATGCACGCGGCGGCCCTGCAATTCCGGACATGCTGCGCGTCTTTTCAGATCGCAGCATGTCCGTATATCTTGTGGCGACGCTGCAAGGTATAACACTGGGCCCTATGCATGGGGTGCGATGATGCCGGATGTATGCTGTGAACACATCCGGCATCTTCGCGTCCCAGAAGGGGGCGGGGCTTAGCGCAGAGCGGCAAAGCCGCTCCGACGATACCGCCGGCCATCCTGAAAGTGGACACATACCCTTAGCCTTAGTTTCTTATTCCATTTCAAGTGGAGAAACGATCATATTAAATATTTGGGGATTACTATCCCAGCTGATATTACCCAGTTGTACCCCCTTAACTTTCTACCTCTTGTCAGTAAAGTTGAGAGGGATTTATTTAACTTCTCTGGCCTCTCGGTCTACTGGTTGGATAGGATTAATATCTTGAAGATTGATATTCTCCCAAGGATACTTTACCTGTTTCAGACTACCCCATCTAATTTCCCGAGGTAATTCTTTCATAAACTTAAGATGTTATTGTGCAAGTTAATCTGGGATACTTTGAGAGCTATACTCTCCTATTCTGTTCTGTCTGGCTGCAGAATTAGGGGGTGGGACAGGGGTACCAGACTTCTGGGCATACAATAAAGCTTAAAAGCTAACAATAAAACTCTCCAATAAAATATGGGCTGAATTGGAGGAGTCCTTGAACCCGATGTCACAAACTAGACTTCTCCTGAAGGGGTGGGCGGGATCGCGTCTTACGGTATGAAGACCATTCTTGACACCTCTTTATAATACTCTATCTAGCTTGGACAAGGTATAATATCTCCTCATTGCCTGGTCCGATATCACCGTTGTTACGAAGTGTGCAAGATCCTAACTATTTACATTTTTCTGCTCTGTCAAAAACCAATCTTTCAAATGAGACATGTTGTTTCCAATCAGGGATTTTGGACTACTGAGAAAGTAATCTCTCCTGTGAGTTTGTATAATCAGGCATGTATGGAGTATGGCCGCATACATAGTCTTTTCCATTCACTACCACATAAAGAGTACTGAGTGAGGCCCCTGTGTTTGAAAATTATGTACCAAAGAGGAGATGCCTTCCCATTGTGTTTGTTTGATATATGGTCTGCTGAAGGAGGCGAAGTGCGCAAATATTTTGGTTCCGTTTCAAAGATTACGGAAGCCCGAACTCAACAGAACATTCTCTTCCAATGAGTGGGAACATTTTTGACCCTCAACCACAATATCTCTGTATCCTGTCACATTCAGAAAAAAAATAATAAGATCCTTGCCAGGTGGTATAAGCCCCTATATGGCATTCATCAAATGTTTCCCGGGGCCTCCAATAAATGTTAAAGATGTAATCTGGAAATAGGTAATAATACTCATATTTGGTGGGCTTGTCCGAGAAACAGTAGACTCTGGAGCTTAATCTTTGACTTGTCTAACAGATTGTGTGGTACAAATTTATAAAACTTCCCCAGAAGCCATTTTTCTCTCCATTCTCCCAATGTCGATTTCTTCCATCAAGAAAGGACTCTCTTGAATTTTTTTTGGCAGCAACAATACAAGTTATTCCCCGACACTGAAGATTGCTTACTCCTCCATCCAAATTAGGTAAAATCTGTGGACTTGCTAATTGGAACAGAAGACTTAATAATCTTTGATTGGTTATGTTCTGGGTCATATGAATATTATATGAGGGCCTTGTTTCCTTGGTCGACTTTTAGAAGCTCCCCTGACTTTGAGCCTTGGTTAAACACACCTTATTGATTTAGATATGCCGCAAACTTATTAATATCATGATTATTCCTCTATCTTTTATTGTGATTTCCCTTTTGTTCTTCCCTCAATATGATATGTTTTTATTCCTCCCCACTCATCCCCTTGTGTGTGGTACTGTTTAAAGTATGTTCCTCATATTAATCTCATATTTGTTAAGACTGTAATCTGGATTGATTTCTTAAGGGAGCAAGAAAGCATTTTCTTATTACCATATACCAGTATCCAGGTTTTGTTGCTTTTAATTTCATATATATTTATGTCTATTTGTTAAAGCTTGTTTTCTGAAAACAATAAAAATTTTATTGAACCATAAAGGGATTGTGTAACATTTAGGCCACGTTCACACGTTCAGTATTTGGTCAGTATTTTACCTCAGTATTTGTAAGCCAAAACCTGAAGTGGGACAGTCAGAGGAAAAGTATAATAAAAACACGTCACCACTTCTGTATTTTTCACCCACTCTTGGTTTTGGATTACAAATACTGATGTAAAATACCAGCCAAAGACTATGTGACCATATCCTTATATCTCATCTGTCTGATCAGCAGACATAATATTATAGAGCAGAAGGAGCGGAGACGATTAGTATATTGGTTTGTGGGTCTAGTGGCCAGCTCTATTTGTTCCTTGACAGCATTCCCAATGCAAGTTTTCTAATTTGAGGTATCTGATAATATTATTAAACTATTATTACATATTGAGATAGAATCTTGGAGATGGGAGTAATAAAAAAAAAACTAATTGTACCAAATTTGTTCCAAAACACTATATCAATTTGCCTAGCTCCTACTGGTCTATAATATGCTGCCCATGGATAGGGTTACATGCATAATAAGACGGCTTCCTTTAATAATAGCAGTGAATGGAAATTTGTTTGATTGGAAAATAATAGAAAACAGTCTGTACACATGCTGTTTGAAAAACATTAAATGGGTTGTCTGGTCCACAACAAACTACACTCTATGTGAATGCAGACTTATGAAACCTCATAGTGCACGCACTGTTCACTGTTAGGATTTTCTGGTGTCAGTGGAAATGTAGCAAGAAGCCATGATGTCTTTGAAGAACTGTTGCAGGATGTGCCATTAATGAGGAGAGACTGCCATCTGCTGCCCAGCCAAAATTAAGCAGAAACAAAGTGGGAGCGACCTCTGGTTCTGGATGGGATTAGGTGACCCACAGGAAGGACTTCCATGATATAAAAGCCCTGTGCACCCAACCACGAGCAGATTTGGCACCAGGAAAGAGAGCGGGGCAGACGTGCAACAGAGACACCGCTGAGACCAACGTGACAGGCGTAAGCGGGAAGTCTGCGTCACCACCTGGCAAGGTCTGCATTCCCCGGAGGATATCCCCAAGTACCGCTTACGCTGGTCAGGGCCAGTATCTGTGCCCTGCACTGGTCAAGCCTCCGAAGCCTGACTACACCTGCCAAGAGCTGAGGCACAGTTCTCTACTTCCCGAGCCTGAGCGATTTCCGCCTAGAGAAGAGCTGTGCTGAGGCTGCGAAAGAAGAGGCAAGCCTGTGATTGCAGTGGATCACATCAAGTGAGCAGGGCCGCCACTTCCTGCAATTACCTATTTTACTGGGGTCAGCTGGGACTAGGATTACTGGTTGGGAGAGGACCGATTGATGCATGGGAGGCTCAACATCAGGAAGAGACTTGCGGCCTAGCGGGTAAATCCGGTGATCCCCGCTAGAACCAGAGCTTGTAGAGGGAACTCACATGGTGACTTCCACCTTTCTGAACATGACAGAAGGGTATCCGTGAGTCAAAATAGCTTCGATGCTGCATAATATTTTTTTAACCAGTTCCCTTCCAACCCCCCAAGTACATGTTACGGTTACCATATAAAAACTTTACACTGAAATTGGATTGAATGGCCACAGCAACCTTTTATTAACATTTAATAAAACAATTTGACAGTAAAGCCAAAAAGGGGATGGTCCTCGAAGCCCCAAAAAACACCTAAGCCAAAGTATCCTCAGCCCACCATGGCTCCAGGTCAAGTCTTACCCCCTGCCGCTATACACCAGCTCGGGGGCAGATAATAACCAACCTGGCCGAACCACTAAACCATTGATGGGTCCCTTGATTAACCCTTCCATAGGATTGAACAGACCCCGTCCATCCGAAATTTACTTAGGGGAGTCCAGGACCTCATGAGATCCCCTCTACCAATCCACCATTTCCATTTCCACCAACTTCGAGGACCTCCTTCCCCCCACGCCCCGCTGCCATGACGTAATAACAAAATAAACTTACATTCAATGATTAAGCGAATACCACGATGACCTTTTGTACTCATGACTTCATCTAAGCATGAAGATAACTATAATCAAAAATAAAGGGAGGGTGGGTTGGAGCTTTTTACCTAACCCGTTGCCCCAATAATATGGCTTTCTCTATTTATATTTCCCCCGTTTAGACCGCCTCTGCCCCCTCCCTCTCCGTGATCTCGTCGTCCACACTTAACACAACACTGCCATTAACCCCTTACTTACTTTTTTAACCTAATTCGCTCCTGTATTCCCACGTCTCCTTGTCATGTCGGCCTCCCTTAAAGGGGCCGATGGCCCAGTTCAGCCTCTCTGGACATTAACATTTAAAGAGTGAAAGACTTTTTTGGTTATTCTAAACTTATTATTTGTTCTACTGTTGGTTTGCATAGTTACTAACACTAATTGTTTAAAGTTACTTTTGTATATAAATAGCATTATATCAACCCCTGCCTGTTCCAACCTCATAATCTCTGTTCGTTGCATCCAGACACCTCCATTACATAGAGAATGGCAGTCATATGACAATTCTGTTCTGCCCATTGTTGGGGTTTTGTGTGAAACTGTCAAATTTGCCTTTTTCCCTCAGTTTTTTTGTTTTATTCCTATACACACAGGAAATAAACGTGTATAACAAAACACGTGTAACTGCCATAAATTTCTGGGAGAAATACTTCATTTTCTGGAACAATTTCAAGGGTGCCAACACTTTCGGCCATGACTGTGATGTATAAATATATATTAGTATATATATTTAGTTCTTAACTTAGTTTTTTTATACTATGATGATTAAAAAAAATAAAGCTTGAGTTAAGTATCGCCATAATTGTACTGACCTTTATTGCCACGTCATCTTTACAGCAGATTGAATGTCATGAAAATAAAGCTCAGTATACTAAGGCTTTATTGTATTTTTTCCCATTAAAAACATTGATTTTTTTCCTGTTTTTTTTAGCGCATTATATGGTAATGTGAATGGTATCATTCAAAATGAAATTTCACCCAGCAAAAAAAAGACAAACCTACAGCTAGGATGACTAAAAGACATAAAAGTTATGGCTTTTAAAGGGGCATTTACTCTACAAGATAATAATGAACGATCGTTCTTAAAAACACTTGTTTCATGATTATCTTACATGTGACCGCAAGATTTGCATACTTCTGGCCAACTAGACATACAAGGCCTTGCTCAATTCACTTGTATTGAGCAAAGCCATTCATGTCTAGTCTGCATGTGACCACACGTATGCAAATCGTATATTTGTGGTCACATGAATGCCTGCACCCGGTGAAATCTGTAATCACATAAGGGCGCCTGCAGACTTTAACCCCAACCTACACAAACCCTTTAATGAAATAAATTAAGAAATTACGTTCAAACAAAGTGTATTCTATAGAATAGTGGAATATAGGAGCTCTATAAAAAGAAGTATTACGTGGATTCAGACAGGTTTGGACTTGTATGTCAGAGGGCAAAACTTCTAAAAATAGAAGTATCAAAAACCTAGAAAGCATGCTGATCTTGACAAGGATCCTTCACCCCTGACTGATGTGGGAATGGTGCAGCGTTAATCTGACTCGCACAGTATGAAAAGTGAAATGTGTAATAATTGGTGCCCAAAAAACATGATGTTTCACATTGCAGTGTATAGGACAACTGCCCATGCCAAATCTGAGACCTATATATTCCACAGTGTGAAATGTTCGTCATATCTTGGCATTCACGCTTTAATATCTATGTGCATCCTCTTTTATGCAGCACAAATATTATTAGAAATGTGTAATTTTTTTGATACTTTTTGTGTATGCATTCTGAGAGCGTTTATCTGTCCTATTATGTGTGTTTTATATTTTTATTTATTTATTAAAGATCGGCATTAAGCTCCCATTGAATAAAGAATAGTGATGAGCGAATATACTCGTTACTTGAGATTTCTCGAGCATGCTCGGGGGTCCTCCGAGTATTTTTTAATGCTCGGAGATTTAGTTTTCTTCACCGCATCTGCATGATTTACAGCTACTAGCCAGCTTGATTACATGTGGGAATTCCCTAGCAACCAGGCAACCCCCACATGTACTTATGCTAGCTAACAGATGTAAATCATTCAGCTGCGGCGAGGAAAACTAAATCTCTGAGCACTAAAAAATACTCGGAGGACCCCCGAGCGTGCTCGGGAAATCTCGAGTAACTAGTATATTCGCTCATCACTAATAAAGAAGGATTTATCTATAATAATAATAATAATAATCTTTATTTTTATATAGCGCTAACATATTCTGCAGCGCTTTACAAGCTGCGCCACCGTGCTGCCCGCAAGTGCTATAGCTGATATTAATTGTGCTGACATGAGTAATGATATCAGGAGTCGTTTAGTTGGTGGTGATGAATGGAGACAAGTAGATAGGACACAAGTCTTTTATAATCCCTGATGCAGCCATCTGATGAATCCTTTGCTTGCAGTAGTGCACAATGCGTTAAGCTTCTCTCACCTTAACACCTAACATTTAATGACATTGCAATGTGAAACTCTATGCATCCACTTTCGTTCACAGTATGGGTGATTGTTCATTGTCATTTTTTTATGAAGTCTGCGTTCCACTATTTTGGGCCGCTTAGGGTGACATGGGTTTATAAATGATAGCATCTAGCCACCAAAGTGTATAAAGATTTATGAAGCCTGACATCCTTTGGCTTACAAGGAGCAATGACATTTATTCTGGATCACATACTAAAAATATGTATATGGTATTTCAGTAATACAAAAGTAGTAATTATATTCAAACTAGATGGTGGCCCAATTCTAACGCATTGGGTATTCTAGAATATGTATGCAGCTTATTTATGAAGATTTCAGAATAATGCAATGAATACACAAGATTCGGACGGCCGGGCGCGACCAATTAGCGAAGCGTGGTTCAAATCCCGTGCCAATTCGCGGCCGGACTGTGCCTGTCTCTGATTGTTCACGGTCGGGTGCGACCAATTGGTGAAGCCAGGACCAGCTCCAGGTTTTTGAGGGCGCCAGGTGAAAGAGTCTCACAGCCCACGTAGCATATAACACAGCCCACGTAGTAAATAGCACAGCCACGTAGTATATAGCACAGCCACGTAGTATATAGCACAGCCACATAGTATATTGCACAGCAACGTAGTATATAGCACAGCCCACGCAGTATAAAACACAGCCCACGCAGTATATAGCACAGCCCACACAGTATATAGCACAGCCCAAGCAGTATATAACACAACCCACGTAGTCTATAGCATAGCCCACGCAGTATATAACACAACCCACGTAGTCTATAGCATAGCCCACGCAGTATATAACACAGCCCACGTAGTATATAACACAGCCCATGTAGTATATAACACAGCCCATACAGTATATAGCACAGCCCACGTAGTATATAGCACAGCCCACGCAGTATATAACACAGCCCACGTAGTATATAACACAGCCACGTAGTATATAACAGCCCATGCAGTATATAACACAGCCACGTAGTATATAGCACAGCCCATGTAGTATATAACAGCCCATGCAGTATATAACAGTCCACATAGTATATAACACAGCCATGTAGTATATAACACAGCCACGTAGTATATAGCACAGCCCACATAGTATATAGCACAGCGACATAGTATATAACACAGCCAACACAGTATATAATACAGCCCACGTATTATATAACACAGCCCACGTAGTATATAGCAA
This sequence comes from Ranitomeya imitator, assembly GCF_032444005.1. NCBI lineage: Eukaryota > Metazoa > Chordata > Amphibia > Anura > Dendrobatidae > Ranitomeya > Ranitomeya imitator. Next base: position 464,970,114 of record NC_091284.1, read on the forward strand.
TGTGGGCACCATATGCCTGTTAAAAAAAAAAAAAAGAATTAAAATAAAAAATAGTTATATACTCACCTTCCGGCGGACCCCGGATCCAGCCCAGGCCTTTAGCGATGTTCCTCGCGACGCTCCGTTCCCAGTAATGCCTTGTGACAATAACCTGTGATGATGTAGCGGTCTCGCAAGACCGCTACGTCATCCCGGGTCATTGCCGCAATGCATTCTTGGAACCGGAGTGTCACTAGGAGCTGGAAAGGCTGCCGTGGATGCGAGATTTCCGTGACAGACAAACAGACGGAAGTGGACCTTAGATGATTATATATATATATATATCTATATATATCTATATCTATATATCTATATAGATATAGATATATAGATATAGATATATATAGATATATATATATATATAGATATATAGATATATAGATATATATATATAGATATCTATATATTTACTTTAGTGTGTCCTTTGTCGGTTTGTAACCGAATTACTGCCACCGTGTGGTCGGATGACTACATGACACGCGAAGGCATTTATATATGTAGGTAAATAAAGGAGGACTTAACTAAATTTATACTGTATAGTACAGAGTTGGGGGAGGGTGGAGGTCACTGATCTCCCGACAGGTTGGTAAGTGTGTGCATACTTTTTTTTGTCAACTGTATCAGAAAGCAAAGCATAGATTAAAAAAATTGTGTTTTTGTAAAATAGTGAAAAAATGTGCCTAGGCCGCAGTTGTGAACAAGTCACTTTGAATATCACTAGATGGACTTTATTTGGCAGAATACACTGTGGGCCTGATCCATTATTTGCATTTTTTAAGTCCCTTTTCTTTTTGTCTTGGGGTATTAGTTGCCATTTTTTTTCTCCAAATTCTTCAAAATGGCGGATTCAGTTCATTATCTTTATTTTCGCCGCATGTTCTTGTAAATTGTTGCAAAACGTGTGCAAAAAAATTTTTTGTTGTGCATAAAATCAATTCAAGGGGTGACTGGTTGTATCTTTGTGCAAAGTCACAATTGATGAATAAGGCGAAAATATCTAGAACGCCTAAATAAACCCTGTCCCCAATGGCAAACAAAACAAAAAAAAAACCAGATGAAAGTGACTTTAAAAAACATGCAAATGAAAAGATGACTATGGCCCAAAAAAAACTGGTGCAAAACTTACAAACCTAGACAAAAACAGGCTCGATAAGTAGAATGAATCGGCCCCTGTGTTTACTTATGTAGTTCTGTTATTTTCTTCAATCTTTTCTTTACAAATTGGTCTACCTCAATGGAACAGCTAGGCAGCATGAAGCCTGGACCTTCCCTGCAATTCCATGGGGAAATAGCACTGTGGCTGACCTTGAGATGCTAGTATGATTTGGCAAATAGAAAACAGTCTTCATGTTTTGTCCTGTCAATTGCTAGTCATCTGTCAGCCATTTGCACAATGAATGTCCTACACATACTGCATATAAAGCTCATGCCCTGCAGTGAAAAACATGTTTTCCATATCCCTACCAAGTAAACACGTCGAGCTTGGCGTACTGCGTACATTCTCATCTATGGCTTCTTTGTTAAGAGATGAATGACACTGAGGTTTCACGGTAGCTGTATAAAAAGCTGGGTGTTAATTTTCTTGTGGAAGTCAAATGGTCCATTCATCGCTATATTGCTCTGGTCCACTTTTGATGCCATTTTCCGTGTGAGAAACACAACAAATAGCATTTATTAAAAAAATGTATAAACCAAGACCAACCTCACAGAGAAACAGGAGCCTCCAACTTTTGTGTCTAAAATGTGACATGTCGCAACGTTTGTGCAAATCACCGTTGCGCAACTTTTTTTTAGAGCTGTGGTTTGGCGGCGATGAAAAAACCAAGATGTTGCATATGGGCATAGTCACCTACAACTTAAAGACTAGCCATTGTTTTAATATTTAGTTCATAAATCATTAGAACATTAGAATATATGTTATGAGGGAAATCTGATTTTTTTTTTTCCCTCCACTAAGACTTTTCAATCATTTTCGCAATTCTCAATTCACGAGTAAAATCTGTATTCAGTGAAGACAGATTGATACATCACTGAGATAGAAGATGACGTTTGGTCTTTAGAAGATTCTATGTAGGGGGTGGGATCTGGAGGCAGAACTTCTCACTCCTCTCTACTGCATAGATTCAGTAGCACCTCTCATCTCCCATCTCATTGATTTAACAACCTGTCTTCAGTGAATACAGATTTTACCAGTGAATTGCACATTTTGAGAACAAAATATCAGTCCTGGAAGAGAAAAAAGTAGATTTCTCTGATAAGATATTGATTATTTTCATATGTACTATTGAGTTGAGGTCAATGGAGTTAAGTCTTGTGTGATCTATGATGAGAAAAAAATACTAAAACAGTTTTTACTACATTAGGGAAAAGGTTTAAGTTCTAGGTTGCAAAGCAACAACTTTGACTGTCTTTATATTGCATGACAGATATTTCTGTGTAGCCCTAGCCCAAAGAGGATGTTCGACAATGATAAAAATGTTCTGTGGTGTTGAAAGTGAAATAAAATATTAATAATTTTTTTTTTATTAAAAACATCACTAACTGATTTCTAGCTGTCTTGCAATCCAAGGATATTGTAGAGTCTTCTGTGAGCTGGAACGCTTTGGTTGTTTCCACATAATCACCTTATGGAGAAGATTAGTTGTCTCAGCTGATGAACTGAGCAAGACAAGACAGACAGGCCTCCTCATCATATCACCAACACAGGGTTAGGAAGGAAACCTTTCTACAATGTGATGGTAAGATGAGGTGTCATAGCTTAGGGGAGAACTTCTGAGTCATTCTTGACCATGTATCATGTACCATCGAAACCTTCAAAAAGAGCCTGAAGACTCACTTCTTCCGACAAGCCTATAACCTGCAGTAACCACCGATCGACCAAACCGCTGCATTACCAGCTCTACCCTCGCCTACTGTATTCTCACCCATCCCTTGTAGATTGTGAGCCTTAGCGGGCAGGGTCCTCTTTCCTCCTGTACCAGTTGTGACTTGTATTGTTTAAGATTATTGTACTTGTTTTTATTATGTATACCCCTCCTTACATGTAAAGCTCCATGGAATAAATGGCGCTATAACAATAAATAATAATAATAATAATAATGTATGGTCAATCTCAATTGAAATGAACAGGATTATCAAAAGTCCTTCCATTTAGTTGATAGTGACTGTTCATTCAAGGTCTTATTTCCATGAAGACATGTGGCTCTCGGGCCTATGTTATATATCTTACTGGTGTCTGCCAGCTTGGTGCACTACCACCAGGTGTGGCAAACAACTATGAAGAGAAAGTCTCCAGATGGAGACTTTTGTGAGTAGTGCAGCACAGAAGAGCAGATCTGAATGTGTGTAAACTTGTGTGGAGTGGAGGATAAATATAGTAAACTGGAGATAGGATGATACTGCCAGTTAGAAGGATTGCTTGAAGCTGGCTGCAGTAGTGTGGAGAATGTGGTTGATCCAAGAATACAGAAAGGGGGTAAAGTGGGAACCCCAGAATATACGTTTACTGCCTATAAGGCTGGTTTCACACGTCAGTGTCTCCGGTACGTGAGGTGACAGTTTCCTCACGTACCGGAGCCACTGACACACGTAGACACATTGAAATCAATGCATCTGTGCAGATGTCATTGATTTTTTGCGGACCATGTCTCCGTGTGCCAAACACGGAGACATGTCAGTGGGTCCGTGTAAAACACGTACCGCACACGGACGTTGTCCGTGTGCAGTCCGTGTGCCATGCAGGAGACAGCACTACAGTAAGCGCTGTCCCCTCCCACTGGTGCTGAAGCCGCCATTCATATCTTCTCTGCAGCAACGATTGCTGTAGAGAAGGTATGAATGTTCCTTTTTTTTTTTGTTTTTCTCGTGTTTAAAATAAAGATCCATGTCCCCAAACCCCCCTCCCACCCCCTGTGCGCCCCCCCCCCCCCACGCTGTTCTTAAAATACTCACCCGGCTCCCTCGCTGGCTGGCGCTGCTTCCTGTCCTGGTCGCACCTTCTACTGTACGTGGGGCCGCCGACTACAGTCATGAATATGCGGCTCCACCTCCCATAGGGGTGGAGCCGCATATTCATTACTGTAAATGAGCGGCCCCACGTGACCGCTCATACAGTAGAAGGTGCGGCCAGGACAGGAAGCAGCGCCAGCGAAGGAGACCGGGTGAGTATTTTAAGAACAGCGGGCGGGCACACGGGGTGGGAGGGAAGTGGGGACATGGATCTTTATTTTAAACATGAGAAACAAAAAAAAAGGAATATTCATATGTTCTCTACAGCAAACACTGCTGCAGAGAAGATATGAATGGCGGCTTCAGCACGATGCAAGGGACAGCGCTAAACTTTAGCGCTGTCTCCTGCACGGTACGTGTGGTACCCAGTCGGCACACGGGCGGCACACGTGTGCCACACTGATGTGCCGCAGAAACGCACGGGCGCACGAACACGGATAATTCCGGTACCGATTTTTCCAGTACCGGAATTATCTGGACGTGTGAGACTGGCCTAAGGGAGGAGGCACAAGGCTTGGGGGTGCTTTCCATGGGAAGCGTTTTCTGTAATTGTATCATGAGTGTGGGGCTATTGGTATCACTATGGTGTAAAGGTACCGTCACACTTAGCGACGCTGCAGCGATACCGACAATGATCCGGATCGCTGCAGCGTCGCTGTTTGGTCGCTGGAGAGCTGTCACACAGACCGCTCTCCAGCGACCAACGATGCCGGTAACCAGGGTAAACATCGGGTAGCTAAGCGCAGGGCCGCGCTTAGTAACCCGATGTTTACCCTGGTTACCATCCTAAAAGTAAAAAAAAAACAAACACTACATACTTACCTACAGCCGTCTGTCCTCCAGCGCTGTGCTCTGCACTCCTCCTGTACTGTCTGTGTGAGCACAGCGGCCGGAAAGCAGAGCGGTGACGTCACCGCTCTGCTTTCCGGCTGACCGACGCTCACAGCCAGTACAGGAGGAGAGCAGAGCACAGCGCTGGAGGACAGACGGCTGTAGGTAAGTATGTAGTGTTTGTTTTTTTTTTACTTTTGGGATGGTAACCAGGGTAAACATCGGGTTACTAAGCGCGGCCCTGCGCTTAGTTACCCGATGTTTACCCTGGTTACCAGTGAAGACATCGCTGGATCGGTGTCACACACGCCGATCCAGCGATGTCAGCAGGAGTCCAGCGACGAAATAAAGTTCTGGACTTTATTCAGCGACCAACGATCTCCCAGCAGGGGCCTGATCGTTGGTCGCTGTCACACATAACGATTTCATTAACGATATCGTTGCTACGTCACAAAAAGCAACGATATCGTTAACAATATCGTTATGTGTGAAGGTACCTTAAGGGGAATGGGTCCCACTGAATGTAGCTCAAGCCCATCTATCAGAGCTGAATGTGGCTCTCAAGGTAAGAAAGGTTGGTGACCACTGCATTTAAAGAAAAGCAAAAAACTCTTAAATCCAGTGTGGACAGTATGCACCAGTCTGAACCAGTGTGTGAATCCTTCATATGTTAACGGTTTAACTTATGGTGAAAATCTCTTTATTGGTAACACTCAGTTATGTCATTTCTTATCAGCAAACCCTGATGTTGGTAATTTTGCAATGCCCTTTTTGTTGGTACAGCTTAAAAAAACTGAAACTGTATGTGTGGCACTATGCAACCGAGGAAAAAACATAGCCATCTGCCAGAAGCCTCATCAACTATGAGAGCGACGATTGAACAAAATTTGTAACTGGTTAACCAAGGTCTACGAGCATTAAGTAAGGTTTGTTTTAGGCAGTACGGCATGCAACAGACGGCAATGCCCATCATGGGCTTGATGAATTAGTCCATTTATCTCCATTTTCTCCTCTCGTGAGAGGTCAGCCTGGGTTTCCAAGGTTTTCCTAGTACTGAGCAGATAATTTGAAATATGCATACTGCTGTGAGGATTTTATCAAGCCATTCCTTCCAGGAGTAAAGTTAAATATTTCATCTTCTAGAAATAGACAAACTCTACGCAAGCAGCTATTCAAGCAGCTGTACTACTGTGTTCAGTCAAACAAAATGAACTACTTACATTAATAGTGTTGTTATGCAATCTTTGTTATGTAATTTCAGTGTGTGCCAAAAAGTTTTTTATAATCTCAGATGTCAGATATCCCCAGCACCATATAAGTGTTGTCTCAAAGTGTCGACACAACGAAGTAGGATTTACAGAGTGATGGAATTTTATTTCAATGAGAAGGAAGAATTATTAACTCTTATTATATTGGCTTTACAATACCTGGTATTTGACGTGCGCCTCTTAGGTGTGGCTGGCACTATATGAAAAAATTGAAACTGATTTCTAGGGAATTTTTCAGAGCTGTAAATAATGTTCTCATAGCAAGTACTTGATATCTGCGCCTGCCAGCTAAGCAAACAATAATGTCCACATGTTTACAGATGTTTTATGTAATTTATATTACATTTTTATATAGCTAAAACCTGATACAAAAAGATACGGTTGGGCCACAATTGTCCCTTTGCAGCTGTTTCTCACCATTTCCTTGGACACAATGGCTCTAATATCAACCTTTGTTACATTGATCACTCTTATATTATGGCTGAATTTTTGTCTGAAGTTTTTACCTCATCTACGGTACTTCTCTTTTTGCCATGTGTTTTTTTTTTTAATAGAATAAAAGCTACATTTTATCCCTATGAGAAGTCTTTGGTGCCTCGGGTCTTCGTGAAATCATGTTGCCTTGGGCCTTGTGGGGGGTCACTCCGAGTTTGCACAGAGTGGCCATTGATGCATGAGACATATCCACTGGACTCATTGATCCCTCTTAGGGTTGGTTCACATGAGCATGTAGAAAAATTATTCCGAGTTTCATCCAGAATATTTGGGCGATTTCTTTTTTTCTTGGTTGTCATCGGTGTGTGATCTTTTTGTTCTCATCTAATTTATTGTTTTTGCACACCCATTGACTTGATTGGATGAGTCTCACCCGATTTATGCAAGAAAGTTCATGCTGCGATTTTTTTCACACTCGGACACATCTGCACTGCCCCTATTGAAAAACATTGGTTATTTTCACAGACCGCACTCGGACTGAAAATATTGTCATGTGAACGAGCCAATACGTATGCTTTCAGTCTTTTATTTGATTTATTTGACTACTTTCCCATAACATGTAGAATGTACAATCCTGTCAATGACCATATCAACCAATAAACAACCTGCCTTTTTTGTTTTTACTAATTGTGCTTTAAATCCAGTGGCGTAACGTGAAACTCATGGGCCCCAATGTATCTGCCATGCTTTTGTTTGTAGGCAGATGTTCATCTTTTTTCTGTAAGAGTATGTACACACAAAGGACCTGATTCATTAAAGGGAACCTGTCACCCTGAAAATCGCGGGTGAGGTAAGCCCACCGGCATCAGGGGCTTATCTGCAGCATTCTGTAATGCTGTAGATAAGCCCCCGATGTTACCTGAAAGAGGAGAAAAAGACGTTATATTATACTCACCCAGGGGCGGTCCCGCTGCTGGTCAGGTCGGATGGGCGTCTCTGGTCCGCTGCGGCGCCTCCCATCTTCATTACAAGACGTCCTCTTCTGATCTTCAGCCACGGCTCCGGCGCAGGCGTACTTTGCTCTGCCCTGTTGAGGGCAGACAAAGTACTGCAGTGCGCAGGCGCCGGGCCTCTGACCTTTCTGGCGCCTGCGCACTGCAGTACTTTGTCTGCCCTCAAGAGGGCAGAGCAAAGTGCGCCAGAGCCGTGGCTGAAGATCAGAAGAGGACGTCTTGTAATGAAGATGGGAGGCGCCGCAGCGGACCAGAGACGCCCATCCGACCTGACCAGCAGCGGGACCGCCCCTGGGTGAGTATAATCTAACGTCTTTTTCTCCTCTTTCAGGTAACATCGGGGGCTTATCTACAGCATTACAGGATGCTGCAGATAAGCCCCTGATGCCGGTGGGCTTACCTCACCCGCGATTTTCGGGGTGACAGGTTCCCTTTAAGACTGGTGTTGTATATGCAAGTCTTAATGAGAAGCCGAGATGGAGTAAGAGGTGCCTGACTCATTAGAGGTGCACACTACTAAGGATTCAGGCACATCTTTAAGTGGCACCTTGCCATTAGTCTTAGGGTACCGTCTCACAGTGGCACTTTGGTCGCTACGACGGTACGATCCGTGACGTTCCAGCGATATACTTACGATCTCACTGTCTGACACGCTACTGCAATCAGGGACCCCGCTGAGAATCGTACGTTGTAGCAGATCGTTTGAAACTTTCTTTCGTCGTCAAGTGTCCTGCTGTGGCGGCATGGTCGCATCGTGTAACAAAGGTGTGCACGATATTGTGTACGATGTAATGGGTGGAGGAGCTTGATACGTAGGAGCGCACGACTTCAACATCGCAAATACGTCATGAAATTATCGCTCCAGCGCCGTGCATTGCGAAGTGTGACCGCGGTCTACGATGCTGGAGCAATAATAGAGCGACGCTGGAGCGTCACGGATCATGCCGTTGTAGCAACCAAAGTGCCACTGTGAGACGTTACTCTAACTTCAGGCACAGACAGTCATTTCTTCAGTCGTTAGAAACCAAATACTTTGATTGGAAATTTCTCCTCAACGGAGAGTGAAACTAAAAACAAAAAAATGTTTTATTCTGCTCTGCAGCCACAATTACATTGTGTGTCCAACTCTACATGTAAAGTTTAGTGAGACATGTTTGCATGTCAGCGGTTGTTTAATAACCTGTTTAAAAAGGCCAGCCACTCTTCCAATGAGCATACATTGATCTGTAATGGATTACTCTGTGTGCATACACTGTCATTGTATAAACTTAGAAATCATTTCACCCAATGATTTAGCATGTTACTGGTTTATTGAGTGATTGGCAGCATGTTTACACTGGCCGATTATTATGAAACAAGCTCATGCATGGTATCCTACCAATGTAAATTTCTCCCTTAAGACCCCCATAGACATTAGACTAATGTCAACTGAACATGTCGATATTGACTGGTTCAGTCAATGGTCTAATGTGTGTTGGAGCGCCGATCGACTGATGGTCAGGGAAGATGTCCATCACTCATGTCCGATTTCTGGGCGAGTACACCTGTGTATGGGAGTGTCAGCTGAGATGGCTCTTGAGTGAACGATAGATGAAAGCATCGTTCGGCCGACAGCCATCTTTTGTGTTGTATCATTGATTAATGCATTCAAGGATGTTTCCAGTATAGCATCATCAGGTTATAATAATATATTTAGTTTTACCTAAATTTAATTTACGGTTTGTCAGTGAAGCCCTGTGTGTGTACCTTTTTTGTACCTTTTTAGACTCATATATGCATGTGGATTATATATCAGTGTCCCCACCAGGCTAGGGAAGCTGTGCTATGCAACAAAACATATTTAGGCTGTTGCCTGGCAAGATCTATGAGCCAAATAATTATTCATTAGGGATTCTAAAGGAATATAAATCCTTGTAAATAATTATAGATGTAAACTTCAACATGAAAAAGTAAAACATACATGTTACGTTGCTGTGAACCGAATGATTATTTGGACGATGGATGTCTCCACCGACTTCATAGAGCTGCTGCCAGACTCCACTGGGCACAGTTTATCGTTGAAGAAGGAATCTTTCTCTCTCCCAGACATCAACTGTTGGGGAACAGTCAGGAGGAGGCCACCATAGACATTAGACTGTCGGCTGGTCCTTACAACATCATATGGTTTAGTTGACTTTAACCTATGTATATCAGCCTTAAAATAAAAACATTTCAAGGTTTAAGTTAGTAGAGTTTGTGTGAAAGCAGTTGGTGTAGAGCGAACACAGGTAAAGTAGAATTGGTGCAAATCGATTTGCAGAACCTGGTCAATTGGTCAAATCAGTAAGCAGATAATGAGGAATCTGAGAACTGCCACTTTCCTGATAGCATCTGCAAAACTTCTTTTGATTAGCCAGCCTGGTACAATGTAATGTCATGGTTGTGATGGGATGTACATGGCTCCCACTGGTAAGAAGAGGTTCATAGGGTTCCTGTCAAGCAGCCACAAATGAATGATGTTGCTCATGGAAGAGGTCCTGGGAATCGATTGACACCAACTCTACAGGATAGTACTAGTTATATGTATTCATACCTGTTTACTTTTATCATCCCCATTGTCTCCGGTCGGGAGTTAAGTAATCGGCTTTGTACAGGTGTGATAATCCTCTTACAACAAATAAGCTGAGCCTGACTACAAAATGAGCAGGAGGTGATGTCATTGGGTGTTGGACAAGACATTAGTTACACTGAATGTCCATTTCTGGACATGTTGGGATGAGCCAGTGCATGGTCATAACAAGTTGCATTTCATTATCAATTTTAGCTAGAAATGATTCCACTTTTTTTGCTGGATAGCTACATTTTGAGTTTTATTCCAAATAAGGAAAAGCCATAGATGTTGGATTCTTTCTTTGCCTCAAGTTTGTCACAAAGATTTGCCTAAAACATATACTGGATGGTTACATTTGTTTTATTATGTAGAGAAATTAGGTAAAATCATGATCAGATGATTCCTTGTGTGGTTGTAGGTTTTCATAGAATCGTGAGGTTCAGACACAACAAGATCCATGAGGTAAATATTTTACAATGGATTCAAGGATGCTAGAATAAAAAGATTTACACATAATGGCTGAGTGAAATAATACAGTTTACCTAAAATAAATCTGTCACGAAGACCTGCCACCTCCCTTCCTCCATTCACCACTTAAATTGTCATGTAGCTTCTTGAAAGATGCGACAATCTATGCCTTTTTATTTATTATATCCTCTGCTCCATAAATGAAAAATCCATGTTTTAATCCAGATGCAAATGAGGCTGCAGCACCCTGGGTGTGATCAGAGCCTTTGTTTCCTTTCCCGAGTCTCTGTCTTCCGGCCTTTTTCTTGCCTAGCGCCACCTTATTCTACTTACCTGACAACTCCATCTTTTGTAGAGCTACATGCCCATAAAAGCAGTTTTTGGGGGAAGGCAGGTGTTTGTCAGTTTCCTTTTAAATGCAGAAAGCAAAAACATTAGATGGGATGGCCACTTTATCTTTATTTTATCAATTTGTTAGTGACATGATTTTGTGGCACTTACGAATACTGAATAGAAGTGTGACATGTTCTCCTCAACTTACTAATACTGAATAGAAGTGTGACATGTTCTCCTCATCAGTCCACTTGTAGTGAAGCGTTCCTAATTGCACAGCTCTTTTGTTCATAAGGCTAGTTTCACATTTGCGTTAGAATCCGCATCCGCAAGTGCTGGAAAAAACACATATAAACACGTACAAACGCGGCGTTTTTTAGACGCATGTGGTTAAAAAAAATGCCGCGTTTGCACACTTTTCCATGCATTTTTCCTGCGTTTGCGTTTTTGGTGCGCATGGTGAAAAATTTTACAGGAGAAAAATCTAGATAACCAGACACCGTCAATGTGACTACAGAGGGCATGTATTATGGGATATCTTTACAGTATATAGACCCTTGAACAGCTGTAATCTTCAGATTTTGCTACTGTATCCTGTGTCATGATGGATCTTCGCATGGAGAGCTTTTATTTAAACCTGGATTTAAGCATCAAGCTGTTTCTTGCCTGTGCGTTTGCTTGGGAGAAAGAGAGAAATCGCGAAAGATGGAGAAGGAGATGGTGTAGGCGTTTTTGGAGACACCCCATTATTGAACTACGTGAGAGATGTGGAGCCTATCACACGCTGTATGGCAAACTTAATGCCAACCCGGACAAATTCCCGGAATATACAAGGATGTCACAAGACTCGTTCCGGGATTTGCTTGCTCGTGTCCAAGAGCGATTCCACCCGAGGAACGTCTGCTGGTTACATTAAGGTACGTAACAAATTTAAACAAATGCCAGTGCTAATTTTGGGTGTTCTGACATGTATTTTTTTGGTATTTTCCTTTATGTCTTTAGCATAACAACACCATAAATAGAATTGATTGTCATTTTTTTTTTTATTATTTTCTTCCAGATTTCTGGCAACCGGAGAGAGTTTATCATCCCTCCACTTCCAATACCGGCTTGGAATTTCCACCTGTCTGGAATAGTTGCGGACACCTGCCGGGCTTTGTGGAATGTTCTGCGGGATGAGTTTATACCCCTACCCACCACGAACATGTGGATTGAAATTGCGGAAAAATTCTTGAGTGTGTGTGATTTCCCCAACTCTTTGGGAGCGGTGGATGGAAAGCACATCTGCATTATCAAACCAGCCAGAACAGGATCGGAGTACCTCAATTATAAAAATATTTTTCTGTTGTGCTCATGGCAATAGCCGATGCGGACTGTCGCTTCATCGCCGTGGACATTGGAGCTTTTGGCCGTGGCAACGATTCCCAGACTTTTAAGAACTCGGATATGGGCCGCCGTGTGTATGGCAAAAATTTTAATTTTCCACGGCCACGACCTCTCCCCAACACTCAAGGTCCACCAATGCCATTTGTTATGGTTGGGGATGAGGCCTTTCAGATGTGTGAAAACCTACTGAAGCCATATTCCAGTTGGGACTTGAACCACACTAAAAGGATCTTTAACTACAGACTGACCAGGGCCCGAAGAACAGTAGAGTGTACCTTTGGGATTCTAGTGTCAAAATGGCGCGTTCTTGCAACAGCCATTAATCTAAAAATGGAGACAGTCGACGAGGTGGTCAAGGCCTGTGTGGTTCTCCACAATTACAATTGACCAGCTCTATCCTCACCTACTGTATTCTCATCCATCCCTTGTAGATTGTGAGCCTTCGCGGGCAGGGTCCTCACTACTCTTGTACCAGTTATGACTTGTATTGTTTAAGATTATTGTACTTTTTTTACTATGTATACCCCTCCTCACATGTAAAGCGCCATGGAATAAATGGTGTTATAACAATAAATAATAATAATAATAATTACATAATGGCTAAGGAGCGACCCAACATTAAACTGGATGAACCAGTTGGAAACCCATTGCCAGATTACCAGCATCACCCGCTGTGGTCAACTGCTGAAGTTGGCCACATGCGGGACCAATTTGCTGCCTTTTTTTAATCAGATATTGGACGTGTGTCATGGCAGGACAATGTTGTGTAAATGTCCTGTTGGCATTGGGTCTGTACCAGTTATTTTCTTAAATGTTACTAATATTTGTTGTTAATAAACTTTATTTTTTGGTATCTTGACCGTGTCTCCTATGTATTTTCTCTACAAACCAAGACTGCACTCACACTAGCAGTATTTGGTCAGTATTTTACATCAGTATTTGTAAGCCAAAACCAGGAGTGGGTGATAAAAGCAGAAGTGCTAAATATGTAAATATTATACTTTTCCTCTAATTGATCCACTCCTGGTATTGGCTTACAAATACTGAAGTAAAATACTGACCACATACTGCTAGTGTGACGGCAGCCAGGTTGTTAGTGGTAAGGTTGTTGACGTCATTGCGTCCGGATTCTGTTCTGCAGTATCCATTGGACGCAGACTGAAGAGACAATGGCTGTTTGTAATACAAAACAGATCTATACTCATCAAGTCAGGTGTCAGAAATAATGCATTCATGATGCACATATAACAGCCTCATGAATTCACTATTTCTGACCCATGTCCAGGTGAGCATAGATATGCCTTGTATGACCGCCATTGTCCCTTCACTTTGTGTGAAATAGATTACGTACACAGAAGAGAAAATGGAGGTTATACAATGCAATTCTCTACTCACCAGGTCAGGTGTCCTAACTAATGAGTTTTTGGACACCTGACCTGTTGAGTATAGTTCTGCATTGTATTGCCGCCATTTTCTCTTCAGTCTGCAACACTAGTCACAGACTAAGCAGAACGAAGAGATATGGAGAAAATACAAGTATTCATTTTTTGGCCCACCTCATATCTCTATACTAAAGACCCACAAAGCTGCAGTCTTTTACTTTCTAACTACTGGAGCTATGATGTGGCCAAAAAATAAAGTGTGCGGCGCACGGTGTGTGTTGCTGGCGGCAAAATAATAATTATACATAATTGGGGGCAAAAAACAATATTATTTATTTTCTTGTAAACCAAATTTTTATTTAACTGCGCCTGCTTGGGGTAGAGTGATGGAAATGGGGGGGTGTGAAGCTATGAGGCCTGGCTAAGTGTGGGCGACGCAGGGGTGGCAGGAGAAGGGGCAGTTAAACTAGTGGGGTCTGGTAGTTTGGGGATGGGGCTTGACACATGAGAGGCCTGAGAGGCACTGGAAGGGTGAGACAAACCTGACATTACAGACACACTGGGAGGTGAGGGGGAAGGAATACTAAGTACTAAGAGTACGCTGTTTTTGATTTATTTTTCCCTTTCTGGGATCGCCATGTTCTGGGAAGCCTCGGTGGGCTCATTTGTCGTGGCATGGTCATCGTGGGTGACCTGACAGGGTCCAGCTGCACTGTGCTCGTAGAGCGTACAGCCATGCCAGAGTCCATAGTGCTCGTAGAGCATACAACCATGCCAGAGTCCATAGTGCTCATAGAGCGGAAGGTCATGCCAGGGTCCATTGTGCTCGTTGAGCGGAAGGCCATGCCTGGGTCCTGCTGCATCGTGGTGGTGGTGGAGTGGAAGGCCATGCCTGGGTCCTGCTGCATCGTGGTGGTGGTGGAGCGAAAGGCCATGCCAGGGTCCTGCTGCTGCATCGTGGTGCGAAAGGCCATGCCAGGGTCCTGCTGCTGCATCATGGTGTCTGTGGAGGAGGTCAAAGCAGGAGCAGCGGTTGTCATGGTGGTGGCGGTGGGCTGTCCTACAGCACTCAACATGGTGGTGGTGCTGTAGTGGTGTCCGGCAGTGCTAGGAATAGAGGTGGCCGTGCAGTGGTATGCAGCAGAGGTCAGCATTGAGGTCAATCGTGACAGTGTTGGCACAGGTGGATATGCCGACACTGTCTGCTGAAAATACCGGCTGATGGCAGTATCCAGTCGGTCACCCAAAGCCTTGAGTCCATCGTGAAAAACCGAGCTCAAGTGCAAAAACTCGGGCATGAGTGACCTGTCCGATGCCCTCTTCCACTGCCGGGAGGAGCCCCCCAAAAAGGGGCAGAGGAGTGGGAAAGGGGAACACCTGATGGACCAGCTTCCTGGTCTCCAGGTAGTGTGGCAGGCCCACTTGCTGCAGCGCTGCAGGATGGCTGGGACTGGTCCGTGGCTGTCTGATGAAGGACTGCTCCAGAACTTGGGTCAACAGTGCTGCTCCATGTGCTGTGAACAAAGGAAAAAAAATTAATACCAAAAACTGAATAAACGCCAACTCCTGTTGAATGGAAACATACAGATTATGGCAATACAACACAACCTAATGCACAGGAGAAATACTTACGTTCTCTGGGCAAGGACCGGTCTTAAAAATGCCAGAATGGATGGTATTTATACTTTCGGATCCTTGCTCCAGAACCACTGGGAACACGGCTCTTGACGCAGGTACTTGTTGAAGCGGTCCTTCATCGAACGCCAACGTGTTTTGACTTTGAGCACTGTTGAAAAAACAAAACATAATGGTTAGACAATGTACTTTTGGCCAGGCTCACACAACTGTGTGTGATGAGAGAAACTCCTGAGAGTTTGTGTCATCACACACAGTTGTGTGAGCACGGCCAAGGTCTCTGCTGCTTCACACTGCATTGCAATACTTACAAAATGCATTTCGGACCCGAGTCGGGGCGTTGTCCCAGCCATCCCACATCGCGTTGGCCACCTCATTCCATAGGCGCCGGATCATCACGTTGTCCGAGTGCTGTGGAAACCAGGTGTCCCACAACGGGACTCGCTCATGGACCAGGGAGATGAGGATATCGTTGTCAATGAGGTCCTCATCCCGTTCTGGAACCTAAAACATAAATGAAGAAATTAAATGTTGTATACATTGACATAGGGAATAGAAAGAAAACAGAGGCTGAGAAATGGCATGAATAAGGAAAGTCAAGATAAAAAAAGGAGTCCAGAAGAAAAATGTAAAGAAAGAGGAAAGTAAAGAAAGGAAGATTCAAGAATACTAAAGTGTGGATACAGTAAACAGTCAGCCAGGTACACTTACACGCTGCTGCCTTGCCACCCGACCGTGACCCCGCTGCTCCTGCTCACCCTCTGCCGCAGTGGAAGAAGTGCTCTAAAAAAAGAAAAAAAATTGTCATATGTGTAGATGTGACAATGAATACTTACCAATCTGAGGAGGTGAGAACTCACTTCACTGACATGTTCGGCTTGAGAAGGCCTACGATGTTGCTCCTCATCAGAAGAAGACGACATTCTGATGCATGCAGAAAGAAAGAAATGGCAGAAATTAGGACATGTAGAGACAGAAAATAGAAAATAAAGGCATTGGCTAGGATATACTCACATTGTTCAGAGGCTTGTTTCCTCCAAGGTGCTTTGGTCTGTCTTCTCTGCTTGTCTGTCTGCTGAGTAGTGACCTGCAAATGTCCACTCCCTCTGGGGGGTGGCTTATCAGTGTCACGAACGCAATGTGCTTGCGGCCGCATGCGTTCACATAGACAGCAATGCATTTTTTGCCGAATTTCTTCCGCTAACAACCGCATACATTTCTAGGCGGCAAATTGACGCCTCTAAAATTACTACATGTAGCGTTTACCGCGCCAAACCGCAGATGACGAAACGACGCATGCGTCATCAAACGCGGCAAAACGCAATCAAACGCAGACACTTGCGTCCCTAATGTTAAATATAGGAATACACAACACATGCGGATTATTGCGGAAGAAACGCTGCGGACACAACCGCAAATGCGAAATCGGCCTAAAATGGCTGCTGATGGAGAAACTTGATTAGACCTGTCCATCGGTCTAGTCCAATTATAAAACGGCTTTCCCATCAGGAAAGGTTTTCAAATGGAGGAGGCTGATATAGGTCTGGTTGTTTTCTCTCAAGCAGTGGAGTTAAGTAAGCGAATACTGGTTTACAAGGGGAAAACACAGAGATTCAGAAGGGTTGTATGAGTAGTGGGCAACCCCTTTGCCCTAGTGGCAGTGTGAAAGTTGCAATATTTTTATTTTTACGACAAAGTAAATTGTGATATGTTTAAAAATAAAAACAACAACCATTTTTAAATAAAAAATGCAACACAAAAATAGGTGCTAAAGAAAAAAAGAAACCTACAAAAACATGCTAAGTATAATCAAAAGCTACAAAGAAGCTAAAAAATTTTTAACAGATGCATACAGGTAAAGACTTAGTACGAGGTAAGGAAAATTAAGCATGCATCATTTTCAGCCTCCATTATTAAATCTCCGGTAACCCTTGTTTTATCTTGCAGGATTGAGATTTTGAGTGTGAGAGTAGAAATAACCTCTGCACACTTCAGGCATTGATCTGGTTTCAACTGTTTATTGTCTAGCACAGACCTAATGATACGACTATTTATCGGCTATTATACCCCTGATGATACAATTTGCTCTTTGTACCTTGTTTAATCAGTGGTTGGGGTTTTTCAGTATATGACGGTCATGAGCTAAACATTCTGGAATGTTCTTGTTCTGGATTATATTGGTATATATAACCGAAGGGTTAATATCAATAATGTAACTCTTACGGTGAAAGAGGAGTCTAAAGGGGAATTAATATTGCAAGATAATCATGAATGAGCATTGTTAAAAACACTTGTTTATGATTATCTTGCCATGTAAGCAGACTACCGATCACCCTATGAAAGGGCAAAATGCACGTTCATTGGGTGAAATGATCTCTTGCGCAACATAAAAAAATCATTGTTCTCGGTGGTTCACTATCCTGTTTAAACAGGTGTCACACTGCCGAGAACAATAGCGGCCTATGCGCATTGAGCGATCTAGTATGGATCTTTTAGTGCACATTGTCTACTTTGGTCTGGGTAACTAAGCAGGCAAACAACTATTGACCAAAGTTTAAAGAGTAATCATTGTTTTATTTCATAAATCAATAGTACACATAAAAATAAGAAACTGTTGTAATATACTGTACCTTTCTCAACCTGGACTGATTATTGATTTTTAAAATTCTCAATTCTTGGTTAAAATCTGTTCAGTGAAGACAGATTTTTATATTACTGAGATAGGAGATGTCAGCTACTACTGAAAAGATTCTGTGTAGGCTGGAGGGGAAGAGAAGGGCGAAGTTCTGTCTCTAGATCCCCATCCTTCCTACATAGATTTTCATAAGTAGCAACTGTCATCTCCTCTCTCCGTAATGTAAAAATCTGTCTTCACTGAATGCAGGTTTTACCTGGGAATTGAGAACTTTAAAAATTAAATATCAGTCAGGAGGAGAGAAGCAGATATCTTTGATAACATATATTACAAAGTTGCTTTATCTTCACATGTGCTATTGATAAAATAAAAATGAATACAACAGTTACCATTCAAAGGTTTACCAATCGGCAGTAGTATTGTGCTGCCAGCAGGGCTTTGTAAATGGACCCTAAGAAGAGGAAGCATTTCTTCTTTTGCAAACTGTCATGATGGTGTAAGGAGACTTATAGGCCATGTATTTCTCCTCTGGGAAGTAAATATGCAAATAGCATCTTCAGAGAGGTCTAGAGCTCAGTGAACTCTAATGCCACCTATTAGAGGTAGCAATCCTAAAAGTCAAAATCGACCCTTTTAATGTCACATGACTTAGGATAAAAAGCCAACCCAGACACTCCATTAGAAGGACTAGTTTGGCTATGTCCCATGACAGAGGCCTCGCATCTAGCCAAATCAGACTTACTGCTTTGCACTGATTAGAGTCAAACACCCCAAAACACGTATTTGGTTTGGCTTTTTATCCTATGTTATGAGGCAGGGCTCATTAAAGAGTTGATATTGACTTTTAGGATTGCTACATCCAATAGTTCAAGTCCTCCTTCCTCTCTGAAGAGGATTTTTACCTATAAAGCAGGACAAACTCATTTGCTTATTTTGAGGATCCATGGCACACAGTTTGTTTCACAATAATGTGCATAAAATATGTGTAAAGTTTGGCAAGTCTGATGCAGTAGACCACATATGTCAAACTCTGGTCTGCAGGGTGAGTATATTTGGCAGCGTGGGATCGGGGAAAAGTGAGCGTTTATTTTAATGTGGGGCCCATTATTCTGTATGGAGGAAAATGCAGGGCCCTTTTATACTGTATGGAGCAATATGTTGAGCCATTATACTATACTAGATGGTGGTCCGATTCTAACGCATCGTGTATTCTAGAATATGCATGTCCACGTAGTAAATTGCACAGCCCACGTAGTATATTGGCCAGCCACGTAGTATATTGCCCAGCGACGTAGTATATTGCCCAGCCACGTAGTATATTGCCCAGCTACGTAGTATATTGCCCAGCTACATAGTATATTGCCCAGTGACTTAGTATATTGCCCAGCCACGTAGTATGTTGCCCAGCTGCATAGTATATTGCCCAGTGAGGTAGTATATTGCCCAGTGACATAGTATGTTGCCCAGCCACGTAGTATATTGCCCAGTCACGTAGTATATTTCCCAGCCACGTAGTATATTGCCCAGCCACGTAGTATGTTGCCCAGCCACGTAGTATGTTGCCCAGCCACGTAGTATGTTGCCCAGCCACGTAGTATGTTGCCCAGCCGCATAGTATATTGCCCAGTCACGTAGTATATTGCCCAGCTACGTAGTATATTGCCCAGCCACGTAGTATGTTGCCCAGCCACGTAGTATGTTGCCCAGCCACGTAGTATGTTGCCCAGCCACGTAGTATGTTGCCCAGCCACGTAGTATGTTGCCCAGCCACGTAGTATATTGCCCAGCCACGTAGTATATTGCCCAGCCACGTAGTATATTGCCCAGTCACGTAGTATATTGCCCAGTGACGTAGTATATTGCCCAGCCACGTAGTATATTGCCCAGCCACGTAGTATGTTGCCCAGCCACGTAGTATATTGCACAGCGACGTAGTATACAGCACAGAGCCACGTAGTATACAGCACAGACACGTAGCATACTGCCCAGTCACGTATATTGGCCAGTCACGTAGTATATTGCCCAGCCACGTAGTATATTGCCCAGCTACGTATGTAACAGGTTAAAAAATAAAAAACAGATACTCACCTTCCGAGGGCCCCTTGTAGTGCTGCACCCGGCAGCTTCCGGTCCCAGGGTTGGTATGAGCGCAGGACCTGTGATGACGTCACGATCACATGACCGTGACGTCAAGGCAGGTCCTTCTCGCATAGCATCCTTAGCACCAGAACCTGCCGCTTGCACTGCCGAGGACAGGGCGACACGTCGGAGGGTGAGAATAACTTTTTTTTTTTTTTTAATTATTATTCTTATTTGTAACATTAGATCTTTTTACTATTGATGCTGCATACATAGCATCAATAGTAAAAAGTTGGTCACACAGGGTTAATAGCTGCATAACCGGAGTGCGTTACACCGCGCTCCGTTAACGCTGGCATTAACCCTGTGTGAGGGCTGACTGGATGACTGGAGGGGAGTATGGAGCGGGCACTGACTGCGGGGAGGAAAGAGCGGCCATATTGCCGCCGGACTGTGGCCGTTGCTGATTGGTTGTGGCAACGGTCGTGGGCGTTTTGCCACGACCAATCAGCGACTTGGATTCCATGACAGACAGAGGCCGCGACCAATGAATATCCAGGACAGACAGAAAGACGGAAGTGACCCTTAGACAATTATATAGTAGATGGAGTACTATGTAGGTCCCATTATACTGTGGAGTACTATGTGGGGCACATTATATTGTATGCAGCACTATGTTGTGCCCATTATACTGTATGGAGAACTTTATGGGTCCCATTATATTGTATGAAGCACAGTGTGGGGCCCATTATACTGTATTGAGAACTATGTGGGGTCATTAAACTCTATGGAGCACTATGTGGTGCCCATTATACTGTATGGAGCACTATATGGGGACCATTTTAATGTATGGTGCATTATGTGAGGTCCTTTATACTGTATGGAGAACTATGTGGGGTCCATCATAATGTGTGGATGGCTGTTTAAGGATTACAGTTGGGAGATCATATTGTGATTGGGTCACCATACTTTGCTGGGGTAAGTAGAAGGGGGTACAGTAGGGTCATCATACCATGCATGTGGAGGATAGTGTTGAGGAATTGTAAAGAAAAAGAAAATACACATCCGCACTGCTGTTATTAGTTAGACCCTTATTCCTCTCTTAAGCTGTAACCTTATGCCGTATATAGCCTTTTTTACGAAAAAAGTTCCACTGGGGTGCTGCTAATGCAACAGTTCATAAAGAATCTAAAAAAAAGGAGAACAAAAGGGATGAAGCGCACTCACCGGTGATGAACCAACAGATTTATTCGGACATCACTTATGTGCTGCAGGGAGGGTTGTGAACACACACTGACGACGGCCGTTTCATGCTTAAAGCACTTCAACAGGTCCTGTTTTGTTCTCTTTTTTTTTTTTAGTGTTGAGGAATTCACTGTGGGGGTATCGTACTGTGTCTGGGGGCACTGTTGTTGGCATCATACTTGATTATCTGTATTCAAGGTTTTTATCCTTTCTTATTACATATTTAAATCAGGCCATTGGGCAATAAACTTTATCCTGCTCTTATATAACATATTATATTATTTCAATATTTTATTCTAAGACCTATTAATAATGTATTTTGTTAGTGGGTCAACCCCTTTAAGTTTGTTTCCATATGAAAAATATTTAGAATTGAGAGTCCTCAGTGGTTGATACCTTTTAATGGCTAACTGAAAAGATGGTAACAAATTGCAAGCTTTCGAGACTACATACGTCTCTTCATCAGGCAAAGACTAAAGACTAAATTCTAGGTTAGCCATTAAAAGGTATCAACCACTGAGGACTCTCAATTCTAAATGTTTTTCTATCTACTGGCTAACACGGTACCAAGATATATTTCTTTCCTGTTTCCATATGAAAACATTCAACGTTATATTTGATAATAAGGGAAAACTTCCTCAGCTGTAGACATTTTTAAAATAAATATCAAGGTAGCCGGGTGACTTTGTCCAAGCTTTTAATTTTGACTCTGTGCATTGGAGTTTGATATCCCTGCAATAGACAGGGTGACCACAAGGGTATGTGCACACGTAGAAAGGTCCACTGCGGATTTTTCCGCTGTCGCTCTGATTGGTTGGGGTACCAACTGCTAGGACCACCACAGATTCTGAGAACTTTCGTCACAACTTTTCTGTGCACAGCAATATTCCTGGTTACTCAATGTGCAGTGAATGACAACACTGCCCGATTTATTTAAATAGAGCTGTTTTGTAAGGAAATATAGATCTCTTTGTAGAAAAGCAAATGTGGAGTATATACATGCATATAAACAAGTGCAAGCACAATATAATCTACTAGATGGTGGCGCGATTCTAACGCATCGGGTATCCTAGAATATGTATGTAGTTTATTTATGAAGATTTCAGAATAATGCAATGAATACACAGGATTCGGCCGGCCGGGCTCGACCAATTAGCGAAGCATGGTTCAAATCCCGCACGATTCGCGGCCGGACTGCGTCTGTCGCTGATTGATTGGTCGCGCCCAAGCGGCAGCGAACAATCGGTAAAGCCAGGGCCGGCTCCAATTTTTTGAGGGTCCCGGGCGAAAGAGTCTCACAGCCCACGTAGCATATAACAGAGCCACGTAGTATATAACATAGCTACGTAGTATATAGCACAGCCACGTAGTATATTGCACAGCCACGTAGTATATAGCACAGCTATGTAGCATATAACACAGCCACGTAGTATATTGCACAGCCCACGTAGTATATTGCACAGCCCACGCAGTATATTACACCGCCCACGCAGTATATAACAGCCCACGCAGTATATAACACAGCCCACGCAGTATATAACACAGCCCACGCAGTATATAACAGCCCACGCAGTATATAACAGCCCACGCAGTATATAACACAGCCCACGCAGTATATAACACAGCCCACGCAGTATATAACACAGCCCACGCAGTATATAACACAGCCCACGCAGTATATAACACAGCCCACGCAGTATATAACACAGCCCACGCAGTATATATCACAGCCCACGTAGTATATAACACAGCCCACGTAATATATCGCAATGTGGGAACCACAATCCCTGTTAAAAAGAGAATTAAAATAAAAAATAGTTATATACTCACCTTTCGGTGGCCCCCGGTTCCAGCCCAGGCCTTTAGCAATGCTCCTCACAATGCTCCGTTCCCAATAATGCCTTGCGGCAAGAACACGTGATGATGTAGCGGTCTCGCGAGACCGCTACGTCATCCCGGGTCATTGCCACAATGCATTCTTGGGACTGGAGCGTCACGAGGAGCTGGAAAGGCTCCGGAAGGTGAGAATATAATGATTTTTTTAATTATTTTTAACATTATATGTTTTTACTATTGATGTTGCATAGGCAGCATCAATAGTAAAAAGTTGGTCACATTTACAGGGGTAATGGCAGCGTTAACGGACTGCGTTACACCGGGTTATGCCGCGGTGTAACGCAGTCGGTTTAACGGACTGCTAAAGCGCTTCCACAGATGGAAGTGGACCTTAGACAATTATATATATACTAGATTGTGGCCCGATTCTAACGCATCGGGTATTCTAGAATATGCATGTCCCCGTAGTATATGGACAATGATGATTCCAGAATTCGCGGCAGACTGTGCCCGTCGCTGATTGGTCGAGGCAACCTTTATGACATCATCGTCGCCATGGCAACCATTATGACATCATCGTCGCTGTGCCCGTTGCTGATTGGTCGATCTATATATATAGACTAGATGGTGGCGCGATTCTAACGCATCGGGTAGTCTAGAATATGCATGTCCACGTAGTATATTGCCCAGCCACGTAGTATATTGCCCAGCCACGTAGTATATTGCCCAGCCACGTAGTATATTGCCCAGCCACGTAGTATATTGTCCAGTTACATAGTATATTGCCCAGCCACGTAGTATATTGCCCAGCCACGTAGTATATTGCCCAGCCACGTAGTATATTGCCCAGTCACGTAGTATACAGCACAGAGCATATTGCCCAGCCACGTAGTATATTGCCCAGCCACGTAGTATATTGCCCAGCCACGTAGTATATTGCCCAGCCACGTAGTATATTGCCCAGCCACGTAGTATATTGCCCAGTCACGTAGTATATTGCCCAGTCACGTAGTATACAGCACAGAGCCACGTAGTATATTGCACAGCGAAGTAGTATACAGCACAGAGCCACGTAGTATATTGGCCAGTCACATAGTATATTGCCCAGCCACGTTTGTCACAGATTAAAAAAGAAACATATACTCACCTTTCCGAGGACCCCTTGTAGTCCACGGCAGCTTCCGGTCCCAGGGTTGGTATGAGCGCAGGACCTGTGATGACGTTGCGGTCACATGACCGTGACGTCATGGCAGGTCTTTGTAGCGCAGGCGCGCAGGGCCTGTGATGACGTCGCGGTCACATGACCGTGACGTCATG
Source organism: Ranitomeya imitator (assembly GCF_032444005.1). Taxonomy (NCBI): domain Eukaryota; kingdom Metazoa; phylum Chordata; class Amphibia; order Anura; family Dendrobatidae; genus Ranitomeya; species Ranitomeya imitator. The sequence goes on from NC_091284.1 coordinate 464,994,614, forward strand.
GCAGGTCCTTGTCGCGCAGGGCCTGTGATGACGTCGCGGTCACATGACCATGACGTCATGGCAGGTCCTTCTGCCACCGGAACCTGAAGATGGCGGCCGGCGCGAGCTGCAATGGAGGGTGAGTATAGCAGGTTTTTTTTTTATTATTATTTTTAACATTACATTTTTTACTATTGATGCCGCATAGGCAGCGTCAATAGTAAAAAGTTGGGGACAGACCGGGTTAATAGCGGCGGTAACGGAGTGCGTTATCCGTGGCATAACGCGGTCCGTTACCGCCGGCATTAACCCTGTGTTAGCGGTGACCGGAGGGGAGTATGCGGGCGACAGGCACTGACTGCGGGGAGTAAGGAGCGGCCATTTTTTTCCAGACTGTGCCCGTCGCTGATTGGCCGCGGCAGGTGGCGAGACCAATCAGTGAATGAATAACCGTGACAGAAAGACAGACAGAAGGACAGACGGAAGTGACCCTTAGACAATTATATAGTAGATAGATTACTGTATCACCCAATAAAAAGGTGTTTTCTTTACTTCTGAGCACTGGATACTGTTATATTTCCTGGATTACAAATATACTCAGTAAGGGAATGATCCGAGCAAGGCAGTGAATGTGTAGACAGCTGGTTTATCCGGTTTTCTACATCACCATCAAAACATGGTCGTTAGCGGTTTGACAATTGACACACATGAATGAAAGGCAAGTGTCCGCTCCCTGTTCAGGAGAACATAGCATGGAATGTTGGGAAGAAGTCCCAACCAATAGAAAGTCTGTCTGTTTAAATTACCCATATTGTATTCCAGGGTTCTTGCTCACTATAAAAATCATACATTTTATTTAGTAATCTGTCCCTCGTTTTTGCTGAAAATCATCCTTAACCTTAAGCTAATCATCACGGACAGCGATTTCTTAAAGTGCAATGAAAGTGAGGTTATGGAACTCTACCAGAACATATCGTAAATGGTCGATTCACTAAACAAGTTCAAGGAGGAGCTGAATGACTTTCTTAGGGTTCTGGGTCCTAGATTGTGGAGATGGGATGTTGAGCCACAGAACTAGAACTGTCATATGTGGAGTGGGGAAGCAAATATTCCCCTAATATGGGGCAATGTGTATCTGTATCATTGGGTTTTGCCTTCCTCTGGCTCAACATGATACTGTAGATTATAAAGTACCAGTCAAAGTTTGTACATACCTGTTCATGCAGTGGTTTTCCTGGTTCTTATTGAAATGTGTACATTGTAGATTGAGTGGAGGTAATAAAACAATAAGGAAATATGGAAATAAGAAAAAAAAAAAGAAATAAGTGTGAAACAATTCAGAACATGTCTTTAACCTTAGATTCCTCAAAGAACTCTAATTTTACACTGTTGACAGCTTTAAACACCTTTGACATTTTCTCACCCTTCACTTGGTAGTCACCTGGAATGGTTTGGGGAGTAGCATTAGAGGTCCCACAATAGTGTTGATTTTTTTTTAGGTTCCCCTGTTGTTCTAAGACTGGGAAGCACTGCTCCAGGTTGTATGCATATTTTCCAAGTTATATAGGGAAAGCAGCATATTGTCATGGTCGTGGCAGTACCCTAATATAGCACAGGGTACTTAGCTTGAAGGGGATCTGTCACTCGTATCCTGCCGCACATACATCAGGCACCATGAATTGGAGCCCATCTTGATTGCAGCTAGGTATGCCTTTATCTGAAACGTTAGAGTGTTGGGGACTACAGACAGAAGTCGGGCTATTTCAGCGCAGACCCAGCCGGCTTCACCTTGCACCACTCTACATGTCAATCACCTAAAGTGGTGAGAGGAGAAGGCGGCAGAGGACCTCCGGACTAGTCTTGTCTCTGCCTATGGTTGCTGGACTATGCTTTTAAACTATTTGCTTTGAATTATGCAGCCAGGTTCTGATTCATGCTGCCCGTGGTTTTAGTAGCACGAATCAACTGACAAGTTGCCTTTTAAAAATGACGAAGCCCTGAGCGAGATCATTTCACACTGATGTCCACTGATGCTTCTAGGAAAGCTGAATAGCACCCTATAAGACCCTGTAAGACCAGATTCATTCCTACGCTTTCATTCACCCTGAGCAATGATTCCATTTTCACTTGCCCTGTATCTTAATACAATAGGCAAACCAGTGAAACTAATAAGCTCCCCTCTAGCCCCAGGCACTCCCATCGCCTGCCATTCATTTGACGAGGGAATTAGTTCAGAAATGACCCTATGTGTCACTTTCTTCAATACGTGGGGGAAATGTATTCATTAAAACAAGATTGTATTTTGAGAAATTTCCAAATTCCTCCGACCTACTATGAGTGCTGTTTATACAATATTCTGTGTTTGTGTTAATTACATGAACTAAATGTATAACGCTATGGGCAATGGCAGTTATATGCCATTATTTAATTTGTCTAATGGATAATATTGTGTCTTCTTATGTTTTATTGTTTCATGAAACTGAATAAATAGTTGAACTAAACAGTACACTGTTGTTTGCCACCCCTGATACAAAGTATGTGGAATGTTCGCCATGTTCATCTTATCAGCACTGTGCTTTGTTTGCCCATGTAATTCATGGATATCTTATCACATCAGCTTGATAAAGCTTCATTGTTTCTAAAGAATGCTGCACCTCATACTGGAAAGTTGAGTGTTCCTAGTGTAATTTTATTTAACATAGTATACAGTGGGGCAAAAAAGTATTTAGTCAGTCAGCAATAGTGCACGTTCCACCACTTAAAAAGATGAGAGGCGTCTGTAATTTACATCATAGGTAGACCTCAACTATGGGAGACAAACTGAGAAAAAAAAATCCAGAAAATCACATTGTCTGTTTTTTTATCATTTTTTTTGCATATTATGGTGGAAAATAAGTATTTGGTCAGAAACAAACACTCAAGATTTCTGGCTCTCACAGACCTGTAACTTCTTCTTTAAGAGTCTCCTCTTTCCTCCACTCATTACCTGTAGTAATGGCACCTGTTTAAACTTGTTATCAGTATAAAAAGACACCTGTGCACACCCTCAAACAGTCTGACTCCAAACTCCACTATGGTGAAGACCAAAGAGCTGTCAAAGGACACCAGAAACAAAATTGTAGCCCTGCACCAGGCTGGGAAGACTGAATCTGCAATAGCCAACCAGCTTGGAGTGAAGAAATCAATAGTGGGAGCAATAATTAGAAAATGGAAGACATACAAGACCACTGATAATCTTCCTCGATCTGGGGCTCCACGCAAAATCCTACCCCGTGCGGTCAGAATGATCACAAGAACGGTGAGCAAAAAACCCAGAACCACGCGGGGGGACCTAGTGAATGAACTGCAGAGAGCTGGGACCAATGTAACAAGGCCTACCATAAGTAACACACTACGCCAACATGGACTCAGATCCTGCAGTGCCAGACGTGTCCCACTGCTTAAGCCAGTACATGTGCGGGCCCGTCTGAAGTTTGCTAGAGAGCATTTGGATGATCCAGAGGAGTTTTGGGAGAATGTCCTATGGTCTGATGAAACCAAACTGGAACTGTTTGGTAGAAACACAACTTGTCGTGTTTGGAGGAAAAAGAATACTGAGTTGCATCCATCAAACACCATACCTACTGTAAAGCATGGTGGTGGAAACATCATGCTTTGGGGCTGTTTCTCTGCAAAGGGGCCAGGACGACTGATCGGGTACATGAAAGAATGAATGGGGCCATATATCGTGAGATTTTGAGTGCAAACCTCCTTCCATCAGCAAGGGCATTGAAGATGAAATGTGGATGGGTCTTTCAACATGACAATGATCCAAAGCACACCGCCAGGGCAACGAAGGAGTGGCTTCGTAAGAAGCATTTCAAGGTCCTGGAGTGGCCTAGCCAGTCTCCAGATCTCAACCCTATAGAAAACCTTTGGAGGGAGTTGAAAGTCCGTGTTGCCAAGCAAAAAGCCAAAAACATCACTGCTCTAGAGGAGATCTGCATGGAGGAATGGGCCAACATACCAACAACAGTGTGTGGCAACCTTGTGAAGACTTACAGAAAACGTTTGACCTCTGTCATTGCCAACAAAGGATATATTACAAAGTATTGAGATGAAATTTTGTTTCTGACCAAATACTTATTTTCCACCATAATATGCAAATAAAATGTTAAAAAAACAGACAATGTGATTTTCTGGATTTTTTTTTCTCAGTTTGTCTCCCATAGTTGAGGTCTACCTATGATGTAAATTACAGACGCCTCTCATCTTTTTAAGTGGTGGAACTTGCACTATTGCTGACTGACTAAATACTTTTTTGCCCCACTGTATTAACGCTAGACCTTTTGTGTGAAATGGTATCTTCATAGGTATTAAGTGCTTATCACTTATGGCAACTCCATCTACCAGCTAAGGGGCCCTGCAGACAAGCGTATGAGAAAGCGTTGGAATTTGATCCAGAAAACCATTTTTCTCCTTTTCATGCCACGTGAGTCCTTTTTTGTTTTTTGCATCAGTGTGAGATCCGTTTTCATACATCTACACACAAAAAAAAGTGACCGAATAGTTTTCTAGGTCTATGGTAGAAATGTATCCATAAAACTCTGATATCTTGGACTTTCTGTATGGTTTCTGAACTGAATTCAGTAGTCTCAATTGAGATTGGCACATGATAGCCTCTGAAGCTGGGAAACCTACACCTGGTTTCAGAAAAAGTGATATCGGAATAAGCAGCTATGACGCCACTCGTGCAAATTGTTATCACACCCACAGGGGCGTGATAACATGGAAAGAAGGCTGATTAGTCTGGGGAAACTAACGCCCCATTAACTAGTCAAAGCCCTCATTAGCATAGCAAACGAGAACATTCTAAAAAAATGTTATACCTTGTTTTCACTCAATAACGTTATACAGAGCCGGTTAGGCAGGGAATTTGCTCATACATAGGTTAATGCTGCTGGGTTGGAGGGCATGGGGCATCTGGCAGGTTCCATTTAATGGTGAATAAGATTCCACATGTTCACATCAAAATAATATAAATGTCCTTTAAGTGTGAGTTGTGCAAGCAGCATTACTCTTTATTTATTTTGGCATGTAAACTTTCATCTAAAGCTGGCCAGATAGCTGGAGCATATGATGCAGCCAGCTTTGGTGTTCCTGTGCTGCTGAGACGTTACTGCAGCATCAGAGTGTGTATAACTCACCTACAGTACAGGCCAAAAGTTTGGACACACCTTCTCATTTAAAGATTTTTCTGTATTTTCATGATTATGAAAATTGTATATTCACACTTAAAGGGAACCTGTCACCCCGAAAATCGCGGGTGAGGTAAGCCCACCGGCATCAGGGGCTTATCTGCAGCATTCTGTAATGCTGTAGATAAGCCCCCGATGTTACCTGAAAAAGGAGAAAAAGACGTTATATTATACTCACCCAGGGGCAGTCCCGCTGCTGGTCAGGTCGGATGAGCGTCTCTGGTCCGCTCCGGCGCCTCCCATCTTCATTACAAGACGTCCTCTTCTGATCTTCAGCCACGGCTCCGGCGCAGGCGTACTTTGCTCTGCCCTGTTGAGGGCAGACAAAGTACTGCAGTGTGCAGGCGCCGGGCCTCTGACCTTTCCGGCGCCTGCGCACTGCAGTACTATCCTCTGCCCTCAAGAGGGCAGAGCAAAGTACGCCTGCGCCGGAGCCGTAGCTGAATATCAGAAGAGGACGTCTTGTAATGAAGATGGGAGGCGCCACAGTGGACCGGAGACACCCATCTGACCTGACCAGCAGCGGGACCGCCCCTGGGTGAGTATAATATAACGTCTTTTTCTCCTTTTTCAGGTTACATCGGGGGCTTATCTACATCATTACAGAATGCTGCAGATAAGCCCCTGATGCCGGTGGGCTTACCTCACCCGCGATTTTCGGGGTGACAGGTTCCCTTTAAGGCATCAAAACTATGAATTAACACATGTGGAATTATATGCTTAACAAAAAAGTGTGAAACAACTGAAATTATGTCTTATATTCTAGGTTCTTCAAAGTAGCCACCGTTTGCTTTGATGACTGCTTTGCACACTCTTGGCATTCTCTTGATGAGCTTCAGGAGGTATTATTTATTTATATAGCACCACTAATTCCATGGTGCTATACATGAGGAGTTACATCAAAATACAAATATCACTTAAAGTAAACAAAACTTACAATAACAGACTGATACAGAGGGAAGAGGACCATGCCCTTGCGGGCTTACATTCTACACCGGGAATGGTTTTCACTTCACAGGTGTGCCCTGTCAGGTTTAATAAGTGGGATTTCTTGCCTTATAAATGGGGTTGGGACCATCAGTTGTGTTGTGCAGAAGTCTGGTGGATACACAGCTGATAGTCCTACTGAATAGACTGTTAGAATTTGTATTATGGCAAGAAAAAAGCAGCTAAGTAAAGAAAAACGAGTGGCCATCATTACTTTAAGAAATGAAGGTCAGTCAGTCCGAAAAATTGGGAAAACTTTGAAAGTGTCCCCAAGTGCAGTGGCAAAAACCATCAAGCGCTACAAAGAAACTGTCTCACATGAGGACCGCCCCAGGAAAGGAAGACCAAGAGTCACCTATGCTTCTGAGGATAAGTTTATCCGAGTCACCAGCCTCAGAAATCGCAGGTTGACAGCAGCTCAGATTAGAGACCAGGTCAATGCCACACAAAGTTCTAGCAGCAGACACATCTCTACAACAACTGTTAAGAGGAGACTTTGTGCAGAAGGCCTTCATGGTAAAATAACTGCTAGGAAACCACTGCTAAGGACAGGCAACAAGCAGAAGACTTGTTTGTGCTAAAGAACACAAGGAATGGACATTAGACCAGTGGAAATCTGTGCTTTGGTCTGATAAGTCCAAATTTGAGATCTTTGGTTGCAACCACCGTGTCTTTGTGCGACGCAGAAAAGGTGAACGGATGGACTCTACATGCCTGGTTCCTACCATGAAGCATGGAGGAGGAGGTGTGATGGTGTGGGGGTGCTTTGCTGGTGACCCTGTTGGGGATTTATTCAAAATTGAAGGCATACTGAACCAGCATGGCTACCACAGCATCTTGCAGCGGCATTCTATTCCATTTGGTTTGCGTTTAGTTGGACCATCATTTATTTTTCAACAGGACAATGACCCCAAACACACCTCCAGGCTGTGTAAGGGCTATTTGGCCAAGAAGGAGAGTGATGAGGTGCTACGCCAGATGACCTGGCCTCCACAGTCACCAGACCTGAACCCAATCGAGATGGTTTGAGGTGAGCTGGACCGCAGAGTGAAGGCAAAAGGGCCAACAAGTGCTAAGCATCTCTGGGAACTCCTTCAAGATTGTTGGAAGACCATTCCCAGTGACTACCTCTTGAAGCTTATCAAGAGAATGCCCAAGAGTGTGCAAAGCAGTCATCAAAGCAAAAGGTGGCTACTTTGAAGAACCTAGAATATAAGACATAATTTCAGTTGTTTCACACTTTTTTGTTAAGTATATAATTCCACATGTGTTAATTCATAGTTTTGATGCCTTTAGTGTGAATGTACAATTTTCATAGACATGAAAATAGAGAAAAATCTTTAAATGAGAAGGTGTGTCCAAACTTTTGCCAGTTCATACTATAAATCTTCAGGAGCACACTTTCCCTGGTAAAGAAACTGAATTAATTGCATAAAGATTACATAATGTGTGATAATTAAACTGTGACCTACAGAAAATGCATAGCTCAATAAAATATATTAAAATATCAATTTAATTAGAACATACAAAAAATGACAAAAAACTATTAAAAATGAGGAAGATCATGCATAGGAAAAATATGGAAAAATGTATCATATAGATAGGTTTCCAGTGCATGGTCAAAAATACTCATCTACTATATAATTGTCTAAGGGTCACTTCCGTCTGTCTGTCTTTCTGTCACGGATATTCATTGGTCGCGGCCTCTGTCTGTCATGGAATCCAAGTCGCTGATTGGTCGTGGCAAAACGCCCACGACCATTGCCACGACCAATCAGCGACGGCCACAGTCCGGCGGCAATATGGCCGCTCTTTCCTCCCCGCAGTCAGTGCCCGCTCCATAATCCCCTCCAGTCAGCCCTCACACAACCCTGTGTGAGGGCTGACTGGAGGGGAGTATGGAGCGGGCACTGACTGCGGGGAGGAAAGAGCGGCCATATTGCCACCGGACTGTGGCCGTCGCTGATTGGTCGTGCGTTACCAGCGTGGTACAGCGTTACCGGAGCACGGTGTAACGCACTCCGGTTACGCGGCTATTAACCCTGTGTGACCAACTTTTTACTATTGATGCTGCGTATGCAGCACCAATAGTAAAACGATCAAATGTTAAAAATAATAATAATAATAATAAAAAAAAGGTTATTCTCACCCTCCGACGTGCATGCTGTCCTTGGCAGTGCAAGCGTCAGGTTCTGGTTCCAAAGATGCTATGCGAGAAGGACCTTCCATGACGTCACGGTCATGTGACTGCAACATCATCATAGGTCCTGCGCTCATACCAACCGTGGGACCGGAAGCTGCCGCGTGCACCGCACACAAGCGTCAGGACTACAAGGGGCCTTCGGAGGGTGAGTATATGTTTCTTTTTTATTTTTTAACCTGTTGCATACGTGGCTGGGCAATATACTACATAGCTGGGCAATATACTACGTGATTGGCCAATATACTACGTGACTGGGCAATATACTACGTGACTGGGCAGTATACTATGTGTCTGTGCTGTATACTACGTTGCTGTGCTGTATACTACGTTGCTGTGCTGTATACTACGTTGCTGTGCTGTATACTACGTTGCTGTGCTGTATACTACGTTGCTGTGCTGTCTACTACGTTGCTGTGCTGTATACTACGTGGCTGGGCAATATACTACGTGGCTGGGCAATATACTACGTGGCTGGACAATATACTACGTGGCTGGGCAATATACTACGTGGTTGGGCAATATACTACGTGACTGGGCAATATACTATGTGACTGGGCAATATACTACGTGGTTGGGCAATATACTACGTGGGCTGGGCAATATACTACGTGGGTTGGGCAATATACTATGTGGGCTGGGCAATATACTACGTGACTGGACAATATACTACGTGGCTGGGCAATATACTACGTGGCTGGGCAATATACTTCGTGTCTGGGCAATATACTACGTGGGCTCTGCAATATACTACGTGGACATGCATATTCTAGAATACCCGATGCGTTAGAATTGGGCCACCATCTAGTTATTTAAATAATGTGGCTGTGCCTAGGACAATATCGACATATGTAATCTACCACAGTGGGATAAAGTGTAAATAATAGAATTAAGCTGTCAGATGCAAACATACCAAATGTCTAAAGAGTAGCTGAGCAAAGGGGAGAAGATCCAGAACTCCGACATACATTTCGCCTTTAGCTTTCTGAAGGAAGCTTAACGTGACGCTCCAGCATCGTAACAATATCGCTCCAGCGTCGTAGACTGCTGTCACCCTTTGCAATGTACGACGCTGGAGCGATAATTTCATGACGTATGTGTGATGTAGAAGCCGTTGGTTACTATGCGCACATCGTATACAATATCGTGCACACCTTTGTTACACCATGCGATCATGCCGCCACAGCGGGACACTAGACGACGAAAGAAAGTTTCAAACGATCTGCTACGACGTACGATTCTCAGCGGGGTCCCTGATCGCAGGAGCGTGTCAGACACAGCAAGATCGCTGGAACGTCATGGATATATCGCTGGAACGTCACAAATCGTGCCGTCGTAGCGATCAAGATGCCACTGTGTGACGGTACCCTTAAGCAATGATGTATTTTGTGTGAGAAACCAGTCTACCTAATCTTAACTATTGAGAACCCTGCGAGGATAATACATAGATACAGCCTTCTATCTTTAAGGTCCATTTCACATATCCTTTTTTCTCATATTTAAAATACAGACTGTGGTTCTTTTTCAGAGTACTGGACCCATTTATGATCCATATGTCAATTTTCACAATCCTTACTTCATCCATTTTTCTCTTGCACACACACAAAATAATTTTAGCTTCTACTACTTAATAAATGTTAAAATACAGACAGCTTATGAACTGACTGAGCTATCACGTGAAACGCGCATCGGGGTACTGGGCAGGGTGGTCTACTAAATGGTGCTTTGATGCCGAGTGCTGGTGGATATTGTTGCTGTTGTAATATTGCACTTTATTAGAACCTCTGGTTGTGAGTAGTCTTTCTAATATCAATTGGTATATATTGTAAATATCTTACTTTGATCAGAGTTTAATTTAAAGAGGACCTATCATAAGGATTATGCATATTAACCTAAAGGTATGCCCATAATGGCGCTGTTATTCTGGTGGTGAAGACATCTGCAGCCTAGTTGTTTTAAAATAATCATTAGATGGTTTGGGTGGAACTGTAGGTAGGGTCTTCAGCTCTGTCACAGCCCTTCCGCTGCCTCTGGTGTTTTTATCCTTTTCCTTATTTCAATTTCGCACCTGCACTTTTCTAGCTGCGGGCAACGGTTTTGCAGATTGCTCTCCTAAAAAATTGCACATGTGACGGCGTATGCACAGATTAAGATCTCGTCTCAATGATGATCAGTCTGTGCATGCGCCCCCACAGGCGCCATTTTACTGAGACCGCCAGAGGACTATCTGCGCATGTGCCACTACCTGCACCATTTTACTAAAGCCCTCTGCAAGATCAATCTATGCTAGCGCCGCCTGCAGCATGAATTTAAAGTTTTTATAATGGTAATCCTCCTATTCCTGTTTACAATTTTTTTTGGTCACCTGATTATTATAGAACCCCCCTCTTTCTTTGATTTATTATAGATTTATTTTTTCATTAATCTTGTTGCCATGTTGTCATATACCGTTGACCATACTGCCTTTTCCTTTTTTTTAAGGTTTTACTGGAATGTTTTTGTTCTGTTTTCTTCAATTTCTGTGTATAGAATTGTAGTTAATAAAATTATATTTATTTATGCTTTGTTTTTTTGTTTTTTTATTGTTTTATTTATTAGTATAATATTCTATCGGATGAGGTAATTACAATTTTAGTTCAGCATACGAATGACGACTGTGTGCTGTTTTCATGGGGCCAATGACGAGCTTCAGCGAGTTTGATCTTCCACACTGATCATATTAGAACATGTATCAGGTTTTTTGTGGCAGACAATCCATCTACAAAGAAAAAATCATGAGAAAAGGCCCATTCATTGCAACGGGACCGTGAATTATCTGCAAAAATAGCAGATAGCACTTGAACCAAAAACTGATCTGTGAAACCGGACTCAATAGATGTTGTAAATTGCTTTATTTAGTGACACCAATTTCCCAAGGGATCAGCTGAGTTTAATATACCAATAGATTTTGCCCACGATTATAGGTTTTCATTTCAGTCTGATGTCTGCACAGTATAATTCTTCAGATGAGCTCTTACTCCTTTCATAATGACACCTTTAATTCATCTGCCTTAATCTAATAATTGTGTTGTTATTAACATCATGTTTTGGATCCAGCGGGAAATCAGCTTTCGGGCCTAGGGTGAATGAAGTGACTAAACTGATGGAAATAAATGCACGGTGTAAAATTAGAGACTTCATGTGTCATAAATAATGGGTCTACTTGCCAAGGAGATCTATTCACCAATGACCGAGGGAAGGATGAAGCGTAAAATTGCCAGAAGTTCTGTTCCAAAGTATCAGCTGAAATTTACCTCAAGCTAGTGGGCCATCAATGTCCTAATATATAGTCTGGTGACTTTCATAAAGGTCTTGGGAATGCTTAGGTGAAGTACTGAAGTGGTGCTGGCAGCGGCAAGGCTGTAAGATAAGAAATATATGGACCTAAATAAGCTGTAATTGTGAGTAGGTGACTATAGCGAAGAGTCAATAAAGAGTATTAGGCACTAACGTGGGCTTCTATGGTATCTAGATTTTCTATCATTTGGGATTTTTCCACTTTACTAAATGGAGACATGAGTCATACTTATACCATTAAAAGAAAATTCCAGAAACAAACTGATACATTGAGTTTTCCTTGCTACAGGGAAACAGGGGATGGGGTAATATAAATTTGGGAATCCTTCATTTGTACCTATTGAAGCCCTATATCATGTGCTTGCCCCCTCAGGCCCTGAACTAGGCATAAGGCTGGGGTCACACTTGTGAGTGCAATGCTAGAAACTCACACAAGTCTCTCGCATCAATACCCGGCACTGCCACCGGCTCTCGGGAACGGAGGGTTTAGCTGCATAGAAATACACGCAGCCGCACGCTCCGGTCCTGAGTGCCGGCGGCAGTGTCGGGTATTGATGCGAGAGACTCGTGTGAGTTTCTCGCATTGCACTCGCAAGTGTGACCCCGGCATAACATCAATATCCGTATTGGCATGAGTGTTCCTTTACTAGGACAGTCTGTTAAAGGGAACCTGTCGCTTGATTCATGCCGCCCAAACTACACCCATCATGAATCAAAGCCTAATTGCATGATTGCAGCCAGGTATATTTTTCTGTGAATAGCTCTGGTGTTTCAGCGAAAATAAGAGTTTGAAGATCTGGCCAGGGACCATTGGCAGAGATGAGACTATTCTGGTGCGACCCACGTCTGGCTTCTCCTAGCGATGTTTGAGGACATTGACAGGTCCCACAGAAGAAACCTGTCAATTACCTGGAGTGGCACTGGGAAAAGCCAATGGTCCACAGCTGGATCTTCAAAATTGTGCAGCTATTCATGTTGCCTGTGGTTTAAACAGCATGAATCTAGCGACGGGTTCCCTTTAAAAGCGCTGTCCTGTAGTTATCATATTTATTGTGTAAATCTTAAAAATGGAACAATGTTTAGTATTTACATGAAGAATTCTGACATTCGCTTACATGATATGGGCGTACCGGTGGACACTCTTGATCAGTGTCGAGCTCCTGCAAAGTGATCACTCCAGAGCAGACAACTCTGCCCTTCTGGTCAGAGAAGGAATAGAGCTACTGCAGTAGCATGGCAGTATAGCTGAGAAGACTCCTGCAGAAAGGACTATATTGTCCACTGCCAGAAGGAGGAGACTGACATAGATCAGAGCCCGTCCTTAGAAGCATAGATAAAGTGAAATACTAAGGAAGACACAAAAATTATGGTAAATATTTTTTTTCTTTTTTTCATCGTGTGTTTCATGACTTTAACATGTCAACCAATTAAGCAAGGACCTATCACCAGATCGATAGGCCAGTTTTTGCTCTGATTTTATTTTCAGTGCTCCCCTGAGAATTCCATTGTGTGGTCATTCCACAAAGATGGGCCTTTTTGTTTAGCACTAATTTTTCTGGTCTTTACCAAGGAGGCATGGCATGCAGGATTCTATGGAGGCATATATTTAGGATGATATTCATCATTATCCTATGAGTCCACTAAGTAAAGATCGTAAAAATTTGCACTTATTAAAAAGTTGATCCAAGCTCATTGGACATATACAGGGCCGGCTCCAGGTTTTTGAGGGCCCCGGGCGAAGGAATCTCAGTGGGCCCCCCCTTTAACAAATACCACGATTCATGATAGCATATAATACAGCCATGTAGTATATAACACAGCCCATGTAGTATATAACACAGCCCATGTAGCATATAACAGCCCATATAGTATATAGCACAGCCCACGTAATATATAACACAGCCATGTAGTATATAGCACAGACATGTAGTATATAGCACAGCCCACGTAGCATATAACAGCCCATATAGTATATAGCACAGCCCACGTAGTATATAACACAGCCATGTAGTATATAGCACAGACTTGTAGTATACAGCACAGCCCCCTTCCCCCAAGAATGGCCCCATAGTCCAGTACTCACTGTTATAATTACAAAAAAAAACACTCCTCACCTCTCAACGTGCCCGCGCTGCTCCCTGCTCCGATCTCGGCTGCTGCAGCTGCGGTAGTGTCAGAGTGGGGAATGATGGGAGAGGGAGCGTCAGGTGACGCTCTCTCCTCCAACATTTGCTTTGAACTTTACCGGCAGACGCCGGTATAGTTCAATGCGGTGATGGGGGAGTTGGCGCTGGTGACAGGCGGGCCCCCCTGCCTCACAGATGCCCCATAGTGGCTGCGTGATGTGCCACTAGCTGAGGGCCCCTGGGGGAGCGGGGGCCCTAGGCAGCTGCCTGCCCCTAATGCCGGCCCTGAATGGGCCCCCCTGTCTCGCCAGGGCCCCGGCACTTGCCCGGGTACGCCGGGTGCTGAATCCAACCCTGGACATATACAATGTTAAAGGGAACCTGTTAACTTGAAAAATGCTATTTATCTGCAGATATAGCGTAAATCTGCAGATTAATGGCATTTTTCAAGGTGACAGGTTCCCTAAAATAATAAATGTAGGCCAAAGAGTGTGACACTATAGATTTCAGGGGGACTGCAGCCTTACATTTGTGCCACTAATTTGCCATTTTTACAGGTTGACATTACTTCTGTTGCTTTTTTTTCATATGTTTTGTATGAATGGAGACCTCCACTACCTTTGCTCTTGTAAACCTGTTTATCTGATCCTTTGCTTCCAACCTTCTTTTAATGACTTGAATTGAGTATGCCTAAAAAAGGAACTGCAATAACACTAGTGCTGTAGTAGATGGCCACAGAGCTACTTGACAACCTCTAAACGTTATTAGTGATTGTCCTCTCCTGGGTTCAGCTCTTCAGAGTACAATACTGAGTCGTTGAAGAGGTCAGACCAATTCACGCAAGATTTTTTTCTCATTTGCTAAATCATTTATTCTGCATCTAATTTAAGGGTAAATCTTCACGGGATGGATTTGCTGAGGATTTTACCTGTGTATTAGTGGAGGTAAAATCCACAGTGGAATACAGTAGCAGGCAAGAGATTACAAATCATAACCCCATTGTGCTAAAATTTCCATATAGAAATGGACCTGCTGCTTCTAAAATCCACATCACAGGTCAACTTTAGTGATGATTTTTCACTGAAGATTTCCCCACTTTTAATGGTTCATGCATGAAATCTGCAGCAAAAACTACATGTTATACATTGGAGCCTTGTGGGCAGCTGTCCTTAGTAGGGTTGAGCGACTTTTACTTTTTTAGGGTCAAGTCGGGCTTCGCGAAACCCGACTATCTCTAAAGTCGAGTCGAGTGAAATCGGCCGATTATGGCGAAAAGTCGGGGATCGACCGAAACACGAAACCCAATGCAAAGTCAATGGGAATTTTTTGTTTGTTTGTTTTTTTGTTTTATTTTTATTTTTTTTTCTCCCTCTCCCCCTCTCCCTCTCTCTCTCCCTCTCCCTCCCTCTCTCTCTCCCCTCCGTCCCTGAACAGAAAAGCTGGTGTTACACATTGCAAATCGCTACTGCGCACAATCGACAAGATGACGATAGACATCCATGCCCCTAAGACCTATGTCATCACTCTGCCCACGCTCCTTCATTGGCTGAAAAAATGGCACCAAGCGCGTCATACGAAACGCGACTTTGGCGCGAAAGTCGCGTACCGCATGGCCGACCCCACACAGGGATCGGGTCGGGTTTCATGAAACCCGACTTTGTCAAAAGTCGGCGACTTTTGAAAATGATCGATCCGTTTCGCTCAACCCTAGTCCTTAGTCTTGTACCTTTATCCCATATATGCCGTGTATACTGAAATTTTTCATGTCACATAGGAACACAGTGGCAGTTGTTTCCATATTGGCCAGTATAAATGGGTTGTCTCATCATAGTCCATTGATTTCAGAAGAAAGTCGCCATGTGAATTGGCTTTTAAATGCAGGTTTAGATCCCCTTATCCCAGCTCAGCTATGCTGATTTTACCTGCATAAGCCACATCTACATAGGAAAAATGTACTACTACATGACACATGGTTAGTGTCATGGAGTCCATAGTACAGGTCCTTCTAAAAAAATTAGCATATCGTGTTAAATTTCATTATTTACCATAATGTAATGATTACAATTAAACTTTCATATATTATAGATTCATTATCCACCAACTGAAATTTGTCAGGTCTTTTATTGTTTTAATACTGATGATTTTGGCATACAACTCCTGATAACCCAAAAAACCTGTCTCAATAAATTAGCATATTTCACCCATCCAATCAAATAAAAGTGTTTTTTAATAACAAACAAAAAAACCATCAAATAATAATGTTCAGTTATGCACTCAATACTTGGTC
Organism: Ranitomeya imitator; assembly: GCF_032444005.1. Classification (NCBI taxonomy): domain Eukaryota; kingdom Metazoa; phylum Chordata; class Amphibia; order Anura; family Dendrobatidae; genus Ranitomeya; species Ranitomeya imitator. Next base: position 465,010,766 of record NC_091284.1, read on the forward strand.
GGGAATCCTTTGGCAGAAATGACTGCTTCAGTGCGGCGTGGCATGGAGGCAATCAGCCTGTGACACTGCTGAGATGTTATGGAGGCCCAGGATGCTTCAATAGCGGCCTTAAGCTCATCCAGAGTGTTGGGTCTTGCGTCTCTCAACTTTCTCTTCACAATATCCCACAGATTCTCTATGGGGTTCAGGTCAGGAGAGTTGGCAGGCCAATTGAGCACAGTAATACCATGGTCAGTAAACCATTTACCAGTGGTTTTGGCACTGTGAGCAGGTGCCAGGTCGTGCTGAAAAATGAAATCTTCATCTCCATAAAGCATTTCAGCCGATGGAAGCATGAAGTGCTCCAAAATCTCCTGATAGCTAGCTGCATTGACCCTGCCCTTGATGAAACACAGTGGACCAACACCAGCAGCTGACATGGCACCCCACACCATCACTGACTGTGGGTACTTGACACTGGACTTCAGGCATTTTGGCATTTCCTTCTCCCCAGTCTTCCTCCAGACTCTGGCACCTTGATATCCGAATGACATGCAAAATTTGCTTTCATCAGAAAAAAGTACTTGGGACCACTTAGCAACAGTCCAGTGCTGCTTCTCTGTAGCCCAGGTCAGGCGCCTCTGCCGCTGTTTATGGTTCAAAAGTGGCTTTACCTGGGGAATGCGGCACCTGTAGCCCATTTCCTGCACACGCCTGTGCACGGTGGCTCTGGATGTTTCCACACCAGACTCAGTCCACTGCTTCCTCAGGTTCCCCAAGGTCTGGAATCGGTCCTTCTCCACAATCTTCCTCAGGGTCCGGTCTCCTCTTCTCGTTGTACAGCGTTTTCTGCCACATTGTTTCCTTCCAACAGACTTACCATTGAGGTGCCTTGATACAGCACTCTGGGAACAGCCTATTTGTTGAGAAATTTCTTTCTGGGTCTTACCCTCTTGCTTGAGGGTGTCAATGATGGCCTTCTTGACATCTGTCAGGTCGCTAGTCTTACCCATGATGGGGGTTTTGAGTAATGAACCAGGCAGGGAGTTTATAAAAGCCTCAGGTATCTTTTGCATGTGTTTAGAGTTAATTAGTTGATTCAGAAGATTAGGGTAATAGGTCGTTTAGAGAACCTTTTCTTGATATGCTAATTTATTGAGACAGGTTTTTTGGGTTATCAGGAGTTGTATGCCAAAATCATCAGTATTAAAACAATAAAAGACCTGACAAATTTCAGTTGGTGGATAATGAATCTATAATATATGAAAGTTTAATTGTAATCATTACATTATGGTAAATAATGAAATTTAACACTATATGCTAATTTTTTTAGAAGGACCTGTATAGGCCCTCCCTCTATGACTTCCTAACAGAAAATATGGACATGGGTCTTTCTTTAAAGGCCAATTCTTTATTATCATGAACTCTTCACTAAAGCGCTTTGCTTCAGATACACTGTATTCATTTGGAATTTTGTACATTAAGAGAGGATTCTGTAAATAAAGTATTATTAAAAAGTTGTATAACATTTCATTATACAGTGAAGAGCCTTTATTCAAATTAGTCATCGATTTCAAGACCTTAGCTTAATGTCATGAAAGGAAATTTTTTTTATCCTCAAATTTGAAATGTGATCTAATAATGTCCACATTACACAGAAGCAGGGCTGTCTCTGGAAAGGAACAATGCATTTTTGTGATCGGGATTAGTTTTCTGCCTGGTGATGTCAACATGAATGTTTTTATTTTGTGACTGTCAGCAAGCATAGAATTTTAAATTAGTAAAAAGATAGTTTATCGATAGCGTCATTATCACAGGAAATTAGGACAGAATATTTTTCAAATGATACTAGTACTTTTGATGTAACTCCTTTTTATGTGTGTACCGGTGTATGTCTATGTTTGTGTGTGTATGTATCTATATATAGTAATATACATTGTAGGAAAGAAAAAGCGCAGATAGGGTCTTATCTCACAATTTAAAAGAAGATTCGCCAGTAATGTAACTGCTCACCTGATGTAAAAGATTCATAGGCATATACTGCCGGCTGCTGCAGATCCTCTGATCGACACGCGACCGTGGCTAAATCGCTGAATATGAGGATTTGTGGGTTATGATCCGCTCAAAAAAATAAAGGGAGCACTTAAACAACAGAATATAATTCTAAGTAATCAAACTTCTGTGAAATCAAACTGTCCACTTAGGAAGCAACACTGACAATCAATTTCACATGTTGTTGTGCAAATGGAAAAGACAACAGATTGAAATTATTGGCCTTTATCAAGACACACTCAATAAAGGAGTGGTTCGGCAGCTGGGGACCACAGACCACATCACAGTACCAATGCTTTCTGGCTGATGTTTTGGTCACTTTTGAATGTTGGTTGTGCTTTCACACTCATGGTAGCATGAGACGGGCTCTACAACCCACACAAGTGGCTCAGGTAGTGCAGCTCATCCAGGATGGCACATCAATGCGAGCTGTGGCAAGAAGGTTTGCTGTGTCTGTCAGTGTAGTGTCCAAAGGTTGGAGGCGCTACCAGGAGACAGACCAGTACACCAGGACATGTGGAGGGGGCCATAGGAGGGCATCAACCCAACAGCAGGACCACTACCTCAGCCTTTGTGCAAGGAGGAACAGGAGGAGCACTGCCAGAGCCCTGCAAAATGACCTCCAGCAGGCCACAAATGAGCATGTGTCTGCACAAGCAGAAACCGACTCCATGAGGATGGTCTGAGTGCCCGATGTCCACAGATGGGGGTTGTCCTCACAGCCCAACACCATGCAGGACGCTTGGCATTTGCCACAGAACACAAGGATTGGCAAATTTACCACTGTCTCCCTGTGCTCTTCACAGATGAAAGCAGTTTCACACTGAGCACATGTGACAGACGTGACAGAGCCTGGAGACACTGTGGAGAGCGATCTGCTGCCTGCAACATCATTCAGCATGACCGGTTTGGCAGTGGGTCAGTAATGGTGTGGGGTGGCATTTCTTTGGAGGGCCACAAAGCCCTCCATGAGCTTGACAGAAGTAGCCTGACTGCCATTAGGTACCGAGATGAGATCCTCAGACCCCTTGTGAGACCATATACTGGTGCGGTTGGCCCTGGGTTCCTCCTAATGCCGGACAATGCCAGACCTCATGGGCTGGAGTGTGTCAGCAATTCCTGCAAGATGAAAGCATTAAAGCTATGGACTGGGCCTCCCGTTCCCCAGACCTGAATCCGATTGAACACATCTGGGACATCATGTCTCCATCCACCAATGTCACGTTGCACCACAGACTGTCCAGGAGTTAGCAGATGCTTTAGTCCAGGTCTGGGAGGAGATCCCTCAGGAGACCATCCAGCGCCTCATCAGGAGCATGCCCAGGCATTGTTGGGAGGTCATACAGGCACATGGAGGCCATACACACTACTGAGCATTATTTCCTTGTCTTGAGGCATTTCCACTGAAGTTGGATCAGCCTGTAACTTCATTTTCCACTTTGACTTTGAGCATCATTCAAACTCCAGACATCCATGTGATATTATTTGTGATTTACGTTGATAATTTTTAGGTTTTACTGTTCTCAACACATTCCACTATGTAATGAAAAAAGATTTACAACTGGAATATTTCATTCAGTGATATCTAGGATGTTGGATTTTAGTGTCCCCTTTATTTTTTTGAGCATTGCATGTATGTGTATTTATGTGTGTCTGTGTGTGTATATGTATATATATATATGTGTGTATATATATATACACTAGATGGTGGCCTGATTCTAACGCATCGGGTATTCTAGAATATGCATGTCCACGTAGTATATTGCACAGCCCACGTATTATATTGACCAGCCACGTAGTATATTGCACAGACACGTAGTATATTGCCCAGTCACGTAGTATATTGCCCAGCCACGTAGTATATTGCCCAGTCACGTAGAATATTGCCCAGCCACATAGTATATACAGCCACGTAGTATATTGTACATTGACGTAGTATATTGCCCAGCCACATAGTATATTGCCCAGCCACTTAGTATATTGCACAGTGACGTAGTATACAGCACAGAGCCACGCGGTATGTAACACAGCCCACATAGTATACAGCAGTGTGGGCACCATATCCCTGTTAAAAAATTATTTAAAATAAAAAATAGTTATATACTCACCCCTGGGATCCAGCGGAGCTCCGGCGATACGCGCGCGGAGGCCGCCATCTTCCGTTCCCAGGCTGCATTGCGAAATTACCCGGATGACTTAGCGGTTTCGCGAGACCGCTAAGTGTTCTGGGTAATTTCGCAATGCATCGCCGGGAACGGAAGACGGTGGCAGGCGCGAGCGGCTCGTCGGACTATGGAGGGTGAGTATAGCAGGTTTCTTTTTTTATTATTTTTAACATTACATTTTTTTTACTATTGATGCCGCATAGGCAGCATCAATAGTAAAAAGTTGGGGACACACAGGGTTAATAGCAGCGGTTACAGAGTGCGTTACCCACGGCATAACGTGCTCCGTTACCGCCGGCATTAACCCTGTGTGAGCGGTGACTGGAGGGTAGTATGCTGGCGCCGGGCACTGACTGTAGGGAGTAAGGAGCGGCCATTTTCTTCCGGACTGTGCCCGTCGCTGATTGGTCGTGGCTGTTTTGCCGCAACCAATCAGCGTCTTGGATTTCCTTGACAGACAGAGGCCGCGACCAATGAATATCCGTGACAGACAGACAGAAAGACAGACAGACAGATTCTTGCCTCTATAAATGGGGTTGAGACCATCAGTTGTGTTGTGCAGAAGTCTGGTGGATACACAGCTGAAAGTCCTACTGAATAGACTGTTAGAATTTGTATTATGGCAAGAAAAAAGCAGCTAAGTAAAGAAAAACGAGTGGCCATCATTACTTAAAGAAATGAAGGTCAGTCAGTCTGAAAAATTGGGAAAACTTTGAAAGTGTCCCCAAGTGCAGTGGCAAAAACCATCAAGTGCTACAAAGAAACTGGCTCACATGAGGACCGCCCCAGGAAAGGAAGACCAAGAGTCACTTCTGCTTCTGAGGATAAGTTTATCCGAGTCACCAGCCTCAGAAATCGCAGGTTAACAGCAGCTCAGACTGGAGACCAGGTCAATGCCACACAGAGTTCTAGCAGCAGACACATCTCTACAACAACTCTTAAGAGGAGACTTTGTGCAGCAGGCCATCATGGTAAAATAGCTGCTAGGAAACCACTGCTAAGGACAGGCAACAAGCAGAAGAGACTTGTTTGGGCTAAAGAACACAAGGAATGGACATTAGACCAGTGGAAATCTGTGTTTTGATCTGATGAGTCCAAATTTGAGATCTTTGGTTCCAACCACCGTGTCTTTGTGCGATGCAGAAAAGGTGAATGGATGGACTCTACATGCCAGGTTCCCACCGTGAAGCATGGAGGAGGAGGTGTGATGGTGTGGGGGTGCTTTGCTGGTGACACATATAATATATATGTATGTATGTGTATAATATATATATATATATATATATATATATATATATATATATATATATATCTGTGTGTATACAATGTTTATGTATGTGTACATTTTAACAAAACCTCTTCCTGTGCCTACCTCAACCGCAGCTGAGTACAATGTACCATATATGTATACATATATTAGTGCATATATATATATACTAGATTGTGGCCCGATTCTAACGCATCGGGTATTCTAGAATATGCATGTCCCCGTAGTATATGGACAATGATGATTCCAGAATTCGCGGCAGACTGTGCCCGTCGCTGATTGGTCGAGGCAACCTTTATGACATCATCGTCGCCATGGCAACCATTATGACATCATCGTCGCTGTGCCCGTCGCTGATTGGTCGAAGCAACCTTTATGACATCATTGTCGCCATGGCAACCATTATGACATCATCGTCGCTGTGCCCGTTGCTGATTGGTCGAGGCCTGGCGGCCTCGACCAATCAGAGACGCGGGATGTCTACGTCCTTTATGACATCATCGTCGCTGTGCCCGTTGCTGATTGGTCGAGGCCTGGCGGCCTTGACCAATCAGAGACGTGGGATTTCTACGTCGATGCTGTGCCGGTCTCTGATTGGTTGAGGCCTGGCGGCCTCGACCAATCAGAGAGCCGGGATTTCCAGGACAGACAGACAGACAGACAGACGGAAAAACCCTTAGGCAATTATATATATAGATTATTCTGTAAAGGCCCCGTCACACATAGCGAGATCGCTGCTGAGTCACAAGTTTTGTGACGCAACAGCGATCTCAGTAGCGATCTCGCTATGTGTGACACGTACCAGCGATCAGGCCCCTGCTGTGAGATCGCTGGTCGTGTCGGAATGGCCTGGGCCATTTTTTGATCATTGAGGTCCCGCTGACATCGCTGAATCGGCGTGTGTGACGCCGATTCAGCGATGTCTTCGCTGGTAACCAGGGTAAACATCGGGTAACTAAGCGCAGGGCCGCGCTTAGTAACCCGATGTTTACCCTGGTTACCATGCTAAAAGTAAAAAAAAACAAACACTAGATACTTACCTACAGCCGTCTGTCCTCCAGCGCTGTGCTCTGCTTCTCTGCACTCCTCCTGTACTGTCTGTGAGCCGGAAAGCAGAGCGGTGACGTCACCGCTCTGCTTTCCGGCTCACAGACAGTACAGGAGGAGTGCAGAGCACAGCGCTGGAGGACAGACAGCTGTAGGTAAGTTTCTAGTGTTTGTTTTTTTTTACTTTTAGCATGGTAACCAGGGTAAACATCGGGTTACTAAGCGCGGCCCTGCGCTTAGTTACCCGATGTTTACCCTGGTTACCAGTGAAGACATCGCTGGATCGGTGTCACACACGCCGATCCAGCGATGTCTTCAGGGAGTCCAGCGACGAAATAAAGTTCTGGACTTTATTCAGCGACCAACGATCTCCCAGCAGGGGCCTGATCGTTGGTCGCTGTCACACATAACGATTTCATTAACGATATCGTTGCTACGTCACAAATAGCAACGATATCGTTAACAATATCGTTATGTGTGAAGGTACCTTAAGGGTGTCATGAAGTAGAATTAGACACACGGTTTCAGTGGTATATAATGTGTTTTTGGTGTAGTTCTAAAACATTTATTTTTTTTTATCTACAGTATATGTGCTGTTAATATAGGAGTCCAGCGTATTCATGATCTGTTGATTTTAATTAGATCTTTTGCCATTGACAAATCCCGCTTATAACTATTCATTGAAAGAATGTGATCAGTCAGTGGTATGAGCCGAAATCCAGTAAATACCTTGGATGTCCATACCCCACAATCACTATGCATAAGTGATACAACTTTGAAATCAGCATGTCAGGCACTAATTTATACAAACGTTTCCTTTAACTGTTTCGTCCCTTTTAAGAGGTCTTGGAGACCATTTAAATGAGCTGAAAAAATGACTATGTAATGTATTACTCAGGCCGGCTTCACACGTCCGACATTCGTGGTCCAAGTCCAGACCAGATCTCCTGAACTGAATTCAACAGCTTCATATACGAATGTGGCTCATCAGACAGTGTTTTCTTTGCTCGATCCAGGAATTTTGGATGTGTGAAACTGGTCTTAGTGTGAGTACATCATTTCTTCAGGATATGTGATTAGTGCACTATCCCTTCAAAAGAGAACTGAACCCCAAAGTGAGTGATAAAGTAAATAGACTAACCTGCAAACATTGTTGGTCGAATTTTCTGCATGTTACTGAAATGTGCAGTCTTGTATAAGGCTATGTGCACACAGTGCTTTTTTATGCGTTTTCACTTCATTTTTTTCTATGCAGAAATGGGCCAAAAATGCAATGGAATACTTATTCAAGGCAATTCAATGGCAATCCTGAAGTTTTGTGCACATGATAAGTACATTTCCGTGGGCATTTGCAGTGCGTTTTTTTCTGCTGCGTTTCTGCACCCATTGACTTCAGTTGAGTCAGTCAAATCTGCAGCAAAAACGCAGGTACAAAAATGTTTGCAGATTTGCTGAGTTTTTGATTTGCATTTTACCGGCTTGCCATGGTGTTAACCATGCTGTCATTTGTGTGACATCGTGAGAAACACCAGCTCGGTGGTTCTTATTGGTGGTAACGCTACTGCCGGTACTGTCGGTCAGAGAGCTGCGGGATCATGCTGGCAGATAACCCCGCAGCTGTGACTGTGACCTGCAGGCGTGAGCCGATGAGACTACTGCTCCCATTGGGCTGCATCTGCTGTCGCTGGTAACAGTGACAGATGGTGCCGCTGATGGGAGACGTAGTCTCATCTGCAGACGCCTGTGCTCACAGTTAAAAAGTAAAATTGCATACATATTCAAATATTTTTTTTGTTTTTATGCTCACCTTAACGCCCAATCCGCGATGTCCTTGTCTCCTCAAAATATTGTAAAATAATAAACTAACATATACTCACCTTTCTGCCGTAGACCAGGTAATCCAAGTGTCCCACGATGATGTCACGTGTAAAAAAGATGTGACCACTCTACCCAGCTGCCGGCTATACACTGACGGGAGGTAATCACTCCTGCAGTGCATCACTGTGCTGCCGTGAGTGTTCACCGGAGTTCATCAGCTCCGGTGTTCTCACTTACAGCACCGCTGTGTGAGAACTTTCCCACACAGCAGTGCCATAAGGCAGATTACTGGAGCTGATCAGCTGATGAACTCCAGTGAACGATCTCACGGCAGCACAGTGATACACTGACAGGAGGTAATTGCTTCCGCAGTGTATCGCCGACTGTCTTTGAGTGCAGTCACATCACTAATGTGACTGCTCTCAAAGTGATCAGGTTTGTCATGGGACATTATGGATTATATTCTCTGCAGACAGGTGAGGAACATATGGTTTATTATTTTATCTTTGTTGCAGGAGACGTTGGCTTTGGTGGATTAGGCGTTCAATGAGTATGGTTTAATTGAGATTATTAAAGGAGTCTGTGTCATTATTTTAAACAAAGGATTTTATTCTGGGTGTCTGTGTTTTTATACATATCACTATTCATATTACTATGGTGTTAGTAATGGATAGATGTCTTATAGACACCTCTCCATTACTAATCTGTGGGCTTGATGTCACCTGACAATACAAAAGTGACATCAACCCCAAAAATATGAACCCCACTTGCCACCGCTACAGGACAAGTGGGAGGAGCGAGGCTTAGCACCAGATTTGGCGTATCTTATCGATGCGCCTTTTCTGGGGCTGCTGAAAGCTGATGGTTTTTAATCTGGGTGGGGGAGGGGCCAATATCCATGACCACTTTCTAGGCTGTTAATACCAACCCGCAGCTTTCTGTCTAGCCTTTGCTGTTTGCTATGTCAAATTTTTTTCTCGGGTCCCCCTGTAAACTAGCCAGTAAAGGTTAAGCAAACAGCTATGAGCTGATAGCCTGGGAACCTTTATGGCTATTGGCTCCTTTCCAGAATATTAACATCAGCCCTCAGCCGTTGGCTTTCTCTCTGCTGGTTATTAAAATTACATGGGAGCCCACGCAATTTTTTTTTTTTTTAAATTAACAGTTACTGTCTGGTTACAGCCTATGTACGTTTTTTCTGTTAGCACTCCTAAATAGGCTGGTGACAATGTGTGTGTTTACTTATCGGCTTAGTAACAAGTGTGTCGGCCTGACACCTTTTCATTACTAAGCCTACAGCTAGGTGTCAATGACAGCTGCTGACACCAAGCCCCTCTACTGCAAAAGCATGAAAAAGATGCTGTTGAACTAAGAAATTACATCACAGAACTTTTTTTAAAAATATCTTTATTTAGCTGAAAAAAGCATTCATTGCTGTACAAAAACGCGGCAAAAATGCGCTTTTTTTCTGTAGCTTTTTTCATGCCAAGAGATATAGAAATTTCTGCAAGCAAATACTCAGCATGCGTACATAGCCTAAAACCTGAAGAGGACATAAGGGTTAATTTCTTTCTGATCTGTTCAATTTTTTGGCTGGTAAAGTGTAGAAGAGATAAAGCTTAGACACTGCACCTGGTATAACTCCCACATGACCTACTGCAGATAGAATTTTTTTGGGGGGAAGATTTTCTGTTTACTAACTACCAAAAAATGATTTATTGGTTTGTTTTTACCCATTTTTGCATAAAGAGCAATAAATGTATATTCTAAGCTGTACACGCTTTTAACAGAGTTTTTCTTTTATCTTTCTTCACAGAACTCCCATCTTCAGAACATTTAAGTGTAGCAGATGCAACATGGTTAGCCCTTAATGTGGTCTCGGGAGGTGGGAGCTCCTCCAGCTCCCAGCCAATTGGAGTGACCAAAATAGCTAAGTCGGTCATAGCACCACTTGCAGACCAGAACATCTCGGTATTTATGTTATCCACCTATCAAACAGACTTTATATTGGTAAGACTTTTGATTGCATTTAATTTTCTTTTTTATTCTTTGCTTTTATTAATTACAGTGGTTATTTTTTTTTTTTAATTTGTGCGCTATAGTCAGTCATGTCATTAATGTTAGTTTGGTTGAGGGTTGGCAAACCCCAATGACCATACCCCTACCATTTTGGGAAACTGAAAAATAGAATCCAGAATAGGGGAATGGTGGCATAAATGGCAATACTTTTAACACATATAGTCAATACAAGCTTGTGTTGTCTGGACAATCCCATTATAACTTAACCACACCATAGGTGATAACCTACTGATCAGTAGTTGTTCCACCACTGGGACAAACACCAATCGGCAGATCAGGCAATGTTTATCACTATTACAAAATGAAAAACCTAAAGTTAGGCATTGAAATATATCCTATTTTTCAGACTATAAGACGCACCTGGGTTTTAGAGGAGGAAATTAGAAAAAAAATTGAAGCAAAAAATGTGGTCAATTCTGTACTTAATATCTCCTATCCTGGTATATACAATCCCTTCATCCCATCCTGGTATACATGGTACCCTCATCCCTATCCTGGTGTGTGTGGCCCCTCTCATCCTCATTCTGGTGTGCATGGGCCCCTTCATCCTTATCCTGGAATGCAGGGCCAGTCTCATCCCCATCCTTGCGTACATGGCCCATTCTTCCCCATCCTGGTATGCATGGCCTCCTCATTCCCATCCTGTTATGCATGTCCCCCTTATCCCTAGCCTGGTAGGCATGTTCCACTTATCCCTATCCTGGTAGGCATGTCCCCCTCATCCCTATTCTGTAAGGAATGGTCCCCCTCATCCATATCCTGGTAGGAATGGTCCTCATCATCTCTATCCTGGTATGCAGGGCACCCATCTCATTCCTGGTATGCATGGTGCCCCATTCTTATCCTGATATGATTGGCCTCATCTCCATCCTGGTATGCATGGTCCCTTCCTTATCCTGGTATGATTGGGCTTCGTCCCCGTACTGGTATGCATGGCCCCATCAGAAAAAAACTGAAAAAAATTGCGTTTACCTTTCTGTGTTCCCTCGCAGTGTCTTGTTCCGGTGCCAGCAGCTGCTTTATGCTTGTAAGCAGCGCATGGCAAGGACGTCATGTGCTGCTTACAAGCCGAAGGACAGCTGCCAGAATACTCACTGCCCTCCACGCCTAGACTCTGTGCGTGGAGGGCAGTGAGTATTCATTGCTCTTTAGTAGCGTGCACAGTGTCAGCCGCTGGCTTCCTGCAGCTGCCGGGGCGGTCACGTGTGCCCACTACTTAAGAGAAATTAATATTCACCGCATTCCACGCCCATAGGAGTGGAGCGAGCTGACACTGTGCGCGCTACTAAAGATCAATTTTGAAAGCAACCCAATCAACAAAGCCATATTTTAACGATTGACCTGTAGCTCCTGGGTTCCTGCAACCCTCTTCTTTCACTCTTGACACACTGATAGCAACACCACAGAAGAAATGCTAGCACATGCTTCCAGTATCCGTTGTTTCAGATGCTGCGCATCCCATATCTTCACAGCATAGACAATTGCCTTCAGATGACCCCAAAGATAAAAGTCTAAGGGAGTCAGATTGGGAGACCTTGGTGGCCATTCAACTGGCCCACGACCACCAATCGACTTTCCATGATTTCTATACTGTGAAGATACGAGATGTGTAGCATCTGAAACAACGGATACTGGAAGCCTATGCTAGCATTTCTTCTGTGGTGTTGCTATCAGTATGTCAAGTGCGGGAGAAGAGGGTTGCATTGACAATCCAACACAATGGGCAGCACTTTGAACACATTTTATAAGTGGTCATAAACTTGTAAATAACTCATGAAAGAATAAAGTTACGTTAAAACCAAGCAAACCATTGTTTTTCTTGTGAAATTCTCAATAAGTTTGATATGTCACAAGACCCTCTTACATTGGAAAAAATAAAGTTAGATCCAAAATAGCCGACTTCAAAATGGCCGCCATGGTCACCAATCATCTTGAAAAGTTTCCCCCCGTCCTATACTAATGTGCCACAAACAGGAAGTTGATATCACCAACCATTCCCATTTTATTTTGGTGTATCCATATAAATGGCCCACCCTGTAGTGTGTGTAGCTGAACTATACTGTGTGTGGAGGCGTTGGGGGCTGCATTATACTGTGTTTGTGGTGGGCAGCGGGGATTGTGGGCTGCATTATGCTGTGTGGAGGGGTTGGGAGCTGCATTCTGTGTGTGTGTGTGTGAGGAGGCTACATTATGCTGTGTGTGTGGTTGGGTGCTGCATTATACTGTGTGTGGTTGGGGGTGCATTATACTGTGTGTGTGTGTGTGGGTGTGTAGACTGCATTGTACTGTGTATGGGGGGGAGGGTTGGGGCTTCATTATGCTGTGTGAGGGTGTAGGCTGCATTATACTGTGCGTGGTTGGGGTCTGCATTATATTTGTGTGTGTGGTTGGGGGCTGCATTATATTGTGTGTATGTGTGGTTGTGGGTTGCATTATAAGGTGTGTGTGTGAGGGGAGGCTGCATTAATACTGTGTATGTGTGGTTGGGGGCTTATATTATGGGTAAGTGTACTTGATTATAGTTATTCAAAGATATGCATCCCTATCTGATGCCTTTTCTCCACATACAAGGTTTACAACAATAGCAATATATCACAGCACAAGCACTTTGTCTACTGTAGATATGGTTCTGCCTACTAGAGTGGCTAAACTTTTTAATATTTGCAGTGAGAGTATTTGTTTACATTGCTTTCCAATGCTATATACCGTATTTTTCGGACTATAAGATGCACCGGACCATAAGACGCACCCCAAATTTGGGGTGAAAATTGCAGAAAAAAAGATTTTTTATAACATGGGGGTCCGTCTTATTGTCCGAATTTACAGTATCTTATGGCGGTGGCAGAGCAGGGTCACAGGAGGCAAGGTGTCGGCAGAGGTGGGGTGATGCTGGGATGAGAAGGTGCTGGGATGAGAAGGTGCTGGGATCAGGAGGTGCTGGGATCAGGAGGTGCTGGGATCAGGAGGTGCAGTGAGAGGTATGGCGTGAGAGGGGTCCCTGGCGTACCATGCAGGCTTACCTAGGTGGCAGAGGTGCGGTGGCAGAGGTCCGGTGGCAGAGGTGCGTGGCGGGGGTGTGGCGGCAGAGGAGGCGCAGTAAGCGGGGTCCCTTTCCCCGGTATGGTGATGCAGCAGGCCCGGTATGCAGCAGAGCCGGGTGAATCCTCTTGTTATCGGTGGGCGCGGCCATCTTCCTGAGGCCGCGCGTGTGCAGATGAAGCGCTCTGCTCCCGGGGCTTCAGGAAAATGGCCGCGGGAGGCCGCGCGTGCGCAGATGGAGATCGCGGCGGCCATTTTCCTGAAGCCCCGGGAAGCAGAGCGCTCCATCTGCGCACGCGCGGCCTCCGGAAAATGGCCGCCACCACCGATAACAAGAGGATTCACCCGGCTCTGCTGCATACCGGGCCTGCTGCATCACCATACCGGGGAAAGGGACCCCGCTTACTGCGCCTCCTCTGCCGCCACACCCCCGCAACCGCACCCCTGCCACCGGACCTCTGCCACCTAGGTAAGCCTGCATTGCGACTATTAGACGCACCCCCCGTGCGTCTTTTAGTCCGAAAAATACGGTATCAATGTACAATGTGGAATTGTATCTTTCCATAACCTTCCATTCCAGTAGCACTTACTGTGGATCCTACCTTTACTTACCTCTACATCTTTGATATGTCACATTATGTATATTTGTATCAATAAAATCATGTTTATTTTATGAAGTCAGCACTCCAATTTTCTTTATTTATATCCTTGCAGGAGTTTCTTCTTTGCTTTATCGCCACCTGATTAAGACTTTATTGTGGATTATGTTGAGTACATTGCCTTTTGTTTGCCTTTTAATCAGTGTCCCTGTGAACTATTTAATAGTGTATATAGGGAGGCTGTGTGGGGCTCAATCTGTATAGGGGGAGGCTGTGTGGGGCTCATACTGTATAGGGGGAGGCTGTGTGTGGCTCATTCTGCATATAGGGAGGCTGTGTGGGGCGCATGCTGTATAGGGGGAGGCTGTGTGGGGCTCATGCAGTGCATATAGGGAGGCTGTGTGGGGCTCATGCAGTGTACATAGGGAGGCTGTGTGGGGCTCATGCAGTGTACATAGGGAGGCTGTGTGGGGCTCATGCAGTGTACATAAGGAGGCTATGTGGGGCTCATGCAGTGTATATAGGGAGACTGTGTAGCTCATGCAGTGTATACAGGGACGTTGCGTGGGGCTCATACAGTGTACATAGGGAGGCTGTGTGGGGCTCATGCAGTGTATTTAGGGATGCTGTGTGGGGCTCATGCTGAATATGGGGGAGACTGTGGGGCTCATGCAGTGTATCTAGGGAGGCTGTGATGGGCTCATGCAGTATATGGGTAGGTTGTGCGGGGCTCATGCAGTTTATATAGTGATGCTGTGTGGAGCTCATGCTGAATATGGGGGAGGCTGTGTGGGGCTCATGCAGTGTATATAGGGAGGCTGTGTGGGGTCATGCAGTGTATATAGGGAGGCTGTGTGGGGCTCATGCAGTATATGGGGAGGCTGTGTGGGGCTCCTACAGTTTATGGGGAGGCTGTGGGGCTCATGCTGAATATGGGGAAGGCTGTGGGGCTCATGCAGTGTATCTAGGGAGGCTGTGATGGGCTCATGCAGTATATGGGGAGGCTGTGTGGGGCTCATGCAGTGTATATAGGGAGGCTGTGTGGGGCTCATGCAGTGTATATAGGGAGGCTTTGTGGGGCTCATGCCATATATGGGGGAGGCTGTGTGGGCCTCATGCAGTATATGGGGGAGGCTGTGTAGTGCTCATGCAGTGCATATAGGGAGGCTGTGTGGGGCTCATGCAGTATATGGGGAGGCTGTGTGGGGCTCATGCAGTATATGGGGAGGCTGTGTGAGGCTTATGCAGTGTATATAGGGATGCTGTGTGGGGCTCATGCTTAATATGGGGGAGGCTGTGGGGCTCATGCAGTGTATCTAGGGAGGCTGTGATGGGCTCATGCAGTATATGGGGAGGCTGTTTGGGGCTCATGCAGTGTATATAGGGAGGCTGTGTGGGGCTCATGCAGTGTATATAGGGAGTCTGTGTGGGGCTCATGCAGTGTATATAGGGAGTCTGTGTGGGGCTCATGCCATATATGGGGAGGCTGTGTGAGGCTCATGCAGTGTATATAGGGATGCTGTGTGGGGCTCATGCTTAATATGGGGGAGGCTGTGGGGCTCATGCAGTGTATCTAGGGAGGCTGTGATGGGCTCATGCAGTATATGGGGAGGCTGTGTAGGGCTCATGCAGTGCATATAGGGAGGCTGTGTGGGGCTCATGCAGTATATGGGGAGGCTGTGTGGGGTTCATGCAGTGTATATAGGGAGGCTGCGTGGGGCTCATGCAGTGTATATAGGGACGTTGCGTGCGGCTCATGCAGTGTACATAGGGAGGCTGTGGGGCTCATGCAGTGTACATAGGGAGGCTATGTGGGGCTCATGCAGTGTATATAGGGAGGCTGTGTAGCTCATGCAGTGTATATAGGGACGTTGTGTGGGGTTCATGCAGTGTACATAGGGAGGCTGTGTGGGGCTCATGCAGTGTATGGGGGAGGCTGTGTAGGGCTCATGCAGTGCATATAGGGAGGCTGTGTGGGGCTCATGCAGTATATGGGGGAGGCTATGTGGGGATCATGCAGTATATAGGGAGGCTGTGTGGGGCTCATGCAGTGTACATAGGGAGGCTGTGTGGGGCTCATGCAGTGTACATAGGGATGCTGTGGGGGGCTCATGCAGTATATAGGGATGATATGTGGGGGTCATACTGCATATGGGGAGGCTGTGTGGGGCTCATGCTGCATATGGGGAGGCTGAGTGGGGCTCATGCCGCATATGGGGGGAGGCTGTGTGGGGCTCATGCCGCATATGGTGGAAGTTGTGTGGGGCTCATGCCGTATATGGGGGAAGCTGTTTAGAGCTCATGTCGCATATGGGTTCAAATGAGGGATGTCTGCATACTCAATTCTGCTCAATATTAAGTCATACAATTCATATTAATATAATTATCAATAATATAATAATTATAATATATTGATATTAATGTTGAGTAGAATTAATTTCGGCCTATTGGTTCGGCCCTCCACAACAGTCACGGTCTCTAATGTGGCCCCTCGTGAAAATTAATTGCCCATCCCCGCTCTATCAGATAGAGATTTGGGGCATTTCGAAACCTAGTCAATACTTTGAAGGGAACCTGTAACCATAATTTTGCTACCCCATCTGAGAGCAGTGTGTGCAAAACTCCAGGAGGTCAAACCCAACAATTCATAATCAGTACATTAATACAATCAAGAAGAAGTGGCACGCCAGGAAAAATCAGTCAATAATTTTACATTAATAACTCAGGGTTACAGCAATATTTCTGCTCCTCCATAGCTTGAAACATTGTTGTAACACTGGGTGAAATCTTGAATTTTACCTGAATTTTCCTGGAGCCCTGTTCTTCATTTGCCCTGTGGCCCAACTTAAGGCACTCTTGTTGCCCATTGTTGTTACTTTCAGCTGTGGTTATGGGTTGGCATGGTCATTCTGCTTTGTCAGAGGCTCCCCTAAACATTTGTATTAGGATACTTTTATTCACTTCACTTTGTCACTGGTGTAATGTCGTAGAGGATCAACTTTTGTGAATTGTAAGCAAGTGAATTGTCATCCTGTGAATAATAATAAGCTGACAGTTCATTTATTTTTTCTTCAAGGTACGCGAGCGGGATCTGCCTTTTGTGATGCACACGCTGGCTGCAGAATTTACCATTTTGCAGGTGGTGAATGGAGAAACTGTAGCTGCTGATAATCTTGGAGTAACAAATGGATTTGTGAAACCCAAGCTTGGTATGAACCATGTAAAAACAAAGTATCATGGGAGTGTTTATGGAAAATATGCAGCATCTCTACAGAACTGACGTGTACTATGGCTGTTGAAGATTATTAGTTTGTGCTCTCTCTGTACCTGCATATAAATTTAGCCCTGATATTTGAAGGCACATAGGCCCATGCGGTCTCCCCTTAGAGCTCCAGATGGGAATCTCTATTAATATTACCCTGCCTGGAAAAAAATCATGATTTACTATAAGACCAATATTTCTAATAATAGTGATATAAAAGACTTAAAAATAACAATACCGCAATAATAATGCTGTAATTTCACAGACCAATATTACCAAACCATATCCAGTTATGACCAGCAGACACAGTAGTGATAATACCAACAGACTGATCATAAAGAGGTTGTCCAGGCTTGAGGTTAAAATCTGCAGTCACTCTATTCAACTGAAAACGTCTGAATCCTATCAGCGCGCTCTGTCAGAATTGTCTGGCGCTGGGTTTGGGCAGTCATGTCACTGCAAATATTCGATTTGCAGATAAGCGGTCACGTTCCGACTCAATGAGTGCAGTTTCGCTCAATATAAGTGAATTGAACAAGGAATGGGCACGTGTTGTCGGAAGCATGAAAAGCACATGCAGCGCCCCAGAGACCTGGTCGTTGCAGTAGTATTGCTCTGCCATTAAGGGGAGTGATGGTATGTCTGATGGCACTAAAGGAGTTCATCTGACCAGGTATCACCAGCACACAGTACACTTCACACTCCGGCCACTAGGGGGAGCAAAAGGTTCTATTTATTAGGCCACTCCTCACACTGGTAAAACTAGGGGTTGGATAGGAAGTTAGTGAGCAGCTGACTGGATTTTGTCTAGGCAACATCCCGTGGCAGGGGGTGTTGCGGGGAAGATTCAGGGGGGTCCCTGTCAGGCGTGGGAACCTGGCAGGCACCTAGCGACAAGGATAGAACGTTACAGAGCCGTGCCTGCGCTACCCTGCGGCGGCATCTAAAGAAAGGACACGAAGCGAAGGATATTGTGGACAGTGAGAAACGAGATCAAAGCACAAAGGAGAGCCAGTAGGAGTCGTGCCCCGAGAACAGCAACATCCTACTGAGGCGCGTAGCCGGTGACCGGAACACCGAGGAAGTAACTGACTTTATGCCTTACTTCAAATACCGCAGGACAGTTAATTATAGGTTGGCTGTCTAACATGCATCACCTAAGAAGACATAGGGGGCAAACGTGGAGAGGGGCGTCTCTAGGGTCTCAGAATAGCTCCGAGCCTTCCCGTCAAACGGGTGCGTCCTAGCCATAACAAACCTGGGGGACGGAGAATAGAAAGAACGAGAACAGAAGTTGTGAGGACTATCCCGAATGCTCAGCAGGGAAGCACTACAACACACAGGCACTAGTGGTAGGCCACGATTTCCACCTGCAAAGGGAACTCTGGATGTGCCTTCGGACCGGCCGGTCTCCGACAGCCCTGTTAACAGAGCTCTGGATTGAGGATCCTGAAGCCTTCAGTAAAGAGGTAAAGAGACTGCAACCCTGTGTCCTCGTTATTGACTGCACCTCACACCATCGCCATCTACAGTATCGGGAAGCCCTGGGGACATACTTCACCTGTGGGGAGGTATACCATCTAGCTGCCATCACATCACCCCAGTGGACCCCAAGCAGCGTCGGTCTCCCTGGCAGAATACCACAGGTGGCGTCACGAAGCATTAGCTGACTTTCATCATCCCTTTTATTGGACGCCCCTTAGCAGGGTCACGGACCGGGTCCAGCCACCGTGACATCCCCAGAACTGAGCCAGAGAGGACCGGTACCGAGAAACCTGTGGCTCTGTGTCTGGGGGCGCTCCACACATACTTGCGGTCACATGACCCATCCCGTTTTCCTCTATATGTCCTCATCAAAAAATTGCCCCCTGTGCCTTACAATTACGCAGCACCTTATAGAAATAAAATCCCCCTATGGCTTCTTATAATAATAATAATAATAATAATAATAATAATGCTCCCATGTGTTTCTTTACAGCTGTACAACACCATATATTAATAATGTCTCTGTGTTTTTTGATAATATTAATGCCTCCTGTGCTTCCTCTAAAATGTTAATGATCCTATGGTGTGTTTTCAAAGAATAATACTACCTACCACATTGTGCCTTCTTGTAGTAATAACCCTCACTACCTCTGTATTGCAATAATGGCTT
The DNA here is from genome assembly GCF_032444005.1 of Ranitomeya imitator. NCBI lineage: Eukaryota > Metazoa > Chordata > Amphibia > Anura > Dendrobatidae > Ranitomeya > Ranitomeya imitator. The sequence continues at coordinate 465,030,228 of NC_091284.1, forward strand.
TGAGTAGGGACTTGCATATAAATCACTGGGGCCCATAGCAAAAGTCCTATCAGGGCATATATGCGCAGCGAAAGATAGGCATACCTCCCAACTTGAGAAACTGAATGGGACATCTATTACAGCACTTACAGTTATTTTGCCCCTCCTAAAAGCCTTAGTATTTCACAGCACCCATAGAGTATGATGCTCTCACACAATATGATGGCTTCACAAACTCCACAAAAACTATGATGCCCCACTGCACCCCAACACGGTAGGATGGTAACCACAGCCTCCCATTCAGTATGAACCCCCCTCACAGCCCTACATACAGTATGATGACATCCCAAAGCCCCCATAAAGTATGATAGTTCCCACACAGCCCTCTATGTAACGTGATGGAATCATCCCCCCCACGGACCTCCATACAGTATGATAGTCTCACTTCAGCAGGCTCGGACTGGCCCACCGGGGAACCGGAGGATCCTCCGGTGGGCCCTGACACTGGCATCTGCTGGCAGGGCCCTCCCCCCGCTCCAGGGCCCCCCCCGCCGCCGCTCGCTCGCCTGCTCGCCTTGAATACTCACCCTGCCTGCTCCAGCGATGGTCTCGGCGTCTGCACTGCACGAGCGGTCACGTGACACCGCTCATTAAGATCATGAATATGCGCATATTCATGATCTTAATGAGCGGTGTCACATGACCGCTCAAGCAGGAAGGAAGAAGGTGCTGCGCCGGCGCCTGGAGTCGGGACAGAGCGCGAGGGATGTCGGCACGGCCGTGCAGTGGGAAGACAGGTGAGTATGAGGGATGGGGGAACGGGGGGGGAATGAAGGAGGACATAAGCCGGCGCGCCGAGCAGGAGCGGAGAGATAAGCCTGCATACAGGGGGGAATATGAGCCATGCAGGGGGGGATATGAGCCATGCAGGGGGGGATATGAGCCATGCAGGAGGGGGGGATATAAGCCATGCAGGGGGGAATATGAGCCATGCAGGGGGGGATATGAGCCATGCAGGGGGGGATATGAGCCATGCAGGGGGGGATATAAGCCATGCAGGGGGGAATATGAGCCATGCAGGGGGGAATATGAGCCATGCAGGGGGGGATATGAGCCATGCAGGGGGGAATATGAGCCATGCAGGGGGGGGATATGAGCCATGCAGGGGGGGATATAAGCCATGCAGGGGGGAATATGAGCCATACAGGGGGGAATATGAGCCATGCAGGGGGGGATATGAGCCATGCAGGGGGGGATATGAGCCATGCAGGGGGGAATATGAGCCATGCAGGAGGGGATATGAGCCATACAGGGGGGAATATGAGCCATGCAGGAGGGGATATGAGCCATGCAGGGGGGAATATGAGCCATGCAGGGGGGGATATAAGCCATGCAGGGGGGATATAAGCCATGCAGGGGGGAATATGAGCCATGCAGGGGGGAATATGAGCCATGCATACAGGAGGGGTAATATGAGCTATGTATATGGGATAGGAGGGAGATGAGCCATGCATACAGGAGGGGGGTCATTATACAGTATGGAGCATCATGTGTGGCCGTTATACAGTATGGAGCATCATTTGTGGTCGTTATACAGTATGGAGCATTATGTGTGGCCATTATACAGTATTGAGCATTATGTGGGATCATTATACAGTATGGAGCATCATGTGTGGCCATTATACAGTATGGAGCATCATTTGTGGTCGTTATACAGTATGGAGCATTATGTGGGATCATTATACAGTATGGAGCATCATGTGCGGTCATTATACAGTATGGAGCATCATGTGTGGCCATTATACAGTATGGAGCATCATGTGTGGTCATTATACAGTATGGAGCATCATGTGTGGTCATTATACAGTATGGAACATCATGTGTGGTCATTATACAGTATGGAACATCATGTGAGGTCATTATACAGTATGGAGCATCATGTGTGGTCGTTATACAGTATGGAGCATCATGTGCGGTCATTATACAGTATGGAGCATCATGTGCGGTCATTATACAGTATGGAGCATCATGTGTGGTCATTATACAGTATGGAGCATCATGTGTGGTCATTATACAGTATGGAGAACTGTGTGGCCGTTATACACTATGGAGCATCATGTGTGGCCGTTATACACTATGGAGCATCATGTGTGGTGGCCGTTATACAGTATTGAGCATCATGTGCGGTCATTATACAGTATGGAGCACTGTGTGGCCATATTTTTTTGTTTATAATTATTGTATATAAAACAGTGTGATCAGCAGTGCTAAATGGCTGCGGTTGGGACGTGGATATGGGTGTGACTAGTTGTGAAATGGGTCTAGTCAGAGGCGTGGCCTAAAATTTGCCGCGGCGCACTACGCGCGTCGCAAACTTTATACCTCCTTCCCTTCTTCAAAAGTTGGGAGGTATGGTACCACATTTGCCAGATCACGGCAAGAGCCGCAAATCCCATAGAGAATGACTGAGGCCGAACGCAGTGTTGCCGTAAGTGATCCGTTACGCAGCAGATGCAGAAAAACTGCCCGATCTGCTGCAAAAGGTGACTTTCACATCAGCGATTTTTGCCAAAGTCACTGCCGATAGTGTCATACTCACCAAAAGGGGAGGCAGCGCTAAAAGTGCCTAGGGCAGCAGAAACTCTAAATACGGCCCTGGGGGGCTACATTATATTCTGTGGGGGGACTGCATTATACTCAAGGTACTACATTATATTATGGGGGCTACATCATACTATATGAGGGGTTACAGTATACTCTATGGGGGGCTGCATTATATTCTGTGGTGGGGCTGCATTATTCTCTCAGGGGACTACATAATATTATGGGGGCTACATCATACTATATGAGGGGGCTACATTATACTCTATGGGGGGGCTGCATTATATTCTGTGGTGGAACTGCATTCTCTCAGGGGACTACATTATATTCTGTGCTGGGTGGCATTATACTATATGAGGGGGGTCTGCATTATACCCTATGGGGGTGCTACATTATATTCTATGGTGGGGACTGTGTCATACCTGAGAGGGTTGCATTATATTTTGTGGGGTGCTGCATTATATTCTATGAGAGGGGACTGCATTATATTTTATGAGGGGGCTACATTATATTCTGTGAGGGGGCTACCCCAACCCTCGCTACATTATTAAGACGTGAACTACCTTATATTATACCCTGATATTAGCGCTTTTTACCGCACAATTGGTGGTCTTGTATCTATTTCTATGTAGCTACATAGTGGGCCCCAAGAATGATTTTCTCTGGTGGGCCCAAGGTGCTCCAGTCCGACGCTGCACCTCGGTACCTATATAGTATGATTGTCCTCCACAATCCCCACAAATTAAAAAACAAAATAATGGGCTTACCTAATTCAGGCTCGCTGTCCTCTGCAGCCTCCATCTCATCTTCTATCCTGTCACTCAGTTGACATGGACACTGCGCCACCTGACATCTCCAGTCAGGCCACAAACCAAATTATCCTGCAGCCCGCCGGAGTAAAGGTACCTTCACACTCAGCGACGCTGCAGCGATACCGCCAACGATGTCGATCGCTGCAGCATCGCTGTTTGGTCGCTGGAGAGCTGTCACACAGACAGCTCTCCAGTGACCAACGATCCCGAGGTCCCCGGGTAACCAGGGTAAACATCGGGTTACTAAGCGCAGGGCCGCGCTTAGTAACTCGATGTTTACCCTGGTTACCAGCGTAAAAGTTAAAAAAACACTACATACTTACCTACCGCTGTCTGTCCCCGGCGCTCTGCTTCTCTGCACTCCTCCAGCACTGACTGTGAGCACAGCGGCCGGAAAGCAGAGCGGTGACGTCACCGCTGTGCTTTCCGGCTGACCGACGCTCACAGCCAGTGCAGGAGGAGTGCAGAGAAGCAGAGCGTCGGGGACAGACAGCGGTAGGTAAGTATGTAGTGTTTGTTTTTTTTACTTTTACGCTGGTAACCAGGGTAAACATCGGGTTACTAAGCGCGGCCCTGCGCTTAGTAACCCGATGTTTACCCTGGTTACCAGTGAAGACATCGCTGGATCGGTGTCACACACGCCGATCTAGAGATGTCAGCAGGGAGTCCAGCGACGAAATAAAGTTCTGGACTTTCCTCAGAGACCAACGATCTCCCAGCAGGGGCCTGATCGTTGGTCGCTGTCACACAGAATGATTTCCTTAACGATATCGTTGCTACGTCGCAAAAAGCAACGATATCGTTAACGATATCGTTATGTGTGAAGGTACCTTTAGTGATGTGGCACTTAGCCAGTGGCTCTGTGCTCTGTTACAATTGTTAATAGTATCTGCTTCCTATGGATGCCTGTTAACAGTGTGGCAAGGCCAGCCCATCTGGCATTTGCCAGATTTGCCCAATGGCCAGTCCGGTCTTGTATAGTAGCCAGTGTAAAATCTATAGGCTATACATGTGCAACCCCAATTCCAAAAAAGTTGGACACTGTGTAAAATATAAAGAAAACAAGAATTCAATGATTTAGAAATTTCTTATTCTATTCACAACAGAACATAGAACACACATCAGAAAGTGAATGTTGGACATTTTTCCATTTTATTTGGAAAAAAAATGACTTTTTTATAAACTTATGACCGCAACACACCTCAAAAATGGACAGGGCTATGTGTTCCAATGCATAGCATCCGCTCTTCTTTTTACGACAATCAATAAATGCCTTGGAATTGACGAGACCAATTGCTGGAGTATTAGGAGAGGAATGTTGTCCCATTCTTGTCTGAGGTAGGATTTTAGCAGCTCAACAGTCCAAGTGTGTTTGGTTTTTTTTTTTGCCGGATTTTCGTTTCATAATGAACCAAATTTTTCTCATTGGTGAAGGTGTGGATTGCAGTCGGCCATTTCAACACCCAAATTTTTTTTTCTGCAAAGTCATGCTGTTGTGATGGATGCAGTGTGGTTTAGCATTGTTTTTCTAAAATTTGCAAGGCCTTCACTGACATAGACATCTGGATGAGAACATACATTGTTCTAAAACCTAGATTTTGCTCAGTAGTGATAGAGCCTTTCAAGATATGTAAGCTACCCATGCCTTAGGTACTAATGCAGCCTCATCCCATCAAAGATAAAGGCTTTTACCTGTACACTCATAACAAGCTGGATGGTCCATCTCTTGGTGGATTACAGGATACGGTGTCCGTGGCTTCCATAAAAAAATTTCACAATTTTATTCATCTTCATTTTATGTTGAGGAACATTTTTCTGACATTGTTCCTTACTTTTTAGGTGCAGTTTTTCACAGCTTGGTGAACTTCTGACCACCATTGCTTCTGAGAGACTCTGCCTCTCTTTTTATACACAGTCATGTTAAAATTTACCCTCCCAGCTGTTTTTCATTTGTATTACTTACTTTTTCATTAATGAAAAAGACTAAAGCAGTACTCAGCGTATGAAATAAAAAAATGCTTCTTTATTAGAATCCTTTAAAACATACCGTACTTGCAGGATGATAACTTGCAGAGAGCGACAAGACGATGGCCGTTTTGCATATTAATATGCTTCTACGGGTCTAAACTGACTTTTTCTGCCTCTTGTTAACCATGTCCCAACTTTTAAAAGATGTGTTGTTCCCAACAATTTCTAAGTTAGTTATTATTAATTATTAGATATTTTTCCATTTCATTTGAAAAAAAATAGCGAACTTTCAACTTCTGTTCTATGTTCCATGCTCTCTTGTGTATAAAATATGGCTATAAGAGATTACCAAATGATTGTGTTCTCGTTTTCTTTACATTTTACGCAGCATCCCAACTTTTTTTGCAATTGGGGTTGTACCTGCTTGGTTCCTGTAATCAATATACGCTTGATATAATGCAACTTTCTGGTGTGCTGTCAAATATAACAATTTGTATTGGATAAGTGCAGTCTTATCCCCTAAATCAGTGTTTCCCAAACTCCTGTCCTCCCGGAACCCAACAGGTCATGTTTTCAGGATTTCCTTAGTATTGCACAGGTGATGGAAGTATCAGGAGTTCTCCCACTTGTGCAGCACCATGGAAATCCTGAAAACATGACCTGTTGGGAGCCGTGAGGACTGGAGTTTGGGAAATACTGCCCTAAATGATAAAATATAATAATTTTATGAAGGACACACACTATTTGGGTGAAGTATAATCCTGATATATACAGCTATACAGAGATATCTTGTTTTATATATTTTGTCCTAACTATATCAATTCTGTATTTTCATCCATTAGTTCAGAAGCCAGTTATCCATCCACTTTCCAGTCCAAGCAATATGTTCTGTGTTACCAGCCTGGATCCCTTTACCCTTCCAAGTGTGGCTACACTCCTAATGGATGTTATGTTTTACTCCAATGGGTATGTACCTGAAATTGTTAGTTGTTGGTATTAAACCCCTGTTCTTCATTGTTTAATATTCAGTGATTTACGTCTCTAGTCCATGCCCCAATGGAGCTTCCATATTGGTTTTTTTTTCAAAATGAGTCAATAGGCAACATAACTAACAATTTGACAGTGAACACCACAAACCTACAAAGCCCTATTCTCTTTGGAAAGATGCACAAATTCCAGTTGTTGCAATCTAATAGTCCTTTCAGCAAGGACAACACGTGCTCTATGCAAATTTTGATCAAGTCAAGAACTCATTCAGTGGCTTGAAATAATACCCCTGTGCCTTCATACCTTCAAGAGTGGTCTCAGATACAATCCTTGTACATATGTACTATAAAGGTATATGGTAGTAATAATGTGTGGGTCCCTGCAACAAGACCTCCCTTTGTCACCCAAGCAGACTCCTTTGAATAATGTCATGTAATAATACATTTTCCTTGACAGCCATTTCCTTTTGCAAAATCAGCGTTTTTCAGGGACGTTGAGAACCAGACATTTAATGAAGGATCCATATTTGGCTTGTAAGCAGCCATTCTACGCTATGATCAGTGTGGTGTAATGACAGTGCTAAATGTTGTATGATAAAATATGTTGTGCATACTTGTAGGTATATGTTCTTTGTTTTATAATTGTATGAGATACATTGGTTGATACCAGTGTTTGCTATATAGTTTGATCAGGATTACAGTCTTATGAAAATGAACAATTAAATTACATTAAGTCATTTTTTTCTTTTGCAATCACATTGCTACTTCCCATGTAGAAATATATGATTTGCAGTTTTTCTTTTTCTGCTTTAAAACTGCTTAGATATTCACAAAAATTAACTTGTACAGGGATTGGCTACCGGCCAAGTTAAACTGAAGCAGCTACAAAAATGAAAATGACAGCGAGAATTGTAATGAGTAAATTGTCTAATAAAGAAAAGAAACCCTCACGTATAAGCTTGTTTTCCAGAAAGCAGCAGAAGGCGTTTAATGACAATAATGGCAATTATTTTATGAAATATTGAGGTTTGAGGTATAATGAGCATGACTTGCGGATGGACCATAGAGCACTGCTGGCTGGGTGTTTATCCACACATTCCACTATTTCCTTCCGACTAAGATAGAAATAGAATACCGAACGGTTGGGACTACAATCATCTCATATTAATCGGGTTATCCACTATGAAAAATGTTTTAAAAAGTGCACCCAAAAGTGCAAGTGAGTACATTTTTTTTTTTAATTCTACCACCACTATAGGCCCACTTTTTAAAGTTTTTCTCGTAGTGGACAACTTCTTTCTCATCTCTATGGCAGATGCTCTATTTTGAGCAATACTAGTTATTGGAAGGAAAATAAATCTACTAAAGCCATATGATTTTTCTACCTAGATCAAGGGTCTCCAACCAGCTTGGAAGCCACGTGTGAGTAACCACTATGTGCTTCCCTAGCTTTTGGCATACGCAGATATTTTGCACCTTTACTCTGACATCTGTCATTGGGGAGAGTATGATTACAGTCATTCACATTAGATGGTCAACCAAGACTGCTGAAATTTTGAGTTTTATTTGATATTTAAGTTTATGGCCACCTTTTATACATCTGGTGATATATAATTATACGTGTATGGTTCCCTACAAACTTTTTCTAAATAGTTTTCTACCAGTCATGACCTGTGTATAATTTTTAGGTAGTCAAATTTTCAGACAATTGGAATACATTTCCAGTGACGTGATTGTTCCTGGAAGTGCACCTAATATGTATCACTAGATTTGCTAGGAGCACTGGATGATAAGCATGCTTGTGTCATTCACATTGTGCTCTCTATAATCATGTCACTTACCATTTGTTTTGCAGAGTAAAAGATTCGGTGGTGGGCAGTGAGGAATCTAGTCATATCCGCTTCTTCTCCTTCTCCCTCATTGAGGGCTACATTTCCTTGGTAATGGATGTACAAACGCAGCAGAGGTAAGCAGGTATCAAGGCAGTAAAGAAACATTTCCATGTACTTTTACTTGCCTATAAATGTGTATGTAGTGTAGTGTGTGAATATACACAATTATCGGCGACTTATCCAGTGCTGTTTTGCTCCTCTTCTCAGTGACATCACAGCTCTTCAGACTCCCTGGGTCACTCTGTCCTCTGTGTGACCCAGAAGTGACTTTTATAATGTAAGTCTATGGAGCGTCTGAAGGAGACTCTACAAGCTTACATTGTAAGGCCTGTCCCACACGTCCAGATAATTCCGGTACCGGAAAAATCGGTACCGGAGTTGTCCGTGTGCTCATGTGGCACATCAGTGTGGCACATCAGTGTGGCACACGTGCGGCAGCCGTGTGCCGACTGGGTACCACATGCACCGTGCAGGAGACAGCACTAGAGTTAAGCGCTGTCCCCTGCTTTGGGTGCTGAATCCAGAATTCATTCCTTCTTCCCAGCAGCGTTCGCTGGAGAGAAGGAATGAAAAATCATTTTTTTTTTAAATTTTTTGTTTTTAAAATAAAGTTCCCGGTAATCAACCCCCTCCCACCCCCTGTGCGCCCGCCCGCTGGCATTAAAATACTTACCCAGCTCCCTTGGCGCTTCCATCCTCTCAGTATGAAGTTGAAGGTTCTTGTTTAACAGATCTATGATCTGGATTTGCAGGACGTGATTCTAGGAGTGAAGAGCTATATCAGCACAACATATAGCCCTCTTGGGTATGGAAGGTGACTTAGCCTATATTTGATTCAAGCTATGTCATTCTATCCCTATATAGGAACTTTCGGTGTATCGCTACCGGTCAAAATCCAGCTGGCATGGAGCAATGTTTGCTCATGTGGATACCCTATTATACACCCCTGTATATTTAAGTTGATATTGGTTTATAGAGGCTCCCTCCCTTGTTTCCGTGAGTTTATAAGGCAATGCATAGATGGTAAGGATTTGCACTTATGTGCCTGTGGTGTGTCTTAAATGTAGCCCTCAGGGTGCATTATGGTGAGGAATATACAAGATATCATTGGTCCCTTGATATAGTTTGAGACACTTTGTGGGAAATGGGGTGCCCTAATATTGGGGATGTTCTAAAGTGATGGTTTTTTGCACCGTTAGAGGGCCGTGGTCAGTCCCATTAATGGACTGAATTTGTACAGCCGGTTTCTCTGAGACTTGGAGGAGGCGGTGTTGGTGCGCTTGCGTGAGTGGGCCCCTCACAGCAGCGCACCGTCCGGGCATCCGTCCTTGTCTCGGGCTGTTCGCCTCTAACTTAGATGGCGCTTGCGTATAGAGGGACAGCATCAGGGATCCCCTAGGCAACCACTCTTTACACACTGCGGTGTGTCCGGAGATTTCCGGACATGCGCAAGGGTATCCTGAGGCTAGAGATGGAGCGACGGTGTCCCGGGGGCCGGCCATGGAGCGACGCTGAGATCCGGCGCAAATTAGCTCTCGGGGGTGTCGGTCGGGCTGGTCGTTTGTGCACGTCACGTCACTTGTGGCACATGTGTTCCGAGGGATCTCTTCAAGCCGATTACCACGGCGATGGGTGCACTGGTGGTTCGGCGTTACTGCATTGCCTAGGCAACCACTGAATATGCGCAGTGGCTACTTCCGGGACGCTGAGATTCTAGTGCCCGGTGCTGGAGCTTTCTCATGTGGCAGATTTCTGGCAGCTGCATCAGATCGCATTATTAGTAAGTACTCTAAAATTCAGGATCCATGAACCATCACACTACCATACCCCTGATGAAGTCACTAGTGTGACGATATGCGTTGGGTGGGCTACAAGGGGGCTGATTTCCTTATGACCTCTTCTACCTTAGCGAATTGATCAGCTATGAGCATGTCCATTGGGAATTCACTCTGGTAAATGTATGCTCTAATATGGGTAGCGATATACTCTTATTCTTCTGTCCTGCGGCTTGTGAGTATGTCTATCTGGAATATTGTTAGACTGCCTGTGTTATAATGCACGCATAGCTACTTGCACCATTTGCATCTTGCGGCTGGTATTGGTCAGCTTCTTCTTGGTGCAGATAAGCGCTCAGGATAGTATGTGATTATTAAGATATTGTTGTTGGATATCAGGTCTCTTGTGGAAGATTAGTCTTCTTGGGTAATTTTTCTACTGTATGTTTTTAAATGTTTTTAATAATTGATAGTGTGTGGTCTAAGGACTTGTAACTAATAAAATTTGTTGATCCCTGCGTGTTTGCATGTTCTTTTTTCTGTGTTTTTCTATGATGTATATTTGGCATGCAGCAGGTTGAACACATAGAGTATTATAGATGGTGCCCTCTAACTAGTAGTTTTTTCCATCCTCTCAGCGTCGCAGCTCTTCCTGTATGAGCGGTCACGTGGTGCCGCTTATTACAGTGATGAATATGCGGCTCCACCCCTATGGGAGGTAATTTAAGAAATGAATGGGGCTTCAGCACCACAAGCTGGGGGGACAGCGCTTACAGTAGCACTGTCTCCTGCACGGCACACGGACTGCACACGGACAGCATCCGTGTGCGGTACGTGTTTTACACGGACCCATTGACTTTAATGGGTCAGTGTAATCCGTGCGTTCCCACAAACACTGACATGTCTCCGTGTTTTTCAAACGGACACAAGGTCCGTGAAAACACGCTGACATGTGCAGAGACACATTGATTTTAATGCGTCTACGTGAGTCAGTGTCTCCGGTACGTGAGGAAACTATCACCTCACGTACCGGAGCCACTGACGTGTGAAACCGGCCTAAAAGAGACTTCCCCGGCTCAAGCATAGAGGGATGTAGAGAGTCTGAAGTGTGGTGACATCACTGAGAAGATGAGCAGAACATCTCTGGATCCCGGAGAAGGCTTCAGTAGATGAGTATATTGATAGACACGCACTACATATACATATGCTTAAGCAAAGCAAAAGTCCATGGGAGTTCTTCTTTAAAGTCACTCACGATATTGCACACCCTTCAGTACATTACATAAGACAATATAATGTAGTGTATTTAAGTCATTACAATGGTCCAATATAAGAACACAAACAAATTATAGAATAATATTGACAGAATTTCCTTTATTATTAAAATATTACTGGTCGAAGTTTAATTTCAGGCAAAATGTATTTTTCCCCTATATAACTGTGCTGGTACAGGGATTCCTTATTGTCCTCTTCTAGATCGTAGCAGTGTGTGCTAGCCATGACCATATGATAACTGAACAGTTTTCCCATGAGTCACTTGATGGTTTGTAAATATTTATAATGCCAAATGCAACAGTCAAAGGGTACTTCTAGTGTTACTGGTTTTAATGACTCCTACCAGTTGTTGGAATGTGACAGTAGGACACACAGGTGACAGTGGGCCACACAGATTGCATGCCTCTACTACATGTGATGTTTCGACCATTGTATGATCATCTTGGCAACAGTGTTGCTCAGGTTTCCCAGTGTTCTTCTCATTGTCACATTTTAACTTCTTTCAGGAGTCATAACTTCATGAGTCACCCTTTAAAAGAAACTTCAAAAACTGTGAGAAATTTCCAAAATTGTTCCTAAGCCTAAGTTTGTCTCCTGTCTCTTCTGTTTTTCTAGGTTTCCTAATAATTTGCTGTTTACAAGTGCTTCGGGCGAGCTTTGGAAGATGGTTCGTATAGGCGGACAACCTCTAGGTTTTGGTATGTGTAATATATGAATTTACTAGTACTATATAAATGGTTACAGTGCTTTTTTTGGGTGCAGGTGTGTGGCAAGACAGTGGTAAAGCAAGGCTCCAGAAAACTGAGGACACGGTTGATGTTTTACATTAAAAGCTAGCCTATATTTCGCAATATAAGCCAAAAACGAATATGCACCACAGAGCAATAGATTTAAAATGTTTTCATTTTTATTGAAAAATATAAACAACGTACAATACAGACCAAAAGTTTGGACACACCTTCTCATTTAAAGATTTTTCTGTATTTTCATGACTATGAAAGAGTGTGCAAAGCAGTCATCAAAGCAAAAGGTGGCTACTTTGAAGAACCTAGAATATAAAACATATTTTCAGTTGTTTCACACTTTTTTGTTAAGTATATAATTCCACGTGTGTTAATTCATAGTTTTGATGCCTTCAGTGTGAATTTACAGTTTTCTTTGACATGAAAATACAGAGAAATCTTTAAATGAAAAGGTGTGTCCAAACTTTTGGTCTGTACTGCATAAAAAACTGAAAAATGGTAGTACAAAAGGTAAAATTAAGGGGTAGTGACACCTAAGTGCCACGTCCATAGCGGTTGGTTACGTGTAATGAAAAAGTATTGGCAGACTATAAAAATACATGATTTTGTCTTCCAATAATGACAATAGCAATGAAAAGGCAGTGAAAAATGCAAATATGCATAAGGACTCCAATTATAGTATATAAAGTGACAAGTGCAATTCAGTAATCAAGATAGTAAATAAGTAAGGAGTCAAAATGCGTCACGCCCCCCGAAAAAGCATCATAGCGAAACGCTCACTGGGGTTCCTCTTCCACGTCCCTATCTGAGGTTGGTTTGATCTATGGCATATTGACTTCATTATCAGCATTATATTTCTGCGTCTTCTATTTATTGTGTCTTCACAGCAGCCATGGTATGTTCTGCCTTCTGATATGGCAGTGATCCTTCTTTGAGATGGGCTCCTTACTTATTTACTATCTTGATTACTGAATTGCACTTGTCACTTTATATACTATAACTGGAGTCCTTATGCATATTTAAACATGCAAAGTAAGGCATACACTGACGACTGGTACTTAATTGTATATTCATACTAGCATAGTTGTATGATAAGACCAGCCTCTATATGGAAAGATATGTAGGACACACTGAAGCTATATAAGCAAAACCACTAGAAAAAATAGTGTATAAGTCCAAAAATGCATATAAAAATATATATTTATTTATTTCAACAAACATAACAATATGGACACATACAGCAAGGTAGGAGACGTAAAAACCTCATGAGACCTAGGAAACTGGCAATGATTCCCTGGTGATGTTAGTATAAACACCCCACAAAAAATTGTGGGATGTTGAGGTAGGTACACATGAACACTAATAGCATACTGTCAAGGGGCACATAAAAATGGTAACAACATTATTGCATAATACAGGTAAAGGTAAATGCCCAAAGACAAGTAAAGGAAGGACTTTGCCGAAACACGCGTTGGGGTGGGCTGGAGTTGGCGTGTTCCCCTCATTCATTTTGGTATGTACACTGTTACTATCCACAATTTTACTTGTCTTTGGGCATTTACCTTTACCTGTATTATTATGCAATAATGTTGTTACCATTTTTATGTGCCCCTTGACAGTATGCTATTAGTGTACATGTGTGCCTACCTCAACATCCCACAATTTTTTGTGGGGTGTTTATACTAACATCACCAGGGAATCATTGCCAGTTTCCTAGGTCTCATGAGGTTTTTACGTCTCCTACCTTGCTGTATGTGTCCATATTTTTATGTTTGTTGATATAAATAAATATATATTTTTATATGCATTTTTGGACTTATACACTATTTTTTCTAGTGGTTTTGCTTATGCATATTTGCATTTTTCACTGCCTTTTCATTGCTATTGTCATTATTGGAAGACAAAATCATGTATTTTTATAGTCTGCCAATACTTTTTCATTACACGTAACCAACCGCTCTGGACGTGGCACTTAGATGTCACTACCCCTTAATTTTACCTTTTGTACTACCATTTTTCAGTTTTTTATACATGTTCTTTATATTTTTCAATAAAAATTAAAACATTTTAAATCTATTGCTCTGTGGTCCATATTCGTTTTTTGGTTTGGATGAGCTATAATTATGTGGCCTATGTTTTGGAAAATACATTTTGCAATAACAATACACAATAGATGAATATATAAAACATGACTTGCCTTTTTACAATCTTTCTGGTGCAGTTTCTCTCACTTATAGTCCTCTCTTTAGTTCTTTAACTGACTGCCAGCTCCTCAGACTACTCTATGCACAATGTGCTTTTGTGGACAATTCTTCTGTCGTTGGCTGATCCATCTAAGGGATTGGAAATCGGGAGAACCTCCCCAGACAGATTAAAAAGGAGGGATCCAAGTCATGTATCTGAACTGTCCATAATGCATGGATTGTGAACTTTTATAGTGATCCGAAAAGTTGCTTTAGTTCACAGTAGAGATACTGGTCTGTCCATGCCATTGCCTCAGCGAGAACCCCAGAATTGGCTCAAAATAGGGAGGGGAACGTAATACTTGTTTTAGATGATTTTTTTACATAGAATTTTTGAGCATTTCACTATCTGGTCTTAAAAAAAATTGCCATTTTCTTTGATTTTTTCCAAGTAAATACGTAAAGTAGAAAGAAGAGAAGGCACTCATAGGGTAAGTATATATAGAAATCAGTATCAGAAAAGGTTTTAAAAAAGGCTCACCTTTTTAAAATTGTGCCAAAATAGCCAAAAGGGATTGGTTGGCTGCAGCTGTTTGGACTGATGATGACCATTCAATAAAAGATTTGTTCTTCTGTAGACCTTTGGGTGATTCGGTCCTGTAAGAGTAAGTCATCATAGATGTCTATTTGCTTCTGTTGAAAGCCATCCAACTATTCTCTTTTAGAAATTACAGTACCTATCCAAACACACAATAATTCTTAACATGTCACTCTAAACATTATCTTGTTTCAGATGAATGCGGGATTGTTGCCCAAATCTCAGAACCTTTAGCTGCTGCAGACATCCCAGCATATTATATCAGTACCTTTAAGTTTGATCATGCACTGGTAAGTTTTCTTTCTGGCTGGAGCATTTGTTGTTGTTGTTTTTTTTTTTAGTAACAATATTGTATATGTTAAATGATACAATTAATTAGATTAGATACTAGGTTGAAATTTTCCCTTGCAGCCAGCTGATTGCTGCTTTTTTTCATCTCTTGACTCCAATTAATGGAGGAAAAGGTGGAATTCCAATATGACACTGACACATCCAGGGAGATCATATCTAGATGGTTTGTATAGGTCTTTGCTGTGGCCAAAAAGCTCATTTGCAAATAACAAATACCACTAGGATTTGTACATTTCTTATCAATTCTAATGATAATAATCCCAATGTACATACACAAAATGATCAATTATAGAAGTATTGTTTATGAAAACATAACAATATTGTTTGCCATTCATATTTGCTATGACCGGCGTCATTTATTCTAATATATATATATATATATATACATAAGAAAAATTGGAGGCGGCACACCATTTGTAGTGAAAAAGAGCTTATTTAATCAGCCCAGAAAGCGACGTTTCGGTCCCAACAGGAACCTTTCTCAAGCGGCATTCTCAAGCAGCTTTTTCACTACAAATGGTGTGCTGCCTCCAATTTTTCTTTGTGTTGCTCTAACTAATATTTATAAAAGAGAGTTATACAGTACAGACCAAAAGTTTGGACACACCCTCTCATTTAAAGATTTTTCTGTATTTTCATGACTATGAAAATTGTAAATTCACACTGAAGGCATCAAAACTATGAATTAATATATGTGAAATGATATACTTAACAAAAAAGTGTGAAACAACTGAAAATATGTCTTATATTCTAGGTTCTTCAAAGTAATAATAAATCTTTATTTTTATATAGCGCTACCATATTCCGCAGCGCTTTACAGTTCTGCACACATTATCATCACTGTCCCCGATGGGGCTCACAATCTAAATTCCCTATCAGTATGTCTTTGAAATGTGGGAGGAAACCGGAGTGCCCGGAGGAAACCCATGCAAACACGGGGAGAACATACAAACTCCTTGCAGATGGTGTCCAAGGTGGGATTAGAACCCAGGACTCCAGTGCTGCAAGGCTGCAGTGCTATCCACTGAGCCACCTTTTGCTTTGATGACTGCTTTGCAAACTCTTGGCATTCTCTTTATGAGCTTCAAGAGGTAGTCACCGGAAATGGTTTTCACTTCACAGGTGTGCCCTGTCAGGTTTAATAAGTGGGATTTCTTGCCTTATAAATGGAGTTGGGACCATCAGTTGTGTTGAGGAGAAGTCTGGTGGATACACAGCTGATAGTCCTACTGAATAGACTGTTAGAATTTGTATTATGGCAAGAAAAAAGCAGCTAAGTAAAGAAAAACGAGTGGCCATCATTACTTTAAGAAATTAAGGTCAGTCATTCTGAAAAATCGTGAAAACTTTGAAAGTGTCCCCAAGTGCAGTTGCAAAAACCATCAAGCGCTACAAAGAAACTGGCTCACAAGAGGACTGCATCAGGAAAGGAAGACCAAGAGTCACCTCTGCTTCTGAGGATAAGTTTATCCGAGTCACCAGCCTCAGAAATCGCAGGTTAACAGCAGCTCAGATTAGAGACCAGGTCAATGCCACACAGAGTTCTAGCAGCAGACACATCTCTACAACAACTGTTAAGAGGAGACTTTGTGCAGCAGGCCTTCATGGTAAAATAGCTGCTAGGAAACCACTGCTAAGGACAGGCAACAAGCAGAAGAGACTTGTTTGTGCTAAAGAACACAAGGAATGGACATTAGACCAGTGGAAATCTGTGCTTTGGTCTGATGAGTCCAAATGTGAGATCTTTGGTTCCAATAACCGTGTCTTTGTGCGATGCAGAAAAGGTGAACGGATGGACTCTACATGCCTGGTTCCCACCGTGAAGCATGGAGAAGGAGGTGTGATGGTGTGGGGGTGCTTTGCTGGTGACACTGTTAGGGATTTATTTAAAATTGAAGGCATACTGAACCAACATGGCTACCACAGCATCTTGCAGCGGCATGCTATTCCATCCGGTTTGTTTAGTTGGACCATCATTTATTTTTCAACAGGACAATGACCCCAAACACACCTCCAGGCTGTGCAAAGGCTATTTGACCAAGAAGGAGAGTGATGAGGTGCTACGCCAGATGACCTGGCCTCCACAGTCACCAGACCTGAACCCAATCGAGATGGTTTGGGGTGAGCTGGACCGCAGAGTGAAGGCAAAAGTGCCAACAAGTGCTAAGCATCTCTGGGAACTCCTTCATGATTGTTGAAAGATCATTCCCGGTGACTACCTCTCAAGAGAATGCCAAGAGTGTGCAAAGCAGTCATCAAAGCAAAAGGTGGCTACTTTGAAGAACCTAGAATATAAGACATATTTTCAGTTGTTTCACACTTTTTTGTTAAGTATATAATTCCAAATGTGTTAGTTCATAGTTTTGATGCCTTCAGTGTGAATTTACAATTTTCATAGTCATGAAAATACAGAAAAATCTTTAAATGAGAAGTTGTGTCCAAACAATACATTAATGTTTGTAATAATGTAGTATTCGTATAGTCTAGAATAGTGTTGTAGTGACTTTTTGGCAGGAGGTATTAAACTCCACACTGACACGTGAAAACTAATTGACTCCATTTAGATACTGCACTTTACCAGTTAATCTGGATCATTACCTCCAGACTCATGATCACAAAGCACATGAGGAAAACGGCATTTACATTTCAGGTGCCTGGCAAAGCATTTCAGTTTTGACTGTAGTATCTGCAAAGATTATTTTTTTATGCAGTATGTATTGTAATGAGATCTAATTCGAAATGATTTATCATTTCTGACCAACGTTTAGTATTTGTCAATGTGTGCCTCTAATTATGTATGAATAACTAATGTGTAATGCTATAATATGCTATAGTATGCTTTAATATGCTATCTGCTGTGATTCAGCATTAGAGAGCACAGGCAGCCCAATGTGACTTCTTATGCACTAGGAACATTAGTAGATGATCATGGGATTGTCTTATCACTGTTTTTTACATACTCTACTCTTGATCATTTAAGGCCATGGCGAGTTGACACAGCAATGTTCCACTTGTGCTAGGTGTAAGGGGGTGCCAACAATCGCTATGTCTTGGACAAAACATTTAAATACAGGGCTGGGGCAGTTAACGGAACTTTTTCCCCAGGTGAAGTAAATGTTAGCTGTACCTCTATGCTTATTTCTATTTTTCTCCCTGAATCTCAAATAGTGCACATAAACCCCCTTTATCACAATCCTAAAATTGTATGGACTCCAGAACCCCTGCAGACCTAAGGGTACCGTCACACAGTGCAATTTTGATCGCTACGACGGCACGATTCGTGACGTTCGAGCGATATAGTTACGAGATCGCAGTGTCTGACACGCTCCTGCGATCAGGGACCCCGCTGAGAATCGTACGTCGTAGCAGATCGTTTGAAACTTTCTTTCGTCGTCTAGTGTCCCGCTGTGGCGGCATGATTGCATGGTGTAACATATATCGTATACGATGTGCGCGTAGTAACCAACGGCTTCTACATCGCACATACGTCATGAAATTATCGCTCCAGCGTCGTAGATTGCAAAGTGTGACAGCAGTCTACGACGCTGGAGCGATATTGTTACGACGCTGGAGCGTCACGGATCGTACCGTCGTAGCGATGAAAATTGCACTGTGTGACGGTACCCTTAGACCAGATTCCCCCAATGAATGCTAAATAAGACCCTATGAATACATGCACATTCCAAATCCCCTAAGTAAATACAGACTTTATACCCCTTGTAGAGACCCTTGACGAGACTGCCTATACAGATTCCAAACCTGACCGTCCAAAACAAATACACATCCCATGTCTTCTAAATAATGACAAACTCTGCCTCTGTAGTAAAGACCTTCGACCAGACTTCCTCCACATCTTCTAAATTATGACAAAGCCTACACCTCTTTAGTAAAGACCCTCGACCAGACTCCGTAAACAAATGCAAATTCAAAACCTGACCATCTAATTAAATAGGGCCCCTAAATACCTATCACTTATTAACCACCCCAAAATAATAATAATATAATAATAATACAAAATACTGACCCCAGGCAAGATTTCCAGATGGACAATGTTTTCATCTACTAGGGACTATAGGAACATAGAGAGGTAGTGCCAACAAAATTTGGAAATTTGGCTGCTCTTCCAGCAACCTTGGAGTTCTTCCCTTTTTTCTTGGGGAACTGTAGCATAGGGTACCTATATTCTCTTGGCCATTAATAGAAATGATTGTGCATTCTGCAAAACCAGCAACTTATCTTGTAAGTATTCTATGTCACTTACTGTGCAGCAACATCAATAAGGTGAACTTTTTTATGAATAGTCCATCACCCCTTTGACCTTGGATTCATGGACTCTGCACATTGTGCATACTCCAGTCGGCTGCTGTTACCTTTTCACTGCCACATCTATTGACTATAAAATGGAGCCTTTCTTTCTTTTCTGCTTTCTTTCTTTCACAAGTCTGTCAATACACCAAGCTTTAAACTGTGTTTATTATCGCCAAAGTCATTGAAATCTGTGAGTGGACTAATTGATGAAGTCTACGTTATTCATTAGTTAGAACTACCACGTCAACATGACTGATCTGAAATGTGGTGTGTGTAATGTGGCTATTAGTCATTTATATGGGCAAAGCTACTTTAAGCAGGTTTAGTGTTAAGCTGGCCATAAGCATTTTTTTTTCAAAAAGCATCTTTAATTACAATTGCTCCAATTTTACAACTACATATAATTACAAGTGTGCTAATAGGTCCATGAATAAACAGTGATTTTGTGGACTAAAAAACAGGAGCATTCCAAGACTTTTCCCTGACATTGAAATGTAAGGTCGCTCTCTTTGGAGGAGACTGGGGTGAATAAATGTGTATTCTTCAACATAGTGGAAAAGATCTAAATGACATGACTGGTTGTTATGGGTTTCTTCACTCTCGTCTTCCAATAATTTTTATTTATTTTTTTAATTTCGTATTAATGCTATTACTGAGCAGCACAGTGGCTCAGTGGTTCAAATCCAACCAAGGCCAACATCTGCATGGAGTTTGTATGTTATCCCCGTGTTTGCATGGGTTTCTTCCGGGCTCTCCGGGTTCCTCCCACACTCCAAAGACATACTGATAGGGAATTTAGATTGTGAGCCCCAATGGGGACAGCGATGATGATGTCTGTAAAGCGCTATGGAGTTAAAGGTGCAATATGAGTGAATAAAATAAATTAAGATGTTACTAATCAAGTGCTCTAAACACTAGGTGCTGAGAATATATGAATTTAATATTTTTTTCTAACCATGTTTCTCTTGAGTTAAATAAAACACAGTTCAAAGAGCAAAGCATATTGTAATATATATGCAAAAAAGTTCTCTTCTAGAATGAAGAAAATGAATCATCCTTGACGAGCTTTGGAATAGCCTTGAACCATGACTTTAGTTTTCATCAAAAACAGTGCCACAGTACACATGCTATGTCACATATCCATCCAGTACCCTACACTGTACTGATGAGGAGCAACAGCGTCCCGACATTTGTGTACAGATACAGTCTTCTGGCTTGGCTGGTAGCTCAAGTCATGTTTCAAAACTACTGGGACAACCCTTTCTTAAATGTTTTTTTCTCCTGAGTAAACTATCTGAAAAAACAAACAACCGTAAATTCACCACCCACACCGACATTGTTCCGGCAGTGTCAACGTCAGGTCTCTTGGCACTCCCGTAACATTGGCTGCATTGCATGCCATTAAGCAGCTTCACTTAGCCAGAACTCGGACATTAGTGGAGTGTGAGAGAATCAGCCCATCAGTGGCATGTGATTGGCTGCAGCGCTCCCATGGTATATGTTATTCAGACATAAGGAGACCTTGTGCAGTATAAGAAGGCGAGTATAAGGTTTTGTATTATTATCATTATACTACAGAATATAAGAAAAAGGTTTTCCAAATAGTGGGCAACCCCATCAACTAAACCTTCCCATACAGATTAGGTAGCTGTCAGCCGAACTATTATTTGTCTGCCTCTCTCATACACACGAGCACCTGGCTTGACCATACTTTTTGTGTTTTCTATGAGAGAGATTCTGCCAAGATGATCTGGCAGTGGCTTATCTATCCACCAAACAAAATTATCAGGCGATTGAAATTCAACTGCCTGATCCATATACTACCCTACATAATCTTTCAGAGAAGAAATGGGAGACCTCCATACCCAGTAGATCCCGCTGAAATCATATGACTTTTACATAGTATGTAAGGAGGCTTGTTCAGTGAAACCACTTATACTGTATGTGGCACAACAGAGACAATTTTGCTTTTAAAGGAGAGCTATACAGAATGTGTGTTTTTGGATTACAATATTTCCTGTGCTGTGTATTGATGTTTCTGAAAGACGCAATCAAGATACAGCAGGAGAAAAAAAAAGTCTTTAATTGATATGACCTCTATGCTAAGCACTAATGACTAGTGATGAGCGAGTGTACTCCTTGCTCGGGTTTTCCTGAGCACGCTCTGGGGTCCTCCGAGTATTTGTTAGTGCTTGGAGATTAAGTTTTCATCGCGGCAGCTGAATGATTTACAGCTACTAGCCAGGCTGGGTGCATGTGGGGATTCCCTAGCAACCAGGCAACCCCCACATGTACTCAGCCTGGCTAATAGCTGTAAATCATTCAGCTGCAGCGATGAAAACTTAATCTCCGAACACTAACAAATACTCGGAGGTCACCCAAGCATTCACGGGAAAACCCGAGCAACAATGCTATTTGCTCATCACTACTAATGACACCAAGAGTATTATAGAAACTGTTTTCTTCTTTCTTGGGGAGAGCTGTTTTGCATATTTTTTACCAGGAAGCATTGCCCTAAACGTTCATCACCATATGGATTCCCACAAAAAGAACAATAAAATCTGAGATGTAATACAGAAAGAAAAATACTACCAAGAGGTACCAAAAAGTATTAAAATATGACAGTTTGATCTTCCGTCAAACATTAAAGGGAGCTTGTCATTAGATTTTTTACACCCCAAACTAATGCCAGTTATGTAAAGAAACTGCAATGCTGATTACATCCATATCTGTATTTTAGAAATTAGAGTCTACATTTTAGAGAGCTGTGTTGTTTGTTATTCAAATGAGCTGTATGTGCAGTGGGCGGGCACTGCACTTACATGTCTGTTGCCTCTCTTCCCTATGTTCCGGTTACTGCCTGTCTCTCATCAGTGATTGACAGGTCACTCCTGCTGTTTCCGCCTGACATCTAGCTGTCATTCCATGGGGTGGTGCATGCATAGTAAAGTCCTGATGTGGAAGAGGGTCAGTGTCTGGCACGATTTGCATAGTTTGCAGATTTCGCCAGGCAATGACAGTTCTCCTCACTAGAATGACGAACGAGCAGCAGGAATGAGGAAGACGGTCAGTGTCAGACTTTAAGTCACCTTCCACAGGGATGGATCGCCACAGGGATTGACAACATGTGCACAAGACCTGTGCAGGCGGCAGGCAGGGAATAGGGAAGAAAGGAAGCAGAGCTGTAAGTGCAGTGCCAGCCCACTGCACTTGTGGCTCATTTGCATAACAATTCAACAATAAATTCCTCTAAAACATAAACCTAGACTTCTAAAATAAAGATATGGATGTAATCAGCATTACAGCGCCTTTACATTGATGGCATTAGTTTGGGGTATAAAAACCTCATGACCTATTCCAATTAATAAGTTCATGTGAGCAATAAAGGAAATAATAAAAATAACTAAAAAGCTGAATTAAAATCAGAACCTAGTGGAAGTATCACTAAAATACAAGGTAAATAAAGACTAAGATTCATGAAGTGTGATGCACAGTGGTAAATTTAGTTTAGTTTTAATAAATCTCTTCATAATTTGATTTTTGGATTTCTTACATTCATTTATTAATTTCTAACATCTCTCAGTACTTTATATTGTGACATGTTTGGACATAGACTTTTGGCACTTGCGTGTTACAGTGAAGTTGTTTACATAGCCGTGTGCTGATCTCTTCTACAGCTCTAATGAAAAGTTATTGATTACTTTATTTGTTCTTATTTACCGGCATGTTAGAACAGCAAATTTCTACTTCATATTCTGCTTGATCTTTGTAGGTACCCGAAGAAAACATCAATGGTGTCATTAATGCTCTCCAAGTCAGCCAAGCAGAAAAGCATTAGAAGTCTTCTGGTGCAGTATTTTGAAACAAGATGAAACTCAAAGGTGCCATGAAGGAAGAGAGACACTGAAATGGAGATGAACGTGAAAATCTCCAGCAAGTTTTTGTGTTCTTATAGTCGCCTATGGTTTCTCTTATGTTAGTTTCCAAAAGTGATCTTTAACGTTCCTGCAAACTTGGTATGGAAAAAGAAAAAAAAAGAATACAAGAAAAAAAATGAAAAAAAAGTATATATATAAAAAAAAAATAATAAAAAAAAATCATTGCACAGTTGCAATTAGTTGTTACCGAGATGCTGAGAAGCCTTGGCTGTAGACCTATGATCTGCACCCTATAGGGGAGTGTGAAAATTAAATTCGGAAGCGTCTATGTGGAAACTTTTACAAGTGAACGAACATCGCAGATTGGTAAAGAATATTGCACTGTAGACATCTATTCTTCTTTACATGCCTCTCATAAAGATTGCAGTATTGTAATACCACAACTATTACTACATATTGAATAGTCTTGCGCTTCTTATCCATGCTAGTTCCTGAGAGCAATAGATTGCGGGCTGCTTCTGCCTGGGACACGGAACGAAGTTGTGTGGAACCAATGATCTCCATCAGCTGATCTCACTGCAGTTTCCATGTAGAGATGAAAGAGGGAGTGTTGACAGCTTTGTATAGTTCTTTTCACCTTGACTCTGCTTTGACCCCCTTTTATTTCTATGCATGGTGAACTCTGTTGTTGTGTTTTTGTTTTATAGTGACTAGCAAAAAAAAACATTTTGGAGGTTTTAATTGGTGAAACAACCATGTCCAACCCGATCATGCAAGCAACATCATCACTTTGGCCTTGCTTTCAAAGCCACCTCTATGAAAAAAAAAGTGTTTCAAAAATGTAATTTTGACACGTCATGGGCTAGTGATCCGTAAACGGATTTCATTCTAAGTAACAAGTGAAGACTGATACAGTATGTTGAAAGAAAATGGTTCTTCACTTTTAGAATTTGGTTCTTTTTCCTAAACGTTCCCTGTTACACTACAGATTCTAGATTAACTTTTGAAAATACTGCCAGTTTTATCTGGTGTGGATTTTGACATCTAAGCTCTTACGTCATTTAATGAGCTGTGGTTGAATGCTAAGTGGTGGTAGAATTTCATATTTGTTTTTTTCTACTACATTGTTTTGATGGCATATGTTATGTTTTCGAGAGTCGACCTTAACCGCTTACCTTTAGGGGGTAGACATTTCTTTTTTTTTTTTACATTTTTTTACCATAATTTTAATGAGAATTGGTATAAACCAACTCTCACAATCCCGTTCCATCAGCAACGAGAGTTGTCTGTGGTTGCTTGAATGGTAGAGTGCCTACTGCCTCTTACTTTATGGCATTTGTTCCTTAAGGCCCCTTCACACTAAGCGACGCTGCAGCGATACCGACAACGATCCGGATCGCTGCAGCGTCGCTGTTTGGTCGCTGGAGAGCTGTCACACAGACCGCTCTCCAGCGACCAACGATGCCGGTAACCAGGGTAAACATCGGGTAACTAAGCGCAGGGCCGCGCTTAGTAACCCGATGTTTACCCTGTTTACCATGCTAAAAGTAAAAAAAAACAAACAGTACATACATACCTACAGCCGTCTGTCCTCCAGCGCTGCGCTCTGCTTCTCTGCTCTCCTCCTGTACTGTCTGTCTGGGAGCCGGAAAGCAGAGCGGTGACGTCACCGCTCTGCTTTCCGGCTCACAGCCAGTACAGGAGGAGTGCAGAGCGCAGCGCTGGAGGACAGACAGCTGTAGGTAAGTATGTAGTGTTTTTTTTTTTTTTACTTTTAGCATGGTAACCAGGGTAAACATCGGGTTACTAAGCGCGGCCCTGCGCTTAGTTACCCGATGTTTACCCTGGTTACCAGTGAAGACATCGCTGGATCGGTGTCACACACGCCGATCCAGCGATGTCTCCAGGGAGTCCAGCGACGAAATAAAGTTCTGGACTTTATTCAGCGACCAACGATCTCCCAGCAGGGGCCTGATCGTTGGTCGCTGTCACACATAACGATTTCATTAACGATATCGTTGCTACGTCACAAATAGCAACGATATCGTTAACAATATCGTTATGTGTGAAGGTACCTTTAGGTAGACTGGTGCACAATGTCATAAGGTAAGCCACAAAGGCTATCAATTAAGACACCGTATGCCCTCTCCCAGTCAAGCAGCCACAGATCATTTTATTGGCTAACGGATGAGTGAATAATTTCTTACCGACTCTATAATTGTAACCTTTTCAGTTGTCAATAGCAGGCTGACCAGTAATGATTTAACCACAAAGAGGATGTCTCTGCTAGTGGGGGGTCTATGGAACAGTCTAGAAAAAGTCTATCATGACTGCATTGATCAGAAATTTGAACTTCTCTGGAAATATTACATTTTGAACAATTATTTGTTTTGACAAATTTGGTCATAAATGCTTATCAGTAACTGAGGATTCGGTCAATGTTTAAATGCAATTAATTTAATTTTTAGTGGAAATTTTGATATTGCATTTAGCTACATCTAATTTACTATGTTATTTGGAGCAACTTAACCAACTAAAAGTTTATTATTATTATTTTTATATTGATTGGAAGACACTAATGAACCTAATATTGTTCACAGATCACAATCACTTTATGAACTACTAGTAACCTACCTAGTAGACATATCTTGGTGGTTTACGATAGTTTCCAGTTTCTTCTAAACCGTTACATATTCGGCTAATACATATCATTGTATTTAAAAAATAGTGCAATTAAAATGTAAGACAATAACATTACAGATTACTAGTCCTTCATGTATTCAACTAGTTTTACTTCTCTTGAACACTCATTGCAAACACTTGCAAAAAGGCACCATCGCATAACCATTCATGACAGATTTTCTGTCAGTACATCAATGCACTCTTTCACAAAAATAAATATATCCAAAAGTTGATAAAACTTTTTTCACGTTATTTTTTGGGGTACAGAAATTGATTTGACTGGAAAATGACTAGGA
The DNA here is from genome assembly GCF_032444005.1 of Ranitomeya imitator. Lineage (NCBI taxonomy): Eukaryota > Metazoa > Chordata > Amphibia > Anura > Dendrobatidae > Ranitomeya > Ranitomeya imitator. The sequence continues at coordinate 465,056,555 of NC_091284.1, forward strand.
TTGTGGTAGCGGGAATGTTGTAGTTTCTAGGTTACTAAGCTTATAAGAGATAATGGCTACAACCATTGTAAAGATCAGATTGCCAATTCTTCTTGAAAGCTTCATCAAGCTCCTCACACATGGTGAACCTGAAGCTACAGAGTAAGCTAGTTCGTATCACACACATTCTCAAAGGGCTCATACAAGCTTGCTCTGCTGCTTTCAGAACTCCCATAGAAATGCATAGCGAGAGCTCTGCCTACATGGCCAGCTTTCCAGTAACAGCAGACATAACACAGTAGTTACAGGACGCCCATTCTCATATTGCAGGCCTCCCCTTTGGAAAATGTATCTACCACGCATTTTAAGCCATCTATATTATGGTGCAAATAGCCCTTTTCAAAGAACCAATGAAAGAGCATAAAGGGGTTGTTTCTTTTGAAGCAGGTGTACGGCTCCTCTGCCCCCTGACTTCCGGCTTACAGAGGGGTGGTGCTCTCCTTCTTGGACCAGCAACATAATTGCACCACTTGTCCAAACTATGCTCTCTACAATGCTGCAAGCAGAGACCGCTTACCTCTACAGTAGTGGTCCCCAACCTTACTTATAGCTCTGAAAGATGGTCTCGAAACGCATTCAGCACCCACTTCCCCTACAGTAGCGACACCCAGCAAAAGACAGTCAAAGCTTCCCCACAAAAAGCACACCATCACCTTGTGCCCCTTCCCTTATAGGCGGGGAACTTCCATCCAAGAGCAACCACTTTTTCCCCAACAGTATTCATACATCAAGCATACTTACCACTCTATTGCATCTATCTCCAAACACCCCTCTAATTGACTGAATCATTGTATCTCCTCCAGCTCCCAACCCGCCCAGTAAGTATTTAAGTATCTAGATCTGCTGTTCTATGTGGGGATACCCAGAAAAGTATTCATCTGGAGACCTTCTTTTCATAGCTGTTTACTAGATCTTGTGCTATTGCTCCAAGCTGGCTGACAGACACGATCCACACATCAGGGGCCCGCGAGCCACACGTTGGTGAAACCTGCTCTACAGCATCAGAAGAATGCAGTTGCAGGGACACTGGCCAGACAAGAGGAAAACTAAAATGCAATGATGCTTGTTTTTACAAGCACTTTGCAATTCTACCAATTTTAGATAATAATGATAACCCTTTAAAGAGAAGAATTTTTTTAAATGAATGTTACTACCCAATATGTGTAGCAGATCAGTTTGGGTTTTGAGACCACCACTGATTACGGTAATTAAAAAGCCGCTCACACAATGCTTAGCAGACAGAAAAATTTGGACTACTCCATGAACACGTGCGCAAAGGGAACGTTCTAAAAAGAAACTTTGAGAGCCCATACTCTATGTACAGGCTCATAGGCCCTGATTTATTAAGCATGGCATTTCATACGTGTGTTTTATTGAGGAGCATGCTGTAATAGGCTCCACCAAATTCATTAACAGGCACACGCCACTTAGCAAATTTATCAGTGGTGATGGATGTGGAGATGATGTGGGTGCTAGGTAAAAACTTTCGTCAATGTTCTGATCGGACATATGAGGATGTAGGTTATATTCTCATGTGACAATTTGGGTCATGTCTTGACCACGTAGTCAATTTACATAAGCTATAATAAAGTGGAATAAGGGAGAAGTGTCAACCATGAGGCCTTAGTCTGTTAACAATTCTACTAAAGATATTTCATTAATTTTTGTAGAACCAAGGATAAATTCTGGTTCAGCTTGCCCCTAAATATTTGTTGTTTGTTTTTTCAGGAAACACTTTTGGTGTTCCATGTTGGCTTATTGTGCAGTTAATGGACAACCAAATGCTAACTTATATTTGGAAAGTTTCCAAATGTTCATAAAACTGAACAGGTTTGATATATAATATGAACAGATCATGAAAAGACCCATTTCCCATCACATAAGCGTTTTCCTGTTATTGAGCCAAATGAAGAACTACTACTGTCAGAAATGTCTTGGGATGTTGTTTTAGCACATTGTAACATAGCTCAAGGTGAATTAACAATAGACACTTTATATAAGACAATTACTTTCTATAAGATTTGAAAGTTTTCCGTGACACAGGTTCCCCTGGATGCTGTTTCTTTAATTCTGACCCTCGTGAGACATAAAATATAGTTAATAAATATGTTGTCAAGTACTTTTATATTAATGGCCTATCCTTAGGATAGTTCATAAATATCGAATCGGTGGGGGTCTGACACCCAGCAACCCCACCGATTAGCTGTCCCCAGTGCTGGACGGATGTGATTGACTGCAAAGTGGATCAGCACAGCTCTGTCAACCAGTGTCTTGCAAAAGTATTCAGCCCCCCCTTGGCATTTTTCATGTTTTGCTACCTCACAACTTGGAATTTCACTGTTTTTTTTTTTTTTTTTAGGACATCATCAGTACATGTAGAGAACATGCCCACAACAGTGAATATTTGTTCTTTTTATTGTGAAGCAAACAACAAATAGGACAAAATATCTAGAAACTTCAGTGTGCATAATTACTCACCCCCTTAACTCCGTACTTTGCAGTGACTCATTTTGCAGCAATTACAGCTGCAAGTCGCTTAGGATAAGTCCATATGAGCATTCCATGAGATTTTTGCCCATTTTTCAAGGCAAAACTATTCCAGATCCTTTAATTTAGATGGTTTCCTCTGTTGAACAGCAATCTTCAAGTCTGACCACAGATTCTCAATTGGATTAAGGCTTGGGCTTTGACTAGGCCGCTCAAAAACCATGTAAACGTTTCCCCTTAAACCACGCAAGTATTGCGTTAGCAGTATGCTTTTGGGCCATTGTATTATTGGAAGATGAACCTCTGTCCAAGTCTCAAATCACTGACAGACTGAAATAGGTTTTGCTCAATAATATCCCTGCATTTCACACCATCCATCTTCCCCTGACAATCTTCCCTCTCCCTGCTGCCGAAAAACATCCCCACAGCATGATGCTGCCACCACCATATTTCATTGTGGGATGGTATTCTTGGGGCCATGAGTTGTGTGTTGGTTTGACGCCAGACATAGCGTTTTCCTTTGTGGCCAAATTTTCAATTTTGGGCTCATCTGACCACAACCTCTTCCTCCATACATTTGGGAAGTCTCCCACATGTCTTTTGGCAAACTGAAAATGAGTCTTACAACTTTTCTGTGTAAGTAAAGCCTTTTTTCTGGCCACTCCTCCATAAAAGCCACCTCTATGTAGTGTATGGCTTATTGTGGTCTTATGGACAGATACTCCAGCCTCTGCTTTGAAACTCCGCAGCTCCTTGGTTAGTGGTATTTCTTGCTTAATGTTATTGCAGCCTCTGTGGCCTTTCAGAAAAGGTGTACTTCCTTTCACTAAGCTTGTGACATATAAAAGTAATTGCTTGCACCAGAAAACTTTAGGGCTTCATAGGAAAAGGGGTGAATACATATGCACATGCAAATTTTTAGTTATTTGATCCTATAAATTTAACTTATGCCTATATTTTCCTCACTTCATCCACTTAGACTGTATAGTGCTGATGTATCACACACAAGTCGGATTACAAAAATATTTAAACTCCGGTTGAAATGTAATAAAATAGGCAAAAAAAAAACCAAGGGGGTGAATACTTTCACATGCCATTGTATAGTGGTTGCACTGGGGTACTTCAAATCCACCCCTATTCCCTCAAACAGGGTGAATGTAAAGTATCTGGCCACTATTCAATTGACAAAGCTGGACTCCGCAACTGATCACATTGGACTGGAATTGGGTACAGCTAACTTGTGGGGGTGCTGTGGGTGTCAGATTTTAGTATTGGTGACCTATCTTTAAGGGGTTAACAAGGCTATTTTTTTTTTAACAATGTGCCTAAAAACTAACAGTCGGGTAGTTGTTAACTAACTGCCTTTAGTGCCGGGCCATGTTCTCCGCCGAAACAGTGTTGTAACAGACCTGTCATAATGTCAGATGCCTTGTTGACCGGAGCGGACGATGACCACTCTGTCTGCACCGGGTACAATAGGCAGTTAATTGCCTCTGCTAGCAACTACCTGCCTGTTGGTTTTTATGCCTATAGTGGAAAAAAATATTAAAAAAAAACACATGAACAACCTTTTAAATTTGAGGCCATCAATATAAAAGTACTGTACAAGCCCTTTAACAAAGTTAAAGAACAGTCCAATTAAGTTCATTATTGGTTTATTTTGATGAGTAGAATTGGATCACAGTTGCTTGTAAATTGACTTGCTGGTATTGGCCCATAGATTGATTTGACTTTATTTTATTTTGTTGATGCCTACACTGTAAATAGATTAGATAAATGTCTGTCCTAGCTCATTTAGAAAGTGATAACCCAGTTAGTAGTAGTGAGCATGTCTTGAATGAATTCCTTTATACCCTGCGTATCCTGTTCTATGAGATGCTTGCATTCTCAGCATTTCAACTTGGCTAATTTTACTGTACGGCCAAAAACTTAAATTAAAAATGTGTGTAATGTAGGTTAAGAATTATTTTTAGCATTGGTGCACCAGCAAGTAGTTTCCTTCCGTAGTGTTGCTGTCCTGAAGGACCATGAAACAAGGGATTACTTGAATTTGGCAGCAACCATCCTGAGCCTTAATGGAATGAAAACATTGATGGTTTTTAGTTTTGTAAACTCAGGCCATTTGTTGATACAGAATGTGTGATGTGTGACACCTTTTGATCCCATGTTTTTAAACCCAAGAGGTAGCCCAGTGACTCTCAAGAGCTTTCTTATTCCGACCAGCAGTACTGGAGTAAATCATTGGACCATGTGACTTGTATGCCAGCAATATCAAGTTTTCAAAACCTTTAAGTTTATTTCATATACAATTTTCAAAAGATTTTGTAAATTAAGGGCACAGATTAAGTAATAATGCACAATTATCGTAAAAGACCCCACCCAAGAAAAGAAAAATCCAGTTTTGGATGATGATTGCAGGGTCCGCTGACCCTCATGTTATGTTACCGGAGTTCTTTGGGTTCTCTATAATGCACTGGGTATTTATTGGCAGCTACGAGGGTGCAAGCAGTGGGTTAGCTGGGTTGCTACAGATTTTTCTCTCCCACAGAGAAGTTTCTGTTTTTACAAAGGCTTTTAAAGTTGAGACTGTAGGCAGAATGCCTCGTTAAAAAAACAGTAGGTCAGGGTTGGCTGAGTTCTTTTAACACCCGTTTCAGGTGGAGCGTCAGCACATGCGGCAGGCAAGGAATTGTAGTTTAGAAACTAGCTGGGGTGTGAAAATAGAACCAAGTCAGGAGACACAATTGTGCACATAACAGAATACCAATGAGCTTTGTAGAAAGGTTCTTTAAAGGGAATATGTCACCAGGTTTTTTTTCCCCAATGTAATCTGAGAGCAGCATGACGTAAGGGCTAAGACTCTGATTCCAGCTATGTTTCCCTTGTTGGTCAGCATGCTGAAATTTTGATGAAATCACTGTTTTCTCTGCTGTAGACCTAGCAGTGCTTAGAATGCTGAGTCCTGTATAACCCCACCCACACCGCTGATTTGCTTTTTTCTGTGTACATTAACAGAAAGCTGCTATTCAATGGTGGGGGTGTGGTTTCATAGATCAGTTGACTGGGAGGCACAAGACACCTAGTCCTGTAGTGATAATCTTCTGATAAAACACAGATTTTATTAAAACCATGACACATCAGGCCCCTACATCATGCTGCTCTTGGATTACATAACAAGAATCTGACAGATTCCTTTTAGGAACCTGGATGCAGGCCATTTGTTGGGAAGATCATCTTTGTTGTGTGTCATCCATTTTAATGGTCAATGCACACTAAAGACAACTCAAGAGGTCCAACCATTAGGGTAGCAGCAAAGAGAAAGTGGGCATTTCTGCGACCCGAGGAAGAGCAAAGAAGCAGGAATTGCCCGCACCCAGGAGCAAAGTGTCAGCAGTAAGAGAGTGAGAAACCTGCTTTGTTAGGTACATGACTCCTGCATTACCTGTCCAAGGAATATTTTTAGTGGAGTGTTTCTTTAAAAAAATTCTAAATATTTAGCTGCATATTTTGTTTTCTTAAGCTTTTGTTTACACAGTATAAAATGTACTCTGTACACTTTTTCTCACAATCTTATTAAAGAGAACTTTTCACCAAATTTTTCATCTTTAACTAAACAAATGATTCAGAGTGAAATAACTTTTTTTTTCTTTGTTTTAATTCAACCTCTCCACACAGGCAGTGTGGGGGAAGGTGCAGTACTGCAGAGGTGAGAGGGCTGATGGAAGGGTGTGTAATGTGACACAACTAAGCTCTGCTGCACTGCCCCTCCCTCCACCAGTTACTCATGCTTGAGGTTAGACCAGGAGATCAGAACTGTTTCATTACATCTCGCACTCAAAAACTTTTCTAAGTTATAGTGGAGGTGTGTACTTCTTTCCTTTGAGTGTTGCTGGCTGCTTATGATTGGTCAGTATTATACAAGGGGAAGAAACAAACTCCCAGAGTGAAAATTTTCTGATAACACCCACTTGCACTGAACGAAAGTTAACTCATTAGGGGGCAAATACTTTGATTGCTAATATCTCTACAACGGAGAGGCGACATTAAAAAAATATATATACGGTATATATTTTTTTAAAGTGTTTAATCCTTTTTGCAGCCATTATTACATAATGTGTCCAGTGCAACATGAAAAATTTGGTAAAAGGTCTTCTTTAAGTGACTTCTGCTGAGGTGTTTAGTTTATCTATGGTACTGCAATCGGTGCAATCAGAAAACAAGTAACTGACATATTCACTTATTTTGGATTTTATCATTTGAAATTAAAATTCAGTTTACGATGCATACTGCGTCGGCATAGTGTAGCCTTTTTTCAACCTATTTATTGACTTTCATAGCTTTTGCTAGATTTTCATAAAGTATGCATGTTACTTCAGGCTTTCCTAGAAGGTGAAATAACTAGAAAGGTCATGCTCACGACCATCTTCTAAACCCCAGTCCCCAGGCAATAGTAAAATGCCCTATAACCCTGTACTCAGGCCATATTTTACTTACAACTGGATTGTGAGTGTTTTGTGCAATTTTTAGAGGAGTTGTCTGGTAAATCTGTAGTCACTCTATATGACTGCTGACTTCTGAATACTGATAGCACACTGTCAGGATTCACCGGTATTGTCAGTGAGTGCGGGGCTCACTCCATTCATTTGTGCCTGGCTTCAATCAATGCATCTAGTCAGAATGTTACTGGAAGTATGTAAATCTCATACTTGCGGATGTGTGACCACTCGCTCTGACTGGCAATACCAGTGATCTTGACAGTGAGTGCACTGCACGGTGTCAGGATTCCGAAGTCTGCAATCCCATACAGTGACTTCAGTCTTTCATTAGAAGACTGCCAGCCCTTTTAAGCTATTAATTAAAATCTAACATTTACAGTAGTGTGAAAAAAAAAATTGAGATCGGAAAATAAAAGAATTCTCCGTTTAATTGCTTTCTGTTGGTTTTTACACGCTTGACGTTAGCCTGAATGTGATTTTGCCAACAATGTCCTTTTTAAGCGAGATGTCAAGACACAATGGAGTTCATATATTAAACTGGCGCACAGTAAAACACTAGTCCACCCAATCAGCCATGGGTTTTATATATGATAACTCGCACTATGTAAAAAGATATGCAGTATTGAGATAAAGTGACAGGTTTTTTTTTAATTTCCATTTTTCATTGCATCAATTTTTGTCCGTTTACAAAGCAATCGTAAAGATTTCTGTAAGACATATCTTGTGTGCGGAGAAGCTGCTCTGATTACATCAAATTTTGAATGTTACATAAAAGAAAATCACATACAAGGGCTTGTTCATAATTTGTGTTTTTGATGCATTTTTTTCTTTTTTCCTTGTCGGGAATTTTTTTTTACTTTGTGTTTTTCGACCTGTGGTGCATTTAAAAAAAATGCAGCTTGTGATTTTTTCAGGCTTTTTGCTGCAATCTTTACCCATTCAGATTGAAATGGGTTGGTAATAAAAAAAAATCCTGTACCAAAAAAATGCATCAAAAACATGTAGTATTGGCTGCAATTTTCTGCCCGTAGTCTGCAGTTTTCTTGCAGAACAAAAACGCATCCTAAAAGCTACGAGTAAAAATACTCAAATATAGCTTTTTTTTTTTTTTAAGTTATAGAGGCATTAATTCGATTTATTGTACTCTCTATCAAACCAAGAGTAATTGGTGTTTAATACAAACTGCACAAAACTGTAGTAAAATATCTTTACTATTTTTGAGATAAAAATGTATAGCTCTTATTGGGGTTGTCAATATGCTCTGGACTATCTTCTCTATTTCTCTAGAAAATTTTCTAGATTTGAAGAGGTTTCATGAAGGCTGGGAGTCCTGTTGCTTAGTGTAGGGAGGATGAGTGCCCTTTAAATCTACTTTAATTCTAACTTTTATTGTCCAGTTTTGAAATATGTATTAATGTGTAAAGCAGTTCTAACAGTACAGGAATTCATGATGTGTGGTAGTTATGCAGCAGGGGTAAATTGGATGATAAATTTGGTCCGTTTGTTTATCAATCCTCTATTTATTATGTTATTTAATTTGCCATAATATGGTCTTTCATAGGGAATCTCTGGTCTTTATATTTTCATTTATTTTTATTACAAGGCAGGCTAAAATGTTAGTTACAGTGTTTTTCAGACCATAAGATGCACTTTGTTTTGCGTCTTACTTACAAATCCTGATGGCGGTCCCGGTGGTGGAGGTCAAGATGCAGCTTGTAAGGCTGTAGCTGTGCTCTGTGGTGCGGTGGTGTCGGGGCTCTGTGCTGCGTGGGCAGCTCTGCCTGCATGTTATCAAAGCCTGGAAGCCCCCGCACCTCCGTTGCTGCGACACGGTGATCTTCCAAGATCTCGGGACGAGAGCTCGTTGCCGAGATCTGAATCTGAGCATGCGCCGCCCGGTGGCCATCTTTCTGGAGGCATCCGCATCGCAGCTATGGAGCTGCGGGGCGGTTCCGGACTTTGACGAAATGCCGATGGAGCCCCCCACTCTGCACAGAGAGCCATTGCCACCCCAGCACAGATCCCCAACACCACAGCCCCACAGAGCCCCGCAGGCCACCACAGCCCCACAGAGCACCGCAGCCCCACAGGACACTGCAGCCCCACAAAGCAGCAGCACCACCGCACCATCCAGGGATGTGATTTCCCAGATGCCACAGCACCAGCCTGGACCACCGAACAACCTATGTGACTACTCCTTCCCCAGTAAGCTGAATTTGGACTATAAGACATACCCCCATTTGACACTTTTTTCCCCTATTTTCCTTCTAATGGTCTTATGGTCCGGTGTGTCTTATAGTCCAAAAATCTGGTATCTATTAAGGATTTACTTTGTACATTGGAAACTACTATATAACAGTGGGAATACCGCGCTACAGGTGGCTAGAACTGATGAACGTGCAAGATAATTATACAGAACCGCATATGATCCTGAGCGGTGACTGCTATAAGATATGTAAATAACCGATTAGGGATCGCACTCATTGATAGTGACTACTAATGATATAGTCCTTACTTGGTACCGCCGTATAGATATCGCCACACGGGTGAACTGTGAGCCTCAGATGCAGATGACGAACTTGCGCTCATAGAAGTCCGATGTGTCGGAGACAAGTCCCGTCCCTCTGGTAGGTGAGTATGCAGCTATCAGGAACAGCCGTTAGCGGTGGCTGTGGGTATGGCAGGCAAGGGCTGCTTGAGTTGCGTGTAGAGCCAGAGACGTCCCGGCCGGAGGCGTCCCTAGATACACGTGGAAGATGGCCGACACCGCCGAGCAGTGAGTGTATCTTCCACGTGTATCCAGGGACGCCTCCGGCCGGGACGTCTCTGGCTCTACACGCAACTCAAGCAGCCCTTGCCTGCCATACCCACAGCCACCGCTAACGGCTGTTCCTGATAGCTGCATACTCACCTACCAGAGGGACGGGACTTGTCTCCGACACATCGGACTTCTATGAGCGCAAGTTCGTCATCTGCATCTGAGGCTCACAGTTCACCCGTGTGGCGATATCTATACGGCGGTACCAAGTAAGGACTATATCATTAGTAGTCACGATCAATGAGTGCGATCCCTAATCGGTTATTTACATATCTTATAGCAGTCACCGCTCAGGATCATATGCGGTTCTGTATAATTATCTCGCACGTTCATCAGTTCTAGCCACCTGTAGCGCGGTATTCCCACTGTTATATAGTAGTTTCTTTTGTTTGCTTGTCGGATTGGGCACATCATCCGACTGGGATACCAGCGGCACTTGTGGAGGCCCTACATATAGTTTTAGCGCCAGTGTATTCTGTTGTATAGTGTTTACTTTGTACATTGCTCATTTCTGTTTAATATTAGTGCAGATGTGTTAGCAATAGGAAACAAAAGTAGAATTGTTGCGGTTACATCGTGTTGTATTTCTTTGTCTCTTCTACGCCTTTGCTCTGTAACCCCTATAATAACATTTGAGTAAATTGAAACCTTTATAAAGAGGAATTTCTCTGGTGTGAATCATATTAACTGAAGAGGAGTTTTCATTAAATTAAAAAAGGAATATTAAATACAATACATTAATACAAATGTCACTTGTGCATAGTAGGAGTTGGTCTGTGTTACTTGATTCCACTACCATATCTGTATAATGTCGAGGGGGGCTGTTCTCCAGAAACACCACCAATCTTCTCTTGTCTAAACGCAGACTCTGCCTATGGATCTGTGAGAGTGACACCGTTTTTATTAGACTTTTCATTATTTTTATTTTTTGTCAATCTTACACAAGCAATTTTAGTAAGCCTTGGGGGTAGGGGGTAAAGCTTGTGCTGATGTTTTGCCAATTTTTATTATAAGGGATGAAAACAGATTAGTGAAATTCTTTACCTAAAATTGCAGCAAGAAATTATTGTATCTTGGTTAATTTTTTTTATTTTTTTTCTGCTGTACATTTACAAATATTGTTCACACTCCAGTTTAAAATGTTACCTTTAAAAAAAAAAAACATTCATATTTTGATGTTCGTTTGCACGAGGCACAAGTCATCCAAAGAAAAGAAGTATTACTTTTATAATAATAAAGAAGCAAGTCTGTTCTCATTACTTTGCTCATTTTCCTTAGTATTGGTGCCTTTCTCATACCTCTATTTTGAAATTGTGTTTTTATTGATAATTATACCCTTGGATTTAGTCTCATTGTGTAGGATTTGTGAATGAATAGATTAAAAGCAAATTATTTTACTTTTATGCTTGAACGACCATATTTCTGTGTGCTGTGTCTTTATTTGTGTCATGTTATATGTATTGGAGAACACAGTTATTGTAAGATATCGAAACCTCATGTTTTCAGGGAAACGCTGGGCAGGCTACAGTGCTTGCATTGCTTGACACACACACACACACACACACACACACACACACACACACACACCTATGCATTATGTAAGAGTGACACTGGTTCACAGATACTTGACAGGTAAAAGAGAATTTAACACCCCTCCCTAATGCATTTTAAGGATGGTTCAACCTATCGTTTGTCCGGCAGCCATTTCTCCTAACTTTCCTATATACAAGAGTGCTTCTTCTGCCTAGCGCTCCTATGTTCTCAATGAGAGAGCCGCTGCCAGACATCTTGGAGACAGCTTATCTCTTAGAGGACAAAAGGATTGGCAATCCAAACTCAGACATTCCAGATCATTATCTCCCGCAACATCATGAGTTTGGTTAAGCTTTAGGGTACCGTCACACAGTGGCATTTTGATCGCTACGACGGCACGATTTGTGACGTTCCAGCGATATATCCGTGACGTTCCAGCGATCTCGCTGTGTCTGACACGCTCCTGCGATCAGGGACCCCGCTGAGAATCGTACGTCGTAGCAGATCGTTTGAAACTTTCTTTAGTCGTCTAGTGCAGGGGTCCCCAACTCCAGTCCTCAAGGCCCACCAACACATCATGTTTTCAGGATTTCCTTTGCATTGCACAGGTGATGCAATTATTACCTGGGCAAGACTAAGGAAATCCTGAAAACATGACATGTTGGTGGGCCTTGAGGACTGGAGTTGGGGACCCCTGGTCTAGTGTCCCGCTGTGGTGGCATGATCGCATGGTGTAACAAAGGTGTGCACGATATTGTATACGATGTGCGCATAGTAACCAACGGCTTCTACATCACACATACGTCATGAAATTATCGCTCCAGCGTCGTACATTGCAAAGTGTGACAGCAGTCTACGACGCTGGAGCGATATTGTTACGATGCTGGAGCGATCAAAATGCCACTGTGTGACGGTACCCTTAGTCACATTAAACGACTTAACCAACAATCATGACTAGCGTTACGACCTGGCCATGATCGTTGGTAAGTCGTTGTGTGGTCGCTGCGGAGCTGTCACACAGACAGCTCTCTCCAGTGACCAACGATCAGGGGAACGACTTCGGCATCATTGAAACTGTCTTCAACGATGCCGAAGTCCCCCAGCAGCACCCGGGTAACCAGGGTAAACATCGGGTTACTAAGTGCAGGGCCGCGCTTAGTAACCCGATATTTACCCTGGTTACCATTGTAAAAGTAAAAAAAAAAAAAAACACTACATACTCACATTCTTGTTGTGAATTCTGTGGCCAAGCTCCCTCCTGTGGTCGAGAGTGGTACTTCGGCTGGTTCTGTCTATGAGCTTCCTTTGGTGGATGAGAGTGGTACTGCGGCTTCTGAGTTTCCTTCCTCAGGTGATGAGGTTAAGTCGTTAGGTGCTGCTCTATTTAACTCCACCTGGTGCTTTGATCTTGGCCTCCAGTCAATGTTCTAGTATTGGTCTTGCTTCCTCCTGGATCGTTCCTGTGGCCTGTCTTTCCTGCATAAGCTAAGTTTTGCTTGTGTTATTTTTGCTTGCTATTTTTTCTGTCCAGCTTGCTTTATTGGTTTTTCTTGCTTGCTGGAAGCTCTGAGACGCAGAGGGAGCACCTCCGTACCGTTAGTCGGTGCGGAGGGTCTTTTTGCCCCTCTGCGTGGTTGTTTGTAGGTTTTTGTGTTGACCGCAAAGCTATCTTTCCTATCCTCGGTCTGTAAGTCGGGCCTCACTTTGCTAAATCTATTTCATCTCTGTGTTTGTATTTTCATCTTACTCACAGTCATTATATGTGGGGGGCTGCCTTTTCCTTTGGGGAATTTCTCTGAGGCAAGGTAGGCTTATTTTTCTATCTTCAGGGCTAGTTAGTTTCTCAGGCTGTGCCGAGTTGCATAGGGAGCGTTAGGCACAATCCACGGCTACCTCTAGTGTGGTGTGTTAGGATTAGGGATTGCGGTCAGCAGAGTTCCCACGTCTCAGAGCTCGTCCTTTATTTTTGGTAATTGTCAGGTCACTTTGTGTGCTCTGAACTTCAATGTCCATTGTGGTTCTGAATTACCTGTTCATAACACATTCTGATGTCTGTCACGTCCCCCGCCGGCGTCCACAGGGTTAAAACTGTTTTCGGCAAGAGCGCTGATAATGCACGTGCTGCTGCCGAGAGCTTCCCTGCACTGACTGTGTCAGCGCCGGCAGTAACAGCGGTGACGTCACCGCTGTGCTCTGCTTTACGGCCAGCGCTGGCAGCGCTCCTGCCGAAAGCAGTTTTAACCCTGTGGACGCCGGGGGACGTGACAGACATCAGAATGTGAGTATGTAGTGTTTTTTTTTTTTTTTACTTTTACAATGGTAACCAGGGTAAATATCGGGTTACTAAGCGTGGGCCTGCGCTTAGTAACTCGATATTTACCCTGGTTACAAGTGAACACATCGCTGGATCGGCATCACACACGCCGATCCAGCGATGACAGCGGGTGATCAGCGACCAAAAAATGGTCCTGATCATTCCCCAACGACCAACGATCTCCCAGCAGGGGCCTGATCGTTGGTCGCTGTCACACATAACGAGATCGTTAGCGGGATCATTGCTACGTCACCAAAAGCGTGACGTTGCAACGATATCGTTAACGATATCGTTATGTGTGACTCCAGCTTTAGAGTCAGGAGCACTCATACACATTAGACTGTTGGTCAAACCCATTGATATTTGCCCAATGTCAGTCTAAAGTGAAAGGGGTCCTTTCGAATCAACCTTTAATATTAGATCAGTCTAAATCTCAACTCTTTAAGCTATTTGTAGACCCCAGCAAACTCTAGGTGTCTTTCAGTTGAATGATTGGACTATCATATGGATGGCAGCTGCCTCTCCCAACTCAAGAACACTTGTCCTATGAGAGAGCTGCTACCAGATATTTCTGGTGGCAGCTGATCTCTGAAAAAACAAAAAGATTGTCAGTCTAAAATCAGACATGTAAGGTCAGCATTAGAATGTTGACCGAACCCATCAATATTCGGCTGATGTTAAGTCTAATATGTATGGGGGCCGTGAGGATTGATATTAGTCTAACGCTCAACAATCCAGTTATTTGACACAGCAGATATGCTCTATTTTATGATTAACCATTCAAATATCTCTATTTCTTGTAGTATCAATGTTTGTTATTACAGCTTCTTTTCATTCAAGTGAATGGGACATGCATTACCACCACCGCTCATCTAATATTGAGGGCCTAGACAGGCAATCCATTATAAAGGCTTCACAACCCCTTTGTTAGTTTCACTCATCTGACATACTGTAGGACTGTATCCACTGTGTAAAATTACACAAAAAGATTGTTTGAAAGTTTGCGGTCTTCTCTTTTCAACACCCTTCAGTAGAGAGCTGGTATTCACTGTCTATCAATTGAAAGGAAGATGAAGAGCACATTACGTACTGGAAGATAGCTCTGTTTTGAGCAATGCAGTCTCGTAGAAAAGCACATCTATGAAAAGAGGTCAACAATTAAAATCCCTCTGGTGCGAGTTCACTTGGATACGACATACGAGAAAAGGAAGGTCATTTTACACAGGCATTTCTCCCATTAATGAAATGTAAAAGCCCTTCTACGGAGTCAGTTGGAAACTGTATGGGGAAGAATGATTAATTTACTCATATAAAGTATTAACAAAGTATTTTTGGCAACACATTCCCTGTTGACATGGAGAGATGAGCTGCTGACAACAATTGTTTTTCAGGTTCCATTTTAGGTTCAGATTGCTGTCATGCGTACCCACCTCCACACTCACTGTTGGCTGGAACAACTGATTGAGGCACCCCCATTCTAGATCCATTCATTTACTAGAGATGGGACCCACATCTGTCGGACATTTATGTAATGTTCTTTGCTTTGAATATGCCATAAATGTCTCTTGTGA
Source organism: Ranitomeya imitator (assembly GCF_032444005.1). Classification (NCBI taxonomy): domain Eukaryota; kingdom Metazoa; phylum Chordata; class Amphibia; order Anura; family Dendrobatidae; genus Ranitomeya; species Ranitomeya imitator. The sequence continues at coordinate 465,071,813 of NC_091284.1, forward strand.
GAAAACCCTTTAATGAGGAAACCGATAGTGACTACTTGATCTGTTGCCTTTCCTGTTCACAAAAATTATCCCTATGGTAAGTGTATACTTGTCTTCTGCAAATACTTTTACAAAAGGATAACCTCGGGTGTAAGTACAGATGACGGAGGACTGTAAATCACATCTGGAGTCTGATGGATGAAATTGACCATTGAAAAGGGGACGGGAAGAAAAACATTAGACTCGAACAAAGAAGACCCAGGAAAATATACTCAGAAGGGAGGTAAGAACATTTCTAAAACAATCCACAGCGAGGAGATTGGAACAAAACAAAATCCTCTAAACTGCATGCTCGCAAACGCCAGAAGCCTGACAAACAAGATGGAAGAACTAGAAGCAGAAATATCTACAGGTAACTTTGACATAGTGGGAATAACCGAGACATGGTTAGATGAAAGCTATGACTGGGCAGTTAACTTACAGGGTTACAGTCTGTTTAGAAAGGATCGTAAAAATCGGAGAGGAGGAGGGGTTTGTCTCTATGTAAAGTCTTGTCTAAAGTCCACTTTAAGGGAGGATATTAGCGAAGGGAATGAGGATGTCGAGTCCATATGGGTCGAAATTCATGGAGGGAAAAATGGTAACAAAATTCTCATTGGGGTCTGTTACAAACCCCCAAATATAACAGAAACCCTGGAAAGTCTACTTCTAAAGCAGATAGATGAAGCTGCAATCCATAATGAGGTCCTGGTTATGGGGGACTTTAACTACCCGGATATTAACTGGGAAACGGAAACCAGTGAAACCCATAAAGGCAACAGGTTTCTGCTAATAACCAAGAAAAATTATCTTTCACAATTGGTGCAGAATCCAACCAGAGGAGCAGCACTTTTAGACCTAATACTATCTAATAGACCTGACAGAATAACAAATCTGCAGGTGGTCGGGCATCTAGGAAATAGCGACCACAACCCATGGTTGTACTTTGTCTGCACAGAGCCAGCATCTTAGGGGATGGGGAAAGGGTTAGAGAAGGAACTGGGTCATAGTAGTCTGGTGCATATCAGCGGGGTATGGCCCTTGAGTCTGGGTCTGGAAGCAGGACTCTTTAAGAAATTGGGGACTGGTTATCCCACCATGAATTTAATTCATAGGGTATGGCAGATGCTGAAGCGAATTAGTGGAGTTGGGAGATTCACGGAATTTTCACCTATCTGGGATAACTCCTCTCTTCAAGAATTTAACCATATGGAAGGAATGGGAGAATGGAGAGAAAAAGGCATTAGGTTGTTAGGACAATTGATTCACAATGGGAGCCTTAAGTCTTACGATGCGCTTCAGCAGGAATTCCAGTTCCTGGGGTTAAAATGGTATCAATATAGGAGAGTTCAGCACACTTTTCAGGTACAGAGGAGGAGGGGGCCCATAGTGATTCAGAAAGATCTCATGTTAGACTTTATACTAAATAATAATGGAACAAAGGGGACAATATCGGAAGTATATGGGGATTTACTGCACACATTTTTAGCGGATTACCCGATTAAGGCTAGAGAGAAGTGGGAGGCTGAACTGTGGGAAATAGACGACAAATGGGAATCCATTCTAGAATACGTGCCCAGATTGTCGATGAGTGTCGCAACTGTATGTGGTAAATAGGGCCTATAGGACACCGACTTGTTGTTTAGAGCTGGAGTGAGATCTGATTCTAGGTGCCCTAGGTGCACTCAGACTGAGGCGGGTATGCTTCACATGTTGTGGCTGTGTCCCAGGCTCTTTTCATATTGGGTAGCAGTGTTGAACTAAATTGGGGTGCTTTATGGATGTTCGGTTCCCAGGGATCCAGTGGTTTGTATACTTGGGTATGTGGAGGAATTGTCAGCCGACGAAACTGCCAAAATGGCAATAGCTAGATTGCTCTTCGTTGCAAGAAAAGTGATTGCGAGATACTGGATTAGGGAGGAACCTCCAACCAGACGAGAGTTTGTTGCACAAGCGAATCATATTGTCCAGCTCGAAAAAAGCATTTATATCAAGAGGAATAGGATGGGGTTTTTTCAAAAGCTATGGCAGCCATGGCTAAATGGGAATAATTGAAGGGTTGTGGAAAACGATGTTAATAATACAATATGTCTGTAAAAAGGAAGATCTTCTCGTGGAGGGGTGGATATAGTTGGGGTTGGTTATCCGAGGGAGGGGGGGAGGGGTATATTTTCTTGTTAAAATAAAACACAAATGCAACTTGTTGTATAAGTAGATAACATTTATTATGCTTAATAAAAATTTATCTGATTAAAAAAGGAAATAGCGACCACAATATTGTACAGTTTCACCTGTCTTTCACTAGGGGGACTTGTCAGGGAGTCACAAAAACACTGAACTTTAGGAAGGCAAAGTTTGACCAGCATAGAGATGCCCTTAATCTGGTAGACTGGGACAATATACTCAGAAATAAGAATACAGATAATAAATGGAAAATGTTTAAGAACATCCTAAATAGGCACTGTAAGCGGTTTATAACTTGTGGGAATAAAAGGACTAGAAATAGGAAAAACCCAATGTGGCTAAACAAAGAAGTAAGACAGGCAATTAACAGTAAAAAGAAAGCATTTGCACTACTAAAGCAGGATGGCACTATTGAAGCTCTAAAAAACTATAGGGAGAAAAATACTTTATCTAAAAAACTAATTAAAGCTGCCAAAAAGGAAACAGAGAAGCACATTGCTAAGGAGAGTAAAACTAATCCCAAACTGTTCTTCAACTATATCAATAGTAAAAGAATAAAAACTGAAAATGTAGGCCCCTTAAAAAATAGTGAGGAAAGAATGGTTGTAGATGACGAGGAAAAAGCTAACATAGTAAACACCTTCTCCACGGTATTCACGGTGGAAAATGAAATGCTAGGTGAAATCCCAAGAAACAATGAAAACCCTATATTAAGGGTCACCAATCTAACCCAAGAAGAGGTGCGAAACCGGCTAAATAAGATCAAAATAGATAAATCTCCGGGTCCGGATGGCATACACCCATGAGTACTAAGAGAACTAAGTAATGTAATAGATAAACCATTATTTCTTATTTTTAGGGACTCTATAGCGATGGGGTCTGTTCCGCAGGACTGGCGCATAGCAAATGTGGTGCCAATATTCAAAAAGGGCTCTAAAAGTGAACCTGGAAATTATAGGCCAGTAAGTCTAACCTCTATTGTTGGTAAAATATTTGAAGGGCTTCTGAGGGATGTTATTCTGGATTATCTCAATGAGAATAACTGTTTAACTCCATATCAGCATGGGTTTATGAGAAATCGCTCCTGTCAAACCAATCTAATCAGTTTTTATGAAGAGGTAAGCTATAGGCTGGACCACGGTGAGTCATTGGACGTGGTATATCTCGATTTTTCCAAAGTGTTTGATACCGTGCTGCACAAGAGGTTGTTACACAAAATGAGAATGCTTGGTCTGGGGGAAAATGTGTGTAAATGGGTTAGTAACTGGCTTAGTGATAGAAAGCAGAGGGTGGTTATAAATGGTATAGTCTCTAACTGGGTCGCTGTGACCAGTGGGATACCGCAGGGGTCGGTATTGGGACCTGTTCTCTTCAACATATTCATTAATGATCTGATAGAAGGTTTACACAGTAAAATATCGATATTTGCAGATGATACAAAACTATGTAAAGCAGTTAATACAAGAGAAGATAGTATTCTGCTACAGATGGATCTGGATAAGTTGGAAACTTGGGCTGAAAGGTGGCAGATGAGGTTTAACAATGATAAATGTAAGGTTATACACATGGGAAGAAGGAATCAATATCACCATTACACACTGAACGGGAAACCACTGGGTAACTCTGACAGGGAGAAGGACTTGGGGATCCTAGTTAATGATAAACTTACCTGGAGCAGCCAGTGCCAGGCAGCAGCTGCCAAGGCAAACAGGATCATGGGGTGCATTAAAAGAGGTCTGGATACACATGATGAGAGCATTATACTGCCTCTGTACAAATCCCTAGTTAGACCGCACATGGAGTACTGTGTCCAGTTTTGGGCACCGGTGCTCAGGAAGGATATAATGGAACTAGAGAGAGTACAAAGGAGGGCAACAAAATTAATAAAGGGGATGGGAGAACTACACTACCCAGATAGATTAGCGAAATTAGTATTATTTAGTCTAGAAAAAAGACGACTGAGGGGCGATCTAATAACCATGTAAAAGTATACAAGGGGACAATACAAATATCTCGCTGAGGATCTGTTTATACCAAGGAAGGTGACGGGCACAAGGGAGCATTCTTTGCGTCTGGAGGAGAGAAGGTTTTTCCACCAACATAGAAGAGGATTCTTTACTGTTAGGGCAGTGAGAATCTGGAATTGCTTGCCTGAGGAGGTGGTGATGGCGAACTCAGTTGAGGGGTTCAAGAGAGACCTGGATGTCTTCCTGGAGCAGAACAATATTGTATTATAAAATTATTAGGTTTTGTAGAAGGGCGTAGATCTGGGGATTTATTATGATGGAATATAGGCTGAACTGGATGGACAAATGTCTTTTTTCGGCCTTACTAACTATGTTACTATGTTACTATGTAGTACAGACTGGGGCTCTGGTAACAGGTAACAGACCCATATGAGAAGACCAATACTATTAAATACCTGTGATAGTTGGTGGCCCACAAGCTACAAGTTAGACAACTGGACATACTGTGACCATCTAACAATTCTCTTTAAGAGACCTAATGTGAATACGTTTTTCAACATTTTACAACCTAGCTAGACTCATTGATTTTAAATTGGAATTTAAAGGCATAGGCGACACGAGAAATAAAGTAGGGTACTCCTTTACCATCATGCACAACAGAATGAACAGAAGCTACCCTTTAATATTGAACAAAATTAGGGGAACTTTCCTGGAAGAGTACATGCCGAAATGTGAACTGAGCCATTAGAGCGCATGCTGCGGTGGCACCAAAAGCAGGATCTCTAGCATGGAGTAAATAATAAGATTGGTCTTTTGCTGCCACTGATTACAATCTGTAACTGTTTAATAGAAAGACTACGGGCATTGCCTTTTAGTGATAGCAGAAAAATCTCCTTTATCAGCAATTCCTTTGCTGTTATGAATTTTCATTACATTGCATTACTCCATTTGTATAAAGCAGTACAGAACAAAAGAGATTAAATAATGCACATGCTTGTTGGAGGACACCGAAAAGCTGTTGAGCAAATAACAACAGTCTTCCGATTATGACACGCCATGCTGAGAAATATTCTGATGCCATCTGTCTCAAACACAGCCTGTATCTGTAGGAAAACAACTTGCATTTCTAGTCGTCTTTCTACTGCTGCTTAACCTCTGCCAGTTATAAAGTCTGTAACATACTTATCTTTCCATAGTTACATCAACAGTATCACAAGTTACAGTTGTTATCGTTAAGCTACTGTGTTCTGAATAGTTTTCTTACAAAATTTTTTGCTTAATAGGCCATTGAAATTCCTGTTGTAACAGTGGGTGCATAGTAAAGGTGGCCGAATGCCAACTGCAAAATAGCATTTTTAGGTCAAGGAAATTCCTGTTGTAACAGTGGGTGCATAGTAAAGGTGGCCGAATGCCAACTGCAAAATAGCATTTAAAGAAAGCTAAATCTGTATGTCTAAGCAGCATTGAAGTTCTTTTGCATTCCTTACCCGGGACCTAAGATCCTACCTCAGTGGGTGCACACAAATACAGGCCATAAGTCCAAGGCATTCCTAAAATGGAAAATCTGTATCGTCAACCAGATTTAATATGCTTTGGTACTCTGTTGTTATCACTAATAATTTACTATTGTGGGTAAATATGAAAAATAGAAATATGAATGATTGATACATGTAGAACAACATTAGTGTAGAACAATACATACTAATTTCAGATGTTATCAGATGGACATTCTACCACCTCTTTCTGCATCGCGGAGGGTTTATAAATAAATCTAAAGCTTCATATTACAAGTATTTGAAAACAGCATTTTTTACTATATCATATTTGCATTCTGATTGTATGTAATGAGTGCAATTGTAACACCTGCTTATGCATCTATCTGTAATAACTAGTCCAGCTGTTAGAATCGCTAAGAAGTGGTGACTTGTGTCCAAGTCATCTACAAAGTCTCAAATACAGTTAGGTCCAGAAATAATTGGACAGTACAAAGTTTAAGCATTTTAGCTGTTGACCAAAACATATTCAAGATATAGTGTTATAATCAATATGGGCTTAAAGTGCAAATGCTCCGCTTTAATTGGAGTAAGGGTTTAGAAATTATAGCTCTTTAACATGTAGGTGCCTCTTTTTCAAGGGATTAACCCCTTAACAATCGCCAATACGCATTAAAACAGCAGTCGCTAAGAGGCCTTATTCCCTCATTGCCATTTCAAAACTGCAATTGAGAATAAAGGAGTGCCGCCCCAGAGTCCCCAAATCTCCGGGGTCTCAGCTACTGGGGGTAGCTGAGACCCAGGACAACACGATCAAAGCCGTTTTTTCCTGTCCCTGATCATGAATAAAAAAAAGTGTCCACTATTAAAAATCATATATCTCTCTTCTGACAAGATATAACATGTCAGAGGAGAGAAATAGTGTCCCCAATCCCCCCGCCATCTCCTGGGTGCTTCTGTTCCATCCCCCAACCCTCCTTTTCATGAAGAAAAATGGCTGGCACATGCGCAGTGCGCCCACCGAAATCTACCGGTCGACACCCGGCAACAACAGATATTTTTTCTTATTGGTTCCTGACTTTTGATCACGGTGATAGAATCTATCACCATAATCAAAAGCCCAGTAGTAACTCATTCCTCCATGTGTCATCCCCTTAGATTACATTTTTTTTATTACATAATTTGTATTTTATTATTTGGCATTAAGGTTAAGCTTAGGGATTTTTCAAAAGTTAAAAAAAACAAACAAAAATGACCAAATGACTACTAGTGATGAGTGAAAGTGCTTATTAACCGAGTTTGCATCGGCTACACAACAAGTATTGCGCATGCTCGGGTGACATGCTTGAGTCCCCACCATGCATGTTTTATAGTTCTTACATCCCAAAAAATGCGGAGATTGCCTGACAAACAGGCATTTTCTGCATGCTTTGTGGCTATCTAACAGTCATGAAACACGTGGAGTGAGGACTGGAACATGTCACTCGAGCACCCGCAATACTCTGAGTACCCGAGCATCCATTCCTATGCGAACTTGAGTAGCGAGCAAAACGGAAAACTGAGCCGGAGTATGATTTGAAAACATGCATGATGTAAGAGCATGTTCACACTGGCCATGGAAACCAATAAAACCAAAGAAAAATCAATATGTGCATATACCCTAACAAACTGTGGGGTCCACTTTTTGCTGTTCTCTCTTGCAAAAGTGAAAAAATTGAGGCTAAAGCAACATTTTTAAGGTAAAAAAAATTTCCAGGTCACCACCTGACAGCACCATGGAGGACGTCCTTCTTATCCATAGTGGGACAGGAAACTACGAGAGTTAAAAGGACCCTCCCCCTTCCACCTATCAGTGTTTTTCCTGTCCCACTGCGGATGGAAACGACAAGAGCTCCGTCTGTCCCGTGTGGGTGGTGAGGATCGGGGGGGGCTCGGCCTCTTCCTTCCCACTACAAGACCCTGCTTGGCTGAAACCCAAGTAATGGGGTCCCTCAGCAGCACCGGTGTAGCGCTGCTCCCGGTGAGGGGTCGCTTCCCCCTGGGGGGCTCTCAACCCTGGACGTAGCCCTGAGGTACCTGCATCCGGAACGCCTCTGCAAGGGTGCTTCCTTGTCATGTGGATCCCGGGGTGAGTGCAGGCGGCGCCACCAGCCATGAGAAGAATGTGAGCCGCGGTGTCTGTGGCCAGGAGTGCGGCCGCATCGAGTCACTTCCAGTTCACGGCTGCCGCGCGTGTCACTTCCGGGTCGTGGCCGGCAGCATGGGGCAGCATCCTCTTCCCTCCTACTCTACGCAGCGAGGAGGGCCCGGGGCAGGCGGCGGTGACATCAGAGGATATAAAAGGTATGTGACACCGCTGTGTCCTGTGCTACATGGTTCTGTAGTGCCAGCAGAGCAGCTAGAGCAGCAGCATGGAGGACACGAAATCCGAAATGCTGCAGGAGGGCCAGGCACACTTGCGTTCCCGGCTGGGGGTCTGCTCCCTATAATTTCAATATTTGTACGGGCCCATCAGGTGTCTATATTATCTGTTGTAGACCCCGTCGGTGGTTAAGAAATCCGGCAAGTGTAAGAAGTGCCCCATTTGTGCCGTAAAGCTTAAAGACTCCTGGCAGAAATCGCTTTGCATATCTTGCACCAGCCGTATCGTGGGAGAAGAGCAGGCTTCCCTGATGTCAAACATGAGAGCCATTATCTGAGAAGAGGTGCAGGCCTCAATATCTGGCTTAACCTTTCCCCAGCCCATTCAGTCTGACCCTCAGGATCCACAGAGATCTAGGAAAAGACAGAGGGAATCAGATCGGTCATCCGAGGACAGCTCTTTTGACTCAGATCTGGAAGATGAGGAGTTGATCAGGTAACCTCCTGAAAGAGGGAAGAAATATTTGTTCTCATCTAATGATATAGATGAGCTTCTGGATGCAGTTAGGCGGACTATGCAAATTGAGGAGCCCTCAACTACTCAGTTCAAGATGAGATGTTCGGGGGGCTTCGTTCTCAGACTTCAAAAGTGTTCCCTGTAAATGCCCATATTCGTTCTATGATATTAGAAGAATGGGAAGAAGCAGAAAGGAGGATATTGATTCTTAGAGACTTCAGACTTTGCCTACCATTTTATCATGAGGAGGTCAAGGAGGGGGAAGATATTCCCAAGATTGACCTTCCGCTTGCAAAAGTGTCTAAAAGAACCGCCATTCCATTTGAGGACTCCTCTAACTTAAAGGAGCCAATGGACCGTAAGGCAGATGGGCTCTTGAAAAGAGCCTGGGAAACCAGCAGCTGTAATCCGTACAAATATTGCGGCGACATCAGTGGCACGAGCCATGCATTTGTGGGTAGATGATTTAAAAGATCAGTTGTCAGCTAGAACTCCTACAGAGTCTATCATTAAAGCTATCCCTTTATTGAAACTAGCAACTGGTTTTCTTGCAGATGCTACTGCAGAATCGGTTAGGTTCACAGCTAGTGGCCAGTCTTTATCAAATGCTGCTAGGAGGACTATATGGTTAAAGAACTGGTCAGGAGATGTTCATTCAAAAAATAAGTTGTGCTCTATTCCCTTTTCAGGAGGCAGAGGCTTTGGGCCCATACTTGATGATATTCTGGAGAAAGCTTCAGATGAAAAAAGGGGTTTCCGGAGGAAAAACGTAGGAAGTACCAGCCCTTTCGCAGGCCGTACTATAGTCAGAGATCAGACTATAGGGGTAAGGGAAAACAAGGGAGGTAGAGCTATCAAAAAGGGGGAGAGAATAGAAACAAAAATAGAGATTCCAGTCCCTCGACCTCTAGATCAGAGTTTCGAAGAAAATGACGCCACCAGGATAGGGGGGCGGTTATTGAACATCCTGGGAGATTGGGAGAGGATTACCAGAAGTCCTTAGGTCCTTCAGGTCATATCCTAGGGGTACAGAATAGAGTTCGACTCTCTTCCTCCAGAAAGATATTTCGTATCAAACGTCCATCTCTCCTCAGCCTCCCGTATGTGGTCGGACATACAGGATCTTGTGCGAATGGAGGCAATAGCTCCTGTTCCTCCTCAACAGATAGGAAGAGGTCATTACTCAGGCCTCTTCTCTATAAAGAAGCCTTCGGGGGAATCTCGAACTATAATAAACCTCAAGCCTTTAAACAAATGGCTGCAATACAAGAGGTTCAAGATGGAATCGATACGTTCCACAATTCCCCTGTTAGGAAAAAATGTGGTAATGTGTACTTTAGACTTAAAAAGTGCGTAATATCACGTACCAATCTTTCTAGATCATCAAAAATATCTCAGGTTTGCGATAGAAATGGAAGGAAAGATCTTTCATTTTCAGTTTCGTTGCCTCCTATTTGGTCTGGCGACAGCGCCCAGAATCTTTACAAAACTGGTTGTAAAAGTAGTGTCTTATCTAAGAAAACAAGACGTCACAATAATACCCTATTTAGATGACTTTCTAATAGTGGCAGACTCTGTGGGGCAGCTCAAAATCGACTGGCAGTTGGTGATTTCCACACTGCAAAAACTAGGTTGGGTGATAAACTGGTCAAAGTCAGACCTCACACCCAAACCAAGGATAAAATTTCTAGATGTTATCCTGGACTCAAATATAAGAAAATCTTTTATTTTCTTCCAGACAAGAAGCGGTCCGACCTAATAGAGGATTCGCGAATTTTCGAGGAATCGAATCTCTATCAGGGATGCGATGAAGATACTAGGACTGATGACAGCCTGCATCCCGTGTGTCTGCTGGAGACAGTTTCATTCCCGTCGGTTACAGAGAGCAGTTCTCGCTTCTTGGGACAGAAGACAGACCTCACTGGACAAGGAGTTCCACCTATCCCATCTGGTCAAGCAGTCCCTGCACTGGTGGACTATTCCGAGAAACCTACAAAGGGGCATCCCATGGATCCAATCTCCATCTGTCACGGTGACTACAGATGCAAGCCAACTAGGTTGGGGCGACCAGGTCCTTGGAAGGTGCTACCAGGGACAGTGGAATTCAATGGACAGCAAGAATTCCTCAAATCACAGAGAACTACATGCAGTTTGGAAGGTCATCTGTTCGGCGCAGGCCCTGCTAAGAAACAAACATCTAAAATTTTCTCAGATAACATGACGGCGGTAGCTTTTCTTCGCCACCAGGGTGGTCCAAGACATCCAAAACTACAACATCTGGTGGATCAGATCTTCAGATGGGTGGACGAGTGGGTGCTCTCAATTTCTGCAGTGCATCTGGAAGGTTCGAGGAACCAAGTTGCAGATTTTTTGAGCAGAGAAAAACTATTGACAACGGAGTGAGAACTGAACTGCGAAGTTTTCAGCAGAATATGTCAACGGTGGGGAACACCGACAGTGGACTTATTTGCGATCAGACGAAATGCGAAGGTCGGAACCTTTTATTCGTTGAACCCTCAAGAAAATCCTGCGGGAGTAGACGCTCTCTCTCAATCATGGAGCAGGGGTCTGCTATATGCTTTCCCCCCTCTTGCATTGATACCGAGAATCCTCAGGAAAATATGCGAGGACAGAGCTCAGGTTATTTTGGTGGTTCCTTCCTGGTCCAAAAGAAGTTGGTACCCTTTGTTGAGAAAGTTGTCGGTAGAGGAACCCTATCTCCTGCCGGAAAGGGAAGATCTACTATTCCAGGGTCCAATTCTTCATCAGAACCCAGGAAGCCTCCAATTAGCGGCTTGGATCCTGAACGCCAGATCCTAAAAGCAAAAGGGCTCTCGGAAGGAGTCATCTCCATACTTCAAGCAAGTAGGAAGCCGCTAACCTCTGCAATCTATCTAAAGATATGGAAAAAATTCTGCAGTTTTTGTGGAGATACAACAGTCGATGTTGACCACCCTGACATTCCTAAAATTTTTGATTTTTTGCAGCAGGGATTCAAAAAAGGTCTTAGACCAAGTAAACTGTGGGTCCAGGTAGCAGCCCTAAGTGTATTTTATGATTCTACACTAACTTCCCACCCTTGGATAGCTCGGTTTTCCAGAGCGGTTCAAAGGTTCCTTAATTAGGAAATCAGTCCCACCTTGGGATCTTAACCTGGTCCTTAACGAATTGTGTAAAGATCCATTTGATATAACAAAAGATATAGACATTGCAAATCTTTCCCTCAAGACAGTCTTCCTAGTGGCCATTACATCGGCTAAAAGACTGGGGGAACTTCAGGCCTTGTCCATCCAAAATCCCTATTTGCAGATATTTGACGATAGACTGGTTTTAAGACTTGATCCAGGTTTCCTTCCTAAGGTGGTCTCGGCTTCAAATATAAATCAGGAAGTAGTGCTTCTATCATTTTGCCAGTTTCCCAGAAATAAGAAAGAAAGTTTTTTCCATAACCTAGATGTCAGGGAGACTGTACTTAAGTACATAGAAGCAACTAGGGCCTGGAGACAGGATAGCAATCTCTTTGTCCTTTATGGGGGTCCCAATAAGGGAAAAAAGGCATCAAAATCCACCATTGCGAGATAGATTAGGTCCACCATTAGTCTGGCTTATCAGGCAGAAGGTAGGGATCCCCCAGAAAATCTTAAAGCTCATTCATCCAGGGCTATGGTGGCTTCATGGGCAGAGAAAGGGGGGGCCTCGGCAGATCAGATCTGCAAAGCTGCATCTTGGTCTAGCCTCAGTACCTTTACTAAGCATTACAAGCTAGATGTAGTCTCTTCTCAGCTAGCTTTTGGCAGGAAGGTGCTTCAGGCAGTAGTCCCTCCCTAGCAGAGGCGTAGCTAGAGCTTTTGCCGCCCGGGGCTGATCCCGAGTTTGGCGCCCCCCCCCCCCCCAGCTCAATACACACAAAGGTTACCAAAAATGGTTTTCCTGTTTTGTAGAACTTAAACTGGGCCTAATGGTGTCACCCCCACATGCCACACCTGTGACTTAATACCACCACACCATGACCAGGCCACATAGTGACCGAATAATACTACATACAAGGGACAAATACCACCGCACCATTTCCAGACCACATATTACCACCACATAGTGACTGAATACTACAATACTGATCAGTAATAAAAAAAAACCCACAATACTATCACCATAAGTGCCAGTATTCACAGGAGATCTGTACTTAGTATGCAGTGTCTGTGTAGAGGTAATACAGAGATCACTGGTGACATTATACACAGGACCTCTATATAGTATACAGTGTATAGTGTCAGTGTATAGGTAACACTGACTCACCAGTGACGTCTCTAGGTGAAGTCCTTCATCTTTCATCCAGCACAGACCGCCATCATTCCTTCCAGCCAGGACTCGTTTCTGCAGGAAATAACACAGTTATCTCGAGCTCCGCTTGCAGAACACATTACTTAATTTTTCACAACTTCTACATTACACCACATGAAGAAAAAAAGGTGATATAGTGTCACTCTGCACAGTAACAGGACCGCCCCCCCATTTAAAACAGTATACTCAAAAAATAAAATAAATACATCACTGCAGTAACAATATCCCTTAATTATCCCCTATGGTAATAATATTCCCCACCCTGGCCCCGTTTATCTCATTCCTGGCTCCAGCCATATGTTGTCGTATCCTGCCCTCATGAGTATCCATTCTACCCCATATGATCTCCCCATCCTGCCCCACCAGCCTCCATCGTATCCGTCCTGCCCCATGATCCAATCCTGCCCCGTGTCTCCAATCATGCCCCGTATCTACATTCTGCCCATGCCTCAAGTCCTGCCCCCAGTGTGTCCAGCATATTACCCCCATGTTGTCCAGCAATCTGCCCCAGTGTGTCCAGCATATTACCCCCATGTTGTCCAGCAATCTGCCCCAGTGTGTCCAGCATATTACCCCCAGTGTGTCCAGCAATCTGCCCCAGTATGTCCAGCATATTACCTCCAGTGTGTCCAGCAATCTGCCCTCAGTGTGTCCAGCAATCTGCCCCAGTGTCCAGCCTTTCCCCAGTGTGTCCAGCAGTCTGCCCCAGTGTGTCCAGCATATTACCCCCAGTGTCCAGCATTGCCCCAGTGTGTCCAGTATATTACCCCCAGTGTGTCCAGCAATCTGCCCCAGTGTCCAGCATTGCCCCAGTGTGTCCAGAAGTCTGCCCCAGGGTCTCCAGCATTGCCTCAATGTGTCCAGAAATCTGCCCCAGGGTCTCCAGTATTGCCCCAGTGTGTCCAGCAATCTGCCCCAGGGTCTCCAGTATTGCCCCAGTGTGTCCAGCAATCTGCCCCATGGTCTCCTGTATTGCCCCAGTGTGTCCAGCATTCTGCCCCATGGTCTCCAGTATTGCCCCGGTGTGTCCAGCAATCTGCCCCATGGTCTCCAGAATTGCCCCAGTATGTCCAGAAGTCTGCCCCAGGGTCTCCAGCATTGCCTCAATGTGTCCTGAAATCTGCCCCATGGTCTCCAGTATTCAGTGTGTCCAGCATTCTGCCCCATAGTCTCCTGTACTGCCCCAGTGTGTCCAGCATTCTGCCCCATGGTCTCCAGTATTGCCCCAGTGTGTCCAGCAATCTGCCCCATGGTCTCCTGTATTGCCCCAGTGTGTCCAGCATTCTGCCCCATGGTCTCCAGTATTGCCCCGGTGTGTCCAGCCATCTGCCCCATGGTCTCCAGTATTGCCCCAGTATGTCCAGCATTCTGCCCCATGGTCTCCAGTATTGCCCCAGTGTGTCCAGCATTCTGCCCCATGGTCTCCAGTATTGCCCCAGTGTGTCCAGCATTCTGCCCCATGGTCTCCAGTATTGCCCCAGTGTGTCCAGCATTCTGCCCCATGGTCTCCAGTATTGCCCCAGTGTGTCCAGCAATCTGCCCCATAGTCTCCTGTATTGCCCCAGTGTGTCCAGCAATCTGCCCCATGGTCTCCTGTATTGCCCCAGTGTGTCCAGCAATCTGCCCCATGGTCTCCTGTATTGCCCCAGTGTGTCCAGCAATCTGCCCCATAGTCTCCTGTATTGCCCCAGTGTGTCCAGCAATCTGCCCCATGGTCTCCTGTATTGCCCCAGTGTGTCCAGCATTCTGCCCCATGGTCTCCAGTACTGCCCCAGTGTGTCCAGCAATCTGCCCCATGGTCTCCAGCATTGCCCCAGCCCCAGACAGTCAGACATAAAGAAAAAAAAAAAAAAAAGTAAAATCCTCACCTCTCCCGTTCCCAGCGCAGGTCCGGTGCAGTCAGCGTCTCTCCGGCTCTGCGACGCTCAGGACAGAGAGGCAGAGCGGCGCGCACAGTAGTGACGTCATCGCGCCCTCTGCTCTGAGACGTCGCAGAGTCAGAGGACGCTGAAGCCGCAGGAACCAGGAGAGGTGAGTATTAGAGCGGGGGGCGGGGGCGGGACCCGGGGGTGGGGGGAGCTGGCCCTGGTCGTGGCGGCGGACGGCGCCGCCCGAAGATTTAAAGGGGCGTCTTTTTTTTTTTTTTTTTATCTTCTTCTCCTGCAGCGCCGGCCGCCCCCAGCATTGTGCCGCCCGGGGCGGACCGCCCCCCCCGCACCCCCCTTCCTACGCCACTGCTCCCTAGGACCAAAATCTCCTTTGGTACTTCTCCATGGTGCTGTCAGGTGGTGACCTGGAAAGCGGTAATTAGACATACCGATAATTGTATTTCCAGGAATCCATCCTGACAGCACTGTTAGTTCCCTCCCTATTACAAATACGTTGTATACTTATGTGAAGTAACATTTGTATAAAAAGTTATGTTCAAAATAAAATTCTCTTTTTGCATCCATCCAGATGTGTTACTTTGGAAAATCACTGAAAGTTGGAAGGGGGAGGGTCCTTTTAACTCTCGTGGTTTCGTGTCCCACTATGGATAAAAAGGACATCCTCCATGGTGCTGTCAGGATGGATTCCTGGAAATACAATTACCGGTATGTCTAATTACTGTTTTTCATTCCACTTTGTATTACCATATATACTCGTGTATAAGCTGCGTTATTCAGCACATTTTTTTGTGTGCTGAAAACGCCCCCCCCTTGACTTATACACGAGTCATTGTCCCAGAAGACAGCGGGGGAATGGGAGCGGCAGAGAAGCCGGTCACAGGAGGCAGGATCTGGTTACTGTGGCTAAAGCCTGTGCCCGCTGCTGAAGAGAAATGAATATTAACTGTACTTCCATGTGTAGCACGTGAAGGGTGACAAAATATCCTAACAAAACACTTTAAGTATTTGAGCGGTGCGGTTTTTAAAATGCTATCACTATTATGGCGTTTCCAATATATAGACCCGTCAAAGTCCATTGAAATCTGAATAGGTTTCCTAAAGAAGCAGGTTTGTTGGAAAAATTAGAAATTGCTGTTAAACTTTTAACTTCTCTAACATCCTAACAAAATAAAATGACAGTTGAAAAATTATGCATATGCAAAGTAGACATATGGGAAATGTTGTTAATAATTTTGTATACTATGATTAGCTGGTTTAAAGATATAAAGATTGAAATTTTGAAAATTGCAATTTTTTTCCAAATTTGACAAAATTGCGATTTTTTTCACCAAACAAGTCATATAGAACAAATTTTGACACTAGCATGAAGTACAATATGTCATGAAGAAACATTCTCAGAATCACTGGGATATGTTGAAGCGTTCCAGAGTTAATACCACATAATTGACATTGGTCACAATGGTTAAATTTGGGCTTGTCATTAAGGTCAAAATTAGTTTGGTCACTAAGGGATTAAAAGCAACTAGATGTCAAAAGCTGTTTATTGGACTATTTGCTTGTTAATCCATAATCAATGAAGCAGATAAAAGGCATGGAGCTGATTCCATGTGTGGCATTTGCATTTCTGTTAACCCACAACATGTTTTCAAAGAAGCTCAAAATGGAAGTGAAACAGATCATCCTTAGGCTGAAAAAAAAGAACTCCATCAGAGAAATAGCAGAAAGTTAGGAGTGGCCAAAGCAACAGTTTGGTACATGCTTCAAAAATAACTTGCTGTCGCTTACTTCTATTCCTTCCATTCTGTAGATGTAATTTTAGTTTTTCTTGCCCAAATGTAGAATCTTGCATTTCTCCGTTAAATATCATTCTTTTAGTCGTTGCCCATTGTTCAAGCTTATCTACAGTTGAAACCAGGGGCGGACACAGACAGCTTGGGGCCCCTGTGCAGGAAATGTGTCTGGGCCCCCCCTTCTTTAAAGGTGACAAAGCTACATTATATATATATATATATATATATATATATATATATATACACTGTAGAATATGCCCATGTATAATAAACACCTGTGTCTACTGCATATGTGACATAGTATACATTAATGTATAAGGGTATGGTTCCACGGTCAGGAATCGGCAGCGCTTTGGATGCAGCACATGTCCGCTCGGTCCAAAGCGCTGCCAGCTTTTGTACGAGTGATGCTTCCGCATGTGTTCATTGAATCACCGCATCCTATACATTGGACTGTGATATTTATCTTGTGGAGACTGAGCGTCTCTGCAAGATAAATAGACATGCTACGGTCTAGAAAGATGTGCCGCATGTCCGTCTCTGCAGGGAAGCTGCGGGTGCCGCTGCATACATAGTGGACATTGGAATCCTTGAAATCTCATGCACTATGCTGTAACATCAGGACGCTGCGGACTGGATGCTGCGGATGTACACAGCGTCCGATCCGCAGAGTTTACTGACAGTGGAAACATACCCTTATATGTGTCTATGTATTGTACCTGTGTGTTTAATGCAACAGATACAGTATATGTGAATAAAGTCTTCACTGGGGGATGGGCTTTAGGGGTCAGTCCCAGCCTGGATCTGATACTGCAGTGATGACTGGAGTCCCGTCAGAGAATAGACCCAGTGATTTAGTGACTGTGTTCCTGAGCTCTGAGCTCTCTGGTCCCTGCTGTGTGTGGCTGAAAATCCTGCACTGACCAGAGAACACAAAGCCCAGGGGGTCACTGTCAGTAAATCTCTGCTTCTAGTCTCTGACTGCAGCCCCTGCCTCCCCTCTGTACAATCCGTCACATTCAGACCGTTCTTTACCTCCTGTTCAGGGGGTGATTGAGGTCCTGCACAGCTGCAGCTTCCTTCCAGGCATGAGTGTGCAGACGCCGTTCTGCACAGGCTGGAAGTGTGTGCAGGGAGAAGGTGCCAGACAGGACGAGCCGGGAGGAGGAGCAGCCGTGAAGAAGACAGGAGATGTCTCACCTCTGCGCACGGATCCTATCCTGAAGCTGCACGCCGGCAGCTTCCTGTCTCGCACAGCCGCAGCGCGGAATGATGACGTCATTCAGCTGAGCCGCTGCTGTCTGTGTGAGAAAGAAAGCAGGAAGCATCCATTCCCTGCAGATCTGTTGCCATTTTCTCTTGCAGGCAGCGGAGCTGCAGGGATTGCTCCATGCCTGCCGCACATGAGGGCAATCTGGCCAGGGGGCCCCCGAAGCCTCGGGGCCGGATAGACTGGCCAGATTGCCCTCTATATTAGCCGCCCTCAGGGGTGAACCTAGCCTCTCTGCTGCCTGAGGCGAACGGAAAAATGGCGACCCCCCCACACAGTCCCTGCCTCACTGCCTGTGCACACACATCCCTCCACCGGACCCGGTAATCGACGCTCACAGTAGCATACCAGCAGAGGTGTATCTAGGGTTTCTGGCACCAGGGAAAGAATTCATTTTGGTGCCCCCCCTCCGCCAAGGACATATGCAATTTGCACACTTAGTCATGTACCCACGAGCTCCTCTCCCTAATGCTCTCAATGTTCAGTGAAAAACTGAGAGAAGCAGAAGAGAACCTCGTTGTCACAGGACCATAAGTATGAAAGTCGCATATGAGTGAAGTGTCCATGTGACGACTACTGGAACCTGCAGAGCTGAATCCTGAGATCGCAGCTTCTGAATTCTCACAACACATGCACTGCACACTACTAGGATTCTCCCTTGCCAGTGGACAGTCATGTCAGCACAAGCATGTGATTTGTATACTTCTGACCACATTCCGACTAGACGTGCCCGGCCTCGCTTAGTTCATTTTCAATGACGGAGGCTACACATGTCTAGTCAGCACATGACCGCATGTATGTAAATCTCCAGCACGAGAGAATCCTGACAGCGTGCAGTTCGCACTGTGAGAAGTCAGAAGTCTGCAGTCACAAAGAATAACTGCAGACTCATCACAAACCTGGACATCCCCTTCAAAGCTCCTAACATAAATAAAAACATGAGAATTAGTTAGTATCACAAATAACATTTACATCCAGGTACCTTTATAGATGGCGTTGACTCTGGAGCCGTTCTTCTTTTCTTCATCTTGTCCAGACCCCATGATGAGTTTTCTCAGCCACAGCCGTCTCTGCAGACTTCCATCTTTTCCGCTCTTTTGCAGAAAATCTCCACAAGATGCCCTTAAAGATACAAGTGTCATTATAATGCTCCGGAATAAAAAATTGCCCCTCACTATATTGTCTGCACAAAATATGACCCCCACACTGTCCCTCTTATGGTACATGCTCTTCACGCTGACCTCTCATTTCTATACTGGCCCCCTCTTCACACTGTCCTTTCACACTGTGTCCCCTCTATAGGGCCTAGTATTTATACTCCATATTTATACTCCATCCTCCCACCCTGTGTGCATGGCTCCCCCATCCTTCTCCCCTGCGTTCACGGCTCCCGTAATTCCTTCTCCCCTGCGTTCACGGCTCCCCAATCCTTCTGCCCTGCGTTCACGGCTCCCCCATCCTTCTCCCCTGCGTTCACGGCTCCCCCATCCTTCTCCCCTGCGTGCTGGGCTCCCCCATCCTTCTCCCCTACGTTCACAGCTCTCCCATCCTTCTCCCCTGCGTGCTGGGTTCCCCCATCCTTCTCCCCTGCGTTCATGGCTCCCCCATCCTTCTCCCCTACGTTCACAGCTCTCCCATCCTTCTCCCCTGCGTTCACGGCTCCCCCATCCTTCTCCCCTGCGTTCACGGCTCCCCCATCCTTCTCCCCTGCGTGCATGCCTCCCCTATCCTCCCACCCTGCGTGCATGGCTCCATCCTTCTCCCCTGCGTTCACGGCTCCCCATCCTTCTCCCCTACGTTCACAGCTCTCCCATCCTTCTCCCCTGCGTGCTGGGCTCCCCCATCCTTCTCCCCTACGTTCACGGCTCCCCCATCCTTCTCCCCTGCGTGCATGCCTCCCCTATCCTCCCACCCTGCGTGCATGGCTCCATCCTTCTTCCCTGCGTTCATGGCTCCCCCATCCTTCTCCCCTACGTTCACAGCTCCCCCATCCTTCTCCCCTGCGTTCACGGCTCCCCCATCCTTCTCCCCTGCGTTCACGGCTCCCCCATCCTTCTCCCCTGCGTTCACGGCTCCCCCATCCTTCTCCCCTGCGTTCACGGCTCCCCCATCCTTCTCCCCTGGGTTCACGGCTCCCCCATCCTTCTCCCCTGCGTGCATGCCTCCCCTATCCTCCCACCCTGCGTGCATGGCTCCCCCATCCTTCTCCCCTATGTGCATGGCTCCCCCATCCTTCTCCCCTATGTGCATGGCTCCCCCATCCTTCTCCCCTATGTGCATGGCTCCCCCATCCTTCTCCCCTATGTGCATGGCTCCCCCATCCTTCTCCCCTATGTGCATGGCTCCCCCATCCTTCTCCCCTATGTGCATGGCTCCCCATCCTTTTTCCCTGTCATACTCACCTCTCACCGCGCGGCACAGAACAGAACTTCCTGGCATCTCTTCTGCAGCGTCTTCCTTCCTGTCTTCAGCGGTCACATGATAGCGCTAATTAAGGTCATGAATATGAGGGGGGGCGGGAAGGAGGGAGGGAGGAGGGGGGGCGGGCACTTGACCCCGGAGTTTTATAAAAAAAACAAAAAAAAACCTAGCAGCGCAAATCCAGTTACTATAGAGTCTGCCGCCCTCTCTCTTCTGCCACCTGAGCCAAAGGGCTCAAATAGTCAAATCGCTAATGGTAGCAGCGTCCCTGGCCGCCCTGCAGGGGCCCCCCAGAGCCTCCGGGCCCCGGTGCAGCTGCACCGGTTGAACCGGCGGTATGTCCGCCCATGGTTGAAACCAGAAGTTTACATGCACTATATAAAATGACACATGTATGTATTTTTCAATATCTGAAATGAAATCAGAATAAACCTTTCCCTTTTTAGGTCAATTAGGATTACCATAATTATTATTTGCCAAATACCATAATAAAGAGAGAGATAATGTTTTAAGGCATTTTTATTACTTTATTACTTCAGAGTCAAAAGTTTACATACACTAAGATTACTATGGCTTTAAACAATTCTGGACTGCCATTATGATGATGTAATGTGTTTGGAAGCTTCTGATAGTTTTTTTTGGCAACATCGGCGTTTGAGAAACATCTGTGGATCTATATTAATGCACACCTGAAACACGCTTCTTCTTTGCGTAACATCATGTGAAAGTCTTTTTTTCTGTCAATTGTGGACTTGCACAAGTGTGGCTCATTCTTGGGTGCAATTTCAAGATACCTGAAAGTGCCTCATTCATCTGTACAAACAATTATATGCAAGTACAAACAACATGGGAATTTCCAGCCATCATACCGCTTTGGTTTGCTTGCAAGCCTCCCTTCAAACAAAGAATGGTAGAAAATTCCAGTCGAGAGATGTAAGAAGCTTGTTGATGTCTATAGGAAGCCATTGATTGCAGTTATTTATTCAAGCGGTGTGCAACCAAAAATTAATTTGAGGGTGCCAACAATTTTGTCTCACCCATTTTGGGGGTTTTGTGAGAAATTTGGGGTTTTGTGTCCAATTTTCCTTTTTTCGTGTTATTCCAATATACACAAAGGAAATATACATGTGTATAAAAAACATGTGTAACTGCATTCATTTTCTGGGAGAAATACTTCATTTTCTTAAACAATTTCAAGGGTGCCAACACTTTTGGCCATGACTCTCTATATAATATCAGGGGGGTATATATACCAGGATGGGACACAGGATAAGGGACATATGGTATATACCAGTGTGAGAAGGTTGCGGGATGTAGTGACTGACAGGAGGCAGAACGAGAGTTGACAGGTTTAATAACAAAGGGATTGCTCCCCACAGGGAGGTACAGAGATATGGCAGGAGGGAAAGGCCCAGTATAATGGTGGGTTAAAGTAACAATGGCAATAGATAAAGCAATTGTTCATGAGGGGTTAAACTTATCAGTCCGGCGGCTTCTCAGCTGAAGAGTCATAAAGGTACCTTCACACTGAACAACATTGCAACGATAACGATAGCGATCCGTGACGTTGCAGCGTCCTGGATAGCGATATCGTTGTGTTTGACATGCAGCAGCGATCTGGATCCTGCTGTGACATCGCTGGTCGGAGCTAGAAGGCCAGAACTTTATTTCATCGCTGGATCACCCGCTGACATCGCTGGATCGGCGTGTGTGACGCCGATCCAGCGATGTGTTCACTGGTAACCAGGGTAAACATCAGGTTACTAATCGCAGGGCCACGCTTAGTAACCCGATGTTTACCCTGGTTACCATTGTAAATGTAAAAATAAAAAAACACTACATACTTACATCCCGGTGTCTGTCACGTCCCTCGCCGTCAGCTTCCCGCACTGACTGTGAGCGCCGGCAGTAAAGCACAGCGGTGACGTCACCGCTGTGCTCTGCTTTACAGCCGGCCGGCGCTCACAGTCAGTGCAGGAAGCTGACGCCGGGGGACGTGACAGACACCGGAATGTAAGTATGTAGTGTTTTTTTTTTACATTTACAATGGTAACCAGGGTCAACATCGGGTTACTAAGCGCGGCCCTGCGTTTAGTAACCCGATGTTTACCCTGGTTACCCGGGGACTTCGGCATCGTTGGTCGCTGGAGAGCTGTCTGTGTGACAGCTCTCCAGCGACCACACAAGGACTTTCCAACGATCACGGCCAGGTCGTATCGCTGGTCGTGATCGTTGGAAAGTTGCTGAGTGTGATGGTACCTTAAGGCTCAACGGTGGTGCCTTCACAACCAGTGCATGATGATTCTGGGGTAGTACTGAAGAAGTTGAAGATCCGGTTCCTAACGGTGGCGACGAGTCCTCATTGTCTCGAGTGGGGTCCTGGATCTGGATTCAACGAGAGGAGTGAACAATATTCTATGATGCTGCCCGAGCGTGGTTCAGCTTGGCAGAACACTACGGGTGAGGTAGGACACAGCTCTATGTTAGGCATCCTGTCTGTCTCAGGCGATACGTACTCAGCAAAACCGGCCCGGAGCATCTGGCACTTTGAGATGCAGGAGGCAGCGGGCAAACTGCATGTCTATGCTCACAGTCACTGTACTTGATGGTCGGGGGTATATAGCACAGACCTGCGCTGTCACGTTGCCCGTAGGTTCGAGCACCAACCTTCCTCTGCTGCGCTTGCTGTCTTTCCGCAAAGTCTCTCCCTATCTTCCTGTGCACAACCCCTTTTATCACAGACATGCCCCCTGTTGAACAGTACAAAGGTCGGTCTGGGTCAGAAAGCTTTTCCCCGGCCAACAATGGTGACAGCCCCAACAGTTCCGGAACCAGCGCAATAAAAGTACTCCGGTCCATCTTCTTACACCAGGATGGAGAATATATACACAAGGATGAGGCCCAGGATAAAAGACATATACCATAATGGGGGATATACTGTATATACCAGGATAGGCAACATATATACCAGGTTGGGGCCAGGAAAGGAAACATATATACCAGGATGGAGGACTAATAAGGGCCAGGATGTAGGACATATAAATATACCAGGATTGGGGGAAGCCTGGTCCAAATCTCTTGCTGGGGCCCATCGGACTCTAGTTACGCCACAGGTAGACTTATCACATTCACCTTTAGGCCTCATTCATTTAGTGCTTTTCACGTATGCAAAAAAAATAGTACCTTGTCACCAGTGTACGGTTAGTGTGTCCGTTTTTGTCATCAGTGTTTTTCATGTATGGATAAATAAATAATTAAATTACAAAGCTTCTTTTATCCATTGAAATGCTAATCATGGACAGCACATTCATGCCACCCATGGGCTGTCTGTGTTTTTACCAGACCCATAGACTTATATTGGCACTTTTCATGGATGCTGCGATAAATAGACATGTCTCCATTAATTTTGCATGGACATACGTATTGCAAAAAAATATGGACATGTGACTACCATCCTAGATTATAAGGGGTATGTGCTGTATCCATGAAAATTAGGATAGAACAAGTACGTGGAACACTGACTTCTGAAAAAGGCCATATAAAGTATTTAAAAATGGTTTTTCAAAAGTAGGCAATTCTTTTAAGCGATATGTTCATTTTAAAGTCGTACTACCCCTTTACAGAATAATGAGAGTGACAGCGTTGGGCCTCTGCTTGTGACATGACAAAAGTTCATTGATCGAACACCAGAAGAGCTGGCAGCTGTTCAATCACTTAAGTCAACTGTAAAGTCAGCTGCTTGAATCTGCAGTTGTTGGTTATTCCATGATGACTTCAGACATTTCTTTGATATAGCTGCCAACTCTAACATGAAAACATCTCTTGCCCACATTATTGTAGAATACTTAAGGAATGTATGCCGACCGACCTACTAGAGAGGAATGGCAGCCCATACAGAACTGTACAGCATACCAGGCAAAAATATTTAATCTCATTGCACAATGAATAGAATTTCCACTCAAAAGTTCATCAATGGTTTTTAAACTAAATATTTAATTAAAACAGGGTAGAGTAATCAGCTATGTACCTTGAGAAAATCGGTGGTGTGCATGAGACCAAACAGTAAGAAAATGTAAAAACTCCCCAACGTTCTTTTGTTTTTTTTCTCTACTATTTGTACCATATTACATCTATTCTACATTTTTATATGAATGATAAAATACCAAATAAGTATCACAATTGCATTATTGTGCTATTCTTCATAAAATATGTGTTATGGAAAGGAAAGTCATTTTGTTGCAGCATTCTAAGAACTTCTGTGTAATGTATGAATTTTATGTAGAAGAAACCTATACACATAAAATTCAAACATTACACAGAAGTTCTTAGAATGCTGCTTTTTATTTGTCGACGCAACCAAGTCGGGACCTTGTTTTCTGTGAGAAGAGACACATTTTTTTTTAATTAGTATCATTAGTGGGTACATATAATTCATTAAATGTTTCTATATACATTTTTTTGGGGTGGTGGTGTGAGTGATAGAAACAGAAAAGGATATTATCAAAACCAGCAGCAGGTGCCCAGTAGTGTAACCTTGGCAGCAACTACAAAATCAATATGTGGGTAGATCAGTATTACCGTTTCAGCCACTCAAGACAAATAAGACGCAGGCCCATTATTTTTAATTCCGATAACATTCCAAACTTTTCCTATTTCTGGAGCCCCATCACTAGTGATCTCACTATTGGTCGAGCACATGCCTCTCTCCTCGTTTATGCAGTCTCCTCCTGCCCTAGGAGGTCATCTGCTCCATCGGTCAATGGCTTGATGCATTCTTCTATTTTCACTTCTAATGTGCATCTTCCAAGCTCCTACTTAGAATTGAATGACTTTTCCCATGCCAAGATTTCTGACCAATGTTTTGGGTAGCCCTGTGTTTTTCCATCTTGTTGGAGCAGCCTCTAGTGGTGGATTATGATATTACATTTACTACAGTTTACAAATAAAGCTTGCGAAGGCGTGTACTTCGGAGGACACAGCATGAACTTCAACCCAATATTGCAGCCAGCATGCAGCCAGCGGGTAAGGAAAGGGTGAATCAAACACCCAAAAACCACGCCCATATGACCGCAAACCTGTCCCGCCAAATTCAGGTGACAGGTTCCCTTTAAGGGCAACTTGCTCTTCATAACTTACCTGGGACTCATATGTTAATAATATTAATTTCCGAACTCTTCCTGAGTTAAAACATTAGTATTGTTGTTTCTAAATGTGATTATGAACTTGTTTTATTTGCATTATTTGAGGTCTGAAAGCACTGTTTGTTTTATTTTGACCATTTTTCTTTGTCAGGAAAAAATACTAAAACTATTGCTTGGAAATTCGGAGACATGTTGTCAGAAATTTATAGAATAAAAGAACAATTCACATTTTACTAAAAATATACCTATGAAGAGAAAAATCAGACAAACTGAACATTTTGTAGTGGTCTCACAATTTTTGCCAGAGCCGTATTATATAGAGTCAAAAGTCACAGAGAAAGAAGCAGAGATGATTACCTGCTCAGGCCTCCAGGACAAATGCACTGGCAGGGTGCAAGCAGACCCGATTAATGATGGCAGAAACACAGATGCAGCAATACGGATGAAACAACCACTGTCAATCTAGTGTTGGCTGTTTGGTATTTAAATGCACAAAAAGATAAAAGATAATAGTCTGTATGTGGCATAATTCACACATTGTTTGATGTTTAGCGTTAGGACTGGCAAAATGTAAGGACCCATGACGTGGGTTGCCAGCTTATGTATTGTGGCCCCAATATTAACCAATACCTTACATACATTGACATGTTTTTTTGCACTTTATCTTGCAGGGTGCAGTTGGACCAAGATGGCTCTGTAAACTGTGGCCTCTGTTCGCACAGCATGCATTTTGTAGCACTGGGCAGCCCGCCTGTATGTGCGTTAGTAATAGGCTGTAAGCCAGATGCTCTGCATTGCCTGTGTGAATAACGCCACATACAGACTAGTATCTTTTATCTTTTTGTGCACTAATGCCAAACAGTCAATACTGGATTGAAAGTGGTTGTTTCATCGGGATTGCTGCACCTGTTTTTCTGCCATCATTAATCGGGTCCACTGCACCCTGCCAGTGCATTTGTTTTGGAGGCTTTGCTCCTTCACTGTGATATGTGGCTCCTTGTATAGTTTCCCTGGAACAGGTTGATACATGATTTTGGTTTTTCTAATGTTGATCTCGAGACCAAAGCTGTCGCAGGCTTGCGAAAAACAGTCCATTTCACGCTGCATCTGCTGTTCCGTGCTAGCGTTAAGTGCACAGTCATCAGCAAATAATAATTCACGGATAGCAGTCTCATGCACTTTCGTAACCGCCTTCAGGCGTTTTAGGTTGAATAGCTTGCCATCAGTCCTGTACCTAACCTGGATTCCATCTTCACAGTTGTTAAAGGCATCACTTAACATTGCAGAGAATAGTATACTGAACAGGGTTGGAAGCAAGCACACAGCCTTGTTTTACGCCGTTTGTTACTGGGAAAGCCTCAGATTCGTCTCCATCGTTCAGAACCTTCACCATCATGGAACTTCCAGACGATTGAGATGAACTTGCTCGGGCAGCCGAATTTTGCCATGATCTTCCACAGGCCGTCTCTACTGACTGTGTCGAAAGCCTTGGTCAAATTAACAAAAGTTACATAAAGGTCCGGTGTTGCTCCTGGCACTTTTCCTGAAGTTGACGTGCTGAAAAGACCATATCTACTGTTCAACGTTTAGCACGGAAACCACACTGGCTTTCGGGTAATAGGCCTTGCTCAAAGTGATGTAAAAGGCGGATGAGCAAGAGACAAGCCAATATCTTTCCTGCAGTGGACAGACGGGAGATGCCTCGATGGTTGTCACAAGATTGGCGATCTAATAACCATGTATAAGTATATAAGGGGACAATACAAATATCTCGCTGAGGATCTGTTTATACCAAGGAAGGTGACGGGCACAAGGGAGCATTCTTTGCGTCTGGAGGAGAGAAGGTTTTTCCACCAACATAGAAGAGGATTCTTTACTGTTAGGGCAGTGAGAATCTGGAATTGCTTGCCTGAGGAGGTGGTGATGGCGAACTCAGTCGAGGGGTTCAAGAGAGACCTGGATGTCTTTCTGGAGCAGAACAATATTGTATCATACAATTATTAGGTTCTGTAGAAGGACGTAGATCTGGGGATTTATTATGATGGAATATAGGCTGAACTGGATGGACAAATGTCTTTTTTCGGCCTTACTAACTATGTTACTATGATTACGTTTCATCTTGTATATGTGAATTACACTGTGTGCCGAATTATTAGGCAAGTTGTATTTTGAGCACATGATACTTTTTATACATGTTGTCCTACTCCAAGCGGTTCAGGCTTGAGAGCCAACTACCAATTAAGTAAATCATGTGATGTGCATCTCTGTAATGAGGAGGGGTGTTGTCTAATGACACCAAACCCTATATAAGGTGTGCTTAATTATTAGGCAACTTACTTTCCTTTGGCAAAATGGGTCAGAAGAGAGATTTGACGGGCTCTGAAAAGTCCAAAATTGTGAGATATCTTGCAGAGGGATGCAGCAGTCTTGAAATTGCCAAACTTTTGAAGTATGATCACCGAACAATCAAGCATTTCATGGCAAATAGCTAACAGGGTCGCAAGAAGCATGTTGGGCAAAACAGGCGCAAAATAACTGCCCATGAATTGAGGAAAATCAAGCGTGAAGCTGCCAAGATGCCATTTGCCACCAGTTTTGCCATATTTCAGAGCTGCAACGTTACTGGAGTAACAAAAAGCACAAGGGGTGCGATATTCAGGGACATGGCCAAGGTAAGGAAGGCTGAAAAACGACCACCTTTGAACAAGAAACATAAGATAAAACGTTAAGACTGGGCCAAGAAATATCTTAAGACTGACTTTACAAAGGTTTTATGGACTGATGAAATGAGAGTGACTCTTGATGGGCCAGATGGATGGGCCAGAGGCTGGATCAGTAAAGGGCAGAGAGCTCAACTCCGACTAAGATGCCAGCTAGGTGGAGGTGGGGTACTGGTATGGGCTGGTGTCATCAAAAATGAACTTGTGGGACCTTTTCGGGTTGAGGATGGAGTGAAGCTCAACTCCCAGACCTACTGCCAGTTTCTGGAAGACATCTTCTTCAAGCAGCGGTACAGGAAGAAGTCGGTTTCGTTCAAGAAAAACATGATTTTCATGCAGGACAATGCTCCATCACATGCCTCCAACTACTCCACAGCGTGGCTGGCCAGTAAAGGTCTCAAAGAAAAAAAAATGACATGGCCCCCTTGTTCACCTGATCTGAACCCCATAGAGAACCTGTGGTCCCTCATAAAATGTGAGATCTACAGGGAGAGAAAACAGTACACCTCTCCGAACAGTAATAATAATAACATTCCAGAACTGATAATATAGAATGACCATATTTCCAAGGGATACTCAATATGATTATAAAATATACATAAAGAAACCAAGAGCTTTTGAATTCCAAAGTATAACAGAAATTATATATATATTTATTGAAAATAATCACTAATGTCAAGCAAATAACCATAGAAAAATATACTTTTATTAACACTACAAAATACAAACTAGACAAAAAATTGCATATAATAAAATACAAAAAGCACTGGATCGGTCTAATGAATGATAATGCAAACTGGCAGGGGTAGGCAATCCGTATAGAAAGAGAGGCACTCAGAAGTATATAAAGTATATACCCAGCAAACATGTATATATAATAAGCTGGGTGACACAATGTTCAGTGCATATACAGAAAAGAGTGCCAAATATAACCCTAATATGAATGGGCAAAAAATACGCCACAGATCACGGGAGCAAATATACTATAAAATATGCCATGTGGCAAAATTACCATTGTTCCCATGAGTCTAGAAACAAAGTGCAAATAGTGCATCTATATCAAGGCATATCTTACCCATGGATGCCGGACACCCACTGCCCAGATACCCCAACGCACGTTTCGCTGCTGCTTCTTCGGGAGGCAGTGTGTAAGTGTGCAAACTTCAAAGTTTAAATATCCCTATGTGAAAACATTAGCCAATCCCCTGCATGAAATAAGATTAGCTCCAGCCACGTCTAACGAGCGCATGGGGGCAGAGCCTACCCCAGCCAATTATCCCGTCCGGCGTCAAGGAGCAGTGAGTGTTGGGACAAGGTTCCCATAGTAACGTTTACACTCACCGCGTGTTGTAGACGCCGTTGTGGAGAAGAGGCGGAGGGGGCATCAGCGCGCATGCGCTACCCGCAGCCGGAAGTAACCCTGGCCGCAATAAGTATAGGGAAAGGAGTTCTCATGACAAAGCATATGCCGTGCTGCACAGCACCCAGAGAGACACTCAGAGGGCGGAAATGAAATAGCGGCCATCACTACTGTGGGATCCAGACAAACTCTTGCATCATTCATCCAGCCACTGACATTTCTGGATTGTGAGTCATGGGGAAAGCAAAAGAATTGTCAATAGAAAAGGTAGTTAAACTGTATTAAACAGGAAAGGGATACAAAAAGATATCCAAGGAATTGATAATGCCAGTCTACAGCGTTCAACCTGTGATTAACAAAAGGAAAATGAGAGACTCTGTTAAAACAAACCACAGTCAGGTAGACCAAGAAAAATGTTGTCCATAGCTTTCAGGAAAATTGTTCGGGATGCAAAGAAAAACCCACAGCTGAGCTGAAATACGGAACTCTCTGAAAACTAGCGGTATGGCTATTTCAAGATGCACAATAAGGAGGCACTTGAAGAAAAATGGGCTGCATGGTTGAGTTGCCAGAAGAAAGCCATTACTGTGCAAATGCCACAAAGTGTGTCACTTACAATATGCAAAAAGCACAGAGACAAGCCTCAAAACTTCTGGAACAAGGTAATTCGGATGATAAAAGGAACAACATTCCTACTGTAAAGCACAGGGGTGGATCACTGATGTTTTGGGGCTGTGTGAGCTACAAAGGCACAGGAAGTTTGGCCAAAGTTGAAGGAAAGATGAATGCAGCACTTTGTCAGCAAATACTGGAGGCAAATTTGCACTCATCAGCCTGGAAGTGGTGCATGGGACGAACTTGGACCTTCCATCATGACAACGATCAAAAACACAAGGCCATGTCGACCTGTCATTGGCTACAGCAGAACAAAGTGAAGGTTATGGATTGGCCATCTCAGTCTCCTGAACTCAATATCATTGAGCCACTCTGGGGAGATCTAAAGCGCGCAGTTCATGCTAGACTGCCCAGGAATTTACAAGAACTGTAGGCTTTTTGCCAAGAGTGGGCAGCTTTACCATCTGAGAAAATATAGAACCTCGTCCACAACTACCACAAAAGACTTCAACCTGTCATTGATGTCAGAGGGGGCAATGTACGGTATTAAGAAATGGGGTATGTGAACTTTTGATCAGGGTCATTTGGATGTTTTGGGTTGTCATTATCATTTAAAAAGTGAAAACACAGTAGTTTGACAATAAATGGCTTCATCCAACCACTAACCATGAATGGAGAAAAAGTTTTGGTGTTACCATTCATATTCTCTGAAAAAAGGCCAAGAAAGCAAAAAATTCTGTCGGGGTATGTAAACTTTTGAGCACAACTGTACCGTAGCATTTGCAATCTGACATCTTATTCCAGAGAAATCCATATTTTTCTTAATATGCAAATGAGCTGTTAATATCTATGGGCTGGACATAGATCTGCCTGAGTATCTGCCTCCAGAACTTGTTGTAAATGAAACACTGTCAGTCATTACATGTCTCGCACTAGTAACGTCCCCTTTCATTTATAGTAAGCATTGGCGGCAGATTCTCAGGGAGATCAGTGTCCAGCCCATAGATCTTAACAGCTCATTTACATATTAAGGAAAATGTGGATTTAATGGGAACCATTCATTGGATAGATATGAAGGTATCATTTTATTTATCTTTCTGTGACCTACATACCCATATAGATGACTTAGGAGTGTTGATCCTACTGACAAATGCCTTTAAACTGTGGTTCTCAGAATAAAGTATTCTATTATTGTAGCACTGGTTTGGGTTATAAAATTTAAATTGTAAGAAACATTTGCATAGCAGTGAGTACAGTCTTGTACATGTATGGAGATCACAGCAAATGGCATACACCTCTTAAGAAAGGGTCATATTTACCAACACCTGGCCACATTACTAATGTGACCAGTTATTGGTAAAGCTGGCAGTTTTTTTTCTTATAGATGAATGTGCAGCGCCCCAGAGTCTGGTCGTTGCAGTATGACACTTTGCCGCTAAGGGGAGTGATGGTACGTCTGATGGCACTGAAGGAATTCTACTGACCAGGTATCACCAGCACACATTACACTTCACACTCCGGCCACTAGGGGGAGAAAAAGGCTTTATTTATTGGGCCACTCCTCACACTGGTAAAACTAGGGGTTGGATAGGAAGTTAGTCAGAAGCTGACTGGGTTGGATTCAGGCAACATCCCGTGGCAGGGGGTGTTGCAGGGAGAAGACACAGGGGGGTCCCTGTCAGGCGTGGGAACCTGGCAGGTGCCTAGCGAACAGAACAGAACGTTACGGAACCGCGCCTGCACACCCCGCGGCGGTATCCTAAGAAAGTGACACGAGGGGAAGGATATTGTGGAACAGTGAGAAACGAGATCAAGCACAAAGGAGAACCAGTAGGAGTCGTGCCGTGAGACCGAGGCAACATCCTACTGAGGCGCGTAGCCGGTGGCCGGAACACCGCGGGAGTAACTGACTCTAGGCCTTACTTCGAACTCCTCAGGACAGTTAATTATAGGTTGGCTGTCTACCTCAAATTTCCTACAAAGACATAGGGGGCAAAGCGTGGAGAGGGGCGTCTCTAGGGTCCCGGAAGAGCTACGAGCCTTCCAGTCATACGGGTGCGTCCTAGCCATAACATACCAGGGGGACGAGAAACTAGTAACATCTGGAACAAGAGAGAGAGAATTAGAAAGAACGAACGAACGAGAACAGAAGTTGTGAGGACTATTCCGAATGCTCAGCAGGGTAGCACTACAACACACAGGCGCTAGTGGTAGGCACTGATTTCCACCTGCAAAGGGAACTCTGGATGTGCCCATCGGACCGGCCGGTTTCAGAAAGCCCTGTTAGGCGTGCTCTGGATTGAGGATCCTGAAGTCTTCAGTAAAGAGACTGCAACCTTGTGTCCTCGTTATTGACTGCACCTCACACCATCACCATCCACCTTACTGGGAAGCCCTGGGGACATACTTCACCTGTGGGAAGGTATACCATCCAGCTGCTATTCCATCACCCCAGCGGACCCCACAGCAGCGTCGGTCACCCTGACCGAACACCACAGGTGGCGTCACGAAACCTTGACAGACTCCTATCACCTTTTATTGGACGCCCCTTAGCAGTGTCGCGGACCAGGTCCAGCCACCGTGACAGCCTCAGAATCCGAACCAGAGAGGCCCGGTACCGAGAACTCGTGGCCCTGTCTCTGGGGGCGCTCCAACTGCGCATAATTTCCTCTTTAGTGAACTGAGCCGCATTTAATGATAAATCTTAGGCCAGAATATGACATCAGCACCTGCAGACTGAACCCGTGAAATCACCAGCTCCCTCCTGCTGCTATCTGAGTCACTCTCTTTGGATAAAATGGCAAAATATGTTTCTTACCAAGACCCTGTGCAGTCTTGCTTTCTAATTTGAATTAGAAAATAGCCGGGACCTAGAAATCACAATAACTCCTTTCATTTCAAGGACATTACTAGCCGCGGTGAAGGTGTTTCCAGGATTTCGGCGCATTGTTTCATCTTGACACTAATTATTATTCATTACTGTATTTAAATTGCTACAGGTTGGTTAACCGAATATTTGTTTTCACGCTCGCCTTGTGGTAACTGAATCCTGCTATCACAAAGACAGACGATTCCATAACAAAGCCCAGCTGGCGGCACAATCGCACCATGAATAAAAATGAATCCCATCAATATTTAGCAAAGACCTGCCGTGCACTGCATGTAGTCAAGACAGCTACCTAAGAAGCTGCTGTAAAAATGTAATCACCAAGACTGAACATTGTGTAGCGGCTTTGTGGTCTGTTTTACTATATTCAGCAACTTAAAGGTTAAATCAAACCTCTGGTAAGAACCCCTGGGGTGTTTTACCCTCTCTTTGTATCGTAGAGCAAGGATTAATTTTCAGTACAAATCTATAGACCTTTTCTGAATTTCACCAGCTGGGTGAAGACAATGCTTCCAATACTGGGCTGTATATAGGCATAACTAGCCTCAGCGAAAGAAAGATGGCAGCAATTACTGCACCATTCATTTCCTAAATATGAATCACATTAACCTGCTTTAGCTACCATTGTTTTTAATCTTGGAGTCTTTGCAAACAGCGATGGCTGCTCTCTGGTGTGAACTGTCGGGAATAATAAGAAAACACAATTAAGCTTTAGGAATTCTAATTTTATTTTTTTGCTTCTGTATCTCAATAGAAATAAAGCTTTCACCAGAGAGAATTAAAATAAAACATAATCCATGTAAATTGAGAAATCGTGAAATACTACCTATAGGGATGATTCCACTCGCCTAATGGGAATCTGTCACCACATTTGACCTCTTTAACCCCTTAATGACCGCCAGTACGTCTTTTCAATGACCTAGGATATAAGAGACTAGCATCCCCATACAGGTGACAATACCCCGGTTGCAAGATGGCCACGGGGTCCTTCAGGGAAGGTGGCCTGTCACACCTCCTTCCCTGCCTGTCAGACACTGCTCCCACGCTCTGCAGTGCAGAAGCATTGCAGAGTATCACGTCAGCGATCTGACACAATACAGTGATGCCCCATCATGGAACAATGTAAAACAAAACAAAAAAATTAAATAGTGTAAAAATGTTTTAAAAAATCCCCAAATAAAGAACAAAAAAAAAGAAAAAATAATATTCCAATAAATACATTAATGTAAATAAAAGCTAAACAAAAAAGTACATATTTCATGTCACTGCATCCAGAATGATCCGCTTTATAAAACGGTCCCACTATAAACTGTGAACACTATAAAAAATAAATAAATAAATAAAAAACTAGGCAAAAAAAACCAATGCTTTATCATCATACCGCCGAACAAAAAGTGCATTAAAATGCGATCAAAAAGACGAATGTAAATAAAAATGGTATTTCTGAAAACGTCGTCTTTCCCACATCAGTGGAAAAATAATATATTGTTATAGCTCCCAGAGTAAAGTAATGCAAAATAGTTATTTTTTCTATAAAAATAGTTTTTATTGTGTAAAAGTGTCAAAACATAAAAAAATTATATAAATGGGGTATGGCTGTTATCATACTGACCCAAAGAACAAAGCTGCCTTATCAATTTTACCACACGTGGAAAAAAAAACAAATCCTGAATTGCTTGGTTTAGTTCGGTCTATCTCCCAAAAATTGGAATAGAAAGCGATCAAAAAATGTCATGAGCCTGAAAATGATACCAATAAAAACGTCAACTTGTCCCACAAAAAAACAAGCCATCACATGAATGTTGATTGAAGTATGGAAAAATTATAGCTGTCTAAATATGGGGATGTAAAAAGTAGCGTTTTTAGTGTGTGACAGCAACCAAACATAAAATCCCAAAATAAATCTGGTATCGCTTTAATCGCACTGACCCAAAGAAAAAAGTTGCCTAATAACTTAGGCTAAGTTCACATTTGCGTTTGGGGGCTTTGCAGAGGGCTGCGTACTACCTCCATTAAGCTCCGCCTACTTCTGCATACTTCTGTGTACCTATCTTTAACATTGGGTACGCAGAACATGCGGATGTATGTGGATGCGTTGTTTTGACGTGCTAGTCGACTGCACGAGAACGCAACAAGTTGCGTCTTGTGCGGATTGCGGGCGCGTCAAAACCATGCATAGTCATACATCCGCATGTCCTGCGTACCCAATGAGGCTCAAAGGGAGGCTGTGTTAACACCAAGTTCATATCTAGCAATATGTACCGGGATACTGCGTTCACTAGCCCTAATAAATCTAGAGACCCATCTATTTCCTGCCACGTTACTGTTATACAAAGCTCCCAAAGCTGACACCTGAACTCTAAGGGTATTTACTGACAGCCCCAATTCTCGGCCTTTTTGCAAAATTCCAGAATTGCCGGAATCGGAACATGATCTGTTAGGGGATGTTGATGGAACATTAGAATTTCTTTCCAGACTTTAAAGTAAATTTTAGTAGTGACCTCCTTCTGGCTACCTAACAAGGTAGAAACTAAGGCCTTCGAAAATCCCCTATGCCTTAGTAACTCCCTCTCAAATTTCACGCCGTCAAGAGGAGACCCTCCACTTGAGGATGACGGAATGGGCCTTGAGAAAGAAGCTTCGGGCTCTATGGCAACACCCAAGGTTCGGTTACTGACATTGCTCAGAGTAGAGAAAACCATGGCCTCTTGGGCCAGAAGGGGGCAATTAGCATTACCCTCGCCCCTTCCTCCCTGATCTTCCTGAGAACCAGAGGAATCAAGCACATTGGGGGAAATGCATATGCTAGAGGAAAATCCCACTGAACCTGCAGGGAGTCTACTATGTATGGTCTGTCTGCTACCCGAAGTGATGCAAACTTCCCGTCCTGGCTGTTGCTTCTTGTGGCAAAAAGATCTATAACTGGCAGACCCCTTAACCGGACTCTGTTTGAATATCTGTCGGTTCAGAGACCATTGCCCTTGGCGTAGGGAATGACGGCTGAAATAATCTGCCTCCACATTGTGTTCCCCTCTTATGTGGAGTGCCAATAGAGAAAGGAAGTGAGTTTCGGCTAAGGCAAGTATGTCTGCTGTGGTGGACATCAGTGATTGTGATCTTGTCCCTCCCTGATGGTTGAGGTAGGCTACCACTGTCATGTTGTCGGTCTGTATCCGTACATGTGAACCTCGCAGAGATGGTAGAAACTGCACCCCCTTCGACAAGTGGTGATGGTCCAGCCACCTATCTAGGTAGTTGATAGTGACGGTTGACAATCTGAGTCTTCCACTTAAGTGACCCTGAAGTGTTCGGTCTGCTTCGAGAATCTCAGATTGTAACATGCAGGTGTGGGACTGAGCCCACCGAACTGCTGGTATGCATGATGTCAATGAACCTAGTAAGTACATTGTTTCCCTTAATGTTAGGTTTGGATCTCTTCCTACTGCCATGACCTTGTGAATGATCCTTAGTTTTTTTGTCCTCTGGCAGGAAACACAGTTGATCTTTGGAGTCCAGAAGAATGCTGAGGAAAATCTGGCGAGCTGAGGGTTCTAGCTTTGATTTCCTTAGATCGATCAACCAACCAAGGCCCTGCAGGGATGATATTATACAGTTTGGACGGGCTCTACATTGGATGACTGAATTTCCCACTATCAGGGAATCGTCGAAGTAGGGTATAATCAGGGCATCCCGTTCTCTGAGATGGGCCATTACCACTGCAATTACTTTAGTAAATACCCTAGGGGCCATAGACAGCCCAAACGGCATCATCGTAAACTGAAAATGTCTGACCTGATCGTTTAGCCGAACAGCTACTCTGAGGTATTGCTGGTGATCCTTGTAAATAGGTAGATGGTAGTAAGCATCTTTTAGATCCAGCACTGTCATGTAACACCTAGGAAATAGAAGTTTAGTTGCAGATCTAATGGATTCCATGTTAAAGGTATGATATTGTAGAAATGTATTCAATTTCCGCAAGTTTATGATGGTCCTAAAGGAACCATCAGGCTTGGAAATTAGAAATAAGGGAGAATAAAACCCCATCCTGTTGTGAATTCTGCTTTTGGGCTCCCTCCGGTGGTTGTAACTGGTAATGCAGTTGTCCCTGGGCTGCAGTCTTGCACAGGTGTATCTGCTGATTGCAATTCTGACTGGGGTATTTAGGTTTGCAGGACTCTTTACTCCTTTCCAGTTGTCAATGTTTCTTTGGAAGTGTTGGATCTCTCCTGTCCTCTCCTGCTTAGCTGCCAATTCAGCAAAGATAAGTGTTTGTTTCTTTTTCTGTGGCACACTTGCTGTGTGCTTATATTTCAGTGCTATTCATTTGTTTTTCAATTGTCCAGCTTAGACTGTGTCAGTGTTTTCTCAGTCTGGTTGGATTCTCTGGAGTTGCAGATATACGCTCCACACCTTTAGTTAGGTGGTGGAGTTTTTTTGTATTTTCTGCTGTGGATATTTTTGGAAGGATTTTAATACTGACCGCTTAGTATCCTGTCCTGTTCTTTCCTATTTAGCTAGAAGTGGCCTCTTTTGCTAATCCTGTTTTCTGCCTGCGTGTGTCTTTTCCTCTACTACTCACAGTCATTATTTGTGGGGGGCTGCCTATCCTTTGGGGTTCTGCTCTGAGGCAAGATAGTATTCCTATTTCCATCTTTAGGGATATTTAGTTCTCCGGCTGTATCGAGGTGTCTAGGTTTTGTTAGGCACACCCCACGGCTACTTCTAGTTTCGGTGTTAAGATCAGGGTTTGCGGTCAGTATAGTTACCACCTACTCCAGTGAAAGTTTTCATGCTGCTCCAAGGCCACCAGATCATAACAGTACAACTGGCCAATAATGAGTTAAATGCATCTCAGAAGAAGGGAAGAAAGGTCTTGAGCCTTT
The DNA here is from genome assembly GCF_032444005.1 of Ranitomeya imitator. Lineage (NCBI taxonomy): Eukaryota > Metazoa > Chordata > Amphibia > Anura > Dendrobatidae > Ranitomeya > Ranitomeya imitator. The sequence goes on from NC_091284.1 coordinate 465,109,670, forward strand.
TTTTTTTCTTCAGTCTACTTTGTCTTCTCCTCCCTCTTAATCTCTGGGTGGCTGAAGAGCCTTGTGCTAGCATGAATATTCAGGAATTAGCTTCTCGTGTAGACCAGCTTGCTGCCAGGGTACAGGGTATTTCTGATTACATTGTTCAGACTCCTGTTTTAGAACCGAAGATTCCTACTCCTGATTTGTTTTTTTGGTGACAGGTCCAAATTTTTGAGTTTTAAAAACAACTGTAAACCTTTTTTTTCTTTGAGACCTCGATCCTCCGGTGATTCCATTCAACAGGTTAAAATCGTCATCTCCCTGCTGCATGGCGACCCGCAGGATTGGGCATTGTCCCTGGAATCTGGGAATCCGGCTTTGCTTAATGTAGACTCCTTTTTCAGGCATTAGGATTATTATATGATGAACCTAATTCTGTGGATCAAGCTGAGAAGACCTTGTTGGCCCTGTCTCAGGGTCAAGAGGCGGCAGAATTGTATTGCCAGAAATTCAGAAAATGGTCTGTGTTGACTAATTGGAATAATGATGCTTTGGCGGCAATTTTCAGAAAGGGTCTTTCTGAATCCGTTAAGAATGTTATGGTGGGGTTTCCAACGCCTTCCGGTCTGAGTGATTCTATGTCTCTGGCCATTCAGATTGACCGGCGCTTGCGGGAGCGCAGAACTGTGCGCGCTGTGGCGTTATCCTCAGAGTAAATTCCTGAGCCAATGCAGTGTGATAGGATTCTGTCTAGAACGGAACGACAAGGTTTCAGACGTCAGAATAGGTTGTGTTATTATTGTGGCGACGCTTCTCATGTCATTTCTGTCTGCCCTAAGCGGACAAAGAGGGTCGCCAGTTCAATTACCATCAGTACTGTACAACCTAAATTTTTGTTATCTGTGTCCTTGATCTGCTCATTGTCATCATTTTCTGTCATGGCGTTTGTGGATTCAGGCGCCGCCCTGAACTTAATGGACTTTGAGTTTGCCAAGCGTTGTGGTTTTCCCTTGCAGCCTTTGCAGAACCCTATTCCTTTAAGGGGCATTGATGCTACACCCTTGGCTAAAAATAAGCCCCAGTTTTGGACACAGGTGACCATGCGCATGGCGCCAGCCCTGTTATGGCTGGTAATTCAGTACCACAATGGACATAGAAGTCAGAGCACATACAGTGATCTGACAATAACCCAAAAACATAGAACGAGCTCTGAGACGTGGGAACTCTGCTGACCGCAATCCCTAATCCTCTCCAACCACACTAGAGGCAGCCGTGGATTGCGCCTAACGCTCCCTATGCAACTCGGCACAGCCCGAGAAACTAGCCTGAAGATAGAAAATAAGCCTACCTTGCCTCAGAGAAATACCCCAAAGGAAAAGGCAGCCCTCACATATAATGACTGTGAGTTAAGATGAAAAGACAAACGTAGAGATGAAATAGATTTAGCAAAGCGAGGCCCGACTTTCTGAACAGAGCGAGGATAGGAAAGGTAACTTTGCGGTCAACACAAAACCCTACAAACAACCACGCAAAGGGGGCAAAAAGACCCTCCGTACCGACCAACGGCACGGAGGTACACCCTCTGCGTCCCAGAGCTTCCAGCAAGCAAGAAAAACCAAATAAACAAGCTGGACAGAAAAAACAGCAAACAAAAATAACACAAGAGCAACTTAGCTATGCAGAGCAGCAGGCCACAGGAACGATCCAGGAGGAAACAAGTCCAATACTAGAACATTGACTGGAGGCCAGGATCAAAGCACTAGGTGGAGTTAAATAGAGCAGCACCTAACGACTTCACCACATCACCTGAGGAAGGAAACTCAGAAGCCGCAGTACCACTCTCCTCCACCAACGGAAGCTCATAGAGAGAATCAGCCGAAGTACCACTTGTTACCACAGGAGGGAGCTCTGCCACAGAATTCACAACAGTACCCCCCCCTTGAGGAGGGGTCACCGAACCCTCACCAGAGCCCCCAGGACGACCAGGATGAGCCATATGAAAGGCACGAACAAGATCGGGAGCATGGACATCAGAGGCAAAGACCCAGGAATTATCTTCCTGAGCATAACCCTTCCACTTAACCAGATACTGGAGTTTCCGTCTTGAAACACGAGAATCCAAAATCTTCTCCACAATATACTCCAACTCCCCCTCCACCAAAACCGGGGCAGGAGGATCAACAGATGGAACCATAGGTGCCACGTATCTCCGCAACAATGACCTATGGAATATGTTATGGATGGAAAAAGAATCTGGAAGGGTCAAACGAAAAGACACAGGATTAAGAACCTCAGAAATCCTATACGGACCAATGAAACGAGGTTTAAACTTAGGAGAGGAAACCTTCATAGGAATATGACGAGAAGACAACCAAACCAAATCCCCAACACGAAGTCGGGGACCCACACAGCGTCTGCGATTAGCGAAACGTTGAGCCTTCTCCTGGGACAAGGTCAAATTGTCCACTACATGATTCCAAATCTGCTGCAACCTGTCCACCACCGTATCCACACCAGGACAGTCCGAAGACTTAACCTGCCCTGAAGAGAAACGAGGATGGAACCCAGAGTTGCAGAAAAACGGCGAAACCAAGGTAGCCGAGCTGGCCCGATTATTAAATGCGAAATCAGCCAAAGGCAAAAAGGACACCCAGTCATCCTGATCAGCAGAAACAAAGCATCTCAGATATGTTTCCAAGGTCTGATTGGTTCGTTCGATCTGGCCATTAGTCTGAGGATGGAAAGCCGAGGAAAAAGACAAGTCAATGCCCATCCTACCACAAAAGGCTCGCCAAAACCTCGAAACAAACTGGGAACCTCTGTCAGAAACGATATTCTCTGGAATGCCATGTAAACGAACCACATGCTGGAAGAACAATGGCACCAAATCAGAGGAGGAAGGTAATTTGGACAAGGGTACCAAATGGACCATCTTAGAGAAGCGATCACAAACCACCCAAATGACTGACATTTTTTGAGAGACGGGGGAAGATCTGAAATAAAATCCATAGAGATATGTGTCCAAGGCCTCTTCGGGACCGGCAAGGGCAAAAGCAACCCTGGCACGAGAACAGCAGGGCTTAGCCCGAGCACAAATCCCACAGGACTGCACAAAAGAACGCACATCCCGCGACAGAGATGGCCACCAAAAGGATCTAGCCACTAACTCTCTGGTACCAAAGATTCCAGGATGACCAGCCAACACCGAACAATGAACCTCAGAGATAACTTTATTCGTCCACCTATCAGGGACAAACAGTTTCTCCGCAGGGCAACGATCAGGTTTATTAGCCTGAAATTTTTGCAGCACCCGCCGCAAATCAGGGGAGATGGCAGACACAATTACTCCCTCTTTGAGAATACCCGCCGGCTCAGATAAACCCGGAGAGTCGGGCACAAAACTCCTAGACAGGGCATCCGCCTTCACATTTTAAGAGCCCGGAAGGTACGAAACCACAAAGTCAAAACGGGCAAAAAACAGCGACCAACGAGCCTGTCTAGGATTCAACCGCTTGGCAGACTCGAGATAAGTCAAGTTCTTATGATCAGTCAAGACCACCACACGATGCTTAGCTCCTTCAAGCCAATGACGCCACTCCTCGAATGCCCACTTCATGGCCAGCAACTCTCGATTGCCAACATCATAATTTCGCTCAGCAGGCGAAAACTTCCTGGAATAGAAGGCGCATGGTTTCATCACTGAGCAATCAGAACTTCTCTGCGACAAAACAGCCCCTGCTCCAATCTCAGAAGCATCAACCTCGACCTGGAATGGAAGCAAGACATCTGGTTGACACAACACAGGGGCAGAAGAAAACCGACGCTTCAACTCCTGAAAAGCCTCCACAGCAGCATAAGACCAATTGACCACATCAGCACCCTTCTTGGTCAAATCGGTCAATGGTTTAGCAATACTAGAAAAATTGCAGATGAAGCGACAATAAAAATTAGCAAAGCCCAGGAACTTTTGCAGACTTTTCAGAGATGTCGGCTGAGTCCAATCATGGATGGCTTGGACCTTAACAGGGTCCATCTCGATAGTAGAAGGGGAAAAAATGAACCCAAAAAATGAAACCTTCTGAACACCAAAGAGACACTTAGATCCCTTCACAAACAAAGAATTAGCACGCAGGACCTAAAACACCGTTCTGACCTGCTTCACATGAGACTTCCAATCATCCGAGAAGATCAAAATATCATCCAAGTATACAATCAGGAATTTATCCAGGTACTCTCGGAAGATATCATGCATAAAGGACTGAAACACTGATGGAGCATTGGCAAGTCCGAATGGCATTACTAGATACTCAAAATGGCCCTCGGGCGTATTAAATGCAGTTTTCCATTCATCGCCTCGCTTAATACGCACAAGATTATACGCACCATGAAGATCTATCTTGGTGAACCAACTAGCCCCCTTAATCCGAGCAAACAAATCAGATAACAGCGGCAAGGGGTACTGAAATTTAACCGTGATCTTATTTAGAAGGCGGTAATCTATACAAGGTCTCAGCGAACCATCCTTCTTGGCCACAAAAAAGAACCCTGCTCCTAATGGCGACGATGACGGGCGAATATGCCCCTTCTCCAAGGACTCCTTCACGTAACTCCGCATAGCGGCGTGCTCAGGCACAGATAAATTAAACAGTCGACCTTTTGGGAATTTACTACCAGGAATCAAATCGATAGCACAATCACAATCCCTATGCGGAGGTAGGGTATCGGACTTGGGCTCATCAAATACATCCCGGTAATCAGACAAGAACTCTGGAACCTCAGAAGGGGTGGATGACAAAATAGACAGAAATGGGACATCACCATGTACCCCCTGACAATCCCAGCTGGACACAGACATGGATTTCCAATCTAATACTGGATTATGGACTTGTAGCCATGGCAACCCCAACACGACCACATCATGCAGATTATGCAACACCAGAAAGCGAATAACCTCCTGATGTGCAGGAGCCATGCACATGGTCAGCTGGGTCCAGTATTGAGGCTTATTCTTGGCCAAAGGCGTAGCATCAATTCCTCTCAATGGAATAGGACACTGCAAGGGCTCCAAGAAAAACCCACAACGCCTAGCATACTCCAAGTCCATCAAATTCAGGGCAGCGCCTGAATCCACAAATGCCATGACAGAATAAGATGACAAAGAGCAGATCAAGGTAACGGACAAAAGAAATTTTGACTGTACCGTACCAATGGTGGCAGACCTAGCGAACCGCTTAGTGCGCTTAGGACAATCAGAGATAGCATGAGTGGAATCACCACAGTAGAAACACAGCCCATTCTGACGTCTGTGTTCTTGCCGTTCAACTCTGGTCAAAGTCCTATCGCACTGCATAGGCTCAGGTTTATGCTCAGATAATACCGGCAAATGGTGCACAGATTTACGCTCACGCAAGCGTCGACCGATCTGAATGGCCAAAGACATAGACTCATTCAGACCAGCAGGCATAGGAAATCCCACCATGACATCCTTAAGGGCTTCAGAGAGACCCTTTCTGAAAATAACTGCGAGCGCACCTTCATTCCATTGAGTGAGTACGGACCACTTTCTAAATTTCTGACAATATACCTCTCTCTCATCCTGACCCTGACACAGAGCCAGCAAATTTTTCTCTGCCTGATCCACTGAATTAGGTTCATCGTACAGCAATCCGAGCGCCAGGAAAAACGCATCAATATTACTTAATGCAGGATCTCCTGGCGCAAGAGAAAATGCCCAGTCCTGAGGGTCGCCACGTAAAAAAGAAATAATGATCCTAACTTGTTGAACTGGGTCACTAGAGGAGCGAGGTTTCAAAGCCAGAAATAGTTTACAATTATTTTTGAAACTCAGAAATTTAGTTCTATCTCCAAAAAACAAATCAGGAATAGGAATTCTTGGTTCTAACATAGAATTCTGAACCACAAATTCTTGAATAGTTTGTACTCTTGCCGTGAGCTGATCCACACATGAAGACAGACCTTTAATGTCCATCGCTACACCTGTGTCCTGAACCACCCAAATGTCTAGGGGAAAAAAAAGGCAAAACAGTGCAGAGAAAAAAAAAAATGGTCTCAGAACTTCTTTTTTCCCTCTATTGGGAATCATTAGTACTTTAGGCCTCCAGTACTGTTATGGCTGGTAATTCAGTACCACAATGGACATAGAAGTCAGAGCACATACAGTGATCTGACAATAACCCAAAAACATAGAACGAGCTCTGAGACGTGGGAACTCTGCTGACCGCAATCCCTAATCCTCTCCAACCACACTAGAGGCAGCCGTGGATTACGCCTAACGCTCCCTATGCAACTCGGCACAGCCTGAGAAACTAGCTAGCCTGAAGATAGAAAATAAGCCTACCTTGCCTCAGAGAAATACCCAAAGGAAAAGGCAGCCCCCACATATAATGACTGTGAGTTAAGATGAAAAGACAAACGTAGAGATGAAATAGATTTAGGAAAGCGAGGCCCAACTTTCTGAACAGAGCGAGGATAGGAAAGGTAACTTTGCAGTCAACACAAAACCCTACAAACAACCACGCAAAGGGGGCAAAAAGACCCTCCGTACCGACTAACGGCACGGAGGTACACCCTCTGCGTCCCAGAGCTTCCAGCAAGCAAGAAAAACCAAATAAACAAGCTGGACAGAAAAAACAGCAAACAAAAATAACACAAGAGCAACTTAGCTATGCAGAGCAGCAGGCCACAGGAACGATCCAGGAGGAAACAAGTCCAATACTAGAACATTGACTGGAGGCCAGGATCAAAGCACTAGGTGGAGTTAAATAGAGCAGCACCTAACGACTTCACCACATCACCTGAGGAAGGAAACTCAGAAGCCGCAGTACCACTCTCCTCCACCAACGGAAGCTCATAGAGAGAATCAGCCGAAGTACCACTTGTTACCACAGGAGGGAGCTCTGCCACAGAATTCACAACACAGCCCATCAGGAAGATTGTCGATTTCTGGTGTTGTATAATTTGCATGATGCTATCGTGCTGGGTTTTCTGTGGTTGCAGGTACATAATCCTGTGTTGGATTGGAAGTCCATGTCTGTGACTAGTTGGGGTTGTCAGGGGATTCATAATGATGTTCCTTTGATGTCAATCTCCTCTTCTTCCTCTTCTGAAATTCCAGAGTTTTTGTCTGATTTTCAGGATGTATTCGATGAGCCCAAGTCCAGTTTCCTTCCACCGCACAGGGACTGCAATTGTGCTATTGACTTGATTCCAGGCTGTAAGTTTCCTAAGGGTCGACTTTTCAACCTGTCTGTGCCTGAACATACCGCCATGCGGAGCTATATTGAGTCTTTGGAGAAAGGGCATATTCGACCATCTTCTTCACTGTTGGGAGCGGGGTTCTTTTTTGTTGCTAAAAAAGATGGTTCCTTGAGACCCTGTATTGATTATCGCCTCTTGAATAAGATCACGGTCAAGTTTCAATACCCTTTACCTTTGCTTTCCGATTTGTTTGCTAGGATTAAGGGAGCTAGTTGGTTTACGAAGATTGACCTTCGGGGGCATATAATCTTGTTCGTATTAAGCAGGGTGATGAATCGAAAACTGCGTTTAACACGCCCGAAGGCCATTTTGAATACCTTGTGATGCCATTCGGACTCTCTAATGCTCCATCTGTTTTTCAGTCCTTCATGCATGATATCTTCCGGACTTATATTGATAAATTCTTGATTGTATATTTGGACAATATTTTGATTTTTTCCGATGATTGGGAGTCTCATGTGCAACAGGTCAGGATGGTATTTCAGATCCTTCGTGACAATGCCCTGTTTGTGAAAGGGTCTAAGTGTCTCTTTGGGGTGCAGAAGGTTTCTTTTTTGGGCTTTATTTTTTCTCCCTCGTCTATAGAGATGGATCCAGTTAAAGTTCAGGCCATTCATGATTGGATTCAGCCCACATCCGTGAAGAGCCTTCAGAAATTTTGGGGTTTTGCAAATTTTTATCGCCGTTTCATTGCTAATTTTTCCAGCGTGGTTAAACCCTTGACCGATTTGACGAAGAAAGGCGCTGATGTGGCGAATTGGTCCTCTGCGGCTGTCTCTGCCTTTCAGGAGCTTAAACGTCGATTTACTTCTGCTCCGGTGTTGCGCCAACCGGATGTTTCTCTTCCGTTTCAGGTTGAGGTTGACGCTTCTGAGATTGGGGCAGGGGCCATTTTGTCTCAGAGGGATCCTGTTGGTTCCTTAATGAAACCGTGTGCGTTCTTTTCCCGTAAGTTTTCGCCTGCTGAACGCAATTATGATGTCGGCAATCGTGAGTTTTTGGCTATGAAGTGGGCGTTTGAGGAGTGGCGACATTGGCTTGAGGGAGCTAAGCTCCGTATTGTGGTCCTGACCGATCATAAGAATTTGATTTACCTTGAGTCTGCCAAACGGCTGAATCCTAGACAGGCTCGATGGTCCTTGTTTTTTTCCCGTTTTGATTTCGTGGTCTCGTACCTTCCGGGTTCTAAGAATATTAAGGCTGATGCCCTCTCTAGGAGTTTTTTGCCTGATTCTCCTAAATTGCCTTCCTCTTCAGATTTGGTTCCGTTGTTTTTTCAGCATGTGGTTCGTTTGCATGGTATTCCGGAGAATATTGTGTCCGACAGAGGTTCCCAGTTTGTTTCTAGGTTTTGGCAGGCCTTTTGTGCTAGGCTGGGCATTGATTTGTCTTTTTCTTCTGCATTTCATCTTCAGACAAATGGCCAGACCGAGCGAACTAATCAGACTTTGGAGACTTATTTGAGATGCTTTGTGTCTGCTGATCAGGATGATTGGGTGGCCTTCTTGCCATTGGCCGAGTTTGCCCTTAATAATCGGGCTATTTCGGCGACTTTGGTTTCGCCTTTCTTTTGTAATTTTGGTTTTCATCCTCGTTTTTCTTCTGGGCAGGTTGAGCCTTCTGACTGTCCTGGTGTGGATTCTGTGGTTGACAGGTTGCAGCAGATTTGGGCTCATGTTGTGGACAATTTGGTGTTGTCTCAGGAGGAGGCTCAACGTTTTGCTAACCGTCGTCGGTGTGTTGGTTCCCGGCTTCGGGTTGGGGATCTGGTCTTGTTGTCTTCCCGTCATGTTCCTATGAAGGTTTCTTCCCCTAAGTTTAAGCCTCGGTTTATTGGTCCTTATAAGGTTTCTGAGATTATTAATCCGGTGTCTTTTCGTTTGGCACTTCCGGCCTCTTTTGCTATCCATAATGTCTTCCATAGATCTTTATTGCGGAAATATGTGGTGCCCGTTGTTCCCTCTGTTGATCCTCCGGCCCCTGTGTTGGTTGATGGAGAGTTGGAGTATGTGGTTGAGAAGATTTTGGATTCTCGTTTTTCGAGGCGGAGGCTTCAGTACCTTGTCAAATGGAAGGGTTATGGCCAGGAGGATAATTCATGGGTTTTTGCTTCTGATGTCCATGCTGCTGATTTGGTCCGTGTCTTTCATCTGGCTCATCCTGATCGTCCTGGGGGCCCTGGTGAGGGTTCTGTGACCCCTCCTCAAGGGGGGGGTACTGTTGTGAATTCTGCTTTTGGGCTCCCTCCAGTGGTTGTAAATGGTAATGCAGTTGTCCCTGGGCTGCAGTCTTGCACAGGTGTATCTGCTGATTGCAATTCTGACTGGGGTATTTAGGTTTGCAGGACTCTTTACTCCTTTCCAGTTGTCAATGTTTCTTGGGAAGTGTTGGATCTCTCCTGGCCTCTCCTGCTTAGCTGCCAATTCAGCAAAGATAAGTGTTTGTTTCTTTTTCTGTGGAACACTTGCTGTGTGCTTATATTTCAGTGCTATTCATTTGTTTTTCTATTGTCCAGCTTAGACTGTGTCAGTGTTTTCTCAGTCTGGTTGGATTCTCTGGAGTTGCAGATATACGCTCCACACCTTTAGTTAGGTGGTGGAGTTTTTTTGTATTTTCTGCTGTGGATATTTTTGGAAGGATTTTAATACTGACCGCTTAGTATCCTGTCCTGTTCTTTCCTATTTAGCTAGAAGTGGCCTCTTTTGCTAATCCTGTTTTCTGCCTGCGTGTGTCTTTTCCTCTACTACTCACAGTCATTATTTGTGGGGGGCTGCCTATCCTTTGGGGTTCTGCTCTGAGGCAAGATAGTATTCCTATTTCCATCTTTAGGGATATTTAGTTCTCCGGCTGTGTCAAGGTGTCTAGGTTTTGTTAGGCACACCCCACGGCTACTTCTAGTTGCGGTGTTAAAGGGAACCTGTCACCTGAATTTGGCGGGATCAGTTTTGGGTTATATGGGCGGAGTTTCCAGGTGTTTGATTCACCCTTTCCTTGCATGCTGGCCGAAATATTGGATTGAAGTTCATTCTCTGTCCTCCGTAGTACACGCCTGCGCAAAGCAAGATTACCTTGCGCAGGCGTGTACTACGGAGGACAGAGAATGAACTTCAATCCAATATTGCGGCCAGCATGCAGCCAGCGGGTAAGGAAAGAGTGAATCAAACACCTGAAAACTCCGCCCATATAACCCAAAACTGGTCCCGCCAAATTCAGGTGACAGGTTCCCTTTAAGATCAGGGTTTGCGGTCAGTATAGTTACCACCTACTCCAGTGAAAGTTTTCATGCTGCTCCAAGGCCACCAGATCATAACACCTTCCCCTCTTGATCTTTCGGCACTTCTACAATAACTTCTTTTTCTCTCAACTGCCGAATCTCTATTTCTAGGGCCTGCTATTGATCTGGAGAATTTAAAGTTGTTGATACAAAGAAATTCGGAGGTACACTCCGAAATTCCAATTTTAGCCAGGATGCAATTATCCCCAAAATCCATTGGGCCCATTGGTCAAAAAAATAATTCAATCTACCCCTTACTGGGAGGACTGTCTTATCGATAGTTGTGTCTGCTGTTGTGAATTCTGTGGCAGAGCTCCCTCCTGTGGTCACAAGTGGTACTTCGGCTGATTCTCTCTGTGAGCTTCTGTTGGTGGAGGGAAGTGGTACTGCGGCTTCTGAGTTTCCTCCCTCAGGTGATCTGGTGAGGTCGTTAGGTGCTTCTCTACTTAACTCCACCTAATGCTTTGATCCTGGCTTCCTGTCAATGTTCCAGTGTTGGACTTGCTTTTCCCTGGATCATTCCTGCGGCCTGCTGCTCTGCATAGCTAAGTTCTTCTTTGCTATTTGTTTGCTATTTTTTCTGTCCAGCTTGTCTTATTTGTTGCTGGAAGCTCTGGGACGCAAAGGGTGTACCTCCGTGCCGTTAGTTCGGTACGGAGGGTCTTTTTGCCCCCTTTGCGTGGTTTTCTTTAGGGTTTTGTGTAGACCGCAAAGTTACCTTTTCTATCCTCGATCTGTTAAGAAAGTCGGGCCTCACTTTGCTGAATCTATTTCATCTCTACGTTTGTCTTTTCATCTTAACTCACAGTCATTATATGTGGGGGGCTGCCTTTTCCTTTGGGGTATTTCTCTGAGGCAAGGTAGGCTTATTTTCTATCTTCAGGCTAGTTAGTTTCTCAGGCTGTGCCGAGTTGCATAGGCAGAGTTAGGCGCAATCCACGGCTGCCTCTAGTGTTGTTTGGAGAGGATTAGGGATTGCGGTCTGCAGAGTTCCCACGTCTCAGAGCTCGTTCTATGATTTTGGGTTATTGTCAGATCACTGTATGTGCTCTGACCGCTATGTCCATTGTAGTACTGAATTGCCTTTCATAACAGTCTGCGTCTTGACATTGAAGCGCCACTGAAGTATGCACCTTTCTTCTTTGGCTCTGCCGGTTCCCAATCCCGGTCTGAATAAGTCTTCCGGAAAGGCATCTGTCTCCTGAAGGCATTTCTGAAAGTAGGATTAAATAATTTAGGAAATCCTTTCTATCTTCTGCTTTTGCAAGGATATCGTCCAGCACGAGGCCAAATAAGTACTCACCCCTGCATGGAATTGCACATAACTTTGATCTAGCTTGAGCATCACCCTTCCAGCTTTTAAGTTAGAGTGCACATCGGGCAGCGTTTGAGAGGCCGGCTGATCTGGCTGCCAGTTTTAAAGAGTCTACTGGCGCATCCGCCAGATATGCTACTCCTTAACGGATTTCAGATAGAGAATCAACTAACTTCTCTCTAGGAATCTTGGCCTTTAGCTGCTCCTCCAGCTGACCCACCCAAACCATAACAGAACTGGCAGTGCAGGTGCTAGCAATTGCCGGTTTAAAGGCTCCGGCCGACGACTCCTAAACCTTCATCAAGAACATATCCGCTTTCCTGTTGGATGGATCTTTAAGAAGGCCTACATCCTCCAGGGGTAGAGTGACTGATTTTGATGTGGAAGCAACAGCCTCGTCCACCTTAGGGATTTTTACCCACTCAGCTAGTACCTCGTCATCAAAAGGGTATCTCCTTTTTAGGAGAAAATTTAGGTATAAAATTCTGTGACACACCTGTGGTTTCAGTATAATCACTGCACCCCTAGATTAATTAATTGAGAGGTTTAGTTTGTAAAATGGAGTCACTTATGCTGGGTTCTGCTGTTTTGGCACCTCAGGGGCTCTGTCAGTGTAGAATGGCACCCTCAAACCAGTGCAGCAAAATCTGCACTGTAATATGGCAATCCTTCGCTTCTGAGCTTTGCACTGTGCCTCCAAATTAGTTTTAGATCACATAAGGCGTATTGGTGAACTCAGGATTAATTGCGTAACAAATTTTGGGCTTTTTTTCTCCTGCTATCCAGGGCCGTATTTAGAGTTTCTGCTGCCCTAGGCACTTTTAGTGCTGCCTCCCCTTTGGTGACACTATCGGCATAGACTTTGGCAAGAATTGCTGATGTGAAAGTCGCCTTTTGCAGCAGATCGGGCAGTTTTTCCGCATCTGCCTTGTAACGGATCACTTACGGCAAAACTACGTTTGGCTTCATTCATTCCCTATGGGATTTGCGGCACTTGCTGTGATCTGGCAAATGCGGTACCATACCTCCCAACTTTTGAAGAAGGTAAAGGGGTCTAAAGGCAAATTTTAGGCCACCCCTCTGACCACACCCATTTCACAACTAGTCACACCCATATCCAAGTCCCAACCACACCCATTTATCACTGCTGATCACACTGTTTCATATACAATAATTATAACCATAAAAAATAAGGCCACACAGTGCTCCATACTTTATAATGGCCACACATGATGCTCAATACTGTATAATGGCCACACATGATGCTCCATACTGCATAATGGCCACACATGATGTTCAATACTGTATAATGGCCAGACATGATGCTCAATACTGTATAATGGCCATTGGCCACACATGATGCTCCATACTGTATAATGACCCCACATGATGTTCAATACTGTATAATGGCCCCACATGATGCTCAATACTGTATAATGGCCACACATGATGCTCCATACTGTATAATGGCCCAACATAATGCTCCATACTGTATAATGGCCCCACATGATGCTACATACTGTATAATGGCCACACATGATGCTCCATACTGTATAATGACTGCACATGATGCTCCATACTGTATAATGGCCACACATGATGCTCCATACTGCATAATGGCCACACATGATGTTCAACACTGTATAATGGCCAGACATGATGCTCAATACTGTATAATGGCCATTGGCCACACATGATGCTCCATACTGTATAATGACCCCACATGATGTTCAATACTGTATAATGGCCCCACATGATGCTCAATACTGTATAACGGCCACACATGATGCTCAATACTGTATAATGGCAACAAATGATGCTCCATACTGTATAATGGCCCCACATGATGCTACATACTGTATAATGACCACAGTGCTCCATACTCTATATTGGCCACACATGATGCTCAATACTGTATAATGGCCACACATGATGCTCCATACTGCATAATGGCCACACATGATGTTCAATACTGTATAATGGCCAGACATGATGCTCAATACTGTATAATGGCCATTGGCCACACATGATGCTCCATACTGTATAATGACCCCACATGATGTTCAATACTGTATAATGGCCCCACATGATGCTCAATACTGTATAACGGCCACACATGATGCTCAATACTGTATAACGGCCACACATGATGCTCAATACTGTATAATGGCAACAAATGATGCTCCATAATTTATTATGGCAGTACAAGAGATGTGGTGCACTCCGCATGGAAAAAAGGTGCAGGCTGAACACAAAGTCACAGTGTCTATAGAAAAAACAGCCGCACACTCAAGACTTGCAGGTTTTTACGTGAAAGTTGTATTTTTTATTATTAGTACAGGCATCACCAAATGCTTATTAGTGTTCAGAGAAAATGACGGATACTTTAAGTTACGGTTAACGTTTCGACCAAGGCTGGTCTTTGTCAAAACCACACTGAAAAACAAACATACATTGTAAGTACATGATATAGATGTGCTGTACATGTATCTGTGACATGAATATACAGTAAACAATATATTAACACAATAACATTGACCTAAAACAAGGATCTAGTACATATAATATATTTATATTTACAACCTAATATATACAAAACAATATTAACTAGAACCCCTAAGTACAGGGGTAATGTAGGGAATCCATATGAACATAAATATTGTAGAAACAGGAGAAGCAAGAGGAGTATGAGAAGGGCTGCCTAGGTATGCCCTGCATGCATTATTAACACATATCTATCTATATATATATATATATATATATATATATATATATATATATATACATATATACACACATATACACACACATGTACACATGCAGACATGCAGACAGTAGGCTGTGAGAAGAAAAGAAACTTATTAATCCGCAATTCTCTCACTGCAGAGGTACACATGTGGGATACTTATAAGAGTCTAAGTGATTCCCATTAGAAATCCAGGTAATTACCGAAGTCTGCAAGGGTCCTGTAGCACTGAGTCCGTCACACTGGTGATGCTGGTGGCTTTCACTACTCTACAGGACCCTTGCAGACTTCGGTAATTACCTGGATTTCTAATGGGAATCACTTAGGCTACGTTCACATTAGCGTTCCGCTAATGTGCGTCGCTGTTGCGTCGGCGACGCGCCCCTATGTTTAACATGGGGGACGCATGCGTTTTTTTTGTTGCGTTTTCCGACACGTGCGTCGTTTTCGACGCTAGAGTCGGACGCAAGAAAATGCAACAAGTTGCATTTTTTTTGCGTCCGATTTTCATCAAAAAACGACGCACGCGTCGCAAAACGCAGCGTTTTTGCGTGCGTTTGCGCGCGTTTTTTGGTGCGTCGTGCGTTGCGTCGCCGTTGCGTCGCCGACGCACCGGCGCGCAACGCTAATGTGAACGTAGCCTTAGACTCTTATTAATCCGCAATTCTCTCACTGCAGAGGTACACATGTGGGATACTTATAAGTTTCTTTTCTTCTCACAGCCTACTCCAGACTGCTTCTGCACCTTTTCTACCCTCCATTAGAAGGTCAGTGTCACGTGATATTAGAGACTCTGAATAGGGGTTAATGTTGCTCCAGGATCCGGCAGATTGTGAACTATTTTTGCTTTTTTCCTGCATATGTTTTTTCTGCAGATTTCTTGTATGCAAATGGTTTATGCTGAACCTAGGGTCTGTAGTATAACGGCCGCGGTTTCCTTTTTTGCTCCTTCCTGTATATTGGACTAGTGACTTCAGGCGTTAATACAATGATAGGAATTGGGCTCTTGGGTGTTTGTGTATGTATGTATATATGTCTGCATGTGTACATGTGTGTGTATATGTGTGTATATATATATATATATATACATATATATATATATATATATATATATGGATAGATATGTGTTAATAATGCATGCAGGGCATACCTAGGCAGCCCTTCTCATACTCCTCTTGCTTCTCCTGTTTCTACAATATTTATGTTCATATGGATTCCCTACATTACCCCTATACTTAGGGGTTCTAGTTAATATTGTTTTGTATATATTAGGTTGTAAATATAAATATATTATATGTACTAGATCCTTGTTTTAGGTCAATGTTATTGTGTTAATATATTGTTTACTGTATATTCATGTCACAGATACATGTACAGCACATCTATATCATGTACTTACAATGTATGTTTGTTTTTCAGTGTGGTTTTAACAAAGACCAGCCTTGGTCGAAGCGTTAACCGTAACTTAAAGTATCCGTCATTTTCTCTGAACACTAATAAGCATTTGGTGATGC